>NC_035107.1:89833373-90451143 GCF_002204515.2 Aedes aegypti
AATTGGAATCGCATTTGCGAAAAAACTGGACAGTTACATATCAGGTGATACGAAGCTCCATAATCGGAGTCACAACTATCACACACAAATGAGTCAGCACGCTGAATATTTGCCATGTGGTAGTTGAGTCGGCAGTAGCCTGTCAACGCTCTTACCAAGAGACTGCAATTCTGCTTTGACAGATTTGTTAAATACTTCGCCACCCTTGGAGATGGCTCAGTAATGTACAATTTTGTTTGACGACATGACTCTAAACTATTCCAATATTGCTTGTGCTGAGTTGCCGCCCAAGAGTTTATCTGAAGCTTCACCCAGCACTTCGAAATTGGAATAGCCGGCTCAGGGCCAATGAAGTCATGCGATGCTCCATCGCGAGCTAGCTCATCAGCCAATTCATTTCCAGCGATGGAAGAATGGCCAGGTACCCATACAAGGTTTACAGAGTTGACTAAATTCAGTTCCTCAATTTGAGTTTGACATGCGATAACAAGCTTCGACCTTGAATTGGCCGAAGCGAGAGCTTTTATAGCAGCCTGAATATCTGAACAGAAGTATATGACTTTACCCATTACGCGCTGTTGATGTGCTGATTGCACTCCACACATAAGAGCAAATATTTCCGCCTGAAAAACGGTGCAGTTTCTACCAAGTGAGTAAAACTGATTCAGCCTTAGCTCACGAGAATATACTCCTGCACCAGCTCTACCTTCAAGAAGGGAGCCATCAGTGTAACATACTATATCGTTTGATATACTTCTTTCCAAATAGCCAGACGTCCACTCTTCCCGTGAAGGGAATTGTGTGGTAAATGTCCTGTAAGGAAAGTGACAAGCAATTGTGAGATCCCTTGGAGCAAGGACAATTTTGTCCCAATTCACCAAAAGTGGAAACAACGAAGTGTGTGTAGATCTACGATTTACTGGATTTTTCTCCAGTAGATCCAGTACCCATAAACGGTAAGAGCAAGAAAGTGCTTCTTGTTTAAGATATATGTGTAGTGGCGCAACGACGAAAAGGGCCTCGAGCGCTGCTGTGGGAGTTGTAGAGAACGCACCAGACATCGCCATCAAGCACATCCTTTGGAGATGGCCCAATTTTGATTGGATTGTTCTCACTTCGCCCTTTTGCCACCACACAAGACATCCATATGCCAATATTGGTCGAACAACTGTTGTGTAAATCCATTTGATATATTTGGGTTTGAGGCCCCAAGTTTTACCAAAGGTACGCCGGCATTGACCGAAGGCCATGCAAGCTTTTTTGACTCTGAAATCAATGTGAGGTGTCCATGAAAGTTTGGAATCTAGAATGACTCCGATATACTTTACTTGATCAGTCACATTAATCTCAGTGCCAAAAAGACGTAAAGGTCGAATTCCATCGCGGTTTCGTCTTTCCGTAAAAAGAACAATAGATGTTTTATTCGGGTTAACCGAAAGGCCATATTGGCGACACCAACTCTCGACTACCTGAAGGGCACTTTGCATCAGGTCGAATAGGGTGCTTATGCACATACCAACTATCAGAGCTAGATAGTCGTCGGCAAATCCATAAGTTGGAAAACCGCAATTATTGAGTTGCCTCAATAGCGTATCTGCTACGAGATTCCACAAAAGTGGTGACAAGACTCCCCCTTGGGGGCATCCGCAAACACTCAATTTTCGGATCGCTGCTTGACGCAATGTCGAGAAGAGATGTCGGTTTTTGAGCATTTGATGAATCCAATTGGTAATCATTGTAGGTAGCCCATGGTTTCGTGCGGCTTCCAATATGGCATCGAAAGACACGTTATCAAAGGCACCCTCAATATCCAAGAAAACACCCAAGCAGGATTGCTTCTGAGCGAATGCTTTCTCGATATCGTATACAACTTTGTGTAAAAGAGTCACAGTGGACTTTCCAGATTGGTAAGCATGTTGATTCACATGAAGAGGCATGTTTGCCAAATAAACATCACGGATGTGATGATCGATAATGCGTTCCAGACATTTCAGAAGAAAAGAGGTCAGACTGATTAGTCTAAAACTCTTCGCTTCTTCATACGACGCACGTCCTCCTTTCGGGATAAACTTTACAGCAATATCACGCCACGATCTGGGAATGTATCCGGTACCAAAACTGCTTACAAGTAGCTTTTTCAAAACATGTTTGATAAACTCAAATCCCTTTTTCCCTTTTGGAGCAGAACAGGATAAATCCCATCCGCTCCTGGAGTTTTGAAAGGAGCAAAACTATTAAGTGCCCATTGAATCGATTCAGTAGTTACGATACTGCGAGCCGAGGCCAGAGACTCGTAACTACATGAAAAGACATTTGGTTCATCCGTAGATGCTATGTCCACACATCCGGGGAAGTGTGTATTGAATAAACATCCTAAAACTTCTTCATCGGAAGAAGTAAAGTCACCATTAGGTAAGCGAATTTCGTTCACTTGGAAATCCTTAGATTTTGCAAGGATTTTGTTCAGCCGACTGACTTCACTCAAACTGGAAACATTTGTACAAAGGTTTTTCCAGCCGGATCGTTCAGCAGAACGAAGAGCCTTCTTGTAAGCCTTGCGAGCCGACTTGAACGACTCTGATCCAGCTGAACGGCGTCTGTTCCAACTCCTTCTACATTGTTTCCTGAGTCTAGTCAGATCGGAATTCCACCATGGGGTCCCTCTTGTAGTCTTTACAGACCGCAGAGGACATGCTTTTTCAAAAGCTTCCATAATGTAGGATGTTGTAGTATCAACGACATCATCCAGATCACTTGGATTTTCAATGGACGGAGTATTTCCATGAATTGGTCGCAACCAATTCAATATAGAGTTCCAAGTTTGTATTCCTCAAGAATCTTCTTAAGAACAATACTCGACAGTTTTTATTTACAGTATGGTCCTTTATAATACGATAAAATCAACAAATGTACATGGAAGTCGCATAATAATGAACGCACTATGTACGCTTCGAGGAAACCACAGTTTGAAATCGTCATATCTTAAAATCCAGATAATATAGAAACTTGGGGTCTTTCGTAAAGTTATTCTGGAGGTGAAGCGCTATCTGATGATACCTCATATAATTCGGAATTTGCTCGCTAGGTAGCACTAGTGGGCATGGAAGTTTTACTTTTGTTTTGCAGATATTTCAGGATTCTGACCATTTAGACGGATGTCGTCTTGGGCAATGTTGTTTAGTAAGTAAATGACTATCATTTTTCAAGCTATTTGATTCAAAATTTTGCCACTAGGCGGCGCTAGTGAGCAAGAAACTTTGGTGTGCAGATATCTCAGGAGCCTGACCACTTAGAAAAATAGTGTCTTCGGCAAAGTAGTTCGATAGCTCAAGGGCTATCATTATATGAGCCAAAAAATAGAATATTTTGCCACCAGGCGGCACTAGTGAGCATGAAATTTTTTGTTTTGCGGATACTGCAGGATCTCGACTTTTTAGACAGGCACCATCGGCAAAGTTATTTAGATGCTCAGGGACTATCATTATTTTGCAAAATCTCGAACTTTAAGGATTGAACAAAGAAAGAATTCGAGCTACTGAACAACTCTGCCGAAGACACCATCTCTCTAAGTGATCAGGTTCCTGAGATATTTGCGAAACAAATGTTTTATGCTCACTAGCGCCGCCTAGTGGCAAAATTTTGAATAAACTAGCTCATACAATGATAGTCCTTGAGTTACCGAACAACTTTGCCGAAGACGTTATCTTTCTATGTTGTCAGGATCATGAGATCTGAGAAACAAAAGTTTCATGCTCACTAGCCGCCTAGTGGCAACATCCCGAATTTTTTAACTATAATAATAATAGACCTTAAGCTACAGAACAATTTTGCCGAAGACGTCATTTTTCTAAGTGGTCAGACTCCTGGGAAATTCACAAAACCAAGTGTGTTGTACAAAGTAGAGGTAGAGGCTTTTGGCTGCAACTGCTCTTCAGTGAACAAAGGACTTGGTCAGCCCTCCCATCGTCCCTGTCCAAAGTGCCCACAAACTACATCAACCCATTTATCAAAATAATAATAACAACAATAACGTCGTACAATATGTCCATTCAGTGGAGTCAGATTCTCGGTGCTGTAATACCGTCCGAACCGAGTTTTGTGCTCTCTCGAAAGCTCATAAATCATTTATATGGGATTCATTTTCCACTCCCAGCTGCCTTTCTGCCCGTTTCCCATCCCGTTACAAAACTCAACTCAAGAGACTCCGGTCAAAGTTTCCGTTTACGTCGAAAATTCTAACGTTGTATCTGTGTTCTTGCATCGTTTCATTTCTTTTTTCTGGCTCTCAAACATCTGGACCTGGACCAAAAAAAAAACGGCACGGACGAATGGTTGGCTTCTTCAGGAAAACGTGACTGTTATCAAGGTGAGTAGTTTGTTAGGGGGTTTCTTGTTGTGCAACCGTTTCAGTGCATGGGAGTAGCCAAAGGGAGACAGGGGGCCGTTTCCCCCTCTCCCTGGCTGTTTAAAAAAAACTACTATGCGGAGATAATTTAAAATATCCATCTTCATAATTAAATAATTACGTCAAATCAAACCTCTTTGATAATTCATGGTTTCCACTAGGGTTTTGATCTACTTCGTCGTGAGCGCTATTATTCGTCGTGTCAAACATATAATGTTCCACTACGGTGGATAGCCAAACTTAGATAGATTCATTTTCCAAGTGTAATTTTGTGAAAACTGTTATGGATCACTTGTATACATAAAAGGCAATAAAACTTCTGTTTTTCGATTAATACTTCAGTTCGATCATCCACTTAGCACTTTTTACCGGAACCGCATGGACGAAGCTGTACCGAGCAAAATCTGACAAGCGATCGACTGAGCCACGCCACATTACGATTCAAATTTCTTCCCGCCCCCTGTGTGACTTTTTTCGCGGAGCTTTTATGTACACTGCGCAAAACTTTCGAACATCTTCACTGAAGGATTTTATTCTAACCACACGCTGTTAAACTTCTTTAATTTACGAAATTTTTATAAATTCCCTCAATGAATTTTCAAGAAAATCCATATATTTCATCATGCTGAAAGCATAGAGGGAGATGCCCGTAGATCAAGGTAAGGTGTGGCCAACATGGAAAAAGAAAGCGAAAGCCAAGGAAGCGTTGGGCAGTTACTGTGCACCGTTAGCTGTGGATTAAAATTCAAATCTTAACATTTCAGACCGTGATTCGGTCAAAAAGTTCGGTGCTGCCGAGCAGTGTCATGCATGTCTGCAGACAACCAAAGAGGGGACAAAATTGAAGAAATGTGGTCAAATTCCGTACCATGAAGTTGTTTGATCAAGCGTTGACGAAAGTTAACGATTTTTTCATGATAGGTGATACCCTCGTTATTGATTCCAACTCAACCCAATTAAGAGATTTTGGGCTATTATGATGCAAAAGCTAAGAGCGAATCAAAGTATCGCCAAAATATCGACGAACTGTTAACTAAATGGGATGAACTTGTCGAAAATATGGATGAAAATAGTGTGCGCAAATTCATTAACCGTATTCCGGAAAATGTCAGACAAATTCTTATAAAAGGGGATGAATATTTTTTTCATTATTTTTCCTTTGAAGCTAACAAGCAATGCAACATTTGAGTTAAAACAGAATTAATTTTTGTTGAATTATATCCAATTTGTGTATGTTCCAATTCTTAATGGGCCACACCATAGTCTAGTAAAAAGTGTTATATCACAGTGAGTCACTTGTTGTGCGACGAATTTGATGGCGACTGAAATGAAAATGGATACAATTAAGAAAGGCAACGGTGAGTAATATTTTTATTGCCTTATTTCAAGAAAACAAAGAAAGATTTATCAAAATCCTATTGCACAATGCGAAAGCCGTCTTGAGAAGGAATTTTTTGACATTGATTTGTATCAGTATTATTTATTGCAAAACTGGGGAAATTGCAGGTTTCAATTGATCAAAGCTTAAAGTAATGGATAATATCCATCACCCTAATCCGTTTAAAATTCGTCAGGAATATTTCAAGATTTCTGTCAAGGATCTCTAGAAGAATTTTTAAACAAATCCCTGTTTGAGTCCCTAAAAGTATCTCAGATGAAATCGTTTGACAAATCATTACAATATTTGAGACTACGTTTCTAGAAAAAGACCTGCTTGCAGCAGTACATCATTTTCTTCAACTCAAAATTGGTAAATTAATCTGTATGTTCAACAGCTTGAATGTTAAAGGGAACCATAAAATGATTTTTTTTTGTTGACGGATAAGCCTAAAAACAGAATTTATCTTGAAAACATAGAACATCTCCAAAGATATAAACAATTAAAAAAATAGTTGCACTAATTTGAATTTAAAATTGGTTCTAGTTCATAAGGGATTTAAAACATTTTTGAACGTTATAAAATAGTTTGACTTCTGATAATGAAAACCTTACAAAGAACATTAACAATATCTAGTCTATTGAAAAGTAACAAAATGTTTTTTTTTTCTGGGAAAAAGACCCCCACAAGACAATAGCCCCCGGGCCCACACATTTGTAAATCCGGCCCTGGGTGAACCCAGTATTCAGAAAGACGCCAAAGCTGGAAGGGTACGACGGGCGGGACACGTTGTGAAAATGCCGGACAACAATCCCTCAAAAATGGTGTTCACCTTGTAATAAGATTGTATATCTAGAAACACTGTAGTATTAGGTATGAACTTCCTTCTAGAGCATTAGTCAGTAGTCATTGAGCAGTGGACGGATAATCACGTCGCAAATAAAGTCGTCATATTGAACCGTGTAAATCCGTGTTTTATTACCGTTAAAAACACTTCTTACACACCTCAAATCCGGCCAAATTCAGGTCTGATTCAGTCCGTGTTCAAATAATTTAGTACTGGATCATTTCATTTTCAAAATATTCTGCATTGGTCTACTTCATTTTTATCAAACTCATAACTAAGGGATTCAGGTCCGACTCACATCATATTCAAAAGTTACAGGTCTAAATCACTTCATGTTCCAGTGATTCAGTTCCGATTCACTTCATTTTCTAGTGATTCAAATTTAAATCATTGTTTATTGAAGACTCGAATTTTCTATCCTTTCTGGGTCAGCAGATATACATCACTTGAAATTCTTAATTTCATTTGCTCACTAGCGGCACCAAGCAGAAATTGTTTGAATAAATATGTCGCTTTATTGCAACTCATAAGAATCTCGAGATGTAGCAATGTGAATTTGCCTGTTTGAGTTGATGTCAATTTTTTTTTTTTCGATTTTCCAGATACGAAGCAGTTTTTCCAAGAACAGTAGAACTCTGCATAGGATATCAGAATTTCAGAAATCGTGGCAGGGCTCTCCTAAGGACTTCTGTAGAAACTTCTCTACAATGTCCAGACTAATGTCTGTAAGAAATTCTTAAATACCTTCAGAATAGAGAACTGCTGCAAAATTTCATATAATTTTGCTTATTTCTTGAATAATTGATTTGAAATTTCTACAATAGATTTTTAAAGAGTTTTAGCTACAATTATTCTGAGGATTCATCCAAAATTTGCTTCGGGATTCTCGAAGCAATTATCGAAGAGTTTTTTTTACAAATATCCAGGTAATCTGAAGGTATTCTTTGTGGCATCTATGAATGAATTTCATAGGAATCGTTGAACGCATTTTATCGAGAATCGTACAAAAAACTTTTGTATAATCTCTGATATGATCAGTGTTACTTTATAAATCTCTGATTCTCTATTCTTTTGAAGTTTGTGGAGGCAAAAGTGGAGTTTCTTTGTAAATAATTAAAATAATATATAAAAAAGTGATTACAAAATGAATTTTTGTAATTATTTCTTGAAAACATCCGTAAGTCCTCGCAGATTCCTTCAAATATCTTTTAGGAGAAATCAAAAATAAATCATTGGTTTTACCGGAAAAGCATTTGACAAAACTAAAGAACCTCATATCAACGCAAACCGTAAGAAACGTATCTCGAAAACTTCTTCAAACAGACTCAAGTCGAAAAAGTATACAAACTTACTTTATCGATTCCACGTATTTCGCAGACGAAATTCGAGAAGATGATTCATTTTGAAACAGTATTAGAAGACAGGTTGTGATTCTTCTGAATTAATTTTCTCAAAACCGTATGGAAGTTACTCACGTCGATTTGAAAAAGTAATCGAAATAGGATGCCAAAAAGGCACTTTTTGGGTTTTTCGTCCCCCCTGTGTGACGAAAATCCTGGCTACGCGCATGTTCGAGTGTATTCCAATCCAGCACACAGTCGAACGCCTTCCTCTGAGATGGTATCGGATCCACAGTGGCTAATCAATCCATCAAGCGCAACAATGCAGCGATAGAAACGTCCAGTTGAAAAACTGTCGAGAACCGCTGCAATTAACAGGATTCGTGCACTGATTGTATTGGAGGCCTTTGTAGTCCCACCCGGTCTCAATAACCTCCCAACTTCCGTCGAGTAACAAATCTGCACAGTGTCTGATTCGGTTTTGGGGGAGCACATCTCAATGGCGATGATTACTGTCCTCTCGAGGGGGTGATTTGTCTTGTTATGAGCCCCGTGTTCGACCTCCGGCTACCAGCAACGAGGACGATAGGAACAAAGGCCAAACGATACGTGACTCCCGATTCGGCACTTTTGGCTGATCTATTGGAAATGCTTTGTATGAACTAGATTTTTTGCCAACATTTTGCTTCCAAATTGTGTGAGGTCACACAAATTATAATAAGGGACTGTCCATAAATGACATAGTACTTGAGGGGGAGGGAGGTATGGGAAAATAGGCTACGATGGTGGACGGGGGTCTCGCACAAAATCAAGGTGTCTCTTGCACCTTGCTTTTGGTTTACTCGCAAAGAATGTGCGACGCATATCTAATTTCAGATTGGCATGCATATTGAGTAAATGAAAAGCGTTGCGTAATGAGTCATTACGTAACTGAAATCAGATACACAGTTACTGTTACGATACTGTAAAACTTAGTGCAGGAAAGTAGGACATTTCATGTACGATATTCGTGATGAAAACAGGCTATTATCACAAAAATATAATTATTCAATTATATTAGGATCTCTATTAGCTTCTACCAACATGATGTACGAATTGAATTTTAACTAATCGTGTGAAGCCAAAGTCATGATCACACAGACCGTTGTCCAATCAAAAGGCTTCAGCAGATCTTGCATAATTTCTCATATTACAGAATTCCCCTCCATCACTATCCCCATGACGATGATCTATTTGCGTTACCCCCGGCTACATTTGCTACATGTAATAAACCCCAGTTAACACATGACGACGACCGATTCGAAAACCAGCCAGTTGATTAGCACGTGGACCAAACCCCTCTCCTTCCTCCTATGTCACCGGAACGACTCTCCAAGCGGAAGCAATTTCGAAACTATTGTTTGCCAAAGACCACTGTGCCGACACAGTAGTTCGCACATTACCCTGGTGGCAAGGCTTAGCCGTCCTTTTCCCCCTTCCCTACCGTCACATCCTAGCAACAGGTTTTGGAAAGCCAAATATCAAAGTCATGCTGCTAAATCAGGCTCAATGGTGATGAAGGATGGCTTCCCATTGTGTGCATGAGTAGGTGTGTGTGTTTGTGTGGGAGGAAGCAGTTAACACAGTCTGAATCATCGGATCATAGTCCGAGCGATGACGACGGTGCACAGTGTTTTGATTGATTGATTTCACGATCAAAATAGAGTAACTCAAAAACGATTGCTATTTGGGTTTTGTTGTCTTCGATTCGTCACAATTAACATGTGTCGGTATTACCATTAGCGCCCATCTTGCGATGTATGGACGGATGGTTGCAAACGAAAATAATCTATCTTGATACAAAGTTTCATTCAAATAAAAATGGCCATTTTTTATATCATCTTCCAACTTTGAAATCATTTTTTTTCTAGTGTAGGCCACAAATGATATTTTATAAATTTGTTTTAAATATTTTCAAAAAATATATCTACAAGTCAACATATTTTTGTTGGAATCGCCATTTTTCAATTATTTATTTCGAAATAGATCGGATAAAAAAGTTAAAGATAAATTTTATAAAAAGTGGTGTGCAAAATAACTTTTTTTTGTCAAGGTCTATACATCCAGAAAATTTCATTGAAATATGAGAGCATGCTGCCTGCTTGGAATATGATTGGGCCTGAAATGGGTCTTAAGTTTAGTTAAAAAAAAGACACGGACACCGTATTCAGCCATTTAGCTACACAGACTGTAACTTAACACTAGACAACGGACAAACATGCTCCAATGGCACAGCCGAGAAACATTCCTGACAAAAAGTTTCGATGACTGAAGCGGGAATTGAACCCACATCCCATGACACGATGCGATTGAATGCCTGACAACTCTAACCGCACGGCCACGAGGTCGACAACGGTCTTAAGTTAAGTTATTCTGTTTTGATCGGTGAAATCGCTGAATTAAAACAGTGTGCGAGGTGGGTGGGAAAGGACGGTTTCCAAATCCTGTCGACCAAACTGTGGATGGTTGACCGCCACACCGCAGCAAAAGCAGCAGCAGTAGTAACGCTTTGTAATCGTTTAGGGTTACTCGTTTCCGGAAATCAAATGGATTTCTGATACATAGTTTGCAAACCGGATCAGCTTAGCTGCATGTCGGTGGCACATTGTGGCGATGAGATACGTTCGTCGTTGGCCCCGATGATGCCAGTCAGGAAGAAACTTACCGTTTTGTTTCAAAATGTGAACATGACACATTTTTGGAATATATGAACTTTTATACTGATTTCTCAAAAAAAACTGCTCAAATTCCTTCAGAGGTTGATCAATTCTTCGATGATACAAGTTCTCTATATTTGAAAGTTGTGAAAATATTAGTTCTTATCTTGGAAATAACCACTTTTCGGATTATAAGCCATGTTCGGAATTTGAGACAAAACGGTATACAACGGTTGTCCTATGATGATTTGTAGCCATCCCATTGCTAAATGGCTGTTTCATTAGTGGCTTGGGGCAGATTTTACACTGGGATAAACGGTCGCGATTATAGGAGCTTGCTGGAGAATGGCAGTTTCTCAGGATTCGGTACTTTTACTGGTTAGCTTGATGTTGGTATAAGCTAATAATGGTAGAAGGGTCGGAATAAAATTTTAATAAATTGCTGGGGCAATGTATTCCGTAACCAAATATGTACAATGAACCCTTGTTTCTAACGGGCAAACATGAAATAGTGACTTATCAAAGAACCAACCCATATGCTCCGGAAATTCCTCGTTTTTTTTTTTTTTTTGGGCAACCTTTAGGATTTTTTTCAAAAATTGATTCCATTATTTTTCAAAGATCTCTGAAGTATTTTTTCAAAGTTTTAAGCAAGGACTTATCTAGAGATTTTTCCAGAAACCGCAAAAAAGAAGATCGAAGATTGCTTCCTCTGACACTAAGCTGAAAAGTAGACTTTGTTCCAGTGAGAACGTAATGTCAAGTAGAAATCTAGAATGTGATCTTACTCATGAAATGAAAATCTAATAGCTCTTCAATTGTCACCATATAAAATTTGCTTCCATTTTGTGTTATCTGTAAGCACAATGTTTTACGACTGTTGCAACAAATTTGCAAAAGAAAATTCTACTGAACCGTTCGGTCGTTTCCATCGATGATTCAATTTCAAGCACCACACACCTAGCTCTGAAACGTGACTGACATATTACCCATGACACACCAATTGCATCGCATCGATTTGCCTTCAATTAGCATATCCTCGCAGAAATCACGTTTGCTAGCTTGTTGTCTCTGCTATCGCACCGTGCGAAAATCAATCCTCGTCTGACCTCTAGCTACCGATTCGTTTCGGATTCCATTTGAACTGTTCCGAAGCATTGACGCTGCACTTCTCCTTTTGTCGGTGAGGTGGGAGCACAAATGTCTGACACTGTCACAGGGCAATACAACAGGCCGAAAACCGCCAAAATTGAGATTGACAGCTTGGCTCGAAAAGCACTGTTGTGGTCCGTGGTTTGAAGGGGCTGCATTATTGGCAGCTATGGCCATTATGATGACATTCGATGACTTGGTAGGTTCTGAGAAGTAATAAAAATTACACGCTATTCAGGAGTTTCCAAATCTTTATGGAATAGTTATTAACCTCAAAACTGAACTGAACTGAACTGAACTGAACTGAACTGAACTGAACTGAACTGAACTTCGTTACCGTTAGGATGAGCTGACCGTTACAAATTTTCATCGAGTATTCTTAGCAAAACCTTCAAAATCATCACCAAAGGAATTTAAAATCCCCACCAAAAGGATTATAGATTAGCATCCTGCCAGAATTTCAAGCAATTACCCAGAGTTTCAAGCAGAGTAATCTTTTTAGGATTCTTTATGTTTCCAGCAAAGTGGATCCTTCCAGAATTTCTCAGCAGAAAGATTCTCCCAGGGTCCTCAGAAGACAAATCCAGAATCTCCAACAGAAAAATTCTTCTACAATTTTTAGCCATCGACGATTCGCAGCAGAGGGATAGTGACAGATTTCCATCATCAGGATCTTTTCAGGATTCTCTGTAGATGGTTTCAATTCTGCTTTTTTCTCTCCTCCATTATGACACAGCTTTGTTTGGTACATAGTTGAAATGCCGAGCGCGTTAAGTGTTATTAAACCAATAATGAAGTTGAATTGAGTGGAAAATGAGGTACAAGAGTAAAACTTTTTGTTGAATGAAACATAATCCTTCTGATTCTAAGAGCGTTAGATACACTTCAAATTGAGCTTATTGAAAACAGTTCTACCACAGTGATAAATCCATAAAACGAACTAGATGTAATGAGGCCCTTTTATTCAATAAAAATTGAGTAAAAATATTATTTTCAAATAAAATATAGATGAAGAATATGAACTGTTTACATTTCGTTTCCAGCATTATTTTGAAAACTATATCCTTCTTATTCGTAGCCGTGTGATTAGTGTCATTAGGCAGTTATGCGCATCGTCATGAGGTCGATTCCCGCTCTAGCCACTGGCACTTTTTGTCAGGAATGTTTTTAGATTGGGCCACTGGAGCATACAGTCTGTGCAGCTATATGGTTGAAGACGATATCCTTGACTTTTTTCTAGCGTTTTATTCCAACTGGAACAGTGTTTGCCTCTCAGCGCGGTGTTCTTAAGAGCACTTCCACAGTTATTGATCCAAGATCCGATCTTGTCGGACGACGACCACGCACTAAATTTTCTGACCAATAAGTAATTGGTAGGTAGCGATACGTCTAATAATTACTTCGCTCGCTTTGATGGATACGACGAAGTATGTGTCAAATATACATATCATATATCCGAACGAAGTTTAAACTGCGAAATGATAATTCCATGTGCTTCAGAGTAATCGAGTTCAGTTCGTCTTCGAGCGTCGGGGTCTCTCAGTTTGTAGGTTGAAGTGCCCATCTAGCGAATAGGGAGTCGTGGGTTCGATCCCCACCGGATCACGTGGTTTCTTTTCGCAGTTTAAATTTCAATTTGTACATTTGACACGTGTTTCGTCGTGTACATGTAAACTTCAAAACGTTGAAACCTTAAAACAGCAAGATTCCTTAGGCGTTAATTGCCTACAACTTGATCATAAATTAACTGTGCAATTAACTGAGAGTTTTGTTTGACAGTTGAGAATATTTTCAAGTACATTTTCTTTTTTTTTTTTTTTTTTTGCACGAAGATACTCTTTGTCCAGATTTGAGCCAACGACCCTCAGCTTGGTCATTGTTTGGGTCGCTCACAGAAAATTGTAAAAGTAAATTGTAGTAAATTGTAGTAAAAAGTAAATTGTAAATGTAAAGGTTTTTTTTCTTTTCTTGTAGACTCGTTGGTTGACAGATCAATGTTCATTTCGACACGCTAGTTTAATACTATCGAGAAAGGGGTGGCACTCTAATCTTTTTTGAATTAGCAATCAACAGTATGCAAGTTTTGAGATTTTTCGATCGCACTTTGAATATCGACTGCTTAAAGAAATATTCATCAATCTCCCACCTTTGGGTGAGTATTCAACATACAAATTAATGAGCTGCGTAAGTGCTAATTGATAATTCTTATAGGTTTGCTCTACCTAATTGGATCGAGTTTAAGTCTGTACGACCATTGACACTTTACCTTCCTCTAGAACTGGCTGTGTAAGTGAAGACTGGACTACAACAATTCACCTTACAAAGACAGACTATTTGTCAGAACCTCGATACCTACATGTGCCAGATCCCAATTCCGACTCTCCTGCCCTCTTGGGAATTGATGAATTAGATGGATCACCGCACTTACGGGCCATCCAGCATCCTCCATCAAGAGAACACATTTGTCGGTTCACCAATGAAACGCTATCCGGAAGGCGGATCTATCCTCTGACCGTGGTCGTCATGGTCATTTATCATCCAAATGAAATGTCAATAATTGGCGCATTTACTATACTGAACGAATGCAATGGGAACGATGAGGATGACAACCGCGACAACGATGAGCACGGTTTTTCCTGGATGCAGAACCTGCAATACATGAGGCCTCCCTTAGTCCAGTGGTACAGGCTACGAAGCAAAGCCATGCTGAAGGTTGATGCAGGATCTTTTCATAATGGGAATTTCCTTGACTTCCCTGGGCATAGAGTATCATCATACCTGCCACACGATATACAAATGCGAAAATGACAACATTGGCAAAGAAAGTTCTCAGTTAATAACTGTGAGAAGTGCTCTTAGAACACTGCTTAGAAACAAACTCTGTTCCAGTTGGGACGTAATGCCAAGAAAGTGAAGAATCGCCATCAATGTTTGCCATCCCATTTAACCAGTTAACAAAGAACTCATCCACGGACAATACAAATCGATTCGAATACAGCATACATTTGTTGAACTGAGCGCTACGATGCCTGCCGCCGGCAATGGACATGACGGTGAATGTGTAAATGACTGTCCCCCCAAAGGGAGGGTTGTTCGTTGTGACCGTAACCCCGTTGAACCCAATAATGATGAGCCGGCTCTATAGTCTGCTAACCAGGCTTATGTGGAGGATATGAGCGGATGTCATTTACGGATGTCAATTTGGACAAGTGTCACTTAGAGATACTGTAGCCAGGAGAAGTTCACATTAGTGGAACGTTGCTGTTATGTCCACGTTTATTAGTATATTTTCAAACATTACATTCATTGTTTAAACCTAGTATATTATACCTAGGTCCTAGATGTTCTGTGTTTGACAACACTATCATCCTAATTTAATAAAACAAAATTAAGCTTTTATTAACATTTTGGAGTTCTGGCAGCAAAAAAAGAAATCTTCCATTTTTATGAGTATGAAGGAAAGTTATCCAAATGTTATTGCCATCTCTTACAGATGACAGACTTCGTCCTTTGAAAAAAAAAACTAAAAATTCGTCCTTTGAATAAACTAAAAATGTTACTTGGGTAGCTAGAACCTTCTGCAGGGTTTTTGTCTGGGTTCAAAATTGGAACAACCTTAGCATTTTTCCATTTGTCAGGAATATATGCTAATTGAATACATTTGTGAAATAAATCAACTAAGAATGATAAGGTACTTTCTGGAAGTTTTTTGATGAGGATGTAGAATATTCCGTCATCGCCAGAGGCTTTCGTATTTTTGATTTTTTTAATAATAGTTCTCACTTCTTCCAAATCCAAAATTCTCCTAGGAATTTCCTAAAACGTTTTTTTGATTGAGAATGCTTTTGAAATCCTGAGTAACTTTTATTCAATTGGACTAGTGAGTCCCAAATTAAAATTGTGTGCGCCTCCAAACTGCATAGCAAGTTTAAAAGCTTTTTCGCAATTACACACTTAAACGGAACAGCTGATACTTATCTCGGTAATAATTTGACGATTCTCGGTAAAACGGTAAAACGTTTGCCAAGATCTCGGCAAAACAATGGATTGTCGAAATCTCGGTAATCGGCATTAAAAATTACCGAAAAGCGATAGACTTCCGTCAACGTGTGAGCCCGAGTTCAGACGGAGGAAGTGGCCTTGGTTTTGCGGATAGACTAACAGTAAGTCTTGGCGCCCGGTTACATATATAGCAGATGAAACAATGCGCCAATAGTCCAAAGCTCTCAAAAATGGAAAATGCAGTCTTTGTTGATTACCGAAAAACTCCTTAAGGTTGCCTCAGGCGTAACTTGCAGTCATTGGCGGTAATAGCGGGATCGACGACTCGATCCTGGAGTATGAAAACATCAAACGTTGGTGCACTACTGAAATCTGGTGAGGTCGTTTTCAATACTTTATATTACCATTTTTGTACAAATTGCACACAAGTTCTCATTTTTGGTGAGTTGAATCATGTATCCATAATCATGGTATTCCTAATTTATTTTTATATATTTTCAAATTTATGGGAAAGAGTTTCAGTTTTTCTATAGCGCAAAAAAGACAAAATTTGAGATTGGAGCGTTCTGTGCTCAACGAAAGACGTGAAAATTTTTCGGTCGTCAAATTTAAGTATTTTCAGTTTTTTATTGTAATTTCCTACATATACCCTTAAAAACCCGAGACGAACCTTGAATTTTTAAATGGCCACAATTCAAAGACCAGTGAATCAATTAATTTGAAATAAATTTCAAAGTAAAAGCGGTTAGTTGTTCTTACAATCCTTGGGTGATACATCCCCCCTGACCCCTCCCACTTTTCTAGGTAACGTAAAAAGCGAGGACACGAGGAGTCTGTATCTCGAGATCCTTATCAGCTTGAAAGTTGGTGTCTTCGGCAAAGATGTTCTGCAGATCATGGGCTAACTGGCGGTGAAGAGTCTGATTAGAAATGTAAAGCGAGAAGGTTGGTGTCCTCTACAGAGATGTTCAGTAAATGTAGTAAATATTAGTTAGAAGGTTAGTGTCTTCGGCAAAGCTGTTCAGCGGAATTAGGGCTATGTGGCGGTGAAGAATCTGAATGAGCATTTGTCCGCTAGGTGGGCTAGTATCTTTTTTTTTTTTTGTTGTATGTACCTTAAAGTCCTTACTAACTAAAAGGTTGATGTCTCTATCGGTAAAGAGTCTGATTGGAAATTCACCCGCTAGAAGGTGGCTCTAGTGGAAATAAATCTTTAATCCTCTCTACCTCTTTCTTATCCGCTAGAAAGTTAATATTTTTGGCAAAGATATTTAGTACAAAGCTATTCAGAGGTGAAAAATATTGGCGCATAAAAAAAACAAAATCTATGCAACTGAGCATCTGTTGGAGGCAAACCATGAAAACCATCTTTGAATATGGTTCTATAAATCAATAAAAAGATTCTTAATATCTTTTTTATTCTCCCCTTCAAAATTTTCGGATTTTTAAAGGGGGGGGGTGACATAAAAGAAAATTAATATTTGTATCAGCCTAATTTAGGATGAAATTGATCATTTTTCACGGTTTTTTTATCTGTTTTCTATAACGTTGGCAATGCCAAACAACTGAATGCAGGAGAACAAGTACGCCGATGTGCCTTATTGATTCATGTAACGAAATTTTCTAATAAATTTAATTTTAATGCTAATTTGGGCTCCCTGAATCAAATTCTTAACAATTTCATATTTACGTAAATAATTCCCAAAAAAATAATTTCAAGAATAACGCGTAAAACGTCTAAATGTAGGTAATTCCCAAAGGAATTTCAAACTATCTAACAGAAATTCTATTATTTTAACAAAGTGAGCGAATTAGTATCAATTTTGATGATACAATCTGTTTTGGGGAACCCTTAACGAACAAAACTGAGAAAGAATCATTCAAACCGATGACCCGTTCGTGAGCCATTTCGTGACATACAAACACCATTCCATTTTTATTTATATAGATTATTTGGTTCACTAGTCTTTGAATTGTGGCCATTTAAAAACTCAAGGTTTGTCTCGGGCTTTTAAGGGTTAATTAAGTTATTAAGTTAAATATTTAAGTGTTTTAGGGCAAATTGTTGTTACTGTGAAGATTTTTCGTACGCAGTGTTGCTGCTGTTTTCTAAATCGGTGAATTTTGATCAATTTGTGTTAAGTCGGACGAAGAGGTTTTGGCTTGTGGATAAACCAACAAGGAGGACAATTAAGTGTCAGTTTTAAAATCCACAGATATTCATAGCATGGACAATGCATCAATAGTCAAAGCCTTCCAGAAACTAAAAACACATTCTTTACTGACCACCGAAAAGCTCCAGTCGATTTGAACATGCAATCATTGGCGGTTAAAACGATACCAACAATCTAAGAGTACAAAACATCAAACGTTGGTACACTAGGTACTGAAAGCTGGTGAAATAGTTTTAAATACTCGATTTAATAATTTTCAATCTAAATGTATGCATATTGGACTTATTCTTAATTTATTTTTGTTTAAACCTAACATACTATTTTTAAAATCATGTTTATTATTTTACCCATATGTATTTGAATTTAGTGGAAACTGTACGCGGACCCTGTATAGCGAGAAAAGGGCAAAATAAGTTTTAATCTCGTTTCAGAGAGCGAGCAATGGCGCTGAAACCAAGGCTCTAGAGTCAGAATATTGAAAAAAAAAGTCTTTGTCCCATCCCAGGAGAACAAAAATGGAGTGCGCAATAACTTTCTTAGCATCGACACTCCCAACGATTTTATCTATAACCCTGAATTGAAACGGTTGGTACGGTTGCCCCATTTCTTTTATCATTGAATTGAAATTTTTGCGTCTATCAGTTAATTCATAAGTGAAAAACCTAATCGTCATGATTTTTTCAATTGTCTGCAATACTCCCCCCCCCCCCTTCAATTGTTCTCAGCACAGTGGGCTGATATTCTGCAAATATTTATACTGACAAGAAAATATCTGAGTTAATTTGGGTATTTTCAGGATGCTTTTCAAAATATGGCTGTGATTAGATTAGATAAGATTAGATTTTCGCAATTAGTTAGTGATAATTTGATTTCTTCTATCAACGCTAGAATTGGCTGCTGAGATTGGATGTAAGTTGAATTTGGGACACCTTAGACAATGGTGCCATTTTCCAAGTCTACCTTTAATTTATCGTGGATGACCACAGGGTTTTGCATTAAACCTACTGTGACATCGCTACGAATCTTCGGTTATTCTCTCAACACTATGCTCTCAAGATCTTTAAAACTTTTCGGATCTTTTCATGAATTTTCCAAGGAATCTTGTAATTATACTCATCAGAGTAGTCTCAGAAACGTAATAAAGGTTTTTTGTTCACATTTCAAATCAGAATGAATGTCACCGGTCATCCGGTCCAAATTCTTGCTAAATCTATTCAGTATTCTTATCGGGACTTCAACAATCTTCGTTAAAACCCACAGACAATTTTCGTTGGAATGTCCTAATGATTTTTGTTAAAATCCTTTCCGAACATTCATCAAAATCGATTTATAAATTTTATCAAAATCCTCTAAGGATACTCATCAAAATTCTCTAAGAATGCTCACCAGTTTCCTCTCCTACAAGGGTTCTCATCAGATTCCTCTCAGTACTCTCATCAGAGTTCTTTCAGAATTCTCATTAGATTCTCATCAGAAACCTTTCAGGATTCTCATTAGATTCTCTCGGGATTCTCATCAGAATCATCTCAGGGTTCTCATCAGAATCCTCTCAGGATTTCCATCAGAATCCTCTCAGGATTCTCATCAGAATTCTCTAAGTATCCTCACCAGATTCCTCTCGGAATTCTCATCAGAATCCTCTAATGATTCTCATCAGATTCCTTTCAATAATCTCATCAGAAACCTTTTGGGATTCTCATTAGATTCTCTCAATAATCTCATTAGGAACCTTGCAGGATTCTTATTAGATTCTTTCAGTATTTTCATCAAAATCATCTCAGGATTCTCATCAGAATCCTCTTAAGTTTCTCATCAGAATCCTCACGGGATTCTCAACATAATCCTCTTAGGATTATCATCAGAGTTCTCTCAGGATTCTCAATAAAATCCTCTCTGGATTTTTGTCAGAACGCTCTCAGGATTCTCATCAGAGTCTTCTCAGATTTTTTATCAGAATACTCATCAGGATTCTCATCAGAGTTCTCTCTAGATTCTCATCAGAGTCTTCTCAAGATTTTCATCAAAATCCTCTCAGAAAGCTCATCAGAATCCTCTCAGATTTTTCTTTAGATTCTTCTCAAAATTCTCTTCAGAATCCTCTCAGGATTGTTTTCGGAATCCTCTCAGGATTCTTTTCTGAATCTTCTCAAGATTCTTTTTCCGATTCCTCTCAGGATTCTCTCCAGAATCCTCTCATGATTTTCATCAGAATCATCTCAAGATTTTCATCAGTATCCTCTCAGATTTTTATTCAGAATCCTATAAAGATTTTCTCCAGAGTTCTCTCAGAATTATCTTCGGAATGCTGTCGGAATTCTCATCAAAATACTCTCAGGATGTTCATAGGAATCCTCTCAGTATTTTCACCAGAATTCTCATCAGAACTCTCTCAGGATTCTCACCAGAATCTTGTCAGGATTCTCATCAGAAAACTTTCATGATTATCTTCGGAATCCTCTCAGGATTATCTTCGGAATCCTCTTAGGATTTTTTTTCAGAATCTTCTCAGGATTCTTTTCGGAATACTCTCAGGATTCTTTTCAGAATACTCAATGGATTCTTTTCAGATTTCTCTCTGGATTCCCTTCATAATCCTCTCAGGATTCTGTCAGGATTCTCTTCAGAATCCTCTAATGATCTAGAATCCTCCAATGCTTTCGGGATTCTCATCAAAGTCCTCTCAGGATTCTCATCGGAATCCTCTCAGTATTTTCACCAGAATCTTATCAGAATTCTCTCAGGATTCTCATCAGAATCTTGTCAAGATTCTCATCAGAATCTTCTCAAGATTTTTATCAGAATCTCCCCAGAATGCTCATCAGAATCGTCTCAGGATTTCCATCAGAATCCACTCAGGATTCTCATCAGAATCCTCTGAGTATTCTCATCAGAAAAGAATGGAAGGTTTTGAGAATAATTTTAAAGAGATTCGGATGAGAATTCTTGAATTATTCTGATATGAATTCTGAAAGAATTCTGATGAGAATAATTAGAGGATTTCGATGAGAATCTTAAAATTTGAAAGATTCTGTTAAGAGTTCAGATGAGAATTCTATTAATCAGAATTTTCCGTATAATTCGGCACAAACCAGTTATCATTTTGAGAACATTGGATCAAATGATACGAGCAAAAGAGTGCAAAAAAGTCATGCACGCCTTTTGAAGGTTAATCAGAAATATTTCAAACCAGCGCCCCCTCGAACATTGAATAACGTTAGAATCCACTCGGGTCCACTATCCAATACCGCATCCCATCGCAAGTGTAATTTATAATTAATAATTAGCTTTCTGCATCCCGCAACACTATTCCCAAAACCGCAGAACGGGTTCACCAGACATAAACTAACCCCGGAGTTCATTCTACAATTTAACCGCAAACATACGCTATAGAAATGTTTCCCTCTCTTTTCTCTCTCTCACTCCTCCAGGCCGAGACCGCGCTGATGTACGATGCCGTCCATTTGTTCGCGAAAGCCCTGCACGACCTGGACACCAGCCAGCAGATTGACATCCACCCGTTGTCCTGTGATGCGCAGGACACCTGGCCCCATGGATACAGCCTGATAAATTACATGAAAATCGTAAGTATTCATCCATTTGTGTTCACATCGAGCGGATTGTACAGACTGATACCTCTAATTGGGGATCGCCCATAAATGCCGCAAGTGTGTTTAAGACAAATTTCCTTCTGTCCTTCTGCCCTTCTGTCTTTCTATTCTCTGTCCTTCTGTTCGTCTGTCCTTCTGTCCTTCTGTCCTTCTGTCCTTCTGTCCTTCTGTTCTTCTGTCCTTCTGTTCTTCTGTTCTTCTGTCCTTCTGTTCTTCCTTCCTTCTGTCCATATCTGCCCGACGACATTCTACATTTTTGTTCTTCTATGCTTCAGTCTTTGTATTCTTCTACCATTTTTCATTTTTTCATCCTAGTTTTTTCTTTATGTTCATTCTTCAATTATCCTATTTTCTATCCTTCTAGTCTACTAAATAACCATGTTTCTATCCTTATATTTTCAAACTTTTTTTCTTCCTTTATTCGAAATTCTATCCTTGGCAATAATTTGTAGGTTTTATCTTAATTTCAGAACCTACATTGCAATAACATTGTCAACGTACATAATTCCACTCACCTTACGCAACCGGCATCAATCCCATTTTTTGACAAACTTTTATCAATCGATATTACACAGAATATCCACATGCTTATTTCAGGACACCCATTGGCGTTCCTACTAGACGCTCTTCTGTTATGGGGGCTCGGTGATCCACAAAATTCGCAACCAACCATACATTGGGTCACACACAACGACTGAAAAGGTTGCGGAAGGGTGAGCTTTTACAAAATGCCGGATACGAGGTGTAGACCACAAACTACACATTCAGTCCTGGTGGCTCATCCTTTCGTCAACCCTGGCTGATGTTCGGTTGGCCGGTCGGTTGGACGAACCATGTTTAGGTGGATGGGTGTTTGCAATTGGTCCCACGAGGTAGTTACACTTAGGCGGAAATGCGGTGTGACCCACAGTCACTATGGGTTAAAATTTAGCATATTAATTTCGAAAACTTACTAAACATTATACATTCTAACAACGTGTACCAATTCAATATAAAATACAGCTATATCTGCAAAAACACGAGTTTTTGTTAATATTACTTTTAAATAAATTTTTATTTATTTTGAAAAATTCTAGGTTTTGGTCGCACAATTTTTATTTCTTGCTCATAGTGCACAGTGGCCGAACAACAAGCTACCAGCGAGGATTGGCGCTTGTTCGGTACTAAAAAATCATTCAATTGACGTCATAGGATTTGAGAATGACTGGAATGTGGACATTGAAAGTTTAAAAAATGCAGGAAATTACTATTCAAATGATATGATTACTGAAATGCAATAATTGCCGTTTGTTATATGATATTGAATATATGTTTGATTGGCGTGCATGGAATAAATATTTTCTATGCAATAAATATATTGGCACGATACATTCTCAGAAACTCATAGCGATATTCCGTTGCAAATTAACGTTGAGTTCTACTGAAATCTGATTCAACACCGAACAAATTGGATTTATAGGCGCTCTTGGTAAAACTATACCCCGGGGAAGGGCAATAAGCAATACGCTTTGAAAGATTGTGCATTCAAAATTGACCCATCATTCCGCCCACTAAAACCGAATTCCAATCTCCCAACTGTTCATCTGAACGGGATGGCAATTTGACTCCCTTCGGTTTCTACATGCATTCCGGTCTAACCGTACAATTTGTTCTAGCTCGTATCGCAAAGTAACCGCCCCGTCAGTCGGTCAGTCGACCATTTCCTCTTTCGAACAGTGGGCAAAAACTGATCAGAATCAGCGCAGAATTCCTTATCTACGCGGCTCAATTAGCTCCAGTTTCCTTATATTTCAAAAGTTTTCTCAGTATTTATAAGACTTATGAACTTAGTTTTAAAAGATCCTGGTTTAGAAATCCTTTCAAGAGAAGTGTTTGATCCCTTTATCTTAATTAACTCATTGCGCGTGGTAAAGATGGACAAATTATGGGTAAAATTATGAAAAAAATCCACGTGCTCGGCTGGGAACTCAGTTATTTTGTCACCAAGTGGCTCGGTAGCTTAGTTGGTAAAGCGCTCGTCTAGCATACAGGAGTCCTGGGTTCATATCCCAGCCGAGCACGTGGATTCTTTTTTTCATAATTTCACCCATAATTTGTCCATCTTTACCACGCGTAATGAGTTAAATAATTTAATAACCATGCGGATTGGATTACCGAACAGCTCAATATAAGCGTCAATTCCTTTTATCTTGTCGTTTGATCTTGTGGGGGCGAGCGATGAACACTTGTTTGGTGTACAATGCGTTTATCAAGCAATATTACGAATCCGATTAGGCATGAATATATCATGGATCCCATCACCAACTATTGGTGACCCCCAGATCCTTACCTTATCCCATTAACTCAATATCCATTGCATGACAACTGCGGAGATGCAGAGGTATACTCGGCCTTCCGTGACATTCGTCCCTTTCACGATGACCGTACGGATGTGACCAGCACTTTGAATGACTTTTAATTTTTTGGAATTCACGATTTGTGCACATTGAGAATGATAAGCTAATCCCAAGCCCCATTCATAACTCTCTGTGCCACTTCGATTATTTTGGTCGACCACGGAGTAGCAACTACGAATTGAACGGTTATCTATGCTCATGTTAATGTTCAACAATACCTTAATGCAGTTTTGGGAATGCCTCTAAGAATTGCTCTAAAAATTTATCTATGAATTCCTCCCAGATTTTTTCCAAGACTAGAAGCACCGGTATGCCGAAGGGGATCAAGCTCTGTGTATCACATTTATCAGTTTCCATTATTCTTAGGCAGCGTCCATTTATTACGTAACGCTAAAATGGGAAATTTTTGACCCCCTCCCCTCTCACCGTAACGCTTTTTGTATGAAAAATTTCAATATTTTGTATGACCTATAACGCTTAAGCCTACTCCCCCTCCCCCTCGAGCGTTACGTTATTTGTGGATACCGCCTTGCTTCAACTCCTCCGCCAAGTCATGGTACTTTTAGGGTTACCAGACGTACTCTTTTTAGAGTACATGTACTCTTTTTTGTCTTAAAAATTTGTGAACTATTCTTTTTGCTAAATGGGCTCAATTGTACTCTTTTCTAGTTATCACTGACGATTGCCGGACAAATCAAATCATATATTGAAGAAACCGGATATTTCCCATGAAAACAAGGATCCAACGATTTTCGTAAAATTATAGCTGATTCGAATCGGTACGAGTAGCTCAAAAATGATCTTCAAATATTCATAAGCTCATATATCTCTCTAAATATAGATATAAGTGACCTAACGGTAAAACTATTGTTAAATAATTAGCTAACTATTGATTTTTAGTTTATAGCTCATTATTGATTATTGATTTAGTTTTGAACTATTGGGAACAACTTTTGCTCAGGCACTTTTATCAGCACGTCGTTTTCCAATGGTCCAATGGTTGAACACAACTGTGGGAATGGAAGGATTTAACTTCAAAATATGGTGCCTAAAAGAGGAAAATAATCTATTAAACTAATCAAGCTTGCGTCTTCTATATTGCTTCAACAATTCACTAGAAAAACTTAAGTTAATGACAATACTCGAGATTCTTTTGAGATTCAAGGTTTGAAATAGCGTTATTCTCAGTTCTAGTTTCCTGTACAAACCAATATTGTTCTACGTTTGGGATAGATCATACTTAGTATTTACTATTAAAAAAAATTGATAGACTATATTATTGCCAAAATTTGAACGGCTTTCTTATAAAAAAAACGACTGAACAATTTTATTCACTTAGAATCAATGTCATTAAAATTGATGTGAGCAACTACTTGAGATTAAAAATTATACAAAAATTATCAAAACAAGGAAAATCAGGTAAACACGTTAGTAAAAAGCGCATTTGCAAAATTTTAAGCTATTAGGCTAAGTGTACTCTTCAGTACTCTTTTATAGAGTTCGAAAAAATGTACTCTTTTCGGTAAGAGCAAATATGGTAACCCTAGGTACTTTGCTATCTTGTTGGAGAACGTTGATTGAACATTTTGGTCCAGCGGTACAGCGATGTCGATGAGTGTAACTCGTTTCATCCTTTTGTCGTAGACTAACAATGTCGGGCGGTTGGCACGGATGAGGATGTCCGTTATTATCTCCCAGTAAAGCTGTACTGGGGCTTTATGCAAGTATTTTCCAGAACCCGGTCATGAAGGTATCTGTAGTAGGGTACAAATCTGTCCACCAAGCTGTGCTTAAGAGCAAGCTGTTAGTGCACAATCTTGGCAACTTCGATGTGACGCTCGAGATAAGCTGATCCAGCTAGTACTGAACAGCCGGCAACGATATGCTCGATAGTCTTCCCTACTGAATTGCATTTCCCAACGCGATGCTCCACGTCTATGTGGAATATGTACTGCTGATAGTTTTTCGGATGGCAGTCCCGTGTTATCGATTCTTTTCAATTTGCTCCAGCTCCATTTGATGGGGTTGCGTTCCATGCAACTCCTTTTGCTTCCACGTTGCGATCATATTTTCGAGGATTTTGATGTCCCAGTTTAGCTGGTAATCCTCCTGTGCCAGATGCAGGGCGGTAAATTTCGTGGCGGTTTTGGCTTTCTACGACAAAATGTTGATGATCGACTCCCGTCCATCTTATCGAAATGTGCTAACGGTGCCTTCGTTGCACAATCATACGTCTAGCATTGCTAGAGCCTCCAGTAGGTTGTAACTTCTGGCATTGGTTACCCTACTACCCCACTCCACGGCCATGCATTGAAGTCACCTCCAATTAGCACTGGTTTTCGACCAACTAGCTCGTCGGTCAAATTCTCCAACATCCGACTAAATTCTTCGAGCGTCCATCTTGGAGGCGCGTAGCAGCTGCAAAAGTGAATTCCGTTGACTTTTTTGATCACGTTGGCAACCACTGCGTAACAAAACATGATTGCAGCCTAACAGTAACGGAGGTAACGCAGATCAATATGAACCGTATTGAGTACCGATTGTATCGCCGCTGCGTCTGTGCTATGGATCAACGCACGGATTCACTAATTTGGCGTTTAGCGGTGCCGAATTCACTCGTTGCCATAGTCACGTAAATAACACGGCACCCCAAAAACGTCAAATAGTGAACTCGTGCATCGGTCTATTCGCCACCCAATTAACTTTATTGAGTAATACTCAATACGTTACCTCCGTTACTGTTAGGCTGCGATCATCTTTTGCTACGCAGAGCAAGCAACTTGATCGATTGTTGCAATATTTCCCAAAATGCCCATTTTCTCCACATTTCCTGCACAGTTCGGTTCTGACGGGACCATTACTGCTCACCGCCGGGTGTCCGAAGACCATGCGCTTGAAGCATCGCATCGGTGCACATTGGGGAAATCCGAACCCAAAGGTGGAAAAAATTGATAACTTCCACAAAAGAAAGATAAAAAATAAGTTTTATAACTCATTCGAAAGGAAATTTTCTCAGGAATCGATTGGTGATAGTTTCATGAATGTGGGGCCATTCTGGGATAAGCTATGGAGCCCGTTTTGCCCCGATTCTTTGAAAATTTTAGATTTTCATATTGTTTTGAGTAAAACTGTTTTATTGTGGAGATTATTTCCCATGAAATCCATCATTTCTAGTCCATTCAACAATGTTTCACAGAAAACGTTATAGAAAGATGGAAATTTAGGGGATTATGGGGCCAAATGTACAATGCAATATTTTTGAAGAGGAATTTTTGTTTTAAATTTTTCCAACGTGTTTTTTTTTATTGAAATAAATTCTAAAATAGTCTAATAAGCATGAATATAGCTTGCAGAAATAAGTTGTATTAAAATTTTTAGAATATGTATGATCATTAATTATGCTCTATGCAACATATTGTGAATAATTTACCTTCTTATATCACAAATTCCAATCATTTCCAAACGATGTGCGATAGTTTGAGTAAACGATATTGATCTAAATGATCGATTGCCGTTAGCCTCATTGATAGTGGGAGAGATAGTGGGAGCATATAGTTTTTTGGCTATGTTTGCCCCAAATCCCCTTAAAACGATTTCTATCATAATTAATTGAACAGATATCTCCGAATTAAATTTATCATGTACTAAACTGTTTATTCAGTAGTTGATACAGTATTTAAATCCTAAAATATAGGAGATTATGGGGCTCTTTTACACATAAATAAAAAAAACAAAAAAAACACTCAAAAATGGATCCATTAAGTAACCATCTGCAGTTTTTTTCTGATTGAAACAAATCACTCAGAATTAAATTAGTTACACAATCATACCTGAAGAAATTTCGTGATGATAAAATTGCATTTTGAAGAAATTTCATGAGAATAAAATTTCGTGGAAGTGCCCAAGTAGCTCTGCCTGCACCCTCTACTGAATAAGTGATCATAAACAAACAAAGTCTTCCATATATTTCAATATGGCACATATTGATTGAAGATGTAGTAGTTAATAGTGCTTAATTCAAAATATATTGACGCTTATATTGAGCTGTTCAATAATCCAATCCAATGGTTATTAAATTAATTAACTCATTACGCGTGGTAAAGATAGACAAATCATGGGTAAAATTATGAAAAAAAAATCTACGTGCTCGGCTGGGATTTGAACCCAGGACTCTTGTATGCTAGACGAGCGCTTTACCAACTAAGCTACCGAGCCCGTAAAGCGTTCGTCTAGCATACAAGAGTCCTGGGTTCAAATCCCAGCCGAGCTCGTGGATTTTTTTCATATTTTCACCCATAATTTGTCCATCTTTACCACGCGTAATGAGTTAATTAATTTAAATTTTCTTCATGTTATGCATTTTAGAAGGCTCTTGAACATGCTTGAAATTCAGTAAAACAGATGTAACCATAATTACTGTTTACAATATTAACAAAGTAAGGTTCACCATGAGGAGCATTGATGTCAACCAACAAGCAATCTGTTAACAGCAAATGTAGAGGCAACATAACAAACATAGTAACTTTAAATTATACTAATGAAATGAATGATCGATTTTGGAAAAATCTAGAATTGAGCATTATTAACAACTGCATTATCCCTTTTATGATAACTTTTTCTGTATCCATATCCATAAAAAGACAAAATTATTTCTTGAATAATTTCTTGTAATGGCGCGGTAAATGGCTGGGCATGGCGTACCATTGGTACCTCGTGTACCTGCAGGAATAAAATAGACCCCTTTGTGCGGTCCTTAGCCTCTTGCCCAGCAACTCCTATCCCTACCTCCTCGTGGTACTGGCCGGGGTACGAGTAACCTTGGGGAAGATCGGGTAACCAACCCCCGGTGGGAGCTTTGGTCGTATGCTGACAGGGAAGGGGGGGTTTGCTTTTGCAAACCTGGAGCGTCTGTACTCCACGCTAGGAGCGGCTCACAACAGCGTCTGTTCCCCATGTCAGGGGCGGCTGATCATCGACCGAGTGCCAGAGAAGGACTCTAAGCTAAACTGCGCACTATGGCCCTCCGAACATTTAGGGGGAATGGTCCTCCGGAAATCTAGGGGGTTGGTGTCAGGCCCTGCAAGCCAACCGTAAAAACACATCAGCACAGGAACGTCAACGAGAGAATACGGACCGGAACAATCGGCAAAGACCACAGCGACGAAAATGGACTAGCGATTGGAAACTCGGTACGTGGAACTGCAAATCTCTCAACTTCATTGGAAGTACTCGCATACTCTCCGATGTACTGAAGACCCGCGGTTTCGACATCGTAGCGCTGCAGGAGGTGTGCTGGACAGGAGCATTGGTGCGAACGTTTAGAGGTAATCATACCATCTACCAGAGCTGCGGCAACACACGCGAGCTGGGAACAGCTTTCATAGTGATGGGTGATATGCAAAGGCGCGTGATCGGGTGGTGGCCGATCAATGAACGAATGTGCAAGTTAAGAATCAAAGGCCGATTCTTTAACTTCAGCATAATCAACGTGCATAGCCCACACTCCGGAAGCACTGATGATGACAAGGACGCATTTTACGCGCAGCTCGAACGCGAGTACGACCGCTGCCCAAGCCACGACGTCAAGATCATCATAGGAGATTTGAACGCTCAGGTTGGCCAGGAGGAGGAGTTCAGACCGACGATTGGAAAGTTCAGCGCCCACCGGCTGACGAACGAGAACGGCCTACGACTGATAGATTTTGCCGCCTCCAAGAACATGGCCATTCGTAGCACCTATTTCCAGCACAGCCTCCCGTATCGGTACACCTGGAGATCACCTCAGCAGACAGAATCGCAAATCGACCACGTTTTGATCGATGGACGGCACTTCTCCGACATAACCGACGTCAGAACCTATCGTGGCGCCAACATTGACTCCGACCACTACCTGGTGATGGTGAAACTGCGCCCAAAACTATCCGTCATCAACAATGTACGGTACCGACGCCCGCCCCGGTACAATCTCGAGCGGCTGAAACAACCGGATGTCGCCAATGCGTACGCGCAGCATCTTGAGGCAGCGTTGCCGGATGAGGGCGAGCTCGATAGGGCCCCTCTTGAGGACTGCTGGAGGACAGTCAAAGCAGCCATAAACGACGCTGCCGAAAGCGTTGTCGGATATGTGGAACGGAGCTCAAGAAACGATTGGTTCGACGAGGAGTGCCAGGAGGTTTTAGGGGAGAAGAATGCAGCGCGGGCTGCAATGCTGCAGCATGGTACGCGGCAAAACGTGGAACGATACAGACCGAAGCGGAAACAGCAAACCCGCCTATTCCGGGACAAAAAGCGCCGCCTGGAAGAGGTGGAATGCCAAGAGATGGAGTTGCTGTACCGTTCTCAAGAAACGCGGAAGTTCTATCAGAAGCTCAACACATCCCGCAAAGGCTTCGTGCCGCGAGCTGAGATGTGCCGGGATAAGGATGAGAGCATCTTGACGGACGGACGCGAGGTGATCGAAAGGTGGAAGCAGCACTACGATGAACACCTGAATGGCGCAGAGAACACAGGCACAGAAGGTCAGGACAGCGAAGGCGATGGCTACGTCAGCACAGCGGACAGCGGAAATCAACCAGCTCCCACGATGGGGGAAGTTAAGGATGCCATTCAACAGCTCAAGAACAACAAAGCCGCTGGCAAGGATGGTATCGGAGCCGAACTCATCAAGATGGGCCCGGACAGGTTGTCCGCTTGTCTGCATCGGCTGATAGTCAGAATCTGGGAAACGGAACAGCTACCGGAGGAGTGGAAGCAAGGCGTTATATGCCCTATCTACAAAAAGGGCGACAAACTGGAGTGTGAAAATTATCGTGCAATCACCATCCTAAACGCCGCCTATAAAGTGCTATCCCAGATTCTCTTCCGTCGTCTATCACCTATAGCAAACGAGTTCGTGGGAAGTTATCAAGCAGGTTTCATCGACGGCCGCTCGACAACGGACCAGATCTTTTCCGTGCGGCAAATCCTCCAGAAATGCCGTGAGTACCAGGTCCCTACGCACCATTTGTTCATCGATTTCAAGGCGGCATACGATAGTATCGACCGCATAGAGCTATGGAAAATCATGGACGAGAACAGCTTTCCCGGGAAGCTCACAAGATTGATCAGAGCAACGATGGACGGTGTGCAAAACTGCGTGAAGATCTCGGGCGAACACTCCAGTTCGTTCGAGTCTCGGCGGGGACTACGACAGGGCGACGGACTTTCGTGCCTGTTGTTCAATATTGCGCTTGAAGGTGTCATGCGGAGAGCCGGACTTAACAGTCGAGGCACGATTTTCACGAGATCCGGACAATTTGTTTGCTTCGCGGACGACATGGATATTATTGGGAGAAAATTTGAAACGGTGGCAGATTTGTTCACCCGCCTGAAACGCGAAGCAACAAGAGTCGGGCTAATGGTGAATGCGTCGAAAACAAAGTACATGCTGGTTGGCGGAACTGAGCGCGACAGGGCCCGCCTAGGAAGCAGTATTACGATAGACGGGGATACCTTCGAGGTGGTGGACGAGTTCGTCTACCTCGGATCCTTGTTGACGGCTGACAACAATGTTAGTCGGGAAATACGAAGGCGCATCATCAGCGGAAGTCGTGCCTACTATGGGCTCCAGAAGAAATTGCGGTCAAGAAAGATTCACCCCCGCACCAAATGCACGATGTACAAAACGCTCATAAGACCGGTAGTCCTCTATGGGCATGAGGCGTGGACTATGCTCGAGGAGGACCTGCAAGCTCTTGGGGTTTTCGAACGCCGAGTGCTAAGGACGATCTTCGGCGGCGTGCAGGAGAACGGCGTGTGGCGGCGAAGGATGAACCACGAGCTCGCTCAACTCTACGGCGAACCCAGTATCGTGAAGGTAGCTAAAGCTGGAAGGATACGCTGGGCAGGGCATGTTGCAAGAGTGCCGGACAACAACCCTGTAAAGATGGTGTTCGCCACGAATCCGGTCGGAACAAGAAGGCGTGGGGCGCAGCGAGCTAGGTGGATGGACCAGGTACACCAGGACCTGGAGAGCGTGGGTCACAGTCGAGGATGGAGAGAAGCGGCCATGAACCGAGGGAATTGGCGAAATATTGTTGGCGAGGCTTTATCAAGATAATTGATGTAAAGCCAAATAAGTAAGTAAGTAATTTCTTGTAAAATGCAATTTGACTCTCACGAAATTCCTTCAGTAATGATTGAATAGCTAACCTGATCCTGAGTAATTTGTTGCAATCAGAAAAAACGGTTGATGATTTCTTGATAGATTCATTTTTGATTTTTTTTTATTTTGTTATTTTTTTTGTTTATGTGTAAACGATCCCCAAAATCTCCTATGTTTTATGATTTAAATATTGTATCAGATACATGGTCGGGGTTCTGCCAAACCGCACCAAGCGCCATTTTTTTCCAAAAACGAGTTATCCACACAAGAAGATTCAGAATATCATAACCTTTCCACATTACAAATATCGTATAATTTAAACCGTCCCTCGTTGTGTAAATTCATAATTTTTCTCTGGCGGGATATGTAAAACTAAAATTGTATCCAACCAGAGCGAACCATAAACCTTAGCATCTGATTGAAGGTAATTTAGTATTCTGATTCAAAACGACATTTTTTTCCAATTCTTCCTAAAACATTGCAAAGTGGTCATTCCGGACAACATAAAGGGTCATCGCCAATGGATTTTAGCATGTAATGTAAGCGAACGGCCACGTACAATAAAATATTTTTTCGGTGGTACTGATGTGTTTTCATTTAAATTTTGTTCAGCCACACCGAACCAAGTACCATTTATATTAAAATCGTGTTTTTGTATGAACAAAAGTTATCAACACGCGCTTAACGCTCGCCTTTGCTTTTTATATAATATGTTGATGAATAAATGCAGGAGCAGTAATAAAATAACTAGACATTTAAATTTGATATTGTTCGAATAATTTGGTAGTACTTGGTGCGCTTTAGCTGTTCAGAAAATAACGTTTTCACTATCAAGCCTATTTGATCAGAGTGCGCAGAAGTAATTTCAAGTTTTTCGTACAAAATTCAACAGTTCGAAATGACCAAGAGGTAGCAATCCAAATCACCAATCGAAGGACACGAGTTCGAATCCCGATTAATATTTTTTTTCGTTGTCCTTAAAAATTGTCATAAAAATTAATCAATTTCAGCTTATGTGACTATTTTTAAACAATAGAGCACAAGCAGAAGCAGTTACATGCACAGCAGGAATGACGAATTTCGTGCCATTCCTGGTATCCACTTCACATAAAGAATCATGAACTTGTTCAGCCAAAGTGTACTAAATGCGAGCAACTTGGTGCGCTCTGGCAGAACAAATTCATGGTTTTCTTCGATCGTTACATTTTTTAACTACATCATTATTGTCTCTTTCGAATCTTTGAGCGCAGTTGGACCTTGATTTAACATAATTTCTGTTAAAATATATAATCCACCTAGAGAAAGACAGATAGAATACGTTTTGGATGCCTTGTACCAATTTATTGTTCACATAGGTCTCCAACATTATACTGCGGGCCAGTTCTATGGGAAATTACAAATCTTTCCCAACCATAGTGCATAAACATTTGTAACATGCATTTCAACATGCATGGCGATAATACGAACCATTCGTCTTCTTTTATTTTCTTGTATTGCTGGAAATCATTAAACACATTCAGCCAAACCGAACTGAAAACGACATTCTTCAATTTTTGTTCAACCAGAGTGAACTATGTGCCTTTTAATTTAAAATCAAATTTAATTACATGGAAAATATATGATGATTTTCTTGAATATTCTTCCTTGACTTATTTATTGGACCCTGTTATTCATTTATGAGCGATACAATTTTGAAAAGAGTCATTCGCGATCTATTCACATCAGAGTGGACCTCAATGTTAAATATCTCAAAATAATGGTTTTGGTACTTGGTGCGGTTTAGCAGAACCCCGACCACATGATAAACAATTCAGTACACAATAAATTTGATTTGGGAAAAAAATGTTGAATTAATTACGAAAGAAATCGTGTTTAGGGGAATTGGGGCAAAAATAGCCAAAAAACTATATGCTCCCACTATCTCCTATCAATGAGGCTAACGGCAATCGATCATTTAGATCAATATCGTTTACCCAAACTATCGCACATCGTTTGGAAATGTTTGGAATTTGTGATATAAGAAGGTAAACTATTCACAATATGTTGCATAGAGCATATATAATTATCATACATATTCTACAAATTTTACTACAACTTATTTCTGCAAGCTATATTCATGATTATTTGACTATTTTAGAATTTATTTCAATAAAAAAACACGTTGAAAAAATTTAAAACAAAAATTCCTCTTCAAAAATATTTCATTGTACATTTGGCCCCATAATCCCCTAAATTTCCATCTTTTTATAACGTTCTCTGTGAAACATTGTTGAATGGACTAGAAATGATGGATTTCATGGGAAATAATCTCCACAATAAAATAGTTTTACTCAAAACAACATGAAAATCTAAAATTTTCAAGGAATTGGGGCAAAACGGGCACCATAGCTTATCCCAGAATGGCCCCACATTCATGAAACTATCACCAATCGATTCCTGAGAAAATTTCGAATGAGCTATAAAACTTATTTTTTATCTTTCTATTGTAAAATTTATCAATTTTTTTTACCTTTGAATTCGGAATTCCCCAATGTGCGACGTGGAGGGGAGGCTTTTTGGGCCAACACGGGAATAAGCATATCACCATTGGCCAAGCAGTGCGTTCAGCGATATCTAATGCTGAGAATTAATAAGGTCCAATGAAAAGCTAATATTATCGATTTCTAAGAAATGTCCAACAGCTTTGTCGAACCACAGCTTACCGAATGAGTACCTGTGTTTCATATTCAACAAAGTGCTGCAGGTGAATCCAAAATACTTTTCCTATTTAGATGACCGCAAGGCGTTCGTCAAACCCAGGAATGTCTTGAGGACTGTCACTATCACCACCGAATTGTTCCATATTGTATAATAAGGATTGCCATTAAAATTAAAATAAGGAAGAACTATAGTAGCAAAAAGAAAAGTGCCATAGTAAACTTTTCAATAAATGTGTAACGGTGCGCGATAACAAAGTAAAGATCCAAATAATGGGATTGATATGCGAGTATATTTTGGATTTGATGAGGAAAGTACTCGGATAACGGGTCCTATTGACAACTATCTTGGTTTTGTAATTAAAAAAACAACCGCATTCAGTATATATTAGTAGTTGTTCATTTTCTTGTACTCTAATGATAATGTGTTGAGTAATGCCACTAGAATTTTCTGCTGCCAGGATCGGCGATACGAAAACTTTTGTAATAATATTCACGCAATTGGTGACATGATGATTTTCCTGATGGGATTTTATTGCGAGTGTAGGCAGTGTAGGTACTTCAAATAATTAAAGAAGAGCTTCTTTATACCGTACAAATCGCTCCTTGCCACTCTACACCCAATTCTGTTTTTGCACGGATTTTTTTTACACGGCCGTGCAAAAAAAGTTTCCATACATTTTTTTCCGCCAAAACCTTATTTTTGCATGAAACGTCGAGAAATGGTGTTACTTTTTTTGCACGGTTTTTGAAATTTTGAACTGAAAACTTTTTTTGCACGGTACGCATCCCCCGTGCAAAAACAGAATCGGGTGTATCTTACTCAAACACGCGTGGTGTTGAATGCACAGTTATTTAGCAAGACTAAGCTGAGGGTCGTAGTTTCGAATCCCAGCGGTTAAGGATCTTTTTGGTAACGATATTTTCTCGACATCCCATTGCATAGAGTATCTTTGTGCTTGTCACACGATATACATATGCAACCATGGTCAATTGGCAAAAAAAAAACTCTCGGTTAATAACAATGGAAGGGCTCATAAGATTACTAAGCTGAGAAGCAGGCACTGTCCCATTTGGGACGTAACAGAAGGGGTCCGAATTGTAGCTGGGTAGGTCCGATTCGGACCTTCTGAAAAATTGAGTTCAAACTTGTCTAGGCAAGTCCTGGAAGAAGATAGCACAAAACGCGCTGAAGATATGGCCCATTAATTATTTCTCAAAAGTAATGGAGTAGAACCACATGCATAAAAAAGGCACGAGTATACCACAAAATATCAAAGAAAACAGCTCGCAGTGGTTCATCCCAGATAGAAACAGTATATGAAAAAATATCCGATGTTTTAAAGCTAATTTTGGTATGTTATTGCTAAAGACTTGCTATTTTCTTATGATCGGGATCTGTTATGCATAGTAAATATAATTATGGCAATCGTCTGTATGGCAACCATCCATGTGGTGAACGTATTCATGCCTATTGTCCCGTCCCGGCTATCCGCAATCAACAGCGACACGAGATACATAAGTAATTCGGTGCTAATTTTGCTCATTTTTTCCCACTGTGCTTTATTCCAGATTTCGCCTGAATTCTCTCTAAAACGGGCTACCAAAGCAAAGTGGCACCAAAACCAGAACCGTCTAACCCCCCTTTTTTCCCCTTCCCTATCCTCTCGTTTCAGGTGGAAATGCGTGGCCTAACGGACGTCATCAAGTTCGACCACCAGGGCTTCCGGAGCGATTTCGTGCTGGACATTGTCGAGCTGGGACCGCAGGGTTTGCGCAAGAGCGGCACGTGGAATTCCACTTCCGGGGTGAACTTCACCCGCAGCTACGGCGAACAGCAGAAGGAAATCGTCGAAATACTGCAGAACAAAACGCTCATCGTGACGACGATCCTGAGCTCGCCGTACTGCATGCGGAAGGACTCGGCCGAAAAGCTGACCGGAAACTCGCAGTTCGAGGGCTATGCCATCGATTTGATACATGAGGTTTCGAAAATACTCGGTTTTAACTACACGATCCGGTTGGCACCGGATGGGCGGTACGGCAGCCAGAACAAGGAGACACTGTAAGTGCACAAGTTGAAATTGAAACATTCCTTATTTAAGTTTGTACAACATACCTACTCTGAAATAGGCAAAAAATAGATTGACTGGAGCTATATTATTGTGCTCCCGTAGTTGAAATATACGTCTAATACAACAGCATTTAAAACTGAGGTGGCAACAGGTGGCCAACGATGTTATGAATAGATGAAAAAAAAACGAATTTAGTATTATAGCATTTAATTCCACTAGAGTTCTAGAAACTCTAGTGGAATTAAATGGTTTAGTACAAAATTCGTTTTTTTCATCTACTTATAGGTATTCTACTAAAAAGCTCGAAGATTTATTATCATGATGTTATGAAGCACAGAAACCACCACGAAATATGAACTAAACTCATAATATTTTCTAAGAACTGATCATTTTATAAAGTGAGCGCCTTGTATATGCTATATTTCTCCTATTGAAAATATAATATATAACAAAATGCTTCTGGTTGAAGCACTAAATAGTTTTTACAAAAACTCCTAAGTGATGCTGTTCTTCAAAGTTAAACAAAAATATTAAATAATCAAATAGTGCTATAAAAACAGTGTTTTTCAAATATGAAAAAGGTATGTTTGAATGGTTCCTCGATTACATGAAAATCTTTTAGAATTAATCCTTCATACAGATTTCAAGCCCTTGAATAAATAACCATTCCACGATGTGCCTTGCCACTGAATTCGGCCAAATTCGGCAACCACGTACTCTTTATGAACTTAATCACTATCATCTAACCTCATTCTCACTACTATATCATCTTTTTTTCTCCTTCTCTCAACCAGTGAATGGGACGGCATGATAAAGGAGCTGCTGGAGCAACGGGCAGACCTGGCCATCGCCGATCTCACCATCACCTTCGACCGGGAGCAGGTGGTGGACTTTACCATGCCATTCATGAATCTGGGCATTTCCGTGCTGTACCGAAAACCGGTGAAGCAACCGCCCAACCTGTTCTCCTTCCTGTCCCCGCTCTCGCTAGACGTGTGGATCTACATGGCAACGGCTTATCTCGGCGTTTCCGTCCTGCTGTTCATCCTGGCGCGGTGAGTCCCATTTTTGTAGCTATCCCTTTAGGACTTTTCGCGGCTGGAGCGCAGTAACACTGCCGCTAAATGGATTTTTCTACAGTGATTTAAATTCATATTCGTACAGAATACAGTTTCCACATTGATTTAGCAATAAACTATCTAATGGTATATCCAATGTTTAATACTTTATCTACCAACGCAAGGGTGTCATCTATAATTCTTAAATTATAAACAGTTACCACTTACTTTCATCTTTGAAATAATGGAAAAGCATTTAATTTTAGTCCAAATTATCCTCAATTCCATATTCGAATATCTATTCAAATGTACAATACCTAGAACTAAATATCAATTCTCTCAATGATTTCTCAGTAAATTTCTCACATCCTACATTTATATTGAGGTACATTAAGATTATTTACAAGCGGACATTAGAGTGATGCAAATTTTGAAATTTTAGCTCCGAAAAACGCCAATCTTTTGTATTCAGCCCTCTCAAATTCGTCATAAAATTTTATGTAAAAGTGAATAAACTCTTCTTATGTGAAATCCTCCTAGCTAAAACTTTGCCGAAGACCACTTTTTGATTGGACATCAGGATAAATTGTTATTCATCATCATAAAGTTGGTTTGCATATAGCATGCTTCATCAACTGTTCGGCAGGAAACATGAGTAGTTTAAGAAAAATACTGTATGTTTAATGATTTTGTTATTAAATTCACTAAGTCAAACAATACCTACCTTAATACCTTGACAGCTACAGCGTAGCGTCACGCAATTGCAAGGTGTATTGTAGAGCGTCTTGGGCGATACTTCTCCTCGAACGTTTTAGGTTGCTGGGTTCTTTTCAACTGCGTACAGCCAGCGTACTCGTGGTCTTCAGCAAAGTCGCCTACCTCTACCTGGTTCCCTGCTGAATATTATTTTCTCAATTCTTTCTTTCAACATTCGCACTAAGAGGCCAGTCCACTGAAGTCTGCCGAATTGCACACGCCTTATAGTATTCGCATTTTTATATACTTGATAAAACTCGTCTGCGCCAAACACCATTTTTGCCACCGAGTATTGTCCGCAGCGCTTAACGCTCGATAACAACGAAGGCTTTCCGATCTGTCTTTTTTAACATCCACGCTTCTTGTCCATAGAGAGCCACCGGAAGAATCAATGTTATAATACAGGGTGAATTTTGTTTCCGTTTGCAAGTTGCGGGAGCTAATCTGCTTACGTAATCCGTAAATGGCTCTACTCACAGCTACAATTCGTCTTCTCACTTCGCGGGAAACGGCATTGTCACATGTTACAAGTGTTCCAAGGTAAACAAACTCTTTCACAACTTCAAACAAATCCCCATCAAATACTACCTTAGTGTAACATTACAAACGAGGTTGACATCTTGTCTGCAATTCGAACACTTGATTTCGAACCATCCAGCTTTGCGCTTACCAGCCTAATTAGTTTCGCCGGAAAACCTTGATCAGACATTATCTGTCACAGCTCATTTCTTGTCGCTGAATCGTACACCGCCTTGAAATCAATCTGCAGTGAGTCTGCTAGTCATACTTCTGAAATTTGTCTAGGATCTTTCGCATGGTAAACATCTGATACGTTGTCAAGCGGCCCTCACGAAAACCAGCCTGTTATTCGCCGACGAAGGACTCCTCGAGCGGTCTCAGTCTGTTAAACAGAATGCGCGACAGTATTTGGTACGCCGAATCCAGCAGCGTAATTCCTCTGTAATTGGCCCACTCCAGTTTGTGCCATTGCTTGTAGGTTGACCTATGAGGACATCCAATCAGCTCGTGGGAATTTCTTCGTCCTCCCATACCTTCAGATGTACTCGATGGATCGACTGGTAAAGCTGCTCACTTCCGTGCTTGAGAAGCACGCCTTACAGTTTTTGAGCTCGCTGACAGCCATTTCAACCTCTCCTATGGTCGGCGGATCCACTGCTTGACCGTCTTCATCTATCTCGCTAAATTTCCATTTTCGGCGTTCCACAACTGCTAAAAGTGCTGCTTCAGCTTGGCAACCTCTACCGTTTTATCGGTCAGCAAATTCCCCTCTGGATCATTGCACATGGTGGGCACTGAGGTATATTCGCCTCTTGTTTTTACTTCAGGGTGCTGAGGGCTTGTTGATGCCTCTACGTCTTTTCGTTACCATCGATCTGGCTGCGATTTGTATCTGTTACGTCAATTACCTTTTTGGGCCAGCCACACGTCTGGGCCATGTGAGACTTTTTATGATAGATGCTCCTGTGCTTGTTGATTCTCTGGACTCCAATGCACTGCTCGTCATGCTCTTCGGGTGGACCGGTTGGATACCAAGGTCGGTCTTGCGATTCCGGTTGAGGGGTGACTTTCGGTACGTAAGCGGCCCGACGACCCAAAGCTGTCGATTCGTCGTGATCGATACTTCTCGGCGTAGTTCCCGACGGTGAGGCTAGCCTACTTCGATGGAGAGTTCACCATCGGATGAATATCTCCCAAAACCGGTAACGATACGCGTTGTTCTTATTCCGTTCTTGGTCGGTGGAGTACAGAAGTCGGCCCAGCGAATCCAGTTGGATAATGACTTCCGGTTCACTGGCGCTCCGACGTCTCAAGCCGGTGACTTGCTACGGACTACACAGAATAGTCCCCGTCGGTGGATCTATCCGACGAAGATTTCCCTGACAGCGGAAGATCTCCTGAACCGATGCTACCCGGGCAGCTGCCGAAGTCGGTTCTACGATTCAGGTGTGGAAAACTTTCGGTTCACAGATGCCCCGCGATCATTTGCCAGTGCTGTTTCGCGGTCTACTCATCTAGTCCCCGGCTGATAGTAGGAGGACCTATCCTACTCCGACGTGATGTTGGTCGGTCAAGTGCCTGGGTCGGTCCTGCACTTCCAGTTGGAGGGTGCTACGTGACGCTCGAATTACTCGGTCTAGTCCCCGACGAAGGCGCACGATGTTGTTGGGTTTCCGCTGCTTCCAAGCATTTCGTTCCGCACATCCGCGAACCTGGAGCAGCCGAAAACTACATGTTGCGGTGTCTCCTCGATGTTTGGGCAATCTTGGCAGTGTGGCGACTCTGCGTGTCAGATAGAAGGTCACCTCTCCATGCTTCCTATTCATCCACTCCAACAGGTTTGGGATGAGCCGATGGGTCCATCCTCCTTTCTCCGCGCAGTCCCACTCGGGCTGCCACCTCGCCATACAGTATGGCCCATAAAAAAATGCGAAAATCGTCATTTCATGTTTAATGGTAATTACTACATAGAAAATGTGAATGAAACATAAATATTATTCAATACTTGTGTTGTTTAATGTATTTAGACTCAGTTTTTTGCTTTGCACATGATTTTTATCTGTTACTTTTACCTTACCAGAGAGGAATTGAAATACATACCTTCAAATTTTATCATGCGGACGTCGAGTTCAATATCTGTGTGATGAAAGCTTCTAAAACATCAACGATGGCGTGAGATTCTTCACAGACCTTGTCTTCAGCAAACGCCCATATCAAATGATAGAATTGGTTCATACTTGGGTTATTGGAGACTTAATCATATTTTCGAAAAAACGGCTCATTTTGGAGAGCTTTCATTGAACTTCCATATAAGTGTGATAAGCGGCTTGCTCAAAACCTATGAGCTAGTATTGATATAAGTTGTTTCTAACCGAAGGAACAAATTTCATCCTCAAAAATCTGTTATAGGCCTCCGTATTTATTTTTTACTAAACTTTAACAAAACATAAAGGCATATCAAACCTATAAGACGCAAATGCCCTCAAAACTATGACCCTGGAAAAAAAATTATTGTAACCATGAAAAACACGTTCTCTAAGAACTCCTCTATCATCTGATACCAAACAAACTAAAATTAACAACAATAAAGTGTGATTTTTGAAGGTGGAAATTTTATCACCAGAGTATACGACAATCAGACGCTGTTTCTAGCTTTGGGTGGACAAAACCTTTGAACTTCTTTGCTTTATTACATTATTTAAGACAGTAAGAAAAATATGACAAAAATTGTCCTAGATAGCGAAGTTATGATAGAATATACTACAATAAGAAGAAATTACATTCACTAGCAAAAACAATGAAAATAACGCTTGTGGATGCTAGATTCACGTTCAAACAATTTTCGCATTTTTTTATGGGCCATACTGTAGATCCGACTCTGACCATCTTCCGTACGTTTCTGACGTCTCTTCGTTGGTAGCACTCAATATCCTTCGCCAAAGCGATGTCAACACGCTCTGTTTAGTGCTCAGCGGTTCCGCTTTATTTTCCGTGTCTTGCCCCAAGCAGGAACTCCATACCTCAGTATCGATGACGAGACATCAGCTAGCAGACGCCTCTTACTGCTGCTGGAACCGCTGGCATGATTCTCCCTATTGTGTTCATTGCCTTCTCGGACTTTCTGCAGCGTAATCGACGTGGCTGTTGAAATTCAGCCGATCGTCGATCGTTACTCCCAGGTGCTTCAACACGCGCTTCGGTGCAATCACATACCTTCCGACATTGACCTCCATCGGCTGAACCGCCTTGCAGTTGCTGACTAGCAGCACCTCTGTTTTGTGGTGAGCTTTCTGCAGTTTACCTCCGCTCATTCAGCTCTCGATCGCGTTAATTGTTTCCATCACCGATATCTCCACTTCTTCCATTGTCTCACCCATTACTGTTAATAACGCATCATCCGCATCTTCTCATTGTTGCCGCAGGTTTCCGTTGACCGATGCAGTAGCTCTCCAGTTCAAATTCACATCTAACTTCGCTTAGGCTTACTGCTGGGTGTATCCTCTTGCGTTGGTCTCTCTGATGCCCCACACCACAACTCAGGCATTGAAGTCTCCTGCAATAAAAATTGGCTTCCTTCCGATCAACTCTGAACTATTCCACTGTCCACCTTAAAGGTGCTGAATGCAACGACATCATTGATTTTGTCGATGACGAAGCCCTCACCTAAATTCCTGGATAAGGAATCTGCCCATAATATGTATAGCAGCCGTTCCCGTTCTATCCAACACCCAGTTGCCGTTATCTCTGTATTTGAGTGCCACAACAGCTGCTGTGTGGTGTCACAGTGGTTCAGATTGAGAGATTGAGAGCTATCTCCAATAATATTGGCCTTTTATCGTTCTTTTGTAGGCAGAGTATTTGAAGCCACTCGTTTGATGGTCGTTTCCATCTTCGCATACGGCTTCTGACGCCATTCACGTCTGTCACTCTCTGTAAGGGTATGCGATATGGATTTTTTCCATGTCGATACGAAACGAAACGATACGCGGAATATCTTGCGCTGATAATGACGAAACGGAACGAAATTTAAAAATGTTTCGTGTAACTCGATACGAAATCAAATATCTCACGGAATTTTTCGAAACGAAACGAAATTTTTGAATTTGTTTCGCGGAATACACGTTTAAGTTTTTTTTTCTTGTCAAAAGCTGTAAATTTGACAATAGGCATAGAAAAAACGTCTTTTTAAATCCTCTACCATATGGAAACCTTAGTGTTGCTCAGCGGAGTCCTTACATGTTTTGGTAAGACTCTTTTCTGTTTGTTTGAAATCTTCTCAATAAAACTTTATAAGGTTTCATTTCAACATATCTGACATTCACACAAGGCAATATATACCATAAAACATGGAATAATGATATTCATTTGTTTTTGCTGTACTTTATGCTTTGTGGATTGAATGAATGTGATTGGGGACACAAGTCGATAAGTGATCAGGAAAACACTAAACTGAGAAGCAGACTCTGTCCCAGTTGGAACATAACGTCAAAAAGATGAAGAAAAATAAGAAGAACAGAGGAATCACTGGAATATTTGCTTAAGTATAAGCTGGAGTATTGAATTAAATTAAATTTTAAAGAATCCATCAACATACCTAAGAAATCAATCAAGATAAATTTAAAAGAACTGCAAAAGTAATAAACTCCAAGTGATATTGCGGCAGCAACTTAACCAGGATTGCCTGTTGGGGTTAGTTTTGAAGTTCCTAATAAATTTTCTGGAAAAGCCCTGCATAAACTGTGAATTAATTCTTGGAGGGATCAAATCTGGACGAATGCAAAGTTTTAGAGTAAACCTTGTAGAAAATACTGAAGGTTACGGAGATGAACCAGCCAAGGGCTGAAAATCTCCCTAATAAAGATAAATAATAATAAATACTGAAGGTATTTCTATTATTGTGTAGAGCAAGTACTGGAGAAATGATCCTATTCCAAAATCTGTGAAGGAATTTCTGGACGATTTCTGAAAGAATTAAGGATTGTTGATATTATTTAATTTTCAGATTCTTTGTTTAAAACTCTCTACAAAATCACATTTTCACTTAATTTTGAGCCTCGAGAGTATTTTAAAAAATATTTGAAATTTTCGAAAAAAAAAAAGTTTTGAACCTGGACTACATAGCATAGAGGAACCGCATATAAGACTGACAAGTTCACCCATGTTCGTTCAGACAATCCGTCTTTCAATGAGCTAAATTTAATGTTTGGCTTATTTTTTGTTCTCGAGATTTAGATGTGCGAAAATCGAAAAAAAATGTTGCGCTTTTCCATTGTGAAATACCTTAGGTACCGCACCAAACCTGAATCTACACTACCCTCCATAAGTATGGAATTGTTGCAATACAGAGTATTGCAGCACTTTTAAGTTTAGCATCACCCAAAATCCAGTGATAATAGTATCTTCAACTGAAATTAAAAAATCGCAGGGGCTGAAATTATTATTATTGTTAAAGATGACCTCAAAAATATGTTGATCTAGCACCTCAGAATCACGAGATAATATTCATTTTAGGTGATGCTAAACTTTTCAAGGTGCTGCAATATTCAGTATGAGTGTTGCAATACGCGATTATATACTTATGGCGAGTAGTGTATATCGGGAATCAATTTTGATGGTGCATGCAATGCATGAATCAAATTTATAACTGGTTTGTGATTTTTCCTAAAATAAATCATCAAAATCGATCGAAAGATGGCGAAACTAAAGAATGTTTGAACTTGATGTCGGTATTGAAAAGGTTAAGACCTTTGCCTTGCGGCATTTGGCTTCCACTACTTGTAATGATATATTATCAATATTCGTTTTTTTAAATTGGGGGTCGTGAGGAAATAATGTCACGTTATGAAAGGAGAGAGGAATTGGTGGTGTGGTACAGCGTGAATTAACCTAGATTCATTTTTCGATATAAAATAATGTATGCATCTTCCTTGTTTAAGGTGAATATAAATCGAAGGCATACCTCAGAATTTCAAGAGCACAAATCTATCGAACCCGACAGCGGTTCAAGGTGAACACTTGATCGATTGGCCATCGAGTAACCAATCGATAGAGTTTTCAGCTTGAATGGACGTCTGGTTCTTCAGATTTGTGCTCTTGAAAATTTGAGGTGTGGCTTTGGATCACTCAAATCAACGCTATTTTTCGTCGCCATCGCGGAAAAAATCGCGTTGATCAATAATCTGCACCACCTGAGCAAATCCAGAACATCAGGGACTCACGCTCCGCAGCTTTTTTTGACATTTGTGTACAAACAATTTTCGCGATATATTAACGGATTTGCTCAAAAGGACACGCGATGTTCCCCGGAGGAAACCGTGGTTTTGCTCTCTTCATTCTTATGGAAGATAACATTGCGGTAGTTCATCAAACGCAGTTGTTCCTTTCCTGTGCTATTCGCCGCGAGGAATTTAGGGAAAATGGGCGTTTTTGGAAACTTCACAACGGCAGTGCAGTTTATCATATCCTGCGGACCAGTCAATACTACAGTTATCCCACAGTTATGGATAGCTCACAGATATGAATTAAAGTTGGATTAAATGGAGTAGCAATTACGCAGAACCCATTTTACCTACGCGAACCATAAATCTATACAGCATCGCAATCAACAACAACATGCTTAAACACATTTGTTCCATTCGTAGGAATAAAATGTCATACATATGCCTAGAAGCGTTGATTCATATATGTGGGGCATTGAAACCTATAGGGTAGATATATTAAACTTCGCCATGCTTTAGTTTTCGCCCCCCTCATACACATTTAGACTTTTTTGTATGAAGGGGCGAAAATTAGTGCAAATTTCTTGGGTGGCGCCCTACCACAGTTATGAATCTAAGATAAGACGATTCCTAAAGAAACGCCTAAACGTATGCTTTCACTAGCATACCATTCATTTGCCTCGCAGATAATTTGCTGTTATAGTGTTCTGATCCATGATATGAGTCGATTTGATTCATAATACGGACCCATTTTTGACTGTAGCTAGGAGTAGAAGCGAACGCTTTGCCTTTTTTTGTTCGAAATTAAACTCGAATTTCGCGAAATTCCGTTTTATTCCGTTTGTTTTCAATTTTCCGTGGAAATATTTTAACAATTTGGCGAAACGAAACGAAATAGCAAAATACAAATTTCGCCCGTGCAAGTTCCGTGGAATTCCGCGGAATTTCGTTTCGAAGCGTATTTGACGGAATCATTCGGTATTTCGCATACCCTTACTAGAAGCGAGCGCTTTGCCTTTTTTTGTTCGAAATTAAACACGAATTTCGCGAAATTCCGTTTTATTCCGTTTGTTTTCAATTTTCCGTGGAAATATTTCAACAATTTAGCGAAACGAAACGAAAAAGTAAAATACAAATTTCGCCTGTATGAGTTCCGTGGAATTCCGCGGAATTTCGTTTCGAAGCGTATTTGACGGAATCATTCGGTATTTCGCATACCCTTAACTCTCTGGCACTGTACATCGAACCAGTCGTTTTGTCTTCGTCGTTGACCGTTCGCGCCAGTCACTTCCCACGCCGTTGTTGTCCCAGCTTCGTTGCTAGGGTCCCACAGGCTGTTGACATCTCCAGAAACGTCGAGCATTCCCAACTGCTTGTCTAGTTACTGGCAGCACTGCGCCGCTACCCCATCAGTTGACAAGCGTTGGATAACGAAGTACAGCGTTCAGTTAGTTCGTTCCTTTATTCATTGTCGGGTCTATTGCCGTAAAATCAATTTGATCTACTTTTGCCTTTCTTGGCAACCTAACCAGGGTTGCGCCACCTACATCGGCTAAATGGCTTGAAACGGCTGAACGGGGCTTAAAACGACTAAAAAATGCTTAACACGAATTAAAACGGCTTAAAATCGCTTGCATGGGTTTGAAACGGCTTAAAATGACTTGAAACGGCTTAAAACAACTTGAAAAGGAAAAAACGGCTTGAAACGGCTTCAAATTGAAACACAAAACGCTTCAATCGGCTAAAATCCTCTCGAAACGGCTTGGAACTGCTTATAACGGCCTAAAATGGATTCAAGCGGCTTACAAGCCTTAAAACGGCATTATACGTCTTAAAACAATGTAAAACGGCTTGAAACGGCACGAATCGGCTGAGAACAAATTAAAAATGGCTTGAATAGGCTTGAAACTGCCTGTAACTGCTTTAAATGGCTTAAAACGATTTGAAAGGGCTTGAAATGGCTTAAACGGCTTAGAACGGATAAAAAGGCTTAATACGACTTAAAATGGCTTGAAACAGATAGAAACTGTTTGAAACTGCTTAAAACGACTTGAAACTACTTGAAACCTCTTGAAACGGATTAAAAATGGCTTAAAATGGCTAGAGCCGTCTCAGAACGGATTAAACAAATGCCTAAAACGGCTGAAATCGTCTTGAAAAGGCTTGAAACTGCTTAAAACAGCTTCATATGGCTTAAAGCGGCTAAAAAACGGCTAGAAACGGACCAAAACCGCTAAATCTGAATTAGACGTCTTAAAACACCTTAACCCTTTGGGGTCGGCGCGGTCATATATGACCGCAGTACAAAAAAGGCTGTAAAAAAAGAACCAATGAACAAATGTATATACTGTGTTCGGCAAAGTTGTCCGAAATATACTCTTTTATCAGAGAAAAATATGAAGTATATGCCTTTATGACCTAATTGACAACCTAGAACATCCTGAACATCCTGAAGTTTGGAAAATTGAACTATAAGTACATACGAAGCGTGAAATGCTGTTTGTGAACATAAATGATGTTCAGGCTAGATAATACATAATTACTCTTTTAACGAAAACACTATTTCACTTGCTTTGCTATGTCCTGGGATGTTCTAGGACGTCCAAACTGTCCTGAAGCACACTCTTTGAAATCTACAACCGTAACAGTAATTGTTTGGGTTAAAAACAATAACATTACAAATTCAAATAGAATCTACCAACCTCTGAGAATCTCAAGAGCTATTTCAAGGAACGTTTGGGATATTCCAGGCCCTCCAAATTACCCTGGAGTTCAGAACTGCAGGTCTACACTTGTTCCAGTAACTTTTCTCGCTAAAATTATCAAAGTTTTCCCTTTGGGGCCGGCACGGTCATTTATGACCGCAGTCGGAAAATGGCTGTATAAAAAGAACCAATGAATAAAATTTACTCTCTTCGGAAAAGTCCTTGCAAATATACTTCCCTGTCAGGGAAAAATTTTAGATGTATGCCTTAATGTCCTACTTGGCAACCTAGAACATCCTGAACATGCAGATGTCTGACAAATAGAATAATTAGTATAAAAGTAGCTTAAAATGCCTTTTGTAAATACAATTGATGTTCGTACTTGGTAATACATACCTATTATGTCAAGAAAAACGCTGCTTCACATGCCTTTTCATGTCCTGGGATATTCTACGACGTTCAGACTATCCCGAAGCTCAATTCTCGAAATTTACAGCAGTAGTTGCTTGCGCTAGAAATAATCAGCGATGCCAGATTTCTTTGGAAATCATTCCGTAGACGAAAAGTGATAAGCGGGGGGAGAGATTCCCGGCATTGCAATTCCGTAGATTTCCGTTAGAAAAATCCGTAAATTACCGTAGAATAATGAGAATTTCCGTAGCTTTCTGTAGAAAATATACATTTTCCGTAGAATTATCTTACGGAAAGTGCTCAATTCCGTAGATCTACGGAAATTTCCGTAGATCTGGCAACGCTACAAATAATAATATTTTCACTCAAACGGAATCTATTGACCTCTGAGAATCTTGGAGCTCAGAACTTCAAATCTGCCCTTGTGGCAGTGTTTTTTTCGCTAAATAGAGTTCAGTTATATAATCTACCAGGTTATATAGGGCCCCCCTAGCCGAAGCTGTAAAGACGCGGGTATTCATCATGACCATGCTGAGGGTTCCGGGTTCGATTCCCGGTCGGTCTAGGATCTTTTCGTAATGAAAATATTCTTGACTGCCTTGGGCATATAGAAAAGGGTGTCCACGATGAAATTGCCACATAAAAAATTGATTCGCAAAATTAGAGTTTTCATCCGATTGCCATCAAAACTTCAGGGATTGAGAAATAACTATTAAACTTCATTTTACCATTTTACTCGTATTTTATTTACAGTCCATACTTAAATGCCCGCACCTTGGCCTCAACCCCGGCCATGAGGTACTGCACAACCTGTGAATCAACCGTTTTTTGCATGTAAACCCATACTTTCATGGACAACGAAACATATGTGAAGGCCGACTTCAAACAGATCCCCGGCAATCTGTTTTTCACGGCCAAGGATAAGTTCAGCGTTCCGGAGCATGTCCGCACTCAGAAGAGGTCCAAATTTGCGAAGAAATTCCTGGTTTGGCAAGCCATCTGCACGTGCGGGATGCGGAGTGCACCTTTCGTGACCTAGGACACGATGAACGAACAAGTGTACATGGAAGGCTGCTCCCTCTTCTGAAGGCCCACAACGTCCCAACAATCTTCTGGCCGGATTTGGCCTCATGCCACTACTCCAAGGACGTGCTGAAGTGGTATGCGGATAATAAGGTCAATTTCGTGCCGAAACCGTGCCGTGCCAACCCTTCCAACACTCCGGAGTTCCGCTCCATCGAGAAGTACTGGGCGATTATGAAGCAGCACCTTCTTACACACTTAAATTATTTTACCGACCTCAGCAAACGGATTGCCGAGAATCCAACAGCTGAGATTTCGGTAAAAAAATTGCCGATTCTCGGTAAACTTTTTACCGAAATATCGATAAAATTTTACCGAATCTCGGCAAACCAAATTTTTTACCGAGATTTCGGCAAACGTTACCGAGAATCGGTAATGGTTTACCGAAATCTCGGTAAAAGTTTTGCCGAGATTTAGCAAATTTTTTATCGAGATTCGGCTGTTGGATTCTCGGCAATCCGTTCTACCGAAGTCGATTTCGGAAATTAAGTGTGTAAACGACCTAAGGTAGTGAAGGAAGTTGAGGAACTGAAGAAAGTATGGGTTCACATGCAAAAAACGGTTGATTCACAGGTTGTGCAGAATCTCATGGCCGGGGTTAAGGCCAAGGTGCGGGCATTTCCGTATGGACTGCCATCTGTTGCAAGAACCGCGCGAAGCACTGTCTGCCATGATGGAGTTTTAGTTGACGTTTGCCTAACACGCACACTACTACACGAATTGCCTGTAAGTTTTGTTCGCATCATTCAGCAACGTGTACACTATCAAAAGTCAAAGCGGTCGAACACTAACGCCTCTGGTGGAACGATCGCGTCGGTCAAATGAAATTCAAATTCATCGTTAAACGCATGTACCATGAGCTTCTCAAGAGTGTTACGTCTGTTTGTCTGTGACAGTACAGTAGTGACGTCTCTACACGGATAGTCGTGTTGCACGATTGCAAAAAAGAAGTAGAGCTCGAGATTTGTATGACGATTAACGGATCTTTTCGTAAAGGAAAGAGCCTTGACTTCCTTGGGCACAGAGTATTGGCGCATGCCTACCACACGATATATCCATGCAAAAAGGTCATTAGCTGAGAAAGATCTCAGGTAGGGGAAAAGCACCAATTTTCGACCTTGTGCTAATTTTCAACCCATTCATACGATTTTAGCCTACTTTGTATGCAAATCCGAAAATTGGCACAGAATTCTTGTAGGTCGAAAATTAGTGCTTTTCCCCTAATAAATGTGGAAGTGCTAAACTAACACAAAGCTTAGAAGCCAGCTTCATCCCAGTGGGAACGATATGCCAAGAAAAAAGAAGAAAAAAGAAGAAGATTCGTCGACAAACACATATATTCAAAACGTGTTTCTACTCGTTTACGCATTTGGACTCCACTGACGTTTTCACAAATTGTTCTCAAACAAAAGGTGAAAAGCAGGGGGGTTGAAAATAGTATATTTTTACGTGACATAATTTATGGATGCTTCCCAATAGATGTCGCTAATTATGACTGGAAACTTTGTCGAATACACCATGTTTCGGAAGTGCTTCGTTTCGTGGTTATTAATTTATTACCACTAAATCCTGACTCTCATCGCGTTGTAGATCTTATGTACTGAACATCCCGACAAGTTAGATAATCTAGAACATTCCAAATGATCTGATAATATTTGCTGAACACTCAGAAGGTTCAGAATATACGGTAGATTACAGTTCATCACCTTGTATGATGAACAAGGTTGTTATTACAAGCATAGACTTCAAGTTATGAACTCAAGAGCAGTTTGGAAGACCTAGCACCTCCCAAAAAAATATTTGTCATCATTTCTTGTTATGTTTAGCATTTTGAGCACCGAAACTATTGAAAGGCGTTCAAAAAACTGTATAATAGTTCTTGGAAAAAATCAGGCCCCAAAGGGTTAAACGGATTAAAACACACAAAACGTCTAAAAACGTACTACAAAAGCTAAAAACGGCTTAAATAGGCTTAAACGCGTGAGCAATTTCAAGCCATTTCACAATGTTTTAAGCCGTTTTGTATCTTTTAAATCTTATATTAGCTAAACACGGTTTGAAACTGTTTAAAATCACAGAAAACGGCTCAAAACGTCTTGAAATTGCTCAAAACTGCTTAAAACGGCTTTAAATGGCTGAAAGAGACTAAAACCGTCTTGAAACTTCTAAAAACGGGCTACAATCGCTTGAAATTGCTTGAAACGCCTAAAACGGCATGAGACGTCTTAACACCTTAAAACAGCTTAAAACTGCTTGAGATTATTTAACACGGATTGAAAAAAGAGTTAAAACGGCATGAAATGGTTATAAATAGCTTGAAACAACTTAGAACGGATTTAAAGAAGTCTTATAATGGACTTAAACGGTTGAAAACGGCTTAAAATAGCTTAAAACGGTTAAACGGCTTAGTAAGGATGCGACTTATTTTTCGAAATGTATCAAAACCAAAAACTAGTGTGCTCCCCTGCATTTAAATCACATAAGAAGGGAAACCTAAAATTTTGAGCCGAAAATATTAAGATTTAGAGGTGGCACAAGCGACTTTAGGGGGAATTTTCAAGTTATGAAACATGATCTTCATTGAAATCTTCAAAATTTTGTTATTTTCCAACCAATTTTGAAGCTCGTAGCATCATTCTCTTTAAAACCAAGTTTACGTGAAGTTTTCAGCAAATCAAATTTGTCTAAAATAAAACTAGTCTTAGTTAAAAGTAGTTTTTTCCCAATTTTCCTCTTTTTACTAAAAAATATCATTTTTGTTTAACCATAACTTCATGAAAACCTAACCGGTTACTAATCTTTACATGTTTTCGAAGTTAATCAATTGGGTAGTTTATTTTATAACTTAGTCAAGCAATTTTTAATTTAATTCGTTGTATACACAGTATGAAAACAACTAAATAAGCTTCAAAATCAGATGAAAATATCTAGAATCGAATGAGTATTCATGAAACAATAGTCAACCAAAACAGATTTTTTTAGTAGAAGAGAGAAAATCTATTAAAGACTAAAACGTCTTGAAACTGCTTGAAAAGGCTAAAAATGGCTTGAAATGGACAGAAACTGCTTGAAACTGCTCAAAACATCTCAAACTCAAAAAAATAGTATAATACAACCAGCTTAGTGGCCGAACATGAATGAGGTGCGCGCTTTTGATAGTTTAATGGTGACACAGTGTTTTCTCTTAAAAGTATAAACAGGTATAAATGACAACGACTACTTCATTATTTCTCAATAGTCATGGAGTAGAACGACATGCACTAAACAAAGGATACGGGTACACCCCAAAAAATCAAAGAAAACTGGTCGTAGTGAGTGGATGAAAAAACCGAATTTAGTACTATACCGTTTAATTCCACTAGAGTTTGTATCCTTTGACAGAAGACTCGACTTCGTCGAAGCTTAGTCTAGTACACGACACTGAAGACGGCCTTACAGTTGAGGTCGAAATACGCGTATCTGTCAAAGGATAAAAACTCTAGTGGAATTAAATGGTATAGTATTAAATTCGGTTTTTTCATCTACTTATAGGTATTCTACTAAACAGCTCGAAGGTTTATTATCATTATGGTCGTAGTGCTTCATCTCGAACCGATACAGATCTCAACTGTTCAATTTATTGTTTATTTCAAACAACGGTTGTAGACCGAATAATGAAAAATAAAATCCCTATGTAATAACCTGTTTAGATAACTAATTTTGTTAAAAAGCTGGCTCGGTTCCAGTAGGGATGTAACGTCAGGGAAAGAAGAACAAGAAGAAGAAGAGTGCGCGCATCTCGTTTTTAGTGGTAGGCTAAATGCTAAAAAATGTGAAAAACTCATTCATCTACGTTAAACCAAGATGGCGTCAAAATCCAAGATGGCTGCCAGATTTTTGTTTGTTTAAATTAATACTCTTTACTATTCTTCACTCGACTCGAAGTACTGAAATCCCTCCTGTTGTACAAAAATGATGTTTACGTTGATTGCTCTCGCCATGTACGTCAAAATCGTTGAACATGATTTAGAAATTCGTTTAGGGTAAATAGCATTGCTCACCTCGTTTTTGTAGCCTATCTCATCTCACTCGGTTTTTACCCAGCTTTCTGATGGTTATTTCAAAATTCAAAATGAGCAGTGCGCTAATGATGAAAAAACGATTTTTCCATCGAAATTCAAGATGGCGACCAAATTTAAAATGGTCGCCAATTTTTTAGCTTCAAATGAAAGCTATATTCTTCCTCAATACGATGCCACTAAGTTTGCTATGCGTTCCAAGGTAAATATGAGACATATCACGTGAAGAAATACCTGAGATTAATCAAAAAATGAGCTTTTTCGCCAATTTTTTCCTAGCTGGCGTACGAGGGGTCCTCCAATTTCTAGATTTAACATATTCAAGCGATCAGTGACATAAAATTGGAATTCTAACGATGTGTACCGATGCACAGTATTTCGATAGGTCGAAATCGTGAACTTAATTCAGTAGCACTCTTAAACGTGATTTTTCTGGAATGGTGTCTTCGGACGAATTTTTTTTAAAAATATGGCGCATATATTGGCGGTAAATGTTAGTTCGCAACTTTGCCGTAGGCGGCGCTGTAAAATTAAAAAAATATGAAATGACGATCTTTAAATATGGTGTCTTCGGCAAAGTTGTAGATAATTTAAATACAAACAACTTTGCCAAAAACACCTAGTCTGTATTTAGTCACATTTCCAAAATATGGAGGTATTTTATGAACGACCCCCAAAAAACAGTTTTTCTTTAAAATTTTGAAAATGTGAGGTTTTCGGTAGCAATTTTGTTCTACAAAATTGTGTAAACAGTCAAAATGAATCATTTTCTCGAAGACACTAAGCTTCTAAAATGTAAGGGAAAGGAATTATAATAATTTGAGTGCAAATATCAGTCACTTTTCGGGGTCGTTTCTTTTTGCGGGTGGCAATTGGTGGCAGATGAAACCCATTGGGATTGAAAATATATAATAAGTAGTCTTCAATTTCGATAGTGCCATGATTATCCACGAGTATCCCTTCCAGTTTACGGGATTTGTATCAGAGTCTATTTAGGCAAGTTTCGATCACGCGCCGGAGAAGGTATGCATGTTTTTATTACGTTCATTATGTATATCCCTTTTAAAGTTTCTTATTTATTATTTTTGGCAATAAGAGTTTTTAAGACAAGAATCAAGATTTCGGCCCATCGAAATACTGTGCGATGGTGGCCTGGTTCCAGCAAAAATTGCTCTATTAGAAACTTGATATGAAAATATGGAAAGCATGAAAATTTAATTCAGGGTCATGTTTGTTTGAAATTTGATTGGTGGATTGAGTAAATTTTAAACACAAATTCAATACTTTCCATTATTCCTAAACAAATGTATAAGAAAATAGTTTACAATTTGAGGTTAATAGATGACACCTATGAGCATCATTCTTGATGAAGTATTTCGAATTCGATATATCATTTGATAGTCTTCTACCGTGTCTGTACGAATATACCATTGAGTCACTGTACTTCCTCTCGTCGAGTACGTGCGCTGGTCAGTGATGACATAAAAACGAGAGCGACGGCGACGACACTGCGAATTAATGGCTTGTGGATAACACCGGACCGTAATTTACACCAAAAAAACGACTCAATGACGACTAGGCACTCGACACCAACCGCCACAGACTGGACTCTTAATCAATAAACCTGAAAAAAAAGGATTTAAAGGTCATTAGAAGTCTGATTTTTAGGTTCCTTTATAATTATCATTTCAAATATTACATTTATTTCTTTTAACTAGGTGTTCGTTATTTGATAAAACTATATCGAGATGTGATTCAAAACCAGGATTGATCGTCACATCATGAAATAACCCATGACCCATGACCCATGGAATGTAGAAGAAACATGATCAGAACCAGTTGACTACAAAGGTGACTAGAAACCAATATTTGAATATTGAATAAAGAAATATCCTGAAAAGCACTCGTGTAATAAAATTCCGGTAATGTTTGGCATCAATGACAACAAATTTTAACTTATTGTGAGTCGATTTCCGCAAGCCAGTTTGAAGCAAATGAACTTTTGAAATGCAACTAGGCAGGTGTGAAAGTGTGTTTCAGCAGAAACACACAAAATTTCAAAAATATTGTTTCAAATTGCGAAAAAAGTTGATGTTTTATACGCCTATGAATAATGATTGAGGTTCAGGTTACTTATAGTCACTTGAGTGATATTTCAAGACGACCTTGAACAAACGTTCAGGTTTGTCGTCAAAAGTAGAAAAATGTGCTTCTGTTCAAGATGTTTAAGAAAAAGTTCGTGATCTTTAAGAGTTTCCGGCAAAACGCGACCGTCTCTTCTTTGCAATTTGGAAGGAAACCTTGATTTCCCTAATGGAGTTCAAGATCTCCTGCCTAAATCCTCCAAATTCGGAAGAACTGACCACGATTGTCAGCACCCTTTGTTTCCATACTTGAACCAAAGAGCCCTAGAGGCTGCTTCGATTTGATGTTCGGAAAATTTGTCTATAGCATCGAATTGATTGCTCATTTTCAGTAATCCAGCAAGAGTCTATGCGTTTACGTGGCATATAACATAAATTTGCATGGTTTCAAACATAAATTTACATGACTTCGTGTTTAAATCGCATCAGACAGTGTCACAAGTTCTGTTTTACCGAACTGATACAAATCAGCTTGGTTTCCAGATTTGTTCCAGATAATGGATTTAAATTTGTGTCAGTCGGTTCTCGGGAAAACATTTGCATGAATAATTGCCACCCCGGAGCGCACGTACTTGGTCTTTGCTCCCTAGAGACGATAATTTATTTCAATGATCACATTTTGGGGGGCCTTGCGAAAGCATGGCATTATTCTTTCATTTCTGGTCTCAACCGAAACTGTGGACCCAGACAGAGCAGGAAAGAGAAGCGGGTGTCAGTTTTGCATAAAACGAGGCACTAAACCGAGCACGTGCAATGATTTGCTGGCTTGATTCTTTTCTGCTCTCCCAAGACTTATGTCTGGGTGGAGGATGGCCTATTTGAGCATTCTACAGGCTGCTGCCACCTGCTGGCTCTTTCGGTTTAACGATTATTGGCAGCCGGAGATTGGCATCTTGGCACCGAAAATGGGTTTCTATGGGGTTTTTGCCGGTTGATGTTGTATTTTAATCAGCTATTTTGTCTCGTATGATGGCTTCCCATTTTCGATGAGAAATGAATTTTTCTGAGCAAATTATTGTCTGAAATCTGAATTAAGGTTTGACAGTTGATGAGAATGAGATTCACGTCACAAAAGACGAAGCGAAAGGTTATAAAACAACTTTTGTGATGCTTCCTGTACCAATTTCTATTAAAAATGACTAACTGATATTCAGAAATTTGTTCAAATACTGGTAAAATTTATGCTTAGATGCTACATCTTTGGTTCTTTAGAAATGAGTATTGAAAACGAAATCCCTCCAGGGGCTCGGAACGGAATCCCTCAAGGGATTCTGAATGGAATCTCTCCTCGGATTCTGAACGGAATCTCTCCAGGAATTCAGAACGGACTTACTCCAGGGATTCTGAATGGAATCCCTTCAAAGATTGTGATTCAGAACCAGGGATTCTGAACGGAAACCCTCCAGGGATTTTCAACGAAATCCCTCCAAAGATTCTGAACGGAATCCTTCCAAAAATTTTGATCGGAATTCCTTCAGGGATTTTGATCGGAAACCCTCCAGGGGTTCTCCAAGGATTCTGAACGGAATCTCTCCAGGGATTCTGAAAGAAATCCCTCTAAGGATTCTGAACGAAATCCCTCGAGGGATTCCTTAAATTTTCAAAACTATTCCCGTAGAATCTGTACAAGCATTTCGATAGATGCTAATCATACCTTCAGTGCCTTCAAGCCCCAAACATTCCCGCTCCAGTAATAGAAACAGCCGCCACAAACAAGTAATTCGAATCGACATAAATTGAATTGAGAATGTTGTGAAATTTTCTACCTTTCTCTATTGGAAAGAAAACCTCAAAGCGGAACAATCTGCGTCATCGTAAGCCCCCTCACAATGAGAGCAAATCGCATTTCAATGCACCAGGGCGGAAAACGAAGTCATTCAATATGCTTCCAATGCAAAAATGGGAAAATTCGAATGGAAAGGACTCTCCCTGCTGCAGTCTGACGACGACAGCAAAACCAAGGAGGAAAATATTTTTCCTCCTAGCAAAACTATTTGCAATTTCCTTCCCGCTTCTCCAGATCGACTGAACTGGCTTCGATTCTTCGGTTGCTGATGAGGGGAGCGAAGAAGGCGATTGGTAGCTTCATGGCATGGCATTGTGACAGCAATCGCAATTTGTGGCCTCCGTTCGGTTCGACAAAACTGGGGGCCAATGCGGGAAAAGTAAAATGATTGAATGCTCCGCCGTCGGCATCACTTGGCCCAGAGTTCGAGGAGGGCATTTCCAGCGCAAAATGTAAATAAAATTGACATTTTTAGACTGACTTTTAAGAATGTAAATGAAATTGGGTACATTAGGGCGACTCGAAATTTAAAAATGTTTGAAAATCCAATCTCCCATATCTTCCTTACCATCCTTACCATAAAAATAGTTTTCTGTGATTTTCAGCCTTTTTCGGTGGTCATTTAGAGGTGGCCCAATGACAGTGCACTATGGTCCAGGAATCAGTTTTACGCGGAAAGATGCATTTTGAGCTTTAGAATGAAACATTAGACAAAAACGGTCTTCTACAAAGTTGTTTGTATTAGTAAGGTCCTTTGTTTGGTGTTATTGAAAATTAGGGTGGACCACATTTTCATAGAAATTGTGTAACTAACTTTCTTTTTTGTAGAAATTATACTATACATGCTTCAGCAAAGTTGTAGACCATTCAATTTCAAGCAACTTTGCCAAAAAAAGTTTTTTTATATCTCTTAAATTGACCGATTTAGAGCTATTTTACTACGGTGACATAGGGTGGTCCGAACAAAACTGGTTTTCTGGCTCTAGAGTTTTCAATTCAAATTTCTCATCAAAGTAGTCTATGAAACACTTTTAGAGCTTTGAAAAATGCGCAGTTTGGTGAGTGAAGAAACTCGCTATCTCTTTCCGTTTGGGAGTTATTATTTTTTTTCTCTTAAAAACATGCCTACTTCGATTGTGAATATTTCTGATTGGGGCAAACATAAAAAATATCTTTTGAAGGCATTTAAAAACAAAAATAAAATGTAAATTATATAAAAATTACAGATGTGTAATTTTTGTAACTCTAATAAAACACCTTGAAAATCAAATATTTTTTATCACAAAAACTTTAATAACTTTTGAACTAAAATAGATATCAGCAATATTTTTGCATGAAAATTTGCGTTTTGTTAATTTCTAAAAGTCGTTCATAGACGACTTTGACGAGAAACTAATATTAAAAACACTAGAATTGAAAAACTGATTTTTGTTGGACCTCCCTTTGATGATTAGGAAAAAATGCTCTAGATTGGTCAAATTTTGAGCTACAGAAAAACTTTTTTTGGCAAAGTTGGTCAAAACTCCAAGTTCTACCGCTTTGCCTAAGGGTATTTACCAGTATTTTTGCAAATAAAAAAGTTGATTATATGATTTGTGTGAAATTGTGGACCACCCTAGTTTTGAATGACTCAGTATGAAAGCCTACATTTTTATAAACAATTTTGTAGAAGATCATTTTTGTCTAAAATTTTATTTTCATGCTCAAAATGCAAAATAATGAAGAAATACATACTATGAAAATCTTCAAAATAGTTTTAAAGACCTATCTTTATCTATAAGCCCTTAATCAGCATCATAAATGCGTACATGCATTATAATAGCACCACAAATGCTTACACACCCTATAACAGCACTTCCGCTGCATAGAAACCCTATTACAGCATCATTAATGCTTCTAAGCCTGATGCATACGGGCATTAAATAAGCACTATATTGGCTCTATATTCGCATACAGGGCCTGTTTAAATGCCATCCAGTGTTTTGACAGATATACCACGTGCTTTGTGTTTACATATAGTGGTGAGAGGGAGTCAAACATAAGTCTTCTCACTACTATAATTGCAGCTTTTATGACGGGGAAAAGTGGTGGTTTAAATTGGTCACTTTTCTTTCCAATACTATTCATCTTATGTGGGCGAAGGAGCAAAGGAGCAGAACTTCAACAACTCAACAATACAGGTGTCGCAGGTTCGAGACGCAAAATGAGGAATTTCATCATCATAAAACAAGGATCAATATGTGGCAATTTCAAGTCCTCAAAAGGATTAAAACCACCAAAATGAATAAGTCTGATACGGAGAAGTACTATCTCAATCATTTTATTACATTTTGCATACTATTCGAGGTTTCCATTTTCATTCATTTATTTATTTACCTCGTGTACCAGCTGCTTGGCCGCATACGCGAAAGCTCTCTGGCTGCGTACGCGAAAGCACAAAATATTCGCCCGAAAAACCTGGCGAAAACAACTGACGTTTCTCACGTGGTCTTATATCAGCACTAGTGATGCCGAGAAGCACGGTTATATCTTCGCATTATAATGGCACGCTATTTCGCCTTTTCTGGCATTATAATAGCATTATATGCGTATATAAAACTGAAAAGCATCAAATGATTACCCTATATGCGCATATAATGCTGTTACCGTGCCGCATTATCGTGCTTACTGGTTACTTGGGTAGGCATCTTTTTGAGAGAAAAACAACAATAACTCCCAAACGGAAAGAGATAACGAGTTTCTTCATTCACCAAACTACGCATTTTTCAAAGTTCTAAAAGTGTTTCATAGACTACTTTTATGAGAAATTTGAATTGAAAACTCTAGAGCCAGAAAACCAGTTTTGTTCGGACCACCCTATCTCACTGCAGGAAAAAAGCTCTAAATCGGTCAATTTAAGAGATATAAAAAAAATTTTTTTGGCAAAGTTGCTTAAAATTAAATGGTCTACAACTTTGCTGAAGCATGTATAGTATAATTTCTACAAATAAGAAAGTTAGTTACACAATTTCTATGCAAATGTGGTCCACCCTAATTTTCAATAACACCAAACAAAGGACCTTACTAATACAAACAACTTTGTAGAAGACCGTTTTTGTCTAATGTTTCATTCTAAAGCTCAAAATTCATCTTTCCGCGTAAAACTGATTCCTGGACCACTGTGCAATGTAGGTTTATATGGGAATTACTATGGAGAAATTTTGAAATATGTCCAAACACATTAGTACTGTAATGGAACTTCAAACTTCTCATTCCATAATGATAACTCATTCTTCATACCAAATAAACTTATGAATATCTTTTCTCCTATCTGCCGGATTTATCTGCACTCTTCAGCAAATTTCTTTTTTCTGGTCTGAAGAATGAGTTTTCACTATGTTATGATAAGATTGTACTTACATTCCAGTACTAACGTATTTGAAACATTTTTCAAAATTTCTCCACCTAGAGAGCTGAACATTTCACAGAACACTATGTTTAAAGTATGGATGGCAAGGAAGAGATGGGAGATTAGATTTTCAAACTTTTTGTAAATTTTGAACCGCCCCACAGTGGCCGGACAAAACCTCAAAAATTCATGTTCTCAAGATCACTTGTCAATATTTTTTATAGATTTCTTTACTGGTGAACGACAATGTCTCAAAATTTGAGATTGATCTGTTCTTTTTTCGATTTTTGGCAGCAGTGTGGGAAAGTCAGCAAAATTGGACTGCTCTAAATTCATCAACTATGGTTCACCTGAAAAACATTAAACAGCTGTATCTCAACGAAATCATGACCGATTTATTTGAAAGCGTAGTTATAAACCTTTGATATGGTTATGATTGCATAATTCTTAAAATATCAAATTGTTGTTTGTGGCAAAACATGTTTTTAACAATCTTTCTCGAAAATTTTGGTAAATTTTCAAAAATTCGTCCGTTTTATGTGAAGTGTTGCGGGCAAATGAATCACTCATTTTGAAGCAACAAATCATCCATACTTTTTTTCGTTAGCATCAATACTATTTTTCATTATGCAAAACATTCATTATGCGAAACGTCCACCTAGAAAAGTATACGAAACATCCTTATGCAATGAATCTCGAATCCCCCAAACCTAAGAATGGTTTTAAATCACATTTGCAGGTACAGTCAACTCTCCCTAGCCAGATGTTGAAGGGACCATCGAGCAAGAGGGTAACGAGATACAAAACAAATATAATTCAACTAGGGAAGAAGCACTGGCTTAGGCCAGCTTGAGAAAAATAGTCTATGACCAATTTATGTGAAACCCAATATATACTGCAAATACGTCAAATGCCAGCTTTCAATTTATCAACCATTCCATGAAAAACCGATCTAGTGGGTCACCGAATTCCGTGAAAATTTGCTATTTTGTTTCTTATCCGAAATGAGGATACACGTGTTTTTGGATTTTTTGATTAGGGTGACCATTTCCGATATAGAGTGACCAGCAAAATCGCGATTTTGCTTAATTTATATTAAAAAAAAAATCTTAACTTTTGAACCGTTCGACCGATTTTCAATCTTTTTGGACGAAATTAAAGCTAAAGATTTTAACTTTTCAGTAAAAATATAAAATTTTACAAAAAAAAATAACATGAAAATTTATCATTAATTTACGTTTTTTTCGTGTTGGGACCAAAGAGGCTATTGCTGTTCTCATTTTTTCTTAAAAGATCAGAAAATTTTACGTTTACTGTCAAATTTTAAGCGATGTATGTTTTTTAGTTTTAGAGATATATTTTTTTTAATTAAAATTCAGTCATTTTTCATCGGCACACACTGTAGGTCTCAGCGCATTAGATTCTTTATTATTAAAATAATCATAACTTTTGAACGGTCAAGCTGATTTTCAATCTTTTTTATGGAATGAAAGCTTAAGATTTCAACTTTTGAGACAAAATTTAAAAAACCGAAAAAATCTGAAAAAAAAAATTTTACTTGAAAATATATAAAAATTTCTAGTTTTTTTTTTTTAGAAAATTTCATTTAATTTCATGTAAATTTTTTTTCCAAATTTTTTTATTTTTTTCTGAAAAGTTGAAATTTTTAGCTTTTATTCTAAAAAAAAAAGATTGGAAATCGGTTGAGCTGTTCCAAAGTTGATTTTTTTTTTAATAAAAAATCTAATGCGCTGAGACCTACTGTGTGTGCCGATAAAACATGACTGATTTTTTTATTTTCAAAAAAATATATCTCTTAAACTAAAAACATACATCGCTGAAAATTTGAAAGTAAACGTAAAATTTTCTAAACTTTCAGGAAAAAATGAGAACAGCAATAGCCCCTTTGGTCCCGAGGCCTTCAAAACACGAAAAAACGGAAATTAATGATTTTTTTTATGTGAAAAAAAACAATGTTTGTGAAATTTTATATTTTTTTCTGAAAAGTAAAAATCTTTAGCTTTCATTTCGTTCAAAAAGATTGAAAATCGGTTGAACGGTTCAAAAGTTATGATTTTTTTTTAATAAATATATAGCAAAATCGGGGTTTTATTGGTCACCCTATTTCGGAAATGGTCACCCTAATCAAAAATCCATAAACACGTGTATCCTCATTTCGGATAAGGAATAAAATAGCAAATTTGCACGGAATTCGGTGACCCACTAGATCGGTTTTTTTTATGGAATGGCTGTTATATTATGAATGAGCTAGAAACTGATTTTTCGCTTTGAAAATTTCGTTGGTCAATATAGGCTACCAGAACCAGTTTTGCCCAGAGGTAAAGTTTCTATTCCTAAACTAGCTAACCACATTGAATTCTCATAGGAGTGGCCAGATTAGGAGTACCGCAAAATCGGGTGTAATTGATCAGAAGGGTGAAATTGATCATCGTATCACACGATTTTAATAGACTTCTATACTATTGAGTAGCTAATGGAGCACAAATATCAATGTAACCTGCAGTAAATGAACGTTGTTTGTCGAAACTATTGTCGAATTGTGTTGTGAAGTCTTAACTATTCATTATTTATATGGATATTGCATTGTTAATAATTTGACAAGCATATTCGGATTTAGGGAGCTCAAATTTAGCATGTAGATAGAATTGGTTTAAAAACTAAGAATAATGACATTGACAAGTGATCAATTTCTCCCCGAAATGAGATCCTCTGTTTTTTTTTTTATTTCAGAGATAATTGTTAACACTAACGCAAAATTTCGGTACATGAGTCGATGAGGCTCACCTTCGTACTTGTTTTTCTGCATTTAGTTTTTAGGCATTGTCAACATTATAGAAAACAGACTAGAGAAACCGTAAAAAATGATCAATTTCAACCGGAATTACGGTACTCTGGCCAAATTGATTGTATGGGAGTTTAAAATATAAGATAAATTAATTGTTTTTCTTATTTTTTATATCGATTTGGACAAGTGATCGAATGTAGCTGACTAGATCCATCCAGAATGAGCCGAAACAAATAATATCGTGCTCGATAATCTTCGATTCGGAATAAATTTTGCAAATGTTTTTGGTATGGTAGAATAAGTGTTTTCCGCAGAAAAAATGGATCATTTTGACTCGAGAATAACTTTTGAAAATGGCCTATAATTTTTTGCATGCAACTTATTTGAAAAGTTGTAACACCGAAACTTTTGATTTTAGGGAAAAATGTTCTATGGAGAAATTGTAGTGAACTGTTTGGACCATAAGAAAAAAAATATTTTGATTATTTTCATTAAAAGTTCAAAAATAAAACATAAACTTTATATTACCCAAAATCCCCATTTTGAATATTTTTTTAAATTACCATCATAGAATCTTGGTAATAAACAGATGTACGGGACAAAGTTTCATGATGGAGAAACTTTTATAAAAACGTTTATCTAAGAACAAATTTGGTCCATTTTCAAAATATTGATTTTTTGTCAAAATAAAAATAAATACATTCTGATGATATAATAAGAATCTTGTTTTTCTTTTTTTTTTTTTTTGATCCATAATGATTATATTAATCACTTCTTTAGAAGAAGTTATTTTCGAATTATCTAAAGTTCAATGCAGAAAATTATAAATTAAATAATAAAATATGCCATTTTTATTAGTTATTCACGATTCTTCATCCAGAAAAATAAGTGAATGGAATGAAATATGGTCTTCACTAGACCTATTCATATTTTGAAAAATGTCTGAAAACTCCCCAGTCAACCAATACTTTAATTTTACATGTAGAAATGAACTTCTGGTCAAAATTTCCGTCAATTTGGAGTGAATTTAGGTGTGCTTCAATTCAATTATGTGTTTTTCGGCTATTTTCAAACTTTAAAAAATCATAACTATCGAAAGGAACACCCAAACTAATCGGAAATACCTCTACACAGTAGTTTATCCAGTTCTACGAACTTTTGTCGAACACGGTTTTATGATTGAAGCAAGTTTTAACAAAGTTTGGTTGAGGTTTGTGTCTCGAGGTTTTTGAAAATCTCTATTTTCGGGGAGTGTTTTCTCTGGAAAGCATAATTGTATGAAAATTTCAGATTTTTATTCTCCAGACATGATGACTATGTACATCTAAAAGTCAATCCCGTTCAAAGTTATCATTTATCTTACGAAAATAAATTATAAAAAATAGGTAATGATGAAGCACATTTGTAAATCCGCTGTGAGTGAGCCAAAATCACCACCGTGAGCTTCAAAGATCATAAAAAATGAACACTTTAGCACTGCCTCTTCTCAGTCGATGATGATGATTGTTTTCAAATCGTTCTAAATGGTCAGTGTAATGCGATCAAAACAATCATCAATTGGAAAGAAAAAGCAATGCTAACTTGTTCAATTCATTCATTCGTCGGTACATGTGTCACGCACGATTTAACTTTCATCAGGTTGCGATGCTATGTTCGATCTTTGGGCATTTTTTGTAATTTATTGCCTCAAGCAACATGTAAGCAGTAGATGATCAATGAACTCATAGATTAATTATGTTTGATTCCCGTTGACTAGGGCTTGAAGAAATCATGTTAATGTGTGTTTTCTATACCATATATATTGGGAAAACTGGGATTTTTGGGTACTGTGGCGAAAAAATCTGGATCAAACAATGTTAAAACTCAATTTAATCTTATTAGCGTCTTCGACACACTTTAACAAAATAAAATTAACTTTCAAATAGTGGTAATAGCAAGTGGTTTCGATTTCCCACATGTCAGTTATGATTTTTCAAACCTTGAAATAAGCCCAAAAACACATTTTTAACTTGAAGCATACCGTAATCTTTATCAAATGAGCTGAAAATTTGACCAGACGTTGTTCTTAGCATGAGAATTCAGAATACTGCTTGACTGGGAGATTTACATAGATGTTTTCAAATATGCACAGGTGTAGTCTTCACTCTCGAAAACGTATTTATTTTTATGGAGAATCGCAAATAACTAATAAAAATGGCATATTTTAATATTTAAATAATATTTTTTTATTAAACTTGATATAATATAAAAATGGTTACGTCTATAGAAGTTATCCAGATAATCATCATGGTTAAGACTCATTTCAAGATTCTAATTGTATCATCAGAACGTATTTATTTTAATAATAAAAAAAAACCTTAGAAAACCTTTTTATTAAAATTTTTTCCATCATGAAACTTTGTCCCAAACATCTGTTCACTTTCAAGATTCTATGGTGCAAGTTTAAAAATATTAGAAACTAGCTAACCCAGCGTGGCTAGCCACGCTCGAACAAAATTTGAAAGCGGAAAGCTATGCATAATCTCTCAAAGATTGATAATGTTTATGTTTAACTGCAAAATGACAATACGAACTAATGAATTTCTCTGTTCATAACTGTAAAAATGCTCTTTAAATAATAAGCTGAGAAACACACTCCATCCCAGTGGAGCTGTAATGTTTGAAGTAGAGGATAATGGTTATAATTTTATTAACATGACCCGACATTGACATGCATGATACTAATGACCGCAAAATCGCCTAAATTTATACTCTGACCACAATCTATTGAGCACGAGACATTAATGCTGTTGTAATGTTCTAATTTTAAATAATTATAGCTCTAATGCTGTTGTAGTGTTTCTTCAGCTGTGAAATATTTCGAAAATTCCAGAACATTTTATGAATTAGAGAGGACAACATTTTCGCATATTCTACTGAATAGCTGTTGCAGAGTTCCATAATATATTGATGTCTTTCAAAATCACAGTTGTAATGACGCTTGAAAACATCGACTCACAGAACAGGAATGCTTTGGAAAGCTGTTATGGGGGACCATCACCATGAAATTTTGTTGTTAGTTTCACTGTAAATAGAATAAAAACTCGATTTGACGAATAATAATCTGATTCATGTGTATATTGCTTTTCCACATGTCAAACTCGTGTTTAAAAGTTAGAAATGTTGAAACCCCTTCTGAATCACATAATTAACCCCAAACCATTCCAAGTTCGACCGAACTACAATTTGCTTAAGGGTGGTTAATTTACGAATTGATTGGCACACAAAATTGAGAACGATTCAAGCAAAATCGAGCGTTCCAACCAATACATCATGTGTGTAATATCACCACATTCTGGAAAACTGCATTTATGTTGTTTTCTTTCGCTTTGAAATATGAAGCTTTTCAATGCAACATAAAATTTTTGAAAAATAAGCATACATTGATTATAATAACACAAAATTGATTTTGCAGCATAAGTGAAAATTACACATAGATATCCAGAAGAGCTCGATTTTGTTCAACTTTTTTTTAAAAGAGAAGTTCCGTAAAACGGGGTAACTTTGATAATGCGGGTAACTTTGATAGTGCGAGACCCACAACATATTAAACGAAATAACGAAGTTTCTGTTAATCAGTTAAGCAAAACGAATGTAAAAGTAAAGAGTATTAGTATGACACTTCATGTCAAAGCTATTTTCATTGGAATCAAGTGCATTTGAGGCTTTTTATACGAATATTAAAAATTGACACAATTTTAGCATTTTTGAAACGCTTACAAACAATCTGTTCTACGATCACTATTTGATGTAGTTTTGAATAGTTGGCCAGTTATCTTTGACAGCCTAGTTATCATAGAACTTGAATACGGTCTCAAATTTCTTAGCGAATAGCATTTTCACAAACTGGGATCATTTTTGTAATCTAAGTCAGAAATTTCCATATAACGTTAAAAGCCTAGAGGTATGCAATGCCCTACAAATGTTCGTTATTCATTCAATTTTGTTCGATTCATACTCCATTATCAAAGTTACCCCAAAACGGAAAACCAACTTTCGCTTATATGAAAAATTATATATCCATTCATAATAAATCTTTTGGAAATCTATCGACTGCAATCGATAGCTAGGATGCCAGTACTTGTTTTAAAAATATAAATTATTATTCTTTGAAACAGCTTTCATAAATATTCAAGTTTTCTTCGAAAAAACTATCAAAGTTACCCCGTTTTACGGTTCCCAAAAATGAAAACAACAACTATGAAAAATTCTAGAACATTCTACGAATGAAGAAGAAATGTGTTCCATGAAACTCTAGAATATTTTGTCAAATAACTGTTGTAGTGCTCCAAATAAGCAATTGTAAAGTTCTAGTATTTAAATTGACTGTTGTAGTGCTATTAAATTGCTGTTATAGCGCTCAATGAAACATTTCAAAGCGTTACTGACAGACAGACAACTCTGGGATTTTATATATATGATTGTGTATTTGTGTAATTTTTCATGGGAAATACATAAAATATTTGTTCATTGCATATCTTTTTCATGTAACCCAAACGGTTCAGATAGATATCATTTTTCTCTAAAATCAACAGTTTCGGTGTTAGAATTTGATCGATGATCGATTTTTCTATGGAAAACACTCATTCTACCACACGAAAATCACGTGTAGAATTTACTGCAAATCGAATATGGTCGAGTTCGGTGACTGACCGATTTGACATGGAATGAATGCTTAAAGTTATATTTGTCAGAGAAAAATAATATTGCAAATAGTTGTAGTAAGATATAAGGTTTTCAGGGGGTATACCCTATTTCATGGTCCCGTTTGCCTGTTAATCAAAGTTGAAAGCGATGACATGTAGTTTTTTCTTCATAAAATTCATTGTAAAAGTCAAGCTAATAAATTAGTTTAGAGATATACATTTTTGAAAGCACTCAAAATTTATCTTATAAAAAAATACGGAGAAACCATATTTTAATTCGCCAGTTTGTCTGCAGCTCACAATTGAAAGTAGTCGCATGAAATTATTTTTTATATACAATTGATTGCAGAAGTCAGATGAAGATACATGGATAAAAAAGAAACTTCTGATAACACTCAAAATTTACCTAATGAACTGCAAAAATCCTATTTCATGAGTTTGTTTGTGTGAATCAAAATTCAAATCAATGACAAGTAGTTATTTTCGGATTGAATTAACCCTGACAAATTAAGTAAACATGTTTGAGAAGAAATAGACGAAAAACTCGGTTTCATGAGCTTGTTTGCCTGTAAATCTAAATTCCATCGCTTTGAATTAGCTTTAAAGAAATAGATTTACTTATAGAAATTAAAAGAACATGTTGAATTAGAAAAGGATATTATTGATTACACACAAAATTTATTTTTACTGAAGAAACTACGTAAAGCCCTAATTCATGAACTATAAGGTGTCCCAGAAAATATAGACACGACTTTGACAAAGTGAATTACAATATTTTTTCATATATATAAATATTTTTAAATTTTCGTATTTTTCCTTGGGGCATTTTAAATCCTACCTGTGAAAATTTTGTTTGAATAAATAATTTTTTACATTGAAATTTTTGATTTGAGAAATTAAATTCTTATCTAGCCAGCACAGACCGTACGTTTATGTTTTGTTGGAACTTAACTTGTAATTAATGTTTTTATCAAAATCCTTCGATGTGATAAGCTCAAGTACAATCCATCAAATACGTTCCACAATAGTATTTGTTTAAAATTTGGTTAAGCTTTGCTAAATAACATTTGACAAAACGGTAAAATTCTAAAAAAAATCGCAAGGTTTTCTCCACACACGATAACTTCACGAAACCATAGCATTTCAAGTATTTTCAATATGAATAAAATTATTTCATTTTAAATTAACTAATATCTATACCTTTGGAAAGGCCACACAAATACTAGGTTTCTACATTTTTTATGTATGTCAAACATGGAGTTGGTTTTGACCCTTTCAAAAATCGACCACAGCTGGAATCACAATTTTAGTTTCTATTCACATTTCATACACTTAGGTTTAAAATTTCCAATAAAATAAGTAATAGTCTGATCATTCATCCTATCGGCAATGAAAAATATATTTTTTTCAGTTTTTTATTGTACGTACTTTATGACCCAGTACAATATTACAACAAAGTCGCTCAGACACAATGTGTAACTTCCAGAAATGTAATAGCATCAACAAACAGGCAGTGAAAAAATCGTTAAGAATTCTAAATCTACTCTTGATAAGTGAAATAAAAAAAATGTGTGAAAATCAGATTTTTATCTGTATTAGTCTCGCAACAGCAGTATGGTAAAGTCGTGCCAATACTTTCTGGAACACCCTATAAACACAAAAAAAAAAACAAATTTTTGGTTTCACTCAAAATTTATTTTACCCAAGAAATACATTGATCCCTGTTATATAAATAATTATATTTGTAAAGAAATATTCAAAGCGGTGAAATATTGTTTTTTTCCAATATCAAATTGATTGTAGAAGTTGAGTTAATATATAAAATAAGTAATAGAAATTTGGTGATAACACTCAAAATTTTTGTATCCTCAGAAACTTAAAAAATCTTGTTCCATGAGTCTGTTTCCCTATAAAGCAAAATTCAATGTGATGACATTAAGTTTTTTCGACATAAATATCTTTATAGTAGTTAAGGTAACATGTTTGAGGAAAAAATATTTTTTTTAATTACACTAAAAATTGATTAAACTTAGATATCACGTCAATCCCAATGCACTATGGTCCAGGAATCAGTTTTACGCGGAAAGATGCATTCTGAGCTTTAGAATGAAACATTAGACAAAAACGGTCTTCTACAAAGTTGTTTGTATTAGTTGAGGCCTTTGTTTGATGTTATTGAAAATTAGGGTGGACCACATTTTCATAGAAATGATTAAACTAACTTTCTTATTTGTAGAAATTATATTATACATGCTTCAGCAAAGTTGTAGACCATTCAATTTCAAGCAACTTTGCCAAAAAAAGTTTTTTTGTATCTCTTAAATTGACCGATTTAGAGCTTTTTTCCTACGGTGACATAGGGTGGTCCGAACAAAACTGGTTTTCTGGCTCTAGAGCTTTTAATTCAAGTTTCTCATCAAAGTAGTCCATGAAACACTTTTAGAGCTTCAAAAAATGCGTAATTTGGTGAGTGAAGAAACTCGCTATCTCGTTCCGTTTAGGAGTTATTATTGTTTTTCTTCCAAAAACATGCCTACTTTGATTGTGAATTTCTCTGATTGGGGCAAACATAAAAAATATCTTTTGACGGCGTTCAAAAGACAAAATAAAATTGTATATTGTATCAAAAAATTACAGATGTGTTATTTTTGTATCTCTAATAAAACGTCTTGAAAGTCAAACATTTTTTATCACAAAAACTTTAATAACTTTGGAACTAAAATAGATATTAACAATCTTTTTGCATGAAAATTTGCGTTTTGTTAAGTTCTAAAAGTCGTTCATAGACGACTTTGACGAGAAAATAATATTAAAAAAACTAGAGTTAAAAAACTTATTTTTGTTGGACCACCCTGCGATGATTAGGAAAAAATGCTCTAGATTGGTCAAATTTTGAGCTACAGAAAAACTTTTTTTGGCAAAGTTGATCAAAATTTTAAGTTCTACCGCTTTGCCTAAGAGCATATACCAGTATTTTTGCAAATAAAAAAGTTGATTATATGATATGTGTGATATTGTGGACCACCCTAGTTTCAAATGACACAGTATGAAAGCTTACATTTTAAGAAACAATTTTGTAGAAGATCATTTTTGTCTAAAATTTCATTTTCATGCTCAAAATGTAAAATAATAAAGAAATACATACCATGAAAATCTTCAAAATAGTTTTAGAGCCCTATCTTTCTTATTTCAGATTTCTCGTCAAAGCGGTCTATGAACGACTTTAAGAACTTAACAAAACGCAAATTTTCATGCAAAAATATTGATGATATCTATTTTAGTTCAAAAGTTATTAAAGTTTTTCTGCTTAAAAACCTTTGTTTTTTAAGGCATTTTATTAAAGTTACAAAAATAACACATCTGTAATTTTTTGATATAATATACAATTTTATTTTGTCTTTTGAATGCCGTCAAAAGATATTTTTTATATTTGCCCCAATCAGAGATATTCACAATCAAAGTAGGCATGTTCTTGAGAGAAAAACAACAATAACTCCTAAACGAAAGGAGATAGCGAGTTTCTTCACTCACCAAATTACGCATTTTTCAAAGCTCTTAAAGTGTTTCATAGACTACTTTGATGAGAAATTTGAATTGAAAACTCTAGAGCCAGAAAACCAGTTTTGTTCGGACCACCCTATGTCACTGCAGGAAAAACGCTCTAAATCGGTCAATTCAAGAGATACAAAAAAACTTTTTTTGGCAAAGTTGCTTGAAATTGAATGGTCTATAACTTTGCTGAAGCATGTATAATATAATTTCTACAAATAAGAAAGTTAGTTACACAATTTCTATGAAAATGTGGTCCACCCTAATTTTCAATAACATCAAACAAAGGGCTTTACTAATACAAACAACTTTGTAGAAGACCATTTTTGTCTAATGTTTCATTCTAAAGCTCAAAATGCATCTTTCCGCGTAAAACTGATTCCTGGACCACTGTGCAATGTTGTGCCTTAACCTTAAATAAAAATCTAGAGCAATATCCTTTTTCTGGCATTGAATTGATTGTAGAAGGCAAGTGAACATGTTTAAACAGAAATAAAATGTTAGACTACACTCAAAATTTATTTCACTTTAAACCGTGATATTCATAGTTTTTAAAATATGTTTTGTGTGTGATTATTTTTTTTTTCTTAGACATGTTCACTTAACCGCTTTAAAGAAATTTATCTTAGCGTAGTTTAGCTTAGCTAGCTTAGCTTAGACTGACTACGCATATCAATGGTTGCTATTCCGTGATTGACCGAAGTCAGTGAAAATGCACAAAGAATCAACTCGAAGTTCGGCTTGGATTGGCCATGATCTTCGTCAGTGTGTATAATTCAGTGCCTCTATTTATACAGGGTCAATAACGGCGCCGGCTACGTCCTTGCAGTCAGGTGGGATTGGGGGGAGGAATGTTAGTGTGTAACCTTCGCTATTTGAAGACCGTGTTTGCCTCTGCATCTCCACAAATGTAACTGGGAGGGATGTTTGTTAATGGGGAGGATTGTTTGGTCACAGGATTCATTTTGTTTGTTAAAAATCATATTTACGTCCCACCGTTGTAACGATCAAATGTGCAGTCATACATATTTTATAGATAAGAAATAGTAGCATGAAACGAGCTCACCAATTGACCGGCCATCCATGACTGAGCAACCACAATCTACTTTTAGTTTCACTCGTTTGCTCGGTTATATAAACGCACTCAGAAAAAATAGGCGCGTGACCCGAGAGGGAAACAAAACTGACGACTGCTCTGGCTTTCTTGACGCACTGCCCAGGAGCAAGCGTCAAGGTCGAAGGATCAAAAAGAACTAATCGAACGCGGCACTTTTTCACTTTACTCGACCGACGCGTGACATATTTGATCCTGGTCTCATCGCCCGCCCCCACAGGAGCAAGCGTCAAGGTCGAAGGATCAAACAGAACTCCGTCTTCGACAAAAGTTCGTAGAATAGGATAAACTACTATGTAGAGGTATTTTCGATAAGTTTTGGTGTTTCGTTCGATGATTTTTTAAAGGTTGAAAGTAGCCCAAAAACACATAATTGATTTGAATCATACCTAAATTTACTCTATATTGACTGCAATTTGAGCAGAAGTTCTTTGCGACATGAAAAATCAAAGTATTGGTTGACTGGGAAGTTTCCAATCATTTTTGAAAATATGAATAGGTCTACTCTGGATCGTACCTTGACGTTCAAAATGGTGACGAAAGCATGTAAGTCACGTCTGAGAATACTCCAGATGATCGGAACCAAACTACCGCGAGGCAATTGGAAAAAATCTACTGCAAGTCGGATCCACGTTAGTAACAGCAAAACTGACGAAGGTTAAAATGGCCCAAAATGCCACTTTAAGGATTTGTGTCATTTTCTTGTACAGTAATAATAACAGATATCAAAAAATTGTCTTCGTCATGTTTTACCACGTTAACATTAATACTGATGATGATGTTCGAACTCATTCACGCATGGTCGTAGCCAGAAGAGGCAATGGCAAGCCCTCCTGCCCTCTATACGATCGAACAATTTTACTACGGGAATTATTCTTGTGTTTTAATTCTTCAAGGATTATCTCCAGCGCTCGTATATATACAATAATAACTTATAGAGTCTACCAAACCATCAGGCTTTTTCAAAACATCTTGCCAGAAATTAATCGATGGTTTTATCAACAGCCCGCAATGGACCGATGCATAAGTTCACTATTTGACTTTTGAGCGGTGCCGTGTTATTTACGTGAGCAGGGCAACGAATGAATTCGGCACTGCTCAAACGTCAAGTTAGTGAACTCGTGCATTGGTCTATGGAGATAAGCACAGCCGAGTAGTCGACAAACGTTACGCTTCGTTACTTAGCAACCTGACAATTATTGGTTTAAATTGAAGAAGAGAGCCGAGTTCACGAAAAAAAAACTAGGTTTGTAGGTTCATTCATGAATTCTTTCAAGAATGTCTCTTAATACTACTTTAAAAATTATTCTATGGAATCCTGATGAAACTTTTTTTTTTTATATATTCATGTAAAAATTTTATAAATTGTAAATGCGTTCCCCCTTGAACTCGTCCAGAAACTACACCCGGAATCCCCATGAAGTAATTTTATTCTTTAAGGAATGACTTCATTTACTTTAACAAGAAGGAAAACTCGAAATAATGTAACAAGTCTTTCGTGTTTTTCTTCAGTAATATCTCAACATATTCCTTATAAGTTTGCTCCTAATGTTATATTGGGATTCTGTTGTGAATAACTTGAGCTTTTGAAAGGATCCCTTCATAATTACATTTTGTTGAATACTATAAAATTTTTATAACTATTCCAGGTCAAATTCTTGATGAAATGCCGGTAAAATGTCTGCAGTAATCCTATTCAAATCTTCGAAACAGTTTCACGCCTGATTTTTAAAATATTTTTTAGGAAATTTTATATAGCAATCTCCAGTTGAAACATTATACTTGAAGGAATTCCAAGAAGACCTTCGAGGCAATTACTAATGCCACTTTAATGAAATTTCTAGAAAAAATAAACTTAAAGGAATTTTTATATGATTATTTTTAGGTATTTCGGTGTCCTAAACAAATTCTAATATAACTCAATGATCATGTAGAACTTGGATTCAGATTGATTCCGGTTGTCTTAATGGCCATAGCAAAATTGCCAATCAAATGGATCACTACGAATCGAATGTTCAGAATTTTTTCAATAAGTAATTCTCCAAGACGTTAAATGGACCGTTACTCAAGACGCGTTTAGGACTCTTCTTTGCTTACTGTGAAAAGTAGAGTGGATATCCTGCATTGTTTTATGGTTCATGCAAAAAGGGTGCATTGGCAATGTTTAAAGATCGTTTCGGCGCGAACTTTGAGAATGAAATTATGAGGGTCGCTCTTCTCCCCCCTGATAAACAAAAAACCTGGCTACGCCCATGTCCCTCGCCCCCTTAAAAGTGTATGTAGGTTGTAAACGTAGTTTTTAAGCAAATATTACCACGTCAAAATTTGAAAAACATAAACAAAAATATGACCCGACTTAGCCAGGTTCCCATTTTGTCACTACCACAATGAGAACATTTCCCAAATTTGAGTTTTTTACGGTTTCAAATCGTGTCGAAAAGCTGGCACAAAAATGGGGGAGGTTCAAAATGATCAATTGGGTGGGATAGAATGCCATTTAGTATGGAGATTTAAGAGTCAGCAACCATGCTTCCCCATGAGACTGCTCTGTGGCATGGAAACGCTTATTTGATAATAAAATCATCGAAAAAGCTTACAACTTTGGCAAACATGTGAAAAATTGTGGAACTTAACCGGGAAATTGAAAGAAAATCTTTGAGTTTATGGCGCAGGGTTGTAGCAGCAACTCTTGGGTAAACATATTTGAACATTGTTTGGCGAATTATACAAATTAAAACTTTCTAAGAATGATTCATTGAGTCGGGCAATTTTACCCCATCAGTGCGTATTGGGCCATCTTCCCCTATGGTATCGGACTAGAAACATTGCAGATCCTCGCTCCGGCTTATAACAAAATGGCTCTGGAGCGTCTGTCACCAGTACGATAATTTAAAACATGCGCAAAATATAATTTGATTGAAAAAAGTTGCATATACAATTTGCGTTTTGAGCTGGAACTGATTAGGAAGCACCTTTACGACCTCAAGAAGGTGCGGCATATGGAAATCAAAATGGAATGTTACTGCCATCGAATCAGATGGATCCGAGGTGTGCGGGGGGAGATATGGGAATAAAAATGTCAGCCAGTAATCCCTGTGGGGATTGCCATTTGTCATCTCCCGGCGCCATTTCCACACACACACACAAGGAATGCGGGTGTTATGTGAAAGATACATGAGCGTAGGGAAAGTTATGAATTTAATCTTCCTCTCTTAATGGCATTACTTTTGAAAGATAAATACCACTGAATGGCAGCAGGAAAACGCGACGGAAAATTATCCTTATTAAAGCCAAGCCTTTCGCGTTCCCGTCAGGGTTGTTGTGTCATGCTGACGTGTATTTCTAGGTGGGAAGGGTTTTCTGTTTCTCTGATAAATGAGGGAACTGGGTGTGGAATTTAACGATCCATTAAAGTGAGCCAACAACCAGCATCGTCATTGGCACCACCATCGGCCCCATAGTTGGGCGCCAATTTTAACGATCCGCATCCCCGACCTCCTATTAGAATGGTGTAGCATTGGTAATCGACTGCGAATACTTACCATCAGTGTCTGTTCGAATCGACGGGCCCTAATTAACACACATTCTGCACCAGTGATTTCCAAAGTAAACGAAATCGCAATGCTTATGCAATGCTTATATGTACAAAGTCTCATGTATAATATATCGTGAACAGGCTTAATCTAATAGAATCATAGCTTGGAGAGTCATATAGTTATGATGATTTTATCTAACAACGATATTTATAAATTAAATTCAGGATGATTTTAAAATGGCGAAAATTTTGCATTACATCATATCAAAATTGTAATACCGTTTTGATTCATATTACGGACAGCTTCAAATTCCGGACACTCTACTTTGTATGGGAAACATTTCACGAGAAATGTTTCAATTTTTGCTGTTCAAAAGTTCTCAATTTCAAGGCTCGTTTTACTAAACTTTTTCCATAAATATCTTTGAAAATTGATAATGCCCAACTACCTTAGATGTCTCTTTGGTGGTTTAACGATTTCGATTGATGATTTGACTGTTCCATTGATGATTATCATGAGCTGTCCGGAATTCGATTCAAAGTGTCCGGAATATGAGGCAAAAGTGAGGAAGCGTCCGGAATAAGAATCATGAAAAGGCCACACATTTTGATTTATTTAAAATTATTGAAGTTGCGGAAGCGTATTCTTCACCCACCTTTCGAAAGTAAAGGGCTTCCGACGCTCGATAGCACTAAGGAATCATACAGAATGATTTATTTTGTATGCTCTATACTGGGTTATATTTCCCTGAGTCCTTAAGTGTCCGTAATATGAATCAAAACGGTATATTTTATCACAAACTTTAGGCAAAAATCAGTTAGGATAAAAACTGTATTTACTGTATTACTCATCATTAGGTAAAAATTTTTGAGTTTGTAAATTTTAAAATTTGTTAATATCAAAGGGCGAGAGTCTGAGAAAGTTTGGGAACCACTGTTCAACACTCTAGTAGCAACAGCAACTGGGCCATCTTATTCCCATTATCACTGTTGGCAGTTGTGTATCAGCACATGTCGATACTACAAGCCGGTTATTGCTGTTCAACTGGCGATGGGGTTGGGCGTCCTTTGGAGTGGCTAATTTATTCGAGCTCGCGCCCACGGGTCAGAATCTGATCACAGTCCAGGGAAACTAACGACGACGACGACGGAATTATCGCCTGGAGTTGTGTTATTGATCCCTGAGCGATTTGCGATGTTTGCGACATTGTTGTTCGATTTGGATACAGTTGAGCTGGAAGATTGCCGTTCGCTTTTGATTGTGGAATCAAGCGGGGTCGGGAATTGAACGGAGAGCCTTTGAACTTTAAGTTCAATGAGAATCAGCTATAAATTATGGGTGGGTATAAGCGAACATACCACTAATGGGAAAGGTATACAGTAAAGGATTTTACTTGATGGATAATTATTACTGCTACTGCATAATACGATAGTAATGTATGAAGCAATTACATAAGATGTGACGTAATAACAATAAGTAATTACATAACACGTTGACTTGTAGAGCTCTATCTTTGCGGTCTTGGGTCTACTTATCCAGTTGCCCCGAACGTTTTAAGTTCGCCAGGTCCTCATTCCACTGCGTACAACCAGTGTGTTCGTGGTCTTCCATGAAGTTTCCTACCTCCATCTGGTTCCCTGGTGGGTATTATTTTCGCAATTCTTTCTTCCGACATTTGCAGTAAGTGACCAGCCAACTGAAGGCTACCGTATTTCACACTCCTAATAATATTCGCTTCTTTCTTCTTCTTTTTCTTCCTGGCGTTACGTCCCCACTGGGACAGAGCCTGCTTCTCAGCTTAGTGATCTTATGAGCACTTCCACAGTTATTAACTGAGAGCTTACTATGCCAATGACCATTTTTGCATGCGTATATCGTGTGGCAGGTACGATGATACTTTATGCCCTGGGAACTCGAGAAAATTTCCAACCCAAATAGATCCTCGACCGGTGGGATTCGAACCCACGACCCTCAGCTTCGTCTTGCTGAATAGCTGCGCGTTTACCGCTACGGCCCCGCTCCTTTATACACTTGATATAACTCATGATTCATGTGTCTGCACCACACCGAGTATTGTCCGCCGCATTTTACGCTCGACAACACCGAATGCATTCCAGCCTGCCTATTTCAACGTCCACGCTTAGTGCTCGTAGAGAGCCACCGGGAGTATCAATGCTTCAAACAGGGCGAATTTTGTTTCCGTTTGCAAGCTACGGGCCTTAAGTTTGTTTTGTAGCTCGTAAAAGGCTTTATTCGCAGCTGCTACAAGTCTTTTCACTTCGCGTGAAACGTTATATGTGTCACAAGAATTCCAAGATAAACAAACTCTTCAACAAATTCAATCATATCCCCATTAAACACTACCTCAGCACAAACATCACTTGGCATACCTCTATCTCTGCCTGCGATCATGTTCTGGTTGTAGGACATTTCCCAGAATGACGTTCCCCAGAATTCCATTTCCCAGAATAGGAAATTCCCCAGAATTGTTTTAATACATTTTTAAACAGCGGAAATAAATAAATTTGGTTTTATTAAGTCTTTTGTCGTTAAAAAAACGAACTTATTGAACTGATTTGAATTCCCAGACGCTATGAATTCCGGACATCGACATCAATTCACCCAAAATGTTATTTCATTAAAATCATCATTATGGATCTCAAGCGAATACAAGTTGAGTCCAAAAAAAACCTTTTAAGTGTTTGCTTGTCTCAGGCAAACCATCTAAGAAGCCGCCCACAAATTATTTGGTCATATATGGGGTGAGAAGGTTTTTTCCAAAGATTACGGCCCAAATGATCAGCGAGAATGAAGTTGTCTCGAAAATATTAAATAAATGACTACGTGATTCATGGCCAGACCCGACCAAAATCTTAAAGAGAAAATGCTGTTTAAAAGCTGTTTAACATGATTGTGTTACTTTTCCCCGAATGCCAGGTCTCAGAATGACCCGTTTCACCGAAAACCATTTCCCCGAATGACCTGTTGCCTCGAAAAGCGATGCAGTGTAAACAGGTACAAGAATAGACTAGGGACTGGGTTCTGAACTAGCAAGATTTATAAGAAATCAAAAGGTGGAGATTATAAGATCATTGCCAAAATTCCAAGATCGGTTAAACTCGGAAGAATACCCAATCCAGTAGAGAAGGGTGACCGGTTCGTTCATCACCTTGAAGCACAAAAAGTTATGGCTATTATGAGAGCTTTTCGGGGAATTGGGCTATTCGGGAAAACGGAGTATTTAGTGAACTGGCGTTCGGGGAACCGACATTCTTGGAAAAGTAGCAAAACTGTTTAAGATAAACTGCTCTTAAATATGTATGTTATACTATGTTTTATGATCAAACTTTACCCAAGCTATTCGAAAAATTATTAGTTTTGTATTCACAGTTATTCTGCCTTCTTTTAAAATTGGCTGTTCTTTCTAACTGTATTTTAGGTGACTTGTATTACTGTAATATTCTTTATATTCACGAAATAAATTGATGGAATTGTTTTTTTTTTTTTGCTTTCATAGCATATTCTCCCTTCTTTTGAACATTGGCTGTTCTTTCTAGGTTTATTGTGTTGAAGAATAATGAAATATAAATACACTAGAAAATTTCCTTTGTCTTTGATAATTCCTTTTTACAGCAAACTACTTTAATCAATTAGAAAGTGGATGCGGAGCAGCATCCATCAACTCTAAGATGGGGTATTTACGACCTTGAAGTTTGTAAGGAGAAAGTCATCCAAATACATGAAAATTGTCCAAACGGTTCTAATAACATTTCCGACCATAGTTGGCGCTGTAATGAACTGGAATTTCTTGATTTATTAATTTGAAGATTCTCATTTAGTTAATAAAAGACTGCAACGAACAGGAAGTTTTGTCGTTAAAAAAAAACAACAATTTTAGCTATGAAAGCTAAAATTTGATTTTCCTTAAATTTTCCAGTTATTTGTGTTCACTATTTACCATTTAACTGGATTTTAACAGTCCAAAAATTTCCTATATTTTTTTTCTGGGGAATGTCCCATTCTGGAGAATGGTTTTCTGGGGAATGTCCTATTCTGGGAAATGGAATTCTGGGGAATGTCCCATTCTGGGGAATGGCGTTCTGGGGAACGTCATTCTGGGGAATGGGTTTCTGGGAAATGTCGTACAATCCATGTTCTTCGTTCATTGATCAGGCCTATCATCGCTGTTTCCCTCATCAGAGGTACGAAGGCCTCTTCCACTGATCTGCAATCGATTCCAATAAAGTCGATATCGCCCAAGCAAAGCCGTGTAATTATGGTGCCGTTTCTTTGCACGCCAGATCTCCTAATAGCACGCTCAAAAACAATGTTGAACAGCAAATTCGAAAGTGCGTCTCCCTGGTTCAATCCGTCTAACGTCACAAACGAGGTTGATACCTCATCTGCAATCCGAATACTTGATTTCGAAGCATCCAGCACTGTACGTATCAGCCTAATTACCCGAGCAGAAGAAAATAACTACTGAATACCAAATTGAGGTATTCCATACCAGACAATTTCCAATACTGCATACCTGAATGAGGTATGAATTAGCCCTGCATAAGAGGTAAAATACCTCAAATAATATCTCAAGCATATTCTACGAACACCAAACTGATAATTAGATCAGGTATTGTAATACCTCAATAATACTTGATGGATTTTCATATAAAAATGAAATTTTTCAATTATAGTTCAATACCTCCAGCAGACCTCAATAGCTGTTTAATACCTCAATGAGGTATTCTTAATTGTTTTAAAGATTTTTTTCAATACCATTATAATACCAAATTGAGGTATTGACAACTGAACAATACCTAATTTTGGTATGATACCAAAAAATGGTATGCATAAGTTATTGGGGAGTTATTTGTTCCTCCTCGGGTAGTTACGCCGAAAAACCACGTTCAGACTTTATCTGCCACAGCTCATTTCTTTTCGTACGATTCAGACGCCACCTTGAAATGAATAAACAGACAGCCAGCCTCGTATTCGCCGACGAAGGACTCTTCGAGCGGTCTCAGTCTGTTTAACAAGATGCGTGACAGTATTTTCTACGCCGAATTCAGCAGGGTATTCTCTCTGTAATTGGCGTACTTCACCCTATGTCCTTTCTTGTAGATTGGGCGTATGAGGCCATCCAACCAACTCGTAGGCATTTTATCGTCCTCCCATACCTTTAGAAGTAGGTACTCACTTCCGTGCTTGAGAAGCTCGACCAGGATCTCGCCCTTCCTAGAAGCCTTACTGTTCTTCAGCTCACTGAAAGCCTTTTTAACCTCTCCTCTCCGGTGGGTCCACAGCTTGACGGATAAATAAAACGTTCTACTCGCAATGGTGCTAGAGGATGGATGGTATCTACTCCGACAAAGAATTCCTCGACTGTGGGAAATCTTCCGGTCCAATGTAATCGATCCCCGATTTTTGGTCTCCAGGCACTCCGACAACAATTTGCCGGTACTAGTAAGCGAATTCCTCGGACTAATTCCCGGCGGTAGCTTTAACCCACTTGTCAAAGAACCTTCGAGCAAAGTTCTCCGAACACTGGTACCTACCGTAATCCGGGGTAACATTGATCATTTTTCTGAATGTTTCTTCAATATTTCGTTTGAAAATGCAAATGTTGCAGGTTTTATATTTTTAAAACAAGTACTGCCACACATAGCTCGAAACTATATACTGTATTTTGTTTATTGAAAGATTTAAGCATGTTAAAAAAAATGTTTTAGGCGATTTTTTGATTTAGTTGATATGGGGTAACATTGATCACCTATATAAACAACGTTCGGTAATACTGAAAATATCGTTACTTACTTAAATCATGGCCCCTGAAGCCGAATATGAAAACCAAACGCTTACAAGTCATTTAAGTTTTGTGTTATTTTAAAATTAAAAACACCTCGAACCGCGGAATACGCCTAAAGGTAGGCAATTTCCTATGGGAATTTTACATTGCTAACAGTAATTCAGTAATGTTGCCTAATTGAGCATACTTATAAAAGTTTTGACAACGGAATCGTTTTCGGCGATGTCATTTTTAGTAAGAACCACATTTTGCTTGCTTATATCGTTTGCAGAACTCATGTGAGACATGAATCTTCGGTAGTGTCATCCTTAACAATTAAAATAATTATTTCGAAAAGTTGACAAATTCACGCATAAGGTAAACGCAATTTTCACAAAAATATTAACTTTTATTAGCTTATGAATATAAGAAACAGAAGCACCGTTCATGATTTGAAAATGTTTCATCAATAAATGATAATACAAACTTTTGATGAGGTGAGTCATTCCGATCAATGTTACCCCGCTGATCAATGATACCCCGGATTACGGTACTACAATAATTGAACAGGTACCGTGATCAGTCCGCCGATTACGGGATTCCACTGGAGATGCGCTGTACGAAAAAGAACTATCCACGAGTTGACGAATTTGCCAAGTGGTCTCAGTCTGTTAACAGGATGCGTGACAGTATTGTGTAGAGGAGCTGGGGGTAATACGCCCATAGGGAGCAAAACGCGCCACCATCGATTTGGACGAACGATGTGTTTTAGAATGCTTTTTTCCCCTTAGATCATAGAAAATGGATAAAAATGCTTCTCAAATCGATAAAAACGTATTAAAACGTTTTCCGCTGTTTTCGTTGCAATTTTGTGCGATTTTCAATGTCATTTTTATGTCGATAAATAACCAAATTTTTGAAATTATTGCCGAGAGCCAACTTGTACACTGTCATTGATTGTATTGCATGCAAAACATATGTTAAATTTGACGTTAAAAAGCTTATTGAAGGACCTAAACTTTAATCATCTCATGGGGCATAACGCCCACCCCTATTTCATAACACCAAAACAGCCGTTTGAATTCAAATTCCACCAAACGTAATGCCACGTTGAAGTTACGCACAAATTGGAACCTTACAAATGTACGTTTTTCACATCAGCTTGTTTACTATTATTGAACAATAACATCTGAACAAACACCCGGATGTATGCAACACATAAACAAGCATGATTGTGTGCGTTCGTTTACAGCATGGCTAACGCCGAACTCAAACGGAGCGTTTTACCCCGCAAATCAATACATATGCAGTTGAGCAAGCATTTTTTTAAATTAGTTTATAAACCCCAGAAAAGCTAAAATGGATAGCTGTTTTTACTCTTGGGTAGGAAAAATGTTTGTCGGATTATCAAAGATTAACAATGATTAAAAAAGAGCTTAAAATAATGTTTTTCACGTCTAAAATCGCTGTTCTGCTTAATGTGGGCAAACTACCCCCAGTCCCCAAACAACACAGATGTTATAATAGAGTATTTTTAAACTATATATGACCAGATTTAGTCATATATCAGTTGATAATGCTCAATTATAACATGTGTGCTACTCGGGTCCCCCTATGCCGAATTTATCAGGGTAATCTCTCAGTAATTGGCGTACTCCAGTCTATGCTCTTTCTTGTAGATTGGGCGTATGAGGCCATCCAAGTGGTAGGCATTTCTTCGTTCTCCCATACCTTCAGGAGTGCTCGGTAGATCGATTGGTAAAGCGGCTCACTTCCGTGCTTGAGAAGCTAGACCGGAATCTCGTCCTTCCCAGTAGCCTCACTGTTCTTCAATTCGCTGAAAGCCTTTTTAACCTTTCCTAAGGTCGGTGGGTCCACAGCTTGACCGAAATAATGCATACTACTCGCAATAGTCCTGGAAGATGGATGTTTCCTGCTCCGAAAAAGAATTCGGCCGTGAGAAATTATCCGTTCCGATGCAATCCAGACAGTTGACAAGTTCGATCTTCAATTTCCGATTCACAGGCACTCTGGCCAAAACCTCAAAAGTTGCTTTCTCCTTACGGTAATATTTTTCCCGACTTCCTTGACACTTATGTGGTTTAACTCCAAAGTTTGAAGCAGATTCCTTGAATTTTGAATTTTATACAGCTCCTTGAATAGACTGTGGACTTGATCTTTCAAGATTTTTTTTGCGAAAACGCAGGCAAAAGTAAAAGCGTTTGTCAACGGAAACATCTAGCAGCACGAAAGAAGATAATCAACCAAAACGAAATTGCAACCAGGGTGATCAGGAATGCGAGAGAACAGTGGAAGAAGAATTTATCAAATCTGAATAATTTTAATTTGTAATAAAAAGTACCCTAAGACATTAGGTAGTAGCCCACGAATACCCGCGATGAGAATAAGTTCGGGCGCAAGCTTAAAACAAAACAATCTTGCAATAGATCACTTTTAACACGTGTGAAGATGTATGGGACGCAATTCCTATTAAATGATAACAGCCCTGTGCTATGCTTATACGTGCATTGCAATCGTAGTAGCCATGAATAGCATGTGATGTGATTTGTATTACGATCTGAACAAGTAAATTTCAATTATTTACATCGCGTAAAATTTTATTATTTCAGTTTTTTTCTATATCACACCTTTAGTTTGACATTTCCATATTACTTGTATGGATCGTCATCATTCCTAAGATCCCTTTTTTCTGACAGTATTCCGTATTTAATTTACGCTCCCCAACAACCTTACAAGTTTTAAAAACAGTGATGATAAACTGGCTTTAGGACATTTCGTCGAACGACATTTGGTCTAATGACGTTTGGTCGAATGACATTTGGCCGAAGGTACATTTGGTCGAATTGTTTTGGAACATTTATTTTGGTCGAATGAGGTTTAGTTGAACGAAAATTTGGTTGAAATCTTATTTTCAAATTGTTTATTGAAAGATCATTTGGTAAAATTGGATATGGGTGAATAACAGAGTGTATAGTAGAAGCTTTGATTTATTAAAAATGAAAATTGTGCTAATTAGATGTGTTGGGTAAAGCAAAACGAGTTCACTGAGATGACAAAAGTTGGCTTGCTTCCATTTAGGTTCAGCTTATTTCGAATCGCAGAACATGCCTGAATGAATAAGCAGCATGAAATGTTAAAAACGCAAGAGGTTGATCAATATTTTGGCCATTAAATTGAATAACATTATTTTGCTAATCGCATAAAGATTGTTGAAAATGGCTGATAATTTATCAATTTTTCAATGACTCTTATATTAGCGACAAAATGCTACTTTCGACGATAGTCAGACTAAACGTAAAACTTTTTTTCCATGTTATTTAGATTCGACCACTATCCTTTCCACGGAATGTCGGTTCGTTTAGTGACGTTCGGTCGAATGACATTTGTTCGAAAGTAAATTTGGTCGAAGGGACATTTAATGGAATGGACGTTTGGTCGAATGACTAGAACATTTCGGCGAAAGATTATTTAATAACACTGCGGAACACTTTTTTATCTCAAGCATCAAAATACCGCTACTTAATTAGGAGCTGCTATATTCATTACCGTTTTCAAAAATATCATAGCACGTCTTGTTTTTGAGATATTGGCTTTTCAAAATGCAAAATTTGACTATAGACGAATTCCATCCAGAATGAGTCAAAAATATAAAAATAGTGCTTGATAGCCTTCGATTTGGATTAAAATTTGCACATATTTTTTGTATGGTAGAATAAGTGTTTTCTATAGAAAAATTTATAATTTCGACTCAAGTTTAACCTTTGAAAATGGCCTATAAATTTTTGCATGCAACTTATTTGAATAATTCTAACTCCGAAACTGTTGGTTTTAGAGAAAAATGTTCTATGAAGAATTGTAGTGAACCGTTCGGACTATAGGAAAAATATATACACTGAATTTTTTTTCTTTATTTAAAAAAAAATCAAAAATAAAACTTACTCTCTTCGTACTACTCAGATATTTCATATAATTTTAATATAACACATATTAGCATGATTTCTAGTTTGCGTTGTGAAATAGACTTATGCATAAACATAACTACTCCAAAGAAGGAAATCAATACAAATCAAATACTAGACGACAGACAAAAATACATCACTATATTATCATTTCCAGGAAAATTGACTCCAAACATTTGAAGGACCTTCACATGCTATCCACAAGCCAAACGCAGTTCAACGTCATCGCGAATTCTACAGTCGTTATCTCGTTCATATTACCTACCATTGCCTAACCATCCGTTTCAATTTACTCGACTTCAACCTTTTCGCTGGGTGCGCAACCTGAATCTGAACCTAAAAGTTTGACGAGTGAGAATAGAAAAACGCACCGACGAATCAGAAGAAACAGACAGCAACGCAGCGAGCGAGAAAGAACGACAGAGTGCATCATCTAAAATTTATCAACTCAATAAATCAACGCAAATTCCCAATCAATATTCAAATCGCATCTCATAAATCCCCATCTAATGGAATGAATAATGAATGCTTGCGCTGCACATCGGGGGCTAACGTCGTCGTCGTTGAACTATCCAAAGCGAACAAGTTTCCAAGTTGGACGCTTCAAATGGTGCACTGATGAAATATAGTGAATTTCTCATCTGAAAATATGCACATCATCATATTTCTAGACCAACATTTGGAAAAACTCTGTATTACAAAAGTCATAATTGGAGAAAATCGATGTGGAAGATCAACTTTCCTTTGGTGTTTTTTTTGCAAATAGAACCCAATATTAGGTTCAACGAATAGTCGTTTACAAGATTCGTGATTTGCTATAAAAATCTGTTTTTTTTTTTGTGCTCACGACATACGGTGTTTTTAAATGTTGGTCTTGATTTCTGTGAGATATATAATAAGACGCTTTACTTTTAATTTTACATGCCAATTTTTTTACAATCCTTATGATGATTAAAAATTGAAACATTCATGAATATTTTTACATGTGTACAACTGTGAGGCCTAGTGCAGTAGCAATATCAACGTGCATAATTCGTGTCATCAAAAACTCCAGAGTCTCTAGGCTCAGAAACTACGCTCTAAGCTGTTCGCATACGTCTAAACAGTCCAAAAAACAACTGAATGTTTTGAACGCACGGTGTTTCATTTCCGTTATTATTGAAAAAAACATAAAAACATTAAACGCCAGTTTTTTTTTTGCGTAGTTAATCTTCACTTCTAAAAAAAATCGTTTGCCGCAATTTTGAGTTACGTCCTTTTGAAGGCGTAACGGTCAGAATCATTGATTATTGATATATATATATATATATATATATATATATATATATATATATATATATATATATATATATATATATATATATATATATATATATATATATATATATATATATATATATATATACAGGGTGTTTGGTTCCATGTTTTTAATAATTGGAGGGTAGATAGGTCTCCATGAGATATGAAAAAGTGCCCATGGAACATAGGGTCGCAAATCACTGCTAAGTGAGTTATTCACGATTTTAAGATTTTCAACTTGTTCATCTTTGGAACCACATATCTAATTAACTATGCGTCATACATTTAATCTCAGCGCATGAATCGAAAGTTTATGATCTAATCTATCTTAGTTTCTTGGACGTTATTTTTGTAGAAAATGATTCAAAGGCTCAAATTACGAAAAGTTTGCAAAAAGTGACGGAAAAATCAGCATTTTTCGACGTGTTTTTATGAATTTTATTAAAATTATCGTAATTAATGTTAAAAAAATTCTTCTAGAAAATATGCATTAACTTGTTAGCTACCAAAGTGTCTTTGAGAGCAAAAGTGTATCTCTTGTAGATTCGTCACAATATCATGTTGAAAGTTGTGCTTCAAAGAGCAAAAAAATCAAAATAAATATCGGCTGATAACTCTATTCATTCGTCCGTTCGTGTGTTGATGCCTCTGCGTGTGGATGAAGTGCTCGGAAACGACAGATGTCGGTCGTGCCGAAGTGAAGGGGAAATGAAATCGCTTCGCAACATGCGCCATTTATTTTCTTCTCTTCGCGGCGTTTGGTTTGCAAACAGACGCATAAATAGATTTAGTGCGGTCGCCGCACGACCACCGCAGTAGCGAAAGTGTGTTCATAAAGACTGATCCCTTTAAATTCCTCGCACTAGTAGCTGAGCTACGGTGCAGAGCAGATGGGGGGTGCGCTTGCGCGTGTAGCGAGGACTCAATTTATGCATTTCTCGCCTATGACGTGGAACTTTTGATGCATTTTGAAGGGTTTTAGGTCGTCTATTAATTACATAGAGGTGGACAAGTGAGAGTAGAATTTATGACGTGCCATTCACGCCGTTGTAAAAGTACAACACTACCAAGTAAACCTCGCCCGTGATACACAGCACGAGCGAGGTGAATTCTTAGGTTCAATAAAGTTATCTAAATTTATCGCACTAATGCTCAGCGTGAACTGTTGGAGCAGCAGGATGAAATATCTCACAAAATTAGTGACCGTCTATCCTACTACAGCTTGGTTTTCTGTATAAGGTTGCTTACAAATTATGTTCAATAGATCAATAATCTCTCAGTTAACTATTTTTATAAAATCAAATAATAGACCTACATGTAATATTTCATATAATTTTCAGTGTCGTATCCAGAAAATTGCTCAGGGGAGACGAACGACGCAAAAAAGTGGATATTTTTACAAAAATTGGGATGGCTTAAGACGGTTCAACCACATCATTTTGTTTTTCTTTTATCCAGCAAAATAATAGAATAACTGCATAAAATTAAGAATTTCTTTTGAAATTGAGACTTTGGCAGTTTAATAGGTTCTATGTGTAGTCACAAGAATTAAAAGTCACAATTTGTAGATCAGTACTTTTCTTAAAAAAAGCCTGAAGCCTTGCAATGTTTGTAATATGAAATCAAATATTTTGAAAAAAAAATCAAATAATTCATCAAATTCCAACATTTTTACTTCATTATTGAAACAATTTATGATAGATTGAACGAAAACGACACAATTTTATCAAGCAGGTTGATGCGGTTCTTGTACAAGAATAAAAAAATATAAATGAACCTTTTGTTATGCTCTAAATCAAATAGTAATCAGATCAGTACCCAAATATTTGTAGTTCAAAATTTCATTTTTCTCTCTCTCTCTCTCTGTTGAGTTACTGAGTCTTATTTTTTTAAATTTGAATTAAAAACCAAGAGAAGTGTTAATTTTGAACGATAACATTTGAAATATTTGCAGTTTGCTCTAATAGATGGAAAATTAGAAATCAAATTGAATATAATTTAACAATTAAATGTATTAAAATGAACTTAAAACAGTCACAGTCACAATTAGAAATTGAAGCTCTTTCCAAACTTTAGTCAAGTTTTAATCATCAAGTTAACTGTAACTCTAGCGATGGCAAAATCATTTGAAATTTGACTCATGGAACATATTCAAGACATAAATGTGTATGATTTTACACGAATTAAATAAAAAAAAAAATACCTGCTGGAAACCCACCAAAACCCGGAAATATGAGAATATGTCATTTTTCAAACAAAACTAGTTTCATGTTATTTAAAGCTCCCACAGCAATTTACGGATGCTAATGGTTGTCACTATGGCAAGCCTGTAAAATTTCGTGAAGGGAAATATCCTTCATCATTTTAGTAACAGAACCTCCGAAATGTCAAGAAGGCGAAAGTGTAAACACGACACGTAGCAAAACATTTTTTGGGATGAACAATATTTCATTAATAGTATCAAGAACTTTGGTGATCACTAAAGCCTCTCACTAATTTGAATTTCAAATCCAAATGTTTAATTTTAAAAATAAAATTCAATTCACATTTTCAAAACTGAATAAGCCAAACATGGTTTTAAGAGCGTTTTTCGTATTTCAAGTGGTTTCACACCTAAAACTTACTCCAAAATCCACTAAGGTGGAGAGGGAGGGAGGGTTGACCCTCAAACACACCCCCTCCCACTGATCACTTGTTTCTGTTTTGTAGACAATATGATCTTAATTTTCTTTCTGGCGTTATGTCCCAACTGAGACAGAGCCCTGCTCCTCAGCTTAGTGTACTTATGAGCACTTACATAGTTGTTAACTGAAAGGTTTTCTCAGCCAAAGTTGCTGTTTTGTATGTGTATATGGGCAGAGGCATATACGTTTTAAATATTTTATATGGGACAAAGTCCACGAGACCCCTCCCAGCTCTGAAATTCTTTGGAAATGAGCATGTAGCTTAAGGACAGCCAAAAAAGCACTGCAATATTAAATAAATGAAAAAAAACTCTAGTGGAATTAAATGGTATAGTACTAGATTCGGGTTTTCTTTTATTTATAGGTATTCCACTAAACAGCTCGAAGATTTAATACACAATATTCTTAATTTTTCTCATGATCTCAATTAAATGCTTTTCACACAAAACAAAAGCATGATTACTGCATTCACATGAAAATATTAATTTAGAAAATTTTCAAGATCTATCCTGCAATTTCCAAGTTGTTCCAGTAATTTCTCCAAAAATTCCTTCAGGAATTTTTTCAGTTAATGTTCTCAGGAGTTTCCCAGGGATACCTTCAGACTGAGACCACTTGAGGAATCCTTTGTCGGCCAATACCAGGCTGGTTTTTGGGAGGGCCGATCCGACAACGAATCAGATATTACCAGATACATCTTGCAAATGAACTTAGATAAATTCTTGGAGTATAACTAGCAGACTCACCATCTGTTTGGATTGGAGACGAGGTGTCAATGTCGTGTGTGAATTTAGATGGAAGTAAGGAGACGCACTTTGGAATTCATTGTTCAACATTGCACTCCAGGGTGATATTAGGAGACCAGCGAGCAAAGAAATGACACTATCATGACACGGTCACATCTTCTTCTTCTTCTTGACATTACGTCCTCACTGGGACAGAGCCTGATTCTCAGCTTAGTGTTCTTATGAGCACTACCACAGTAGTTAACTGAGAGCTTTCTTTGCCAAAGTTATCATTTTCGCATTCGTATATCGGGTAGCAGGTACGATGATACTTTATGCGCAGAGAAGTCAAGGAAATTTTCTATTACGAAAAGATGCTGGACCAACCGGGAATCGAACCGAGACACCTTCAGCATGGCTTTACTTTGCAGCCGCGGACTCTAACCACTCGGCTAAGGAAGGCCTACGGTCACATATGGTCCTTGGTCTTGTGGACGATATCGGCCTCATTTAAATCGATCGCAGGTCAGTGGAGGAGGTTTTCGAGACTCTGAAGAAACTGTATTTTTAGGGATTACCCCTGATACTCCTTCAAGAATTATTTTATGAATTTCTCCAGGGTTTTCTCCAGAAATTGTTTGGTAAATTCTGGCAAATTTTTTTTCAGGGATTTCCTATGAGAAACATCAAAGGATTCCTCTAGGAACTCTAAAATTTCTTCGGGGATTTCGCGGATTTCACCTAGCACTCCTTCTCTCAGGAATTACTAGGGATTTGTTCAGAATTTCTTCCAAAGATTTTAACAGGAATTCTTCCAAAGATTCTATCAGGAATACCTCTTTGAATGCTTCCAGAAATATTTACAAGGATTTCTCGTAAATTACTTCCAGAGCTCCCTCCAGGAATTCCTTAAATTACATTCCTTCAGCATTTTCTCCGGAAATACCACCAAGAATACCTCCAAGAGTTTCTCTGAGGATTCCTCTAAAAATACGTCCAAGGTTTCCTCCACGAACTACACAAGAAATAACTTTAAAATTCTACTAAGAATAGCTCCAGGGATTCTTTAGGATTAACTTCATGGTTTCTTCCAGGAATACCTTCAGGTACAGGAATATCTTTCAGGATTCGTCCATAAATTACTGCTTAGATTCCGCTAGCAATAGCTTCTAAGATTCCTCCTGAAATTTGACCATGGGTTCCTCCTGATAAACTTCAGGATATTTTTATCAATTTCTCCGTCATTTGTATAGGAGCTGTCTAGTAACATCCTGTAACTCCTCCGGAGATTCCTGCAGAAATTCCTTCAGAAATACTTTCATTTTTTCCTCCAGGAATATCTCCAATGATTTGTTAGGAAAACCGTCAGGGTTTTCTCTAGCAATCAATAACATATCCATTGATTTTTTTCAAGAGTACCACTAGGGTTTTCTCTTTCGAAAATCTGGATTTACGAGAAATCCTTTTAAATATTTTTCTGTATGAGTGAAGAACTAGCCATATGTGTTAAAATTCACATTAATAAAGAAAAAAAATGTAAATATTTCTGGAAGCATTCAAAGAGGTATTCCTGATAGAATCTTTGGAAGAATTCCTGTTAAAATCTTTGGAGGAAATTCTGAACAAATCCCTAGTGGAATTTCTAAGAGAAGGAGTGCTAGGTGAAATCCGCGAAATCCCCGAAGAAATTTTAGAGGAGTTCCTAGAGGAATCCTTTGATGTATCTCATAGGAAATCCCTGAAAAAAAATTTGCCAGAATTTACCAAACAATTTCTGGAGAAAATCCTGGAGAAATTCATAAAATAATTCTTGAAGGAGTATCAGGGATGATCCCTAAAAATATTGCTGAAAGATGTTTTGCAGATATTCCTCAACGAATTCTTGGAGATATTCAGATTCTTCAGAGCCTCGAAAACCTCCTTCACTGACCTGCGATCGAATTAAATGAGGCCGATATCGTCCACAAGATCAAGGACCATATGTGACCGTAGGCCTTCCTTAGCCGAGTGGTTAGAGTCCGCGGCTGCAAAGTAAAGCCATGCTGAAGGTGTCTCGGTTCGATTCCCGGTTGGTCCAACATCTTTTCGTAATGGAAATTTCCTTGACTTCTCTGCGCATAAAGTATCATCGTTATTGCTACCCGATATACGAATGCGAAAATGATAACTTTGGCAAAGAAAGCTCTCAGTTAACTACTGTGGTAGTGCTCATAAGAACACTAAGCTGAGAATCAGGCTCTGTCCCAGTGAGGACGTAATGTCAAGAAGAAGAAGAAGATGTGACCGTGTCATGATAGTGTCATTTCTTTGCTCGCTGGTCTCCTAATATCACCCTGGAGTGCAATGTTGAACAATGAATTCCAAAGTGCGTCTCCTTACTTCCATCTAAATTCACACACGACATTGACACCTCGTCTCCAATCCAAACAGATGGTGAGTCTGCTAGTTATACTCCAAGAATTTATCTAAGTTCATTTGCAAGATGTATCTGGTAATATCTGATTCGTTGTCGGATCGGCCCTCCCAAAAACCAGCCTGGTATTGGCCGACAAAGGATTCCTCAAGTGGTCTCAGTCTGAAGGTATCCCTGGGAAACTCCTGAGAACATTAACTGAAAGAATTCCTGAAGGAATTTGTGGAGAAATAATTGGAACAACTTGGAAATTGCAGGATAGATCTTTAATATTTTCTAAATTAATATTTTCATGTGAATGCAGTAATCATGCTTTTGTTTTGTGTGAAAAGCATTTAATTGAGATCATGAGAAAAATTAAGAATATTGTGTATTAAATCTTCGAGCTGTTTAGTGGAATGCCTATAAATAAAAGAAAACCCGAATCTAGTACTATACCATTTAATTCCACTAGAGTTTTTTTTCATTTATTTAATATTGCAGTGCTTTTTTGGCTGTCCTTAAGCTACATGCTCATTTCCAAAGAATTTCAGAGCTGGGAGGGGTCTCGTGGACTTTGTCCCATATAAAATATTTAAAACGTATATGCCTCTGCCCATATACACATACAAAACAGCAACTTTGGCTGAGAAAACCTTTCAGTTAACAACTATGTAAGTGCTCATAAGTACACTAAGCTGAGGAGCAGGGCTCTGTCTCAGTTGGGACATAACGCCAGAAAGAAAATTAAGATCATATTGTCTACAAAACAGAAACAAGTGATCAGTGGGAGGGGGTGTGTTTGAGGGTCAACCCTCCCTCCCTCTCCACCTTAGTGGATTTTGGAGTAAGTTTTTGGTGTGAAACCACTTGAAATAAGAAAAACGCTCTTAAAACCATGTTTGGCTTATTCAGTTTTGAAAATGTGAATTGAATTTTATTTTTAAAATTAAACATTTGGATTTGAAATTCAAATTAGTGAGAGGCTTTAGTGATCACCAAAGTTCTTGATACTATTAATGAAATATTGTTCATCCCAAAAAATGTTTTGCTACGTGTCGTGTTTACACTTTCGCCTTCTTGACATTTCGGAGGTTCTGTTACTAAAATGATGAAGGATATTTCCCTTCACGAAATTTTACAGGCTTGCCATAGTGACAACCATTAGCATCCGTAAATTGCTGTGGGAGCTTTAAATAACATGAAACTAGTTTTGTTTGAAAAATGACATATTCTCATATTTCCGGGTTTTGGTGGGTTTCCAGCAGGTATTTTTTTTTTAATTTAATTCGTGTAAAATCATACACATTTATGTCTTGAATATGTTCCATGAGTCAAATTTCAAATGATTTTGCCATCGCTAGAGTTACAGTTAACTTGATGATTAAAACTTGACTAAAGTTTGTAAAGAGCTTCAATTTCTAATTGTGACTGTGACTGTTTTAAGTTCATTTTAATACATTTAATTGTTAAATTATATTCAATTTGATTTCTAATTTTCCATCTATTAGAGCAAACTGCAAATATTTCAAATGTTATCGTTCAAAATTAACACTTCTCTTGGTTTTTAATTCAAATTTAAAAAAATAAGACTCAGTAACTCAAGAGAGAGAGAGAGAGAGAGAGAGAGAGAGAGAGAGAGAGAGAGAGAGAGAGAGAGAGAGAGAGAGAGAGAGAGAGAGAGAGAGAGAGAGAGAGAGAGAGAGAGAGAGAGAGAGAGAGAGAGAAAAAATGAAATTTTGAACTACAAATATTTGGGTACTGATCTGATTACTATTTGATTTAGAGCATAATAAAAGGTTTATTTATATTTTATTATTCTTGTACAAGAACCGCATCAACCTGCTTGATAAAATTGTGTCGTTTTCGTTCAATCTATCATAAATTGTTTCAATAATGAAGTAAAAATGTTGGAATTTGATGAATTATTTGATTTTTTTTTTTTTCAAAATATTTGATTTCATATTACAAACATTGCAAGGCTTCAGGCTTTTTTTTTTAAGAAAAGTACTGATCTACAAATTGTGACTTTTAATTCTTGTGACTGCACATAGAACCTATTAAACTGCCAAAGTCTCAATTTCAAAAGAAATTCTTAATTTTATGCAGTTATTCTATTATTTTGCTGGATAAAAGAAAAACAAAATGATGTGGTTGAACCGTCTTAAGCCATCCCAATTTTTGTAAAAATATCCACTTTTTTGCGTCGTTCGTCTCCCCTGAGCAATTTTCTGGATACGACACTGAAAATTATATGAAATATTACATGTAGGTCTATTATTTGATTTTATTAAAATAGTTAACTGAGAGATTATTGATCTATTGAACATAATTTTTAAGCAACCTTATACAGAAAACCAAGCTGTAGTAGGATAGACGGTCACTAATTTTGTGAGATATTTCATCCTGCTGCTCCAACAGTTCACGCTGAGCATTAGTGCGATACCTAAATTACTTTATTGAACCTAAAAATTCATCTCGCTCGTGCTGTGTATCACGGGCGAGGTTTACTTGGTAGTGTTGTACTTTTACAACGGCGTGAATGGCACGTCATAAATTCTACTCTCACTTGTCCACCTCTATGTAATTAATAGACGACCTAAAACCCTTCAAAATGCATCAAAAGTTCCACGTCATAGGCGAGAAATGCATAAATTGAGTCCTCGCTACACGCGCAAGCGCACCCCCCATCTGCTCTGCACCGTAGCTCAGCTACTAGTGCGAGGAATTTAAAGGGATCAGTCTTTATGAACACACTTTCGCTACTGCGGTGGTCGTGCGGCGACCGCACTAAATCTATTTATGCGTCTGTTTGCAAACCAAACGCCGCGAAGAGAAGAAAATAAATGGCGCATGTTGCGAAGCGATTTCATTTCCCCTTCACTTCGGCACGACCGACATCTGTCGTTTCCGAGCACTTCATCCACACGCAGAGGCATCAACACACGAACGGACGAATGAATAGAGTTATCAGCCGATATTTATTTTGATTTTTTTGCTCTTTGAAGCACAACTTTCAACATGATATTGTGACGAATCTACAAGAGATACACTTTTGCTCTCAAAGACACTTTGGTAGCTAACAAGTTAATGCATATTTTCTAGAAGAATTTTTTTAACATTAATTACGATAATTTTAATAAAATTCATAAAAACACGTCGAAAAATGCTGATTATTCCGTCACTTTTTGCAAACTTTTCGAAATTTGAGCCTTTGAATCATTTTCTACAAAAATAACGTCCAAGAAACTAAGATAGATTAGATCATAAGCTTTCGATTCATGCGCTGAGATTAAATGTATGACGCATAGTTAATTAAATATGTGGTTCCAAAGATGAACAAGTTGAAAATCTTAAAATCGTGAATAACTCACTTAGCAGTGATTTGCGACCCTATGTATCAGCCGATATTTATTTTGATTTTTTTGCTCTTTGAAGCACAACTTTCAACATGATATTGTGACGAATCTACAAGAGATACACTTTTGCTCTCAAAGACACTTTGGTAGCTAACAAGTTAATGCATATTTTCTAGAAGAATTTTTTTAACATTAATTACGATAATTTTAATAAAATTCATAAAAACACGTCGAAAAATGCTGATTATTCCGTCACTTTTTGCAAACTTTTCGAAATTTGAGCCTTTGAATCATTTTCTACAAAAATAACGTCCAAGAAACTAAGATAGATTAGATCATAAGCTTTCGATTCATGCGCTGAGATTAAATGTATGACGCATAGTTAATTAAATATGTGGTTCCAAAGATGAACAAGTTGAAAATCTTAAAATCGTGAATAACTCACTTAGCAGTGATTTGCGACCCTATGTACCATGGGCACTTTTTCATATCTCATGGAGACCTATCTACCCTCCAATTATTAAAAACATGGAACCAAACACCCTGTATATATATATATATATATATATATATATATATATATATATATATATATATATATATATATATATATATATATATATATATATATATATATATATATATATATATATATATATATATATATATATATATATATATATATATATTTATATATATATATACATTTATATATATATGTATATATATATATATATATATATATATATATATATATATATATATATATATATATATATATATATATATTTATATTTATATATATTTATATATATATATATATATATATATATATATATTAACGTTGTATAATGGCACCAAAAATCAATTTCGAATGTTTTCAAATACTTATTTCAATTTAATCTTGTTCAAGCTCGTTTTGCTTTGAAAAGGGCGTATCTCAAAATTTCGTTCTACGATTTTTTTAAAGAGTTAAAAGATGAAGAATAACTATATAAATAAGCTGCAGTTTGAAGTGTTGATGTTTTTTGACAATAACGGAAATGAAGCACCGTGATACGACGACGACGATAAGACCGATTGGAAGCACTTAAATTCGACAATCCGTTCTTGCGCCCGCCTTGCGCTTTTTTTCAGGTTCACACCGTACGAGTGGCCGACGCCAAATCCCTGCGATCCGCATCCGGAAAAACTGCAGACCCAGTTCACGCTGATGAACTGCATGTGGTTCGCCATTGGTTCCCTGATGCAGCAGGGATGTGACTTCCTGCCCAAGTAAGAACCCGAAATGTGTTTCGATTGGAGAAGAAGAGTGATTTTTTTTTTCTCAAATCGGAGGAGAGTTGGTCAAGTTGAATAGCTGGTGATTGACCCCGAGGGGGTCCCGGTTCGATTCGGGCGAATCCATCAATCTCAATTAGTCCGTCATTCGAATGTCCATTACAGCTGGAATAAGGTTTTCTTTCATAGCGTGTCCTTGTCATTACCGGATGGATGACGACGGTCGTCCTTCTTGGAATTTCCATCTTGGTACAATCTTATTTAGTTTTGAGTGGTTCCATCAAATTCAATTCAAAATATGCTCAGCATGTCCAATAATGCTTTCACTGATTGAAAAAAAAAAAATGCCCTTCGATCGAAAATACACTTCAAATTAAAAAGAAACGTAAGTCTAATAAACAAAATTTGATAAATTGGTCATTCTAAGCAATCAGCCAATTGATAAAATGGCATCGTTGTGTATTCACCTTAGTTGTCATTAGGGTGGGGAAACGAATCCAATCCCCAAAATAGTCACTAATGATCCAAAGATAAAAAAAACTAAAACTCTTGTTTATTAATGTTGGAGAATGAAAAACCCAAATCTAGGAAAACAGGCCTTGGAAAATTCACACTTTGCAAGTCAATCGCGGTTTGCATATCAATCGGTTTCTCGGCCCCCATTCATCACATGCATTGTCCCAAAAAGCAACTCCATCAAATCCCACGCTTCGTTACAAGATTTCTCATCCAGGCAGCATCCAGCATGATCCGAAAGAAAGAAAAAAAAAACATCTCTCAATTGCAAATTACTCGCAAAAATCCAATTTCCAAACCGGGCCCAGCATAACAATTCACCATTTTAGGTCCTTGCAGGCGACACGTTGAAGCTTCTTCCTTTATGGGTTCCTTTCAGACGATACCAGGTACTGCAGCATCTCGTCTACGTTACGTCTGTCTGTCTGTAAGCGAGCAACCATCTGTGGTATTGAATTTTTGACGCAAATAAATATAATCCACTCCGCTGGGCTGCTGCAGATGAATGTAAGGTGCCACATATCTACATTCCACGTGTGCATAAAAGTTCTTTTAGGGAATCAGCATAGAGTAGGGAAGTTTCTGGGATGAAGTATCGACTTTTACACTTTATTTGTTATTTTATTGAATGAAACAGAACTTTTACAGAATATCCTATCCGCCTACTTCTTCTTTCTGGTCTGACGTCCCAACAGGAACTACGTTCGCTTCTTAGCTTAGCGTTTAATAAGTACTTTCACAATTTTCTGCTGAGAGCTATCTTTTTCAATTACCCATTTTGCTTTTTTATATTGTTTATTAAGGGTAAAGAGTACATGGTCGCGTAAAGGTACCTTCTCGAAAATCGAATACTGTTATTCACTCCTGTCCAATATTTCCGTCCAGTTTATTTTACCGTTTAGACCCGTTCCTTCAATTATCCGTTGGACCCGTTAGCGAAAGCAACCGTTTGGACACCGTCTTGAGAAAAAAAAAATTAGAAGTGTGTAACATCAAACTGTAGCTGAGAAATCACCCATCACGCAGGCCAACACTTCGGAAAGGAACACACGTCTCCCTTCGTTATCCACTCCACTATAACTGATTGATTGGAGATAATCGTGAATGGAACATAGTCTAAGCACGGAGCCACAAATCAACCCAACTTTGACTTCTTTTGACGCAATTCGGCTCTTCCGTGGGATAACCCAAATTTGGGTAAACTGACATATACCTATCATTAGGTTGTTTTCACTTAACAACGGCAAAACAAACAACTCAATGCAAAAAAAATCTACCCAGCGTTAGCTTTCGAAGTCTCCGTGATGGGTAAAAACAACTGAACGTTGGGTAAACTCGAAAGAACCCAAATTAGGCTTATTCCATTGAACTTCGACTATGGGTCGGTGCATCTCTCTCTGTTTTTGACAACATTGCTGTTGTGAGAGAGGCAAAACAACCCAACCGTGGGTAAAAACTAAATGCAGTTTACCCAAATTTAAGAAAAAAGAACTTATTTTTTGGGTAGTCTGATTTCTCCGTGAGGAAAGTGGTTCACCTACACTGAAGCAAGCGTTGAAGTAACGAGAGCCATGAACGAATCTTCAAAATTGCTATTCCAACCACGATTGACTATCATGAACGCTTTTTATTTGCGTTTGTTCCCTCTCAATCCTACCGTATCGATTGCCGTGCGGTAAGCGTTCGCGATTGATAATCGCCAGATCTTCTGTTCGATTCTGGTTTGCTGCAAGCTTTGAACCATGATATAATATTTTGTACTGTCCAAATGGTGAAATTGAATGCACAAAATATTCGAAATAAATGCGATTAAGTCCGCACAAATCAAATGGTGTTGTGTATTTAATTTAAGTATTTTCAACCGCTACGTTGTTCTCAGTTTAAAGTGAATTTATAGCAGAGAAAAATTACATTTTGTATGAAAATTGACAAGTAAATGAATGAAAAGTTCATCCACTTCTCCCGGCATATTGAAATAACAAAAACGCTATGCAAAGCATAGATAGAGCCACCGTAGTCTTGTGAGTTTGATAGAACAGTAATAGAGCCTAGTGACATGTGAACTTCACGAACATTCGCATACGCTCGTCATACACAGTTTGTTTTTGTTTTCCCTCGAGAAACTTGCATACACTTCCCAGACTCATCAAAATGGATATGGAAATTTAATCCAATTTGAAATCTTTACATCCAGAATCTGGTGTTTTTCGCGACAGAGTGCAGATTGTTTTCCTCTGAGTTTCACAAACACTTCTAAACTACGGCGCTTGTACGATTGAGCGTGATAACCACTATGCTGTCATAATGTTGAATCTCATATGGTCGGTGTTCAGACAAACTGAACCAAGGGCTTTTCAATGATTTCAGGAAAACTTACCTCAGGCATTCGAAATACCAAAATATTTACATTATTTGCTGTTATAATGGAACTTATCTATTTGATAAGGCATCAGTATCAAAAAAGCATCGAAAAAAACAGAATTGATAGAGTCCTTCAGGTATCTTTATAACTCCAAAAATCCAGATAGTCTGGTTTGTCTGAACAGCGACCACATATGGTTGCACCGCTTTTTTGACACGGTGAGTGCCGGAAGAGTTACTTTCAATCTAAATGGTGTGGTCTCGAACATTTTGGTCATTCAATATGAACACAATTTTTTCCACCAGTGCTAACCGTTGTTTGTTTGCTTATCTCGCAGGAAACCATTTTCAAGGTGCACACTTAAAATACTTCACACAAAGCTTCTACAGTTTGATGCAGGCAATAAATCAGTTGAATCAGATAGTTTCTGGTCGTATTATAGTTAAAAATATATTTCACAAAAGTTGTGAAAAAATACGCATCAATCAGACTAAGTAAAACTTTACTTCAACAGTTGATAGTTATGAAGTGATTGTGGAAATTCGATAATCGCAGAGGATTGCCCAAACGATGTCGATACTTACACACCACGACGTAGCACCACACGTCTTGCCGGGTCGGCCGTCCACAAGAGAGAGAGGCCGAGTTCATGCTCTGCATACATACGTCAGTTAACGCGGTGACGTTGTATAGAGACTGAATGAACGTCAGTTCACAGTGAACCGAGGGGTATATATGGTAGTATACTATAACGGGGAATAGGGTGTCCCACAGTGATGAAGTATTGACTGCTCACTTTAAGGCATACTCGGATCATTTTGATGAAAATTTTGACTTGACAGCAGCCTGGCTGCTTGTTGATATCTAGTTCGCACCCCCAGCTTTCAATTATTCATAATTATTGAACAGCTAGTCAGGATGCTAAGCAACCGGGCAATTTGTTAGCTGAGTCTCGATCATAATAATAAAGAAAGAGCTCGTGGAAAAAAATCTAAGTGGAATAACAAGACTCCGCTTATGGATTAATACATCATGGACCACTTTTAAAACTGCTTTAACCAATAACTTCACTTCTCTAAACTCCTTGATTGAGCTTACTGTGATTGGTCTAATATTATTATATGTTGTATGATACTTTACATTAGACACTTTAAGAACTTTTGATTGTGCACATTTTCGCTAAAGCCACTAAGGACTATCTCAATTATTTGTCAAGGTATAGACGTTTTTCGTTCAAAAACATATTATTTTCAAAATACAATAACTCTCTTCTAACAAAAAACGTCCTCACAGTTTTCTCATTCGACATTCCAAAACAACCATTGTTTCGAAGAAAATCTCAGATAATTCTGCAATAATAAGAGATACAACAGTTGTTTGTTGAGCAAAAAGTTGCGAAATCAAAAGTGCTAAAGATGCACGGAACAAAGTTTTTGCGAGAAATTATCGCAAAAAAAGTTATCGAGAAAATAACTGATTTTAAGGACCACCCTAACTAATTTATTTGAAAAAAAAATCATAAATCGATATATATATTTGGGTTGTTCGGCAAAGTTGCTCCAAATCTATTGTTCTGAAACATTGTAGAAAATTGTATTGGTCTGAATGCATCAGCAAAAAAGTTTTTATTCCGATCTCCTGAACCACGTGGGTCACCCTAATTTCACATAACTGAAAAATAATGTCTGAAAAATATGGAGAAACTTTCCCCAAGACACCATATATCTAAACTGACGGTATAGGCGCAAACATTTTTGTCTTACAAAATATGGCTTTGTGACCAATGTGCAATGTGTTAAAATTTTGTAACGATGCACAATAAACTATACTGGTTATGAAACATTAGTGATATTATTGCCATATTTACAAGAAAAAAATCGTTCAACTTCCATTTCGCCAAAGTTTAATCGATAAACAGCATTGCCAATAACTAAATCCTTGTAAACCAACCCTCTAAACTGATAAAAGCCGCCTTCATGGCGCCATCTTGCAGTGTTATACACTCTACCAATCCATTTATAGACTTCGCTGTTTTATGATGCGAAGCTACTGTCAAAGTTAAAATAATGCCACGACGGTTGTGAAGACTCCGGGCAGCTTTGTTTTCATAGGTGTAAATAAACGACTTAACCGATCCCTTTCACACCAAGTCATCAATGACGAACCACAAACAAAATTAAGCAAATTGATTTTAGTTGATTAAGACGTGATCATTACACTCCAGATGTATAAAAAGAAGGTGATATCTCATTTACTTTGTTGACTGTGGAATCAGTGATCAATAAAGTTTGTATACGCAGTTTTCTATGACCGAGTAAATAAGCTTGCAGCTTACAAACTAAGCTGCTATTGCATTCTACACCTTGACAAAAATATACACACAAAAGCAGTCCTCTCAACTCACAATTTACAAACGGTCCGCCCAACTCGCTATTTTACACTATTCGTCAAAGGTGGTGGTCCTCAAAAACACACTCCTACCATGCTTACTGATTTCTGTGGTCCTCTCAACTAAATTCTAATTTCTTCACAAGCGGTCCTCTCAACTAGCTCTTTGTTTTTTTCACTAGCTGTAGCGGTTATCTCAACAATCTCCAACATGATTAAACATACCTACCAGCCATCTTGGTTTACTTCGTCTCGGTTGCACAAGATATATTATTTTTTATATTTTTATTTTGCTATGATACTGAACAAGAACATCCTAAGTAAAATCTTCCACGGTCACCAATTTGTAACATCTAACCAGGTCCGTCACACTCGGGCTCAGATTGGGTACCACTTCTAGTACTGCATTTCGTCCCTCGGTAGTACAAAAGGTACCCAAGTTTGACAGATCGCAGTACACATTTCACGGCATTCTAGATTACACTCTAGGACAGGACGTGACAGCTCAACAAGGACTGCCCCGTTGTTTTTCAATCGATAACCTTGACGATACAAAAGCCAGTGCTACCAGTATCCTTTTTAAGCAAATCAGTTGAACAAATTCAAGTATCAAGGCTCACAATTTGGTTGTTTCTTGCATGCTTCATTCATTTAGCGCAATAGCGAATGCTAGCTTCTTTTTTTAAAGTAGGTTAGATTCGAAACCGGCGATATTTTAGAGAAAATTGATACAATTTCTATTATACTGCACTCAATTAAGTATTTTTGATTTATTTTAGTATTGTAGGAGCACATGCGGTAAACCAAACATCGAATATAGATTGATTTGTAGCAAAAATATTTTATGAAACATTTTCAAACTTTCAATAAAAACTCTAACTTATGAACTAGCAACACGGCCGGGCTAGCAACAAAGTGCCCTGTTGCAATCCAACTCAACGATGTGAAAGTAGGCCTTTGCCAAAACGACCAATCAGAAGTGGTCTTTTTTGACAGGCAAATGGTTTCAAATTTGCACTAGTACCTGACAAGTCCTGTCCTAGATTACACTATGAGCCATAAAATTTTGGGCAACTGCAAGGGACATGGAGGTCTTTAATAAATGGATCAAATCGACTCATATTATGGATCAAAACATTATAACAGCAATTTAGCTGCGAGATAAGGCAGCGTCCATTTATTACGTAACGCTAAAATTGGAAATTTGTGACCACCTCCCCCCCCCCTCCCTCTGTAACGCTTTTTGTATGAAAAATTTCAAATTTTTGTATGAGCTGTAACGTTTGAGTGTACTCTCCCCTTCCCCCTAGAGCGTTACGTAATTTGTGGATGCCGCCTAAACGAATGGTGTGCTAGTGAAAGCATACGTTTTGGCGTTTGTTTCGGAATCGCCTTATCTTTGATTCATAACTGTGGTACGGGTTTCAATGCCCCACAGTTATGAATCAACGTTTCGGGGAATACGCATCACATTTTATTTCTTACGGACGGAAAAAATATGCTTAAGCATATTACAATTGATTGTGATGCTGTACAGATTTATGGTTCACGTAGGTAAAATGTTAACTGCGTACAATTACCTCACAGTTATGGATCAGCTAAGGGTCATTTTTTAGAACAAAATATGACTACAAATCATGGTGAATTACCCGCCTGGCAATGCTGAATATAGTTGTTTTCGGGAATACACATAAAAACTCGCGGTTATTTACGAAAAAGTGTCGATTTCGATAGAAATTTCAAACGTTGTCCATCCCACAGATGTGGAACAGTGGAACAGAAGGGGCCTTATCATGGATCAAATCGACTCATATTATAGATCAGAACACTATAAAAGCAATTTATCTGTGAAGCAAACGAATGGTGTGTTAGTGAAAGTATAAGCCATTTTACGAGACGTTCGAATGACGTTTTCTGGCGGGCCGCTCATTGTTGTTGTTCAAAAAACTAGCCTGATATCTGAACGGCGCTGGTCACATTTTTGTTGGCGATGATGTCCCCGTCTCTTTCAGCGCATGTTTCTACTCGGTTTACATGTATTATGTTACCTGTAAATGAAAAATATCTTCTCTGCCTGCTGATTTCAATTTTACATGCGAAAATTAAAAACTTTGTTACACTGCCACCAGCGCCATTGTTGAATAAGCTCCTTCCAAATGTAGCGCTAGAAGAATCGTAAATAAATCGGCCCGCCAGAAACTTTCAAAGCTGGTAAACAAACGGAAACCATATGATTCGAAACGTCTCATAAAATGGCTTATACGTTTGGGCGTTTCTTTCGGAATCGTCTTATCGTTGATTCATAACTGTGGTACGGGTTTCAATGCCCCACAGTTATGAATCAACGATTCTATGGATACGGATAACATTTTATTTCATACGGACGAATAAAATATGCTAGAAGATGTTATGATTGATTGCGATGCTGTACAGATTTGGGACCACGTAGATAAAATGTGTTCTGCATAATTGTAACTCTATTTGATGAGATATTCTCCGTTTAAGCCAACTTTGATCCATATCTGTGTGCTATCCATAACTGTGGGGTGACTGTAATTGCAACTCTATCTGATGAGATATTCCCGTTTTGATCCAACTTTGATCCATATATGTGTGCTATCCACAACTGTGGGGTGACTGTAGCTATTGTAAAACCAGGGAAAAATTTTCTGCAGAGGATTCAAAACAAAATTTTGAAAATTATTCTGAAGATCCCTCCCTTTTATAGGACGAATGATTTACATAGAATATCCAATGATGAATCATTGGAACAAATGTCGAATAGAATAATTTTAGACAAAATCGTTTTCTATTGCCAAGATAAATGCAATATATGTTTAGCCTAAGTTAGGTTAAGTTATTTAAATGTTTTTGTTTTCCTATAATCAGGTGAATAAATTATAAGTTCTGAAGTTCTACGACAAATGAATTGTAATATGTTGTTAACAATTTGTTAATAAATGCTTAATTTAGTCAGAGCACCTTTCTTCTTATATTAATGTAATGTTTGCAATGATACTAATGAAGAAACAAATTAAAAAAAATCGTTTACTGTATTCTGAAATTTGTGAATTGGCTCTAACATTGTTTCTATTTGAATCGATCATATTCAACTCAACCAAAAACACAATACTCGCATCAAAAGCTTGCATATAATATACAATTTCTATTTTTGACCACCGGGCACAAGGTGCAAACCCCCACATCACGAAACAATCTTCTCAAAACTACCAAAACAACAGTCTTGTCCGTTGAACAACGGCGTACCTCTTTGAGCTGTTCTCGTTGAAACTTTCATGAATAAGCAAGCATCACTTCCTAACTTATTCATCCAGCAATTCATCGGGCGCAGATTTCCCCAGCTCGTTCCATTTACCCCATAATCATGCGGTTTTGATTTGAGCTGCTTCCGTGAGGCGAATTGGGATGACTATGGCTCCAAGCGCATCCAGCTTCATTTCGATTTTCGGGGGGTGAATTTCATTGTTGCCCAGACCTGGAACCCAATTTCCTCCTCCGAGCATCATCCGTAGATGGGTAGCGAAAGGGACCCGAAATGATGTAGAGCACATCTGGGAATCAGTTGAAAAAGATTGCCTTCCATGGTTGTACTGCTTTTTTTTTATTAATATTGGATTGATTAGGTTAGGCTTCGTCTTCCTGAAAAGGAAAACGAAGCTAGGCTTGTGCGATTTTTCGGAACGGAACCGTCATCCATAACCAGTTTTCACCTGAGAAATGGTTGTTAGTATTGCTACACCATCCACTGGAAATGGATTCATGTAACGAGACAAAAACAGTAACGCACAGATGGATACGCACGTAATTCACATGTTTTTCGTTCATATTCGTTTTCTGAAGGAAGACGATGAGAAATTCTCAAAAACGGCTATCGATCTTAAAATTTCTATTTTCATCTCTGCCATACACTATATAACTAGACTTTATCAACCTTTTGTCTGTGTTTAGGGGTCAATATGATTACATTGAAGGATTGCAACTTTCTTTAGTGAGCCGATTAGTGATTTTTTTTTCACTCGTAGGTGCGTTTAAGGTTATTATAGAACGAAGCCACACCTTAAATTTTCAAGAGCACATGACTTGAGAACCAAACAGCACTTCGCGTTGAAAATCTATCCCATTGGTCACTACCAGCAAGCAAGCAATTTGATTGGTTTTCAACGCGAACTGTTGTCAGATTCTCTCGTCTTGCGCACTTGAAAATTCAAAGTTTGGCTTCGTTTTATAATCACCTTAAGTAAATTTCTTGAATGTTGCTTTCAAATATATTAAAACATATTTTTCTAGAGTTGTTTTAATGAAAATACTACAATATCTGTATCTTAGGGTCATACTGACTAACGTCTGCTTTTTACTACTTCGTCTGCAATCCAGTGTTGCACGTATCAGCCTAAGCCATGTTCAGACACTATCTGCCACAAGTCATACCTTTTCACTGAAACGTACGTTGCCTTGAAATCAATAAACAGATAGCGAGTCTGCAAGTAATACTCCCGGAATTAGTCTAGGATCATTCGCAAAGTAAACATCGCGGCCCTCACGAAAACCAGTTCGGTATTCGCCGACGAAGGACTCCTCGAGCCTGGTAAATAGGACGCACGATAGTATTTTGTAAGCCAAATTCAGCAGGGTAATTCCTCTGCAATTGGCACACTCCAGCCTATGCCCTTTCTTATAAATTGAGCATAGCGGGCACTGGTATTGTATTGTGCCACGTGCCATTGACCGTTGCATAAAATCTCCACATATTGTTCCGGTTCATACTATTTTGAGCTGCAGCTACTGCTCTTCCTTCGTGCTGCCTTTTCTTTCTGCGGTGGATACACTTTTCTTCGGCCCTCACTGCCCTGTTCTGCTGGGTAATGGCCACGAGCATACGACTTCTGGCGACATTCTGCACATCTGTCACTCACTGGCACTCTTCATTGAAACAATTGTTTCATCTTCGTTGTTGACCAATGCTAATCACTTCTCGTGCCGTTGTGGTTACAGCTTCGTGGACAGGATCCCACAGGCTGTTGACATCTTCAGAAACGTTGATTCTTCCCAACCACTCGTCTAGCTGCTGGCGATACTGTGCAGCTACCTCTTCAGTCGACAAGCGTTGAATATTGAGCGCAGCGTTCTGTTACCCGTGACGCTGAATAACCACGCCCGAATTTTAGCTACGAGATTATGATCCGAGCCGATATTAGGTCCTCGAAAGGTCCTGAAATCCATGACTTCTGAGAAATTCGTCCGTGGTTTTTTAGGCATTGAGCTAGGTATTTTTTCGGATATTCTTGAGTTCGATGTAGGCCCGATTGGCATCCCGCTAGCAGCAGTGAAGGTCACCAGCCACAGGCTATTATCATTGATAACGAAATGGAGGCTTTCCATTCCAATGACGGGTCCGAAGAAGTCTTTCATCCAGATCTGCGCATTTACATAGCCAATGACTATCTTGACATCTTCGGCACTCTGCGTAGGTCTTATCTAGGCTCTTATAGAACTCATCCTTCATGCCATCGGGCTTATCGTTTATTGGCGCATATACGCTGATGAGGCTCGCGCCAAACGAAAGAATAAACGAAATATGTGAGTGTTATTAAAGTTTCACATTTCCCTTTGTGTTCGAACGGTCACTCCGATCGCGAAATGTTAAAAACTCATGGTAAACAAAAACCTAGCTGACCGCAGCAGTCTCATGGATTTCCTTTTCTGACTGTCATGTAAATCAGTTGTAACTGAGAATTCAACGATAAACAAAGTAAATTGTCTCGTCGCTTCCAAGAATGCTGGCATGCTTGAGCGAGACTGAAGCATTCCATGGTATTGCATCCAACATTCGCCAATATTGCGTGCTTTCTTGCATCTTGAAACTGAAATTGCGAACAAGGTAACTCTGTTTACTTGAATATGCGTTGAAAAATCAATCAAAAATAATACACATAATTGAACCGGCTGCTTGGTCGTCCATAGAAGTTAATATTCAATGTTATCTTCTTTTCCAAGCAGCCTAGATAGCCGTGTAGTGTCGGTAGTGGTTGTCTCAACTGGCTAAGAATAACACTACGGATTGCCTGATCCTGTAGTAAAAATCTACTAATCAGGTAACCCCAATCCCAAGGTGTGATGCGACCCGTGCTGATGGATGACTGGTTGAGGGGGTTTAAAATATGCTCAATTGCTAACGGAGCCTAGAGAGCACCAGGGCGAACTCTCCAGTATGTAGCTCTTACTGCATTAGGGCGGTGCAATGATGCAGCGGACCGTCTTTCCCCAGCGACTCGTGGGACCAAGAAATGAGTGCAAATAATCAAACCAAAATAAAAGGTGTCGACTGCTTCCCTCAGTTCGAAAAAGGTGACGACTGCCTCTCTCAGTCGGACGAAACGGAAACAGAGAATGCTTTTGGTAAGCTTGGACTGACCGAAGATGAGCTTCTCAGTAGTTCGCATGAAAACATATAAACCGACCCCCCTCTGACACTCCCGAACGACTCAGGACTTCATCCTTCGGTTGAACCAATGGACGACGAAGAGGATGGAATTACAGTCACAATAAACTCAACAGGATCGCAGCCATCAATCACAGGATCGAACGTCACCTCGGGTCCTATTGATGGAAAGACCGATCAACATCCAACAGATGACGCGAACAAACAAAAACCTACTGGCACCAAAAAGATCACTCGGAGCCAAAGGAAGCAGCTAAAAGCACTCCGACAAAGTGGCTTAAGCCGCCCTGAGGCCCTATCCAAAATCACGGGGGTGAGGCTTTGGTGTCAACTCCTTCGAAACGCACTCGGCAGGACCTTGACAAGTCCACAAATGCTGAAGAAGAACACAAGCAGAAACGGATGAAACAACACCTGAATCCGAGAAAGCGCGTTGGGCAACAGGAAACCAACAGCTCAACAGCCTCGACGATCAACAAACCCCCACCAGAAGATAAAAAACAGACTAGTCTAAGCTACGGTGAAATGACCAGTCGCAGGAGAGTCGGAATAATCCCAAAAGACTTCCCCACGACCCAACTTTCAACGACTCAGATGGGCGTTCTCCAGGAGGCACTGCTGCTTCGGGTAGAACAACAACGGAACGCGACAATGAAGCTCAAGTTCTCTAACCTTATCTACAAATCTAACCATATGGTTCTTATTTGTAAGGATCAGAAGACTGCGGAATGGGTAAAGGAAATAACACCTGCATTAAACCCTCTGGAAAGCGTTGAGTTGGTTGCAATGGATGAGGATAAAATTCAACGTCCAGAACTGATTCGAGCCTTTTTCCCTCAAAGCGCACAATACACCGATGATCGTATCAAAGCTCTCATCGAGAGTCAGAACGATCTGATAACCAACAACTGGCGTGTCATGCAACGGCTCACTCCTAACGACAAGCATGTGGTGTGAGTCTTTAATGTAGATGAACCGTCCATGGAAAAACTCCTTCAATCCAAGTTCATCCTCAACTACCGCTTTGGAGAAATACAGTTGAGGAAAGTAAAGAGCACAACCCCAAACTCCAATGACAATCCAACTGGACAGCCGGCCCAAGAGAAATCTGAGGAGGCCTCTAGTAGCATCCCACAACCAACTCCCACCATACAGGCTAGCTTGTTTTCCTCTGATGGAAAAGATGCATGTTTGACCTCACTTCCTGGCCCAAGCGGTGTCACCTCAATGGCTCCCAATAAGGGCAGTGGAAATGTCAAAAGTGTAAAATTGACCACAGGGGATAAACCAGCAGGCCTAGGTAAGAAAAAGGACAAAAACCAAAATCTAAGACATCCCCCAAAATCAAAAGTTGATGATCCGGAACATCCAAAGAAGGACGGCAAACGTCCGGAAAATGCGGAACGCCTCAGCAATGATTAAAATCCTCCAAGTGAATCTCCATCATGCTCAGTGCGCAACAGATGTGCTTTGCAGGAGGTTCACAAAAGAACACCTTTCCGTGGCGCTGATTCAAGAGCCATGGGTCAACAAAACTCGAATACAAGGTATTCAACTAAACTCGTGTAGGTTGGTATATGATGACAGCCAGCTCTCTCCCAGAGCAGCTATTCTAATACACAATGACACTAAATGTTTTCCAATTACAGCATTCATCAAAAGGGACATTGTGGCGGTCAGGATGGAGGTTTCTGCCTGTATGGTGGGAGTGGGCTTCGTAGCCGTGCGGTTAGTGTCACCAAGGCATTTAGCCGCATCGTGCTAAGAAGTGTGGGTTCGATTCCCGCCGCAGGCCGAAAATCTTTTCGTGAGGAATGTTTTTCGACTGTGCCACTGGGCGTTGCATGCTAGTCCGTTGTCTAGTGTGGTGCTTCCTTCAAAGGGCTTAATAGCCCACTGGAAGCATTAACGTGTAGTGTCTTTTTCTACTGCTAGGGGCAGTACTGAGATCATTATGGTTTCGGCGTATTTCCCTAGCGACGCAGAAGACATTCCTCCTCCAAAGATGGCTGCTCTTGTCTCTTACAGTCAAAAACACAACATCCCCTTCGTCATCGGTTGTGACGCCAATGCTCATCACCTTGTATGGGGAAGCACAAACACAAATATCAGAGGTGAGCATCTTTTGCAGTTTTTTTCCTCCAAAAATATTGACATATGCAATGTCGGTGATAGGCCTACATTTGAAAACATCTTACGACAAGAAGTCCTTGATCTGACTTTATGCAGTCAATCCATCTCGGATAAAATAAAAAACTGGCATGTTTCTAATGAAATATCTATGTCAGACCATAAACATAGAGTCTTCGAGTGGGAAGGGGGTCTAATGATTCAAAAGTCGTTTAAAGATCCCAAGAAAACTGATTGGGAAACCTACTCAGCTATTCTCCGTTCTGAAGACTATATAATAGAGCCGAATATTCAGACTATTATACAGTTAGAAGCAGCTTCGGATTCTATTAAAAACAAAATTCTAAATGCTTATCAAGAGAGCTGTCCGATCAAAACAGTTAGTTCGAACAGAGATGTTCCATGGTGGAACATCAACCTTGGTAAACTCAGAAAAACTGCTCGGAAGGAATTTAACCGAGCACTTCTGATTGGAGTCTATACCGAAAGGCTCTGACAGAGTATAACAAAGAAATGAGACGAGCAAAACGGAAATCATGGGTTCTCATGTGTGAAAGCATTGAGAAAACTCCCGTAGCTGCTCGACTTCATAAAACTCTTTCGAAGAAACATTCCAATGGTTTGGAAAGTCTTCAAAGGACTGACGGTTCACTCACTGTGGAACCTTGTGAAACACTGAGTGAAATGCTAAGAGTTCACTTTCCTGATTCAATTCCACAAACGAGTCTAAATGCTGAAGGTGCCAGACTTGACGTCTCAGTTCCACACGGGTTCCTATCAGGGGACTCAGGAACAAAAAGGAACGCAATAAAGGTTGCCAAAGAAGCTTTTACTCGCGATAGGGTTGTTAGGGCAGTGAGATCTTTCGAGCCATTCAAATCTGCTGGCAAGGATGGAATCTTCCCAGCGCTTATCCAAAAAGAGGAAGACACACGGATTCCACACATGGTAGAGATTTTTAAGGCAAGTTTAGTTCTGGGACACATTCCAAACGATTGGCGTCAAGTTCGAGTTGTCTTTATTCCAAAAGCAGGAAAAAAGGACAAAACCAACCCTAAAGCATTCCGACCGATAAGCCTATCCTCGGTAATGCTTAAAATCATGGAGAAGGTATTATGCGAGTACCGTAATCCGGGGTAACATTGATCATATTTTTGAATATTTCTTTAATATTTCGTTCGAAAATGCAAATGTTGCAAATTTTATATTCTTAAAACAAGTACTGCCACCCATAGTTCGTGACTATATATTGCATTTTGTTTTTTGAAAGATTTAAGCATGTTTAAAAAACCGTTTTAAGTGATTTTTTGATTTAGTTGATATGGGGTAACATTGATCACATATGTAAACAACGTTCGGTAATATTGAAAATATCGTTGCTTACTTAAATCATGGCCTCCGAAGCCGAATATGAAGGCTAAACGCCTACAAGTCATTTAGTTTTTGAGTTATTTTAAAATTAAAAACACTTCGAACCACGGAATACGCCTAAAGGTAGGCAATTTCCTAAGGGAATCCTATATTCTTTACAGTAATTCGTTAATGTTGCCTTATTGAGCATACTTGTGAAAGTTTTGACAACAGAATCGTTTTCGGCGATGCCATTTTTGTAAGAACCACATTTTCCTTGGTCATATCTTTTGCAGAACTTATGTAAGACATGAATCTTCGGTAGTGTCATCCTTACCCATTGAAATCATTGTTTCGAAAAGTTGACAAATTTATGCATAATGTAAACGCAATTTTTGCAAAAATCCTCACTTACATTAGCTTATGAATATAAGAAAGAGAAGCACCATTCGTAATTTGGAAATGTTCCATCAATAAATGATGATACGAACTTTATACGAGGCGAGTCATTCCGATCAATGTTACCCCGCTGATCAATGATACCCCGGATTACGGTATATAGATTCTAAATTTATGAAAACTATGCCTCTTTCTAAATCCCAATTTGCTTATCAAAGCGGAAAATCAACGGTCTCAGCACTGCACACGCTAGTGGACAAGATCGAGAAAACCTTTAATGCAAGAGAAATCGCTCTTATAGCATTTCTTGATATTGAGGGCGCGTTCGATAACGCTTATTATTCGTCTATAGGTTCGGCAATGTTGAGGAGAAACTTCGACCCATGCATTGCAACCTGGGTACATGCTATGCTAGCAAATCGACAGATCTCATCTGAGCTGAGTGATTCGCGCATTACTGTAATGGCTACAAGGGGATGCCCTCAAGGGGGAGTACTCTCTCCCTTATTGTGGTCATTAGTGGTGGACGAACTGCTAGATAGCTTAGAAAGAAGGGGTGTTGAAGTTGTTGGATACGCAGATGACGTAGTCATTATTGTACGAGGCAAATTTAACAGCGTTATTTCATCAAGGATGCAAATTGCTCTCAATCACACACTCTCCTGGTGTCAAAAAGAGAAACTAGGAATAAACCCTTTAAAAACAACAATTGTACCGTTCACAAAAAGACGAAAGGTACAACTCCACCCTCTTTTCTTGAACCAAATACAATTAGTTTACTCAAATGAGGTCAAGTATCTTGGCATCACACTTGACGCAAAACTAAATTGGAACACCCATCTTCAAACAATCATAAATAAAGGTCTCAATTCACTCTGGGTTTGCTCAAAGACCTGTGGTAAAACATGGGGTCTAAAACCCAGTATGATCATGTGGATCTATAAAACAATCGTTCGGCCTAGAATAACCTATGCGTCCCTTGTTTGGTGGCCTAAGACAAAGGAAGCTACGGCTAGAGCTAAGCTGAACAAAATTCAACGTACCATAACCGGTGCAGTTCGTAGTACCCCCTCGTTTGCCCTAGATGCTATACTCAATCTGCCCCGGCTGGATCAATTCATAAAGCTGGGTGCTGAGAAAAGTGCTCTTAGGCTAAAACGATCAACAGTCTTACTGTCAGGGGACTTAACAGGTCACCTCAGTATATTAAACGAATTTTCGATAAATCCTATTGTTGAAAAATGTAGTGACTGGATGGAAAAAGTGGCAAACTATGACTCGCCATTCACGGTGGTCTTTCCTTCTCGTGAGGAATGGGAAGGAGGTGGACCCACCATTTCACCACTTTCTACACAGATGGTTCAAAAATGAATAATTTGACAGGGTCTGGAGTATACGGATCGAAAACCAAAATCTCTGTCTCTCTTGGACAGTGGCCTACAGTATTTCAAGCAGAAGTCTATGCAATCAAGGAATGTGCGCAGCTGTGTCTGAAAAGAAATTACAGACATGCCACCATCTGTATTTTCTCTGATAGTCAAGCAGCGCTTCAATCTTTGAAGGCTTTCACTTGCAACTCAAAACTTGTGTGGGAATGCATTCTTGCATTGAAATCCCTAGCTGAACGCAATCGAGTTAAACTATATTGGATCCCAGGACATACGGGTCTAGAGGGTAACAAAATTGCCGATCAGCTAGCAAGGAATGGATCAACCAATATGTTCATTGGTCCAGAGCCATTCCTTGGCATTTCAAACTCTGCACTAAACACGGAATTGAACAATTGGTTGTTCGGTCAAATACAATCAAATTGGAATACAGTTTCCAATGCGAATCAGTCCAAAAGGTTCGTAACAATAAACACGACACAAACACAAAAACTTATAGGTCTCAACAAAAGGGATCTCAGAACATACATCGGTCTAATAACTGGTCACTGCCCAAGCAGATACCACTTATACAAGATCGGTGTCGTCCAAAACACAAATTGCCGTTTCTGTGACGAGACGGACGAAACCTCACAACACCTTCTCTGCTCTTGCAGTGCACACATCCATCGTAGGTTCAAAATATTTGCAAGCACTACTTACAGCCAGCTGATATTTGGAACACATCCCCCAGGGAGGTGGTTAGCTTTATTAGGCTGATCACGCCAGATTGGGGGAACTACAACACTGCAACCTAGGACTTCTGCCCATCAATGGCAGATGGTTCAAAGTTCAGTCAAATGCGCAAAGTATTTCGGAGGCACATTTGCTACTGGAACACATTGTGTACATAGAGTAATAGGGTATATCACAATAGTCCTAAAAAATGGACGCAGTGATCCCACACCCGACAGAAGAAGAAGAACGGCGGTTCGGTCATTTTAGTGCATGAAAAATTATTTCAACGTAAAATGATGTTCAGGGAGTCGTTTTGCTAGCAACATTCATTATGAGTGAACACTTTGCGCTCAATAATGGGGTTTTCGCTAACAATGTTGGATGGAAGAGGAGCATTTAAATGATTTTTATTGAATGATTCACAAAACAAAGCTAGAAACATTTACCTAATTCGACTATCTGGGTTGCTAATGGGGTTTAGGCTCTGTGGTTCTCACTCAACGGTCTATCACGGATGCAATTCTCGAGTGCGGTACAGCGAAAAAAGGGGAAACGACTCTGTACCACGCCACCTATATTTGGCGTGAGCTACAAGTCCGATGTCCCCCGGAACTACCCCATGGTATTACTCCTAGAGGCTTAGGGCTTGTTGATGCCTCTACGCCTTTTCGTCACCTCTTGGTCTATTCGCTATGCCACTTCACTTACTTTTTGGAGCTGTGAGACTTTTTATGATAGATGTCCTGTGCTTGTTGGTTCTCTGGACTCCACTGCGCTGCTAGTCTTCGGGCGTGCTAGTTGGATGCCGAGATCGGTCTTGCGATTCCGGTTGAGGGGTGACTTCCGGTACACAAACACCCCGACGACCCAAGTCCGGTGGTTTGTCGTGATCGATACTAGTCAGTGTAGTTCTCGACGGAGCTAGCCTACTTCAGCGAAGAGTTTCCCGACGAAGGAATATCTCCCAAAACCGGCAAATTTACGCGTTGTTCTTACTGCGTTGTTGGCCGGTAGAGTGCCGAAGTTAGCCCAGCGATTCCTTTTGGAGTTGTTTCCGGTGGAGGATGTATCCTACTCTGACGAAGATTTCCCCGGCGGCGGAAGATCTTTCGAACCGATGTTATCAAGGCAGGTCCTGCGATTCCGGTGGAGGGAAACTTGCGGTTCACAGGCGCCCCAACGACCATTTGCCGGTGATGATTCGCAGTCTACTCAACTAGTCCCCGACGGCGGACCTAGTCTACCCTGACCGTTAACTCAATGCTGGTCGGTTTGGTACCGAGGTCAGCTCTGCGATTCCATTGGAGAAAGACTTTCGGTTTACAGTTGCCCGACCCCACACTTCGTGACGCTCGAACTACTCGGTCTAGTTTCCTACGGAGGATCTAGCTTAGACCGATCGCAACTCGACGTTCTCTGATCTTCTCGACATTTTTATTGCAGGGACGACATGATTTGCGTTACCGCTCTCTTCACCGTGCCACGAACATACGTGTTGACACTTCTGCACGACCTGATGAGAACTGGGTAAGGAAGAAGTTCATATTTCTATGCTTCCTATTCATCCACGTTGACAGGTTTGGGATGAGCCGGTGAATCCATCTTTTTTTCTCCAAATTGAGTATTGACTACTGAACAATACCTAACCTGCTGTTTGGACAGCCTTAATTTGGAATGATTCTCCCTATAGGGAGATATAATATAATGCATTAATTGCCTTTTCGCACCTTCTGCATGCGTAATCAACGTGGATGTTAAAATTCAGCTGATCGTCGATCATTACTCCCAGGTACTTCAATACGCGCTTCATTGCAATCACATACCTTCCGACAGTGATCTCCATCTGCTGAACCGCCTTGCAATTGCTGACTAGCAGCACCTCTGTTTTGTGGCGAGCTATCTGCAGTTTGATTCCACTCATCCAGTTCTCGATTGCGTCAATTGTTTCCATCACTGACATCTCCACTTCTTCCAGCGTCACGCCCATCACCCTTAGTGACACATCATCCGCATAACCAACAATCTTCACCTTCCTGGACATCCTCAGTGTCATGACTCCATCATACATCCCGTTCCAAAGAGTTGATTCAAGAATGGGACCTTGAGGGACGCCCGCTGTCACTTGCATTGACTTCTGCCCTTGATTTGTTTCGTACACCAAGTTTGCAGCGATGCTTGAAAGGGAACGCGCTCAAGTCAGTACGATCTACTATCGCCCGAGTCAGTGCCTAACGTGATAGACACTCTGCAAACCTAGTATAGCCATCCGGAGATCATCATCAACAATCAGTCAGTACGTGTAACACCCGCGTGAATTGTGAACTTAGTGCTAATTAGTAGGTTAGATTTAGAATATTATAAGAGCCTAAGACTGATCATATTTATATAGCCATACAGCAACCTTATAACAGCAAGATTCCTAAGGCGGTAATTGCCTATAGCTTGACAATTAAATAACTGTACAATTAACATCCCAGCAAGCCTAAGATTGAAGAACTTGCGCATTAAGCTTGAATCAGTGGATTGCACGGCATAAAAATTAACAAGGCAGGCTCTTTACTGATGCACATATCAAGTTTCGTTGTAAACATGTGATGTCACTCCTATCGTACTATATACCTTTCGGACCACTATAATATTTTTTTCGCAAATTTGTTCGAGGTGGATAGGGATGACGGCATCGAGTAGCTGTCAGTTTTCGGAATATATCACCTTCTTAATATAGTACACCGTGAGTGGATTGATTGGAGAAAAAGCACTATTATGTATGTGAAGGGTAAAGTTACAAGCTCATTTCTGGTTCTGGTAATATCTCTCCAATTTTTAGCTTAAGGTGAAGATGAATCGAATACAAAGTTCAAATTTTCAAGAGCACGGATCTGGAGAACCGAACACCCATTTGAGCTGAAAACCTAATCGATTGGTCATCACCAGCTATTGACCAAACGATTAAGTTTTCAGCTTAAACGGATGTTTGGTTCTCCGTGCTCTTGAAAATTTGAACTTTGGCTTCGATTCATCTTCACCTTAATGCGTTATATCGATAAATGTGCTCTTAAGAAGTGTGACGTTTTGTTATGCAGTAACATGGACCATTAACCTCTCCCCTTGATAAACCATATCTCTTTTGAATTTTCTTATGTTTTTAAGTAGAACTGAATTACATTTTCATTCCGAGTAATGTTTGATGATTTGATCGCGTCGCTTGCTCTTGCGGGGGCAGGCAATCACTTGTTAAGCGTACAATCCGGTTGTCGAATTACATCGCGAATCCGTTTAGGCGTGAATATATCATGCATCGCATTACCAACCGTAGGTGCATCCCAGATCCTAACCTTATCCCACTATCCTTCCCATGACAACTGTGGAGATGCAGAGGTATATTCGATCTCTAGTAACAATGGTTATCCAACTAACAATCCTTCCCTTGCCCGATGACCGTAGGAACGCAGCCGGTACCGTTATTGACTTTTAAATATGAGCTCTCGATTTGTAAACATTGGAAATGGTGGGATCAACACGGTCTCAAGGCATAGACAACGTAACCATTTTTTGACACAGACAGAAGGTTAAGTTCACCTGATGCTGCGACTCCGTACGCACATCCGGTCCATTCCGGCCCCTTAAAAAAACGGAAGCATAAATAACCTCTCACAAAAGAGTCCTACTCAAAAAGCCATTTTTATGTTCCTCTTTCTTTCTTTCCATCCGTCCTGGTCCGGTTCAACCCGCACCCCCCCTTTGCTTGCCTACCATCCGGTGTGGACCTAGCAGATTCACCCCGTACGAGTGGGAAAACCCTCACCCCTGCCAGTCGGATCCCCCCTTTCTGGAGAACAGCTTCACGCTGCTCAACTCGCTCTGGTTCACGATCGGCTCGTTGATGCAGCAGGGCTGTGACATTGCTCCCAAGTAAGTGCTTCTGTGCTTTGATTGGTTCGCGGGCTTTTTTGTGGCGGGTTCACGCGCGCTGAGCCTATGTCGAGTTACATTTGTGACTTTGCCATGCTTCTTTCCTGCTTTCTCTCTGTAATGAATAGTGTTTTATATTTTGAGCATCAAAATGTTTTTGTTGACTATTTTTTGAATAAAGCTCTAGAACTAGATTAGAACAATACGTTTTAGAACAGATAAAGTGCAAGGATGGATGTAATATAACTTAAATGCGATTTTCGTTCCTAGACATGAACCTACAGAAGTAAAACCAAGGGAATCTGAAGAAATAATAAATATTCGTTGTAAAATGTATATATCTAAAGCTGAATGAAAATATGTACACAATTGCAACCCAGACTATATCTACCAATATATGTGCTCTATAAGTCACCACTTTCATTTCTCAAACTGCACTTTCTGTCACCTGTGGAATCATACTATCCATCTATCTTCTCAATCAATATAAATGAATGTGTAATTGTCGAAAATAACAATGATCAATAATGTTGGAAGTCTCTTCTAGGCTTCTGTCAATTCACAGGAGTTTCTAAGGGCTTAATTATTACGTCCGCCACATAAAAGTTTAACAAATTTGTATGCAACGTGGTCTTTGGTCAGTCAATTAACGAAAAAGCGTCTCTTCTAGCCGAACAGACCACATGCCGCAAAAACATTATCATTAGTTGCCTCAACAAATTTCCACTTCAGAGAGCAGTTACACTCATTCGATGGAAATTCTTAAACTTCCCATTCAAATACGAAAGGGACTGCAACTAAACCGCTCCGACATTCCAGACGAAAATTGAGCCCATCCAATTACTTAAATTCCGTGCAAATGTAACCGAAGCAAATTTCGTATGAATACGAAATGAAACTTTTTCTGCAATGATGTGGTTCAAGAACTTTCAACTCCCAAATCCACTTCGGCCCAAGGCTGTCGGTCCTGCATTGCCGTATGGACGGCACATATAGCCCGTGTACTGACATTTGTTTCGCTTTATGTGACCATAAAATGGCGATAAAACTTTCAAATGCGCGTTTCGTTTCGGTATCATTTTCACTTTCCCGTGAACGATAATGCGTCGCTCAAGTGTCACTATGTGACGGGGTATTTTTTTATTTGCAAAATTCTGCTGTTGCTGGATGTAAGTATGTAAATGGATTTCGGCTCTGCGAATTTGTAAAGTTCGTCCGAGGGCAATTTAGGCTGCTGCACACATGGGCGTAGCCCAAAGGGGCAAAAGAAGATCGGACAAAAAATCGAAATCGACTGGTTTTTAACGGAGTTGATTATTTTGTTGAAATTATTGAAAAGATTGCCATCAGCTTTCATATGAGGGGGTTAGAAGCAGAGAGGTATAAGTCAGAAAAAATGCTTTTGAGAAAAACAAGTTTAAAGTCTTTTCAGATTTTTTTTATTCCATGCAAATTGTATGTGAACCAAGGAAATAAACCAATTTTCTACGAATTACATTATATTTTTCTGTAAGACGGAAAAATTACCTAAGAATACTGTAGCGGAAAAAATTACCTAAGAATACTGAAAGCCTGAAAACTGTAAAAAATTTCAGTATAGACGAATTTCATCCAGAATGAGTCAAAAAAAATAAAATCGTATGGTAGAATAAGTGTTTTCCATACAAAAATTGATCATTTTGACTCAAGAATAACTTTTTAAAATGGCCTGTAAAATTTTTACACGCAACTTATTTGAAAAATTCCAACTCCGAAACTGTTGATTTTAGAGAAAAATGATCTATGAAGAAATTGTAGTGAACCGTTTGAACTATAAAAAAAAATACGAACTGAAAAAATATTTTATTTATTTTCATAACATAATCAAAAATAAAACTTAAATTTTAAATTACAAAATTTTAATATTTTTTAATTTTCACCATAGAATCTTGATAGTAAACAGATGTTTAGGACAAAGTTTCATGATGGAGAATTTTTTAATAAAAAAGTTTTTCCAAGACCAACTTTTGGCAGATTTTCAAAATTTAAAACTCTTGTCAAAATAAATACGTTCTGGTGGTACAAAAAGAATCTTGAAAAGATTCTAAACCATAATGATTATATGAATAATTTCTTAATGCATAAACTATTATTTAAATATTAAAATAAGCCATTTTCATTAGATATTCTTGATTCTCAATAGAGGAAAATAAGTAAGTGGGTAGGAATATTGTCTTTACTCTCGAAAACGTATTATTATTGGTGGAGAATCGCGAATAACTTATGAAAATGGCCTATTTTAATATTGAAACAATATTTTTTGTATTAAACTCGGTGTAATTCGAAAATGGCTACTAGAGAAATTATTCATATAATCATTATGATTTAGAATCATTCCAAGATTTTTATTGTATCATCAGAACGTATTTCTTTTGACAAAAAAAAAAACAAAGTTTTTTTAAATCGACCAAAAGTTGTTCTTAGAAATCTTTTTTTATTAAAAATTTCTCCATCATGAAACTTTGTCCCAAACATCTGTTTACTAGCAAGATTTCATGGTGAAAATTTAAAAATATTAAAAAAAGTTTTTGTGTAATATAAAATTTAAGTTTTAATTTTGATTTTTTTATGAAAAAACATAAAAAATTTTTTCAGTGTGTTTTTTTTTCTTGTAGACCAAACGGTTCACTACAACTTCTTTATAGAACCTTTTTCTCAAATATTAACAGTTTCGGAGTTAAAAATTTTCAAATGCAAGATTTTATGGGTCATTTTCAAAAGTTATTCTCGAGTCAAAATGATTGATTTGGCTAAAGAAATCACTTATTGTATCATACCAAAAACATGTGCAAAATTTAATCCAAATCGAAGATGGTCGAGTTTTGTGACTGACCGATTTGACATGGAATTCGTCTATATTCAATCGACCAAAATGTCACTTGCACCTCTTTGCATTAAGGCCTCTTATATATAATATTGCCTCATGATCAAATTCTTATATAATAGGGTGCTTAAATTCAAAAAAAAATACGTACACTTTTCCGACAGTGAAACACTGGGGTTGTTCCGGTTTGACATTTCAGAGGTACACAGAAAACTTAAATTACCGAAAATCTGAGTTAAAATCTAGGGTTATTGCATGAGTTCAGAAAACAATAGAATTAATTTTTAGGACTTAAACCAATACAAAACTTTGGAAAATAGAGAAATCGCCTCATACTCGCTTGAAAAAAATTCTTGGATTCTTCTAGATTCTTTAGATTCTTGGAAGATTCTTTTATTTTCAACGATTTCCTGGATTTGTTCTAAACATCGTTCCGGGGGTTATATCGAATTTCTCTAACGTGTCATCAGCAACATTTGAAGAGAGTTTTTTGTCTCCAAGAACTTTTCAGAAAGTTTATCTATAAATTCCTCGGAGAATTTCTAGGAAAACTCTACAAAAATGTTACGCAGGGCCTATATCCGTTACGTGGGTGTCGAAGATGGAATGATGCTTAAAAGACGGTGATGTCAAAGCAAAGCTTGTCGAAGCAGACTCGCAGTCGGAAGCAAACAAACGAGTCTGACATATCCACTTTCAACTCCCGCTTGGGTGCGTCTAGCGTGAATGCGAATCGCGCTAGAAGAACTCCAGAAGCGGCATATGGAAGAGCTGGAAATGATAATGCAGCTGCGGAAGAAGAGAAGGGAAATGCAGCGTGCGTTCGAGAAGAAGATAATGGAGATGGAGCAGTAGTGCAGAGTAAAAAAGAAAAATAATTGGCTAGCGGAGATGCTTAGGAATAAGACGGTGCATGTCAAACGTATGACGACGATTCAAGGTTCGTTCGAGGAGCGGTTAGCATCCGTGGACAAGGAGTTATCGAAACTGTCGACCCTCAAGATGCCAAAACAGGCGTCGAAAATTGATATGAACATTTTGCGAGTGGAACATCCCTGCAAAATCGACGGAAACGCGTTTAAGCTGATAAAGGGAAACTTCCAGAAGTTCGTGGAAGACGACGAAAGCACTGAGGAGGAAGACGATGACGACGAGTACTCCATGAATTTGGATCTGCAAAGCCAGAGCTCCGATTCGTCCATGAAGAGAAAGTTCAGTCACATCGCTTTGCGAATTATTAGGAAGAAGGTCGACAGTGTGAACCAAGATGGTCTGGGGCAACAGAAGACCGTACCTACGAAGGCCAGCTGGCTGAACGAAATAACCGGTGGAGCAACAACCATGTTGAAACAACTTTACGGACGCTGACAGACTTCCTCATGAAAATAGTGGAAGAAGCCGCCCACCAGAAGAATCTAGAAGAATGGCCTATCGAGTGTCAGAAACGGAAGAAGCAGACTCGTAGCCGACTACGCAGCAAACAGGCGAGTCTGACGAGTCCAGCGTCAACTCCCGCTTGAGTGCGTCTAGCGTGAGTACGAAAGTCAGAGCGCTAGAAGAACTCCAGAAGCTGTGGATGGAAGAGTTGGGAATGGCGATGCAGCTGCGGAAGATGGAAAGGGAGATGCTGCGTGCGTTCGAGAAGAAGATAATGGAGATAGAGCGGCACATGCGTAGAAAGGAAGAAGAAATAGGGAGGTGTCTACTGAACAACTCGATGTCATCGAGCTGCAAAACAGGACTACGAAAAACCCGTGGATACTAGTTGGAAAGAAGAAACAAAAGAGAAATCAGCAAACGGTAACCCAGGAGAATCCTAAACCGAAGACAATGAAACGTAGAAACTTAAGCGAGGCCCTCGTTATCAAAACGGAGGAGGAAAATACGCCGAGGTTCTGAAAGCGATGCGAAGCACGAAGAACTTATCGCCATCGGGCGCAGATGTGCGGTGCATAAAGCGAACTCGGATTGGCGGAATGATCCTAGTTTTGAAGAAAAACGTCTAGCAAAAGGATGCAGCTCATAAACAATTAGCACAAGAAGTGCTTGGCGACGAGGTTGATGTGAGATCCTTGATAGCGAATTTGAAATTGTCAGCGGTCTCTTTCCTACGCATGCTCCCACCGCGTGGCCACCCACATCGTACGCTGACGTAGATGAAGAAAATGCCTAACGCCGCGCTGATCACGAATACGAAAGGATTGAAGCTGAACAAAGCTCCCGGTCCAGATGGTGTCCCCAACGTAGCGCTAAGGGCAGTTCCCAGATATATTTAGGACAGCGTTGCAGAGGTGTTTAATGGGAGGCTGCTTTCCAGACAGATGGAAGGTGCAGAAGCTGGTGTTGCTGCCAAAACCGGGGAAACCGCCAGGAGATCTTGTCTTACATAGACCAATATGCTTGCTGGATGCTCTTGGTATACTTCTGGAGAAGGTCATCCTCCGCAAGCAGACGATCTACACGGAAGGCCAGAACGGATTATCAAAAAGGCAGTTCGGATTCCGTAAAAAGACGGTGAATGCCATTCGGGAAGTCATCGCGTGCGCGGAGAAAGCGTCCAAGCAGAATAGCAGAAGAGGCAATCGATACTGCGCAGTGGTAACGATAGTTCCACAGGGATCCATATTTGGTCCAACACTGTGGAATATGATGTACGAAGGAGTGCTAACCTGAGTGCTGCTGACACTGCCGAATGGAGTCGAGATCGTCGGGTTCGATGATGACTACGTCTTTGTGATAACAGGCGAGACTGCGAAGGAGGTGTAGATGCTGACGGCGGAATTGCCAGACACCATTGAATCGTGGATGACTGTGTAGTCAATCTGCAGTTGGCTTCTCACTAAACGGAGGTGATGCTGGTCAGGAGGCGAGGCGGTTCAGCAGTTCGAAATCAACGTCGGAGGACACGAAATCTCATCGAAGCGCTCTCTAAAGTACCTTGAAGTAATGGTCGACGACAGCCACGTACACTATGCCTGCGAAAAGGCAGCGAAAGCAGCTAGCACTGTTGCTAGGATCATGCCCAACATTGGATGAGCAAGAAGCAGTACGAGGTGTCTTCTGGCGATCGTATCATCGTCCATATTGAGATATACGGAGTCCCGACTTGCAGCGTTGACAACCAAACGCAATCGAGAGAAGCTGTCAGATATGTTCCGGCTCATGGCTATACGGACGGCGAGTGCCTACCGCACTATATCGTCGGAGGCAGTGTGCGTTATCGCCCCGGAATGATCCCTATCTGCATCACTCAGGCTGAGGACATTGCATGCTACCAACAAATTAACACTAGGAATATGAGGGATACCATCAGATTGGATACATTGGCCAAGAGACAGCCAGAATGGAATAACTCGGAGAAAGGAAGCTGGATCCACAGGTTCATCCCTAACGTGTCGGTGTGGATGGCCAGAAAACATGGAGAAGTTAACTTTTTTCCTGACCCAGTTTTTGTCAGGCCATGGATGCTTCCGAAAATGTCTGCACAGATTCGGACACGCAGAGTCTCCACATTGTCCAGCCTGGCCAAATATCGAGGAGATCCCAGAGCATGATATATTCGACTTCCCTCGATTCAGGGATATAGCGAGATGATGTCAGAAACCGCAAGCGTCCTAAATCCGGACAACATCGTACAGAACATGTGCCAGCATGAAATCATTTGGAATGTGATGAACAGGGAGATAACGCAGAGCTCCGGGTCGCGATTGGAGTAAGCTAGATCTTCCGTCGGGGACTAGACAGAGTAGAGCTGAGTAACTTGCGAAACAGCACCAGCAAATGGTCGTAAGGGCGCTTATAAGCCGGAAGTTTCCCTCCTTCGGAATCGCAGGACCGATCTCGGCATCTGTCCGGCCAGCTTCGGCGTAGGCTCAGTCTACCGTCGTGGACTAGTTGAGAAGAACGCGTTATTGCACCGGCAAATGACAGTCTGGGCGCCTGTGAACCGGAAGTTCCGACCTCGGCATCTGCCCGGATAGCATCGGTTCGGGAGGTCTTCGTCGCCGGGAAAATCTTCGACGGAGAAGTTTTCACTGAAGCCCTGAGGCGTGACCAGAACACTCTGTCCCTAGACGGTGAAGAGCTAGTTACTGTGATATCACGACAGTGAGATGCTTCCGCACGCACAGAAGCACAAAGGGAAGTACGCGGTTCAGCATTCAGAGAGGCAAAGTTAGCTCTCAAAAAGAATATCAAGGTTCGAAAACGGGCATTCTTTGATAGTCTATGCCAGAGTGCTGACGCGAGTCCGTGAGGTAACGCCTACAGAGAGTTAATGGCTAAGACCAAAGGTACCATGACGCCTCAAGTCGCCCGAGCTGTTTCACGCATCATCCCACAAGCCCATGGCCCCCAGCGCCGTATGTGGCAGCTGAAGGAGATTAAGTGGCGAGGGTGACGAACGAAGAGCTGGCAGAAGTAGCGTCAAATAAGGCTTCGAGACCCGATGGTATGCCTTAAAAGCTGCAGTCAATACAACATTATCTTCCGAAATATATGGAAGCGACAGAAATCGGTGCTACAAACAAAGGCGGTGAAACCACCAGGTGTCCCTTCGGCGTATAGACATATCTGTCTACTAGATACGACGGGCAAGTTGTTAGAGAGGTTGATCCTCAACAAGCTAGTACCGTATACGGAAGGTGCGGACGGCCTGTCAAACAACCAGTTTGGATTCAGGAAAGGTAAATCTACTTTGGATTCAATCCAGTCGGTCGTTAAGACAGCTGAGATTTCAATCGAGCATAAAAGGAGTTACTGCGCGTTTGTTACTCAAAATGTGAAGATTGCGTTCAACAGCGCAAACTGGGAAGCGATAGCCCACGCACTTTACCGCCTCAAGGTACCGGTGCAATAGTGTAAGCTTCTATAAAGCTATTTTGAAGACAGGATTCTACTGTAAGACACAGAGGAGGGGTAGAAAAGCGTTCAAATTACCGCGGGAGTACCTCAAGGTTCAATGCTGGGCCCGATGTTATGGAATGCGTTGTACGAAGACGTACTGAGGCAGCTCCTTCCAACGGGTGTTAAGATTGTTGGCTTCGTTGGTCTATGGTGAATCGATGGAGAAAGTAGAGTTCACAGCAACGAATTCTATCTCCATAGTTGAGGAATGGAAGAGGTCTAGGAAACTAGGACTGGCCCTTCACAAGACTGAGATGGTGGTGTACAATAACCGCAAGTCCGAGCAACGGGTGCCTATCTCGGTAGGTGATTGCACCATAGATTTCAAGCGATCCCTAAGGCATCTTGGGATAATGATCGATGACAAGCTCAGCTTTGCTAGCTACGTTGAATATGCCTGTAAAAAGGCAGCTACTTTCGAGGATAATGTCTAACAGCTCTGCTGTAATTGCCAGTAAACATAAGCTCCTGGCAAGCGTGGCGCTATCAATACTAAGGTACGGAGGACGAATCTGATCGAAAGCGCTTAGAACGAGCAGAAAACTACATGTGTGAGTGAACTTTTGAGGTCGCTAGCCCAGATGAAAATCCTGGCTGCGCCCATGGCTGCCACATACGCGAGCCATATCAGTATCCATCACGGAATCATAATTTACACACCATCAAATTTATAGCTTCCATCCGACTGCGCTTCCATCCGTCATCCGTTCGCTTAATCTGCCACAGGTTGTGCATACTTTCAGGGGGCTTCCGGGAGCCATTCAGACTCAGAGAGAGAGGGCGCAATACGTTTTTTTTTTTCGCAATTTCACCACGCGCGGGACGATGAATAATGTGGTGCAAAATGTGCACTTATTTTCACATTACGCCCAGCTCGGGGCTATGTTTTACGAGAGAACTTTAAGCTGCGGAATTTCTTTCGAAGGAACGATATCTTTTGAAATTGGTACAGTTACAATCGATTGAATTCCATGATAGTTCTGGGGAATTTCATTCAAATATCCTTAGGTAGCGTCGAAATGAAACTAATCCAATCGATATTCGAATCGGTTTTCAACAAAGGGCTGCAACGGTGCGACCCATTAATGCCCGAGTTATTTCACGGCCCAGGATTCGCACTTTATTCCTTTATTAACATTTCAACTGGGAATACCAGGATCCACACTTTCATTCCAGAATCAACAATAAAATGATATAGGATCTACACTGGACTCCCAGGATATTCAAGGCACACTCCAGAAACTCAGGATCTATACTGAAATCAAATGATCCACACTGAAATACCTAAATCCACACTTCAATCCTAGGATCCATACTGCAATCCCATAGTACTCAATTGAACCACACTGGGCGTTCGAGGCCTCTTATCTCAAAATATAACATTTGTTGCTAAAGGGTTAAATCGCATCGGAAAACTTGCGCTAAAATCAGCACTCGAGAACTTTCCTGCTTTTTGCTTCAGCCATCAGGCAGCTCCCGGCAACAATGTAATCTTTCCAGAGTGCATTTCCATTTCTTGCCAGATTCCAAGTTTTCCATCCTTCTCCCTCCCTCATCGTGACCTCGGAAGCCACTGCTCGGCGGCGATGTGTAGCAGTAACGGCCTCTTACCGGAAAGATTTACTTCAACCAGAAGTGGTCTGCTGCCATTTCGAGGCTGCATGCTGCTGCCAACTGAGGACTGTGCCACTATTAACTATTTGCAACAAAAAGTTACCATTTTAATTATTTATATGTATATATTCCATTTCTTTAGAAATTACTGTAGGAATTCATTCAAGCAGTTCTTCAAAAATTTATAAAATTACTATTTCTTTATGAAATATTCTAGAAACTGCACTATACTATTTCTTTCGGGAATATCTCTAGAATTTCTTCCAAGTTTTTCTTTAAACATTCCTCAAAAATCCTCCAGGTATTCTGCCAATATTCCCTCAGAAACTTGTCCAGGAATCTTTACAGAAATTTCTCCAGATATTCCTTACAAAATCCTTCAGGAAATTCTCTAGAAAATTTTTCAGAGATTTTCAGAATTTCGTCTAGATAAACTTTTAGAAATTCCTCAATGTCCAAGAAATCCTACAATGCTGCAAGGTGTAAGTTCAGAAATTCCTTTAGAAATTCTTATATAGATTCCAAAATGAAATCCTCGAGGGATTAATTACTTCAGAAAATCTTAAAGGCATTCCTCCAGATACTTTTTGAGGGATATTTGCAAAGATTGCTCCATGTATTCCTCCAGTCATTTCTTAAGAATTTACCCTAGAAGTTTCTCTAAGAATTCCTTCAGATATCTTTCCAAGGATTCAATTTTGTTATTGAAGAATTTCTTCCAGTTATTCCTCAAACGTGTCTATAAGGTTTCCTCCAGAGATTTATAAAAGAATTTCTACAGGATATCCGTCAAGAAATCCTCTTGGCATTCTTTCTGAAACTCCATAAGAAATTCATTCAGAAATCATTGCACGGATTCCTCTGAACGGATTCCTTCACTGGTTCTTCCAGAAATTCCGGCAGGATTTCCTCCAGTGATAACTTCGGAATTTTAAACAAGGATTCAAAAATGTCTCCAGAATATCTTCCAGGAATGTTTCATAAATTTCACTTCTTTTTGAAAACTACTGCAAGGATTTCTCCCACTAGAGTTTACTTTAGGAATCGCTTAAGAATAGTATCAAAAAATCCTGTTAAGATTCTTTCTAAAATAACGCCAGGGTTTCATTTAGGAATTTCCTTAGTTATCCTTCCAGAATGATTTCCAAGGTTCTCTTAAAACTTCCTGCGGAAGATCATTCCAGAATTCCTCTAAGGATAGCGGGATTTCTCAGGAAATTTCCTTGGAGATCGCACCACAAACTACTTCAGAAATTTGTACAATTGTCCTACAGCATTTCATCATACCTCCAGGCATTTCTTTAGGAATTCCTAGAGCATTTCCTCTGAGAATTCCTCTAGGGATTTTCCAGCCATTCCTCCTAGAGTTATTATTGAGGTCCCTTCAGGGTTACTTCTTGCGATTCTTGTTGGGATACCTACTCCGTTTGGAAATTCCTCCAAAAAATCCGGAAGAGATTCCTCTAGAAAATCTTTCAGAGAATCCTCCGAGAATATGTTTAGGGATTTTTATGGTGTTCTTAAAGAAATTTCTTCATAGATTTCTCCAGAAATATCTCAAGGGATTCCACAATGCATATCTCCGAGTACTTCTTCAGGCCTTACTTTACAAATTCATCTACATTTCTCTTCCTGCACGATGGAATTCCACAAAAATTCTTCCGAGAAAGTTCTTCGGAGAAATTCTTGGTGGAATCTTCGGAAGAATTCCAGAAAAAATACCTAGAAAAATTTGTGAAAGAATCCCTAAATAAATTAATGTGAGTAATTTGAAAAAAAAAGTTTTTAATAGGAGAATTTCCTGAAACAATTTCTGGATAATTTATTGAAGGAATTTTGTGGGAAAGTTCTGGAAGGAACCCTTTGAAGTATCACTGTAAGAATCCCATGAAGAGTACCTGAGGAAAAACCTGAAAAAATTGCTAATGAAATTTTTGCAAGTATTCTGGAAGGAATCTCTGAAACAATCTCTGAAGTAAATTCTGAAGCGCTTTGAATTTGCTTGATACATCTCCTGAGGTATTCCTTACAGTATATTATACCTGGAGGAATCTCTTGAACAAAATGAACATGGCAGAATTCTTGCAGGATTCTATGCAAAAATAAAAGTGAACATTTCCTTGCTGAAACTATGCAGTAATTACTGAAGGAATTGTTGCAGAAATTTGTAGTGGAATCCATGAAAGAATCAGAAGGCATTTGTGGAGAAAAACCTGGAGGATTATGTTTAAAAAAATCATGACGAATAACTAAAAGAAGAACTAAACTAATTTTTGAACATTTTTTTTTTTTTGAGATCTTTAAAAGAAATTCCAGGAAGAATACCTGAAGAAACTCCTGGATAAATCATTGCAAATATTCTGAGAGGAGTCTCTGGAGGAATTTCTGAAGACTCTAAATTTAAACCCCTTGATGAATTTCCGGAGTAATTCCTGACTGTGGTATTCCTGGAGAAATCGTTGAAAGAAATCCAAGAGAGATTTCCGAACGTATCTCCAGAAGAATTACATGAAGAATATCTGGAATAATTTCGGAGTAATCACTGGAAAAATTTCTGTGGGAATACCCGGTAAAAATCATGAAGTAATTTTTGGCTATTTTCCTGGGAAAAACATGAAAAAAATCCTGGATTATTCCCTGGAGAAATTACTGAAGCAACCCAATGATCAATTTCACTGTAAAGTAGCTCTTAGAATAAATAAACTATTGTTCAGTTACAAATGTTACATGGGAATTGATGTAGATATTGCTGAAGAATTCCTGAATAATCAAACAAGAAATTTTTTGTAGGAATCCCTTTAAGAATTTTAGAAATAGCTACTGACCGAATACCGAAAGAATACTGACAGAATCAATGAAGAAACTTCTGGGAGAGTGAATCCCTGGAAATTTCTGGTGGAAACTTTGAAGTAATTTCTAGAGGAAAGATTGTAAAATTTTAGAAACAATCTCTTGAGGAATGGATAAAGGAGTTTCCGAAGTACCTTTGAAAACACTTCTGAACGTATTTCTGGTGGAAGTTTTGGCAGTAATTCATGCAGAAATTCCTGAAGCAATCCATAAAGAAGTTCATGAAAAATATCCTGAAAAAATTAGTTATAACTATAATATTTATAACTATCCGAGATATTAGTTAACAACAGATGAAGAAAATCTTAGAGGAAATTCTGTAAAACCTCTGGAGTACTTCAGAAGAATCGTAGAGGAATCTCTGTTAGGATTGTGTATAAGTGGAATCTCTGGAACAATCACTAAGGAACTTCCTGTAAAACTCTTGAAAGAATAGAGGGAAGAATCCCAGGAACATTTTCTGGAGGAATCCCTGAAGAATTTTCAAGAAGAATTTTCTGAAAAACGAATACCTTGAGGAATTTGGTGGAAAATTTTTGAAGGATTTTTATATACATTTTTGGAGAATTTCATGAAGGAATCTCAAAAAAGATTTTTTTTTAAATTTCGGAAAGAATCACTGACAGAAATGCTGGATTGAGGATATTCTTGAGGAAATCATGTTAGAATTTGTGAATGCATTCCTTGCATCATATTTGGGAGAAATTCCTAAAAAAAAATATCTGGGAGATTTTTTTCGGTGAATTACATAAATAGGAAAACCTTTAGAAATTCTTGAAATAATTTGTGAAGGAATCTCCTATGTTAATTTCTGGTGGATTATTTTGAGGAACACCTAGAAAATTTTGCAAGCTTCCTGGAGGAATTTCTGCTGGAATTGAAGAAGTTTTAAGCAGTAATTGTGGTGGAGTACCTTTTGGATTTTATATTCTCCATCCCAGTCACATTAATGTTGGTGCAACAAGATTTGACAGCTCGTCAAGCAATCGTACGAACATAAATTGATTTGACTTACTTGGGATCGTGGCCAATGTTGGTCAAACAGGCTGAGCGTCTATGGGCTGCATTTCTGCAACGAATTCACCAGAAATTACCTTAAAGAATATTTTGGGAAATCCTTTAGGAATTTTATCAGAAATTTCAGCAGGAGTTCCTATAGAGATTCCATCAGGGGTTCCTCTGAAGATTACATCAGATGTTCTTCTAGGGATTACATCAAGAGTCCTTTTAGGGATTGCATCACAAGTTCCTCCTAGCATTTCATTGGCAGTTCCTTTAGATATTTCATCAGGAATTCCTCCAGTGATTCTATCAAAAAAATAGAGATTCTATCTGGAATTCCTCTAAGTATTTCAAAAGGAGTAGAGATTCCATCAGGAGTTCCTCCAGAGATTCAATTAGGAACTCCTACAGGAATTACATCACATGTTCTTCTAAGGATCACGTCAGATGTGCCCCCAGGAATTCTATCAAGAGTTCTTTCAAAGATTGCACCTGGAATTCCTACAGGGGTTCTTTGAGAAGTTTCTCAAAGGATTTCATCAGAAATTCCTTTGGAAGTAGCACCCAGAATTTCTCTATAAATTATATCACGGGTCCCTAGAGGAATTCCATCAAGATTTCATTTTGGGATTTTATAAACAAGTTACATCAGGAGTTCCTATAGGGATTCCGTCAGGAATTCCTTCAGGGAGTACATCAGAAGTTCTTCTAGGGATTTTATAAGGAGTTTCACCAGAGTCCTCCAGGGAATTCTCTAGTATTTTCTCCAGTGATTTCTTTGGTGATGGTTGGTTGGTTTGACTTTATTAACGAGATTTTTAGCCCTGGGCTAGTTCATCTCGGGACCAACGGCTTTACTTCCCTTCCGAAAGAAGTCGTCACTATAACTTTTTACGTCATAAGTGACAATGTCGGGGGATGGGATTCGATCCCAGGTCCTCGGCGTGAGAGGCGAGTGTTCTAACCACTACACCAGGTCCGTCCCCTTCTTTGGTGATTCCTGCAATGACTTCTCAAGAAATTGCTCCATGGATTTTTCCAGAAAATTTCCCAAAAAAAAAATCTTACTAGTGTTACTTTAGGGATTCAACCTGAGAATTTTCAAAGAAATGCTTTGTTTAATATTTTGAGTAAACATCAATGGATCCGTAAAGGAAATTTGTTTGAAATCTTGTAGAAGCTTCCTGAAGCAATACCTAGAATAAACAAAGGGAGTTCTAGTTAAATCCTACGCGCAATTTTTGATAAATTCACTCGTGGAAATATAAGTGGTTTTTCAAAAAAAAAAATGTGAACCCTTTGGAATGTTTTTGGTTAATTCCATAGAGGAGCATCTGATAACCCTGATAAAATTCTTAGAAGCGAAACCCTAGTGAAACCTTTCAAGTTTTCTCTGCTAGAACTTCAGGCGAAACTCTGATACATTTTCTGGTGAAAATTCTGGCAAAACTCTGGTGATATTCCCAGTGTTGAGTCTGGCACAACTCCTGGAGAAATTCCTTAGAAAACTTCTCTCGTGAAAAGTTACCGGTGAATACTGGTGAAGTCTTTGAAGAAATTACTGGTGGAATTTTTATGGAAAACTGTGGTCGAATCCTTCGAGAAATTCGTTACGGGATCGTTTATAGATTTTTTCCAGAATGTTTTGGAAGAACCTCTAGAGATTTTTTTGATTTCCCGGTAAAATCACCTGAAAAAAATTGGTGGAGTTTCTGAAAGAATTTCTAGTGGAATCCCTATTAGAATTTTACCTGAAATCCTTGGAGGTCTTCCTGGTAGAAATGTAGCAGAACCACCTGGGAGAGTTCCAGAGAAATGCCTTGAAAAATTCCTTGAGGATTTCCGAGCTAAACCCTAAGGAATTCCGGGTAGAATCTTTTGATGAATTCCAAGAGGAATTCCGGAAGAAATCTCTTGAGTAATTCCGGTGATGAAATCCTTATAAAAAATTTATGGTAAAATCAATGATAACCCTTGAGAATCCTTGGAGACATTCCGGGAGGAATTACTCAAGGTGTTCCGATATATATTCCTTGAGGAATATCAGGAGGCATAATTTGATTAATTCTGGGAGGACTCCCTTGAAGAATTCCTGGAAGAATGTCTTGAAGAATTGCTTGGATGAAAATTCTGGTAGAACCCCTAATAAATTCAGGTAGAATCCATGGTGGATAGCCTGATCAAACCCAACATAAGCCTAGAGGAATTCCTAAAGGAACCTTTAGAAAAACTAGAGATAGAATCCCTGACATAACTTTCGATAAAATCCCTGAAGGTTTTCATGGTGGAATCTCAGGAGGATTTTATAATGAAATCTTAGAAGTATTTCTAATGGAAGAACATGAACGAGAACATGGAAGAACTTCTGATGAAATCCCTGTAAAAACTTCTGATTGAACCCTTGGAAGAATCCCTGATGGACCCCCTAGGGAAAATCTTGATAGAATTCCTAATGAATTCCCTGGAGGAACTTCTGATGTAAACCGTAAAAGAACTCCTAATGAAATCTCTGAAGGAACTCCTAACAGAATACCTATAGAAACTCCTGATGTAACGCTTTATAAAATCCCGAGAAGATATTCTGATGGAATGCCTTTAGGAACCCCTGATATAATGTCTAGAGGAATCCCAGGTGCAACCTCCGAAGGAACTTCTGAAGGAATCTCTAGAGGAACTTCTGAAGGAACCCTTCTAGGAGCTCTAGACCGAATCTTTGAAAGAACTCCTGATGGAATCCCTGGAAGAACTCCTGATGAAATCCATGAAGGAGGAATTCTTAGGAACTCCTCATGGCATCCCTGGAGAAACTCTTGATGAAATCCCTAGAAGTACTCCTGTTGAAAGACTTAGGCGAACTCCTGATGGAATCCTTAAGAGAAAATTTGATAGAATCACTGGAGGAATTCCTGGTGGAATATCTGAAGGACCATCTGATTGAACGTCTAGAAGAACTCCTAATGGAATCCCTACAGGAACTCCTGATTAGATTTCTGATAGAATCCCTAGAGTAACACCTTAAAATATCCCTAGGATGGAATTCCTTGAGGAACTCCCGATACAATCTCTGGAGGAACTCCTGATAGAAACTCTGGGGGAATTGCAGGTGGAATCTCAGATGCAATTCTTGATGTATTCTCTAGAGGAACTCCTGATGAAATCCTCAGATAAAACACTGATGGAGGCCCCAAAAGTACTCCTGGTAGAATCTCTACATGAATCCCTGATGGAATCCCTGTAGGAACTCCCGATGGAGTCCTAGGAGGAATTCATGAAGATATTTTTTAAGGAACTCTTGATGGACTCATTGAAGGAAATCCTGATGAAATCCCTAAAATAACTCCTAATGAAATCTCTAAATGAACTTCTGAAAGAATCCCTGAACTTCAGGTGGAATCTCTGAAGGAAATCCTGATGGAATCCTTAGAGGACTTCCAGATGGAATCTCTGAAGGAACTCTCGATGGAATCCCTAGAATAATTTACAATGGATTCCTTAGAGGAACTTCCGATGGAATCCCTAGAGAGACTCCTGATGGATACCTTGGATGAACTGCTGATGAAGTCCTAGAAGGAATTCCTAAATATATTTCTCAAGGAACTCCTGATGGATATACACAACACTTGAAACATAACATCAATCCAACTTTTCTGGGAAAGTTGAAATTGTTGCAAATTACTTTTCGATACAGTCCTTCGCACTGGCGTTGAGATTCTCGAGCACAAAGTGGCCACATTATCATAATCACACGTGCACTGGGAGCTTAGCATATACCTTCCTACTTGAAAACGGTAAGAAACCAAACTGGAAAAGAATATGGAAGGGTCAAGAAGGTTAGGTACAGGGTGGTCAAGAGGCCTATAAATCAGGTGGTTACCAACACCGTTCAGTAGCAGGACTACCGACAGTATTTTTAAAGGAAAGACAAAAAAGCAAGGATTCTGGTTTTAACCCTCGGTTGTTAGGTTCGCATCATAGCGTTCTCCAACCTAGGCTCTTCGATGCAAACGTAAAAAACAAAGGACGTCGCCAATACAGGTCAGATGATCCGAATTTGGAAGATTTAGGCAGGAGATCTTGAACTTCATTCAGGGAATCAAGGTTTCCTTCCAAATCGCAAAGAAAGGAGACTGTTGCGTTTTGCAGAAAACTCTTACAAATCGCGAACTTCTTCTCAAACATCTTGAAGAGAAGAAGCACAAATGTTTTACTTATGACGAGAAAGCTTCCCGTTTGATCAAGATCACCTTGAGAGGTCTCTCAAGTGACTATAAGTCACCCGAAGAGATCAAACATGGAATAAATCATTTACTTGAATTTTCCCCAGGCCAAGTAATCATTATGAAAAAGAGAACCCAATCTGGCATTCTTCGGAAAGGGTTTTCTCGAGAATATTTTGAAGTTCGCTTTAAAAAGAGTGACCTAAATAACAAAAAGCTTTAGAAAAAGCAAAACTCATGTTCGATATCCGTGTGATATAAGAACAATTCCAGAAACCTGGAGGAAATTGCCAGTGCCATCGGTGTAAAAATTAGAGTCAAGGTATAAAACACTGCCTCGTGGATGCTAAACGTCTAAGTCTAACTTTTGGGATTGCCCTTCGTGAAACATCGAGGCTCGTACCAAGCAGATCAACGGCAACGTTTTTCGTAGCCGAAATTCCGCAGACAGAATCTCCAACAATTCTTATTTTTCAGTTAGCGATCGCTTGCATAATAATCGTCAGGTGAATTATATTCATGCTCAATCACAGGCTAATTTTCATCTTACGGGCAACTGTTCGGATTTCTTCAAATCGAACCCTTAAACCCAAGGAAATTCCGGGTAATTTCAGATTTTCACCTTAGAATTTCCTTCCTACGTGTAACCATTCGAAATATTTCAATTCAAATGGAAACACCCATGCTTATGTCGTTGCAGGTAATTTCTACTGTTCCTCAAGGCAGCATTTTGGGACCAATGATATACAATATTTTCACATCTGAGTTACCTGAGTTACCTCAGGGATGTCAAAAATCCTTGTTTGTGGATGACACAGGCCTCTCCGCCAAAGGACGGAGCCTGCGTATCATCTGAAGCACATTGCTAAAAAGTTTGGATATTTTTTCTTCATACTTGATAAGATAAGATTTCTCCTAATGCTTCCAAAATTCAACTAATAATATTCCCACAAAAACCAAAAGCTCTTTATTAGAAACCTTCAAGTAGACATGTTGTCACGATGAGAGTGGTTGCGATAAATTGGTCAGATGTTAAGTATCTAGGGCTCTCATGCCAGATAAAAAACTAACTTTAAAAAATCACATTGAGGGCCAAATGTATCATATATAAAATATCTTTTCCACTTATTAACTGAAAATCAAAACTTTGTCTTAAGAACAAGGTTTTGATCTTCAAACAAATTTCCAGGCCAGCCATGTTGTACCGATATGGACTAGCTGTTGTAATACCAGGAAGAAAGCTCTGCAGAGGATTCAAAATAAACATTTGAAAATAATTCTGAAGCTTCTTCCCCGATTAAGTAACTATGAATTACATTAAATATCCAATGTTGAAACATTGGAACAAATGTCGAATAAAATTGGCAATAATTTTGCATTGTTTGAGATTATATTTACTTTTAAACGAGTTTATAATTTTAAAATCTTTCAGAGAAACTGTGCATTTCGAAAGAACAAAGATATTAATGTTTGGCACTCAAGGGTCGGCTTCAAGAAATGCACAGACGAAAATTGGATTCAGATTTGCTTCCCAATGTTGGAAAGTGAAAAGCATAACGAAACCTTGTATTGGCTCCGTTTTTCCAAAGGGAAGCGAAGTCAATTTTGCGCTCGTATTGTTGCTTTTATGTGCTGCAATGCTCAAGCGGTAGGCAACATTGAGAAAAGATGGAAGAAGCATTTTTCGTTGCAACTTATTGCCCCTCGGGGGCGGTGTTATCCAGATCTGATTCGCGACGAATGCCAGACAGAATGGAAGCTATCGTAGAAGCAAATCGAAAATCCATCCGATTGTATTTTGATAGTTTTGGCTTCCGTGAATACAGGGATTTAGTCAGATGTTTTCCGGGCGCTAGAGTTACCGGTTTTGGATTACTGGCACGTGATTTTCACTCGTCATGATAATGAGCTTTTGAGTGATACGCTTCAGATATTCGATACCCTTTTGGAACCTGAAAAAAAGATAATCCTTTGAATATTCTGGAGATGAATATGAAGCATTTTTGGCCTTCCTTAGCCCAGTGGTAACTTCTGCGACTACGAAGCAAAGGCATGCTGAAGTCGTCCGGGTTCGGCTCCCGGTCGATTTACAATCTTTTTCAAAAGGAAACTTCCATGTCTGCCATATGATACACGAATGCGAAAATGGCAACTTTGGTGAAGAAAGCACTCAGTTAATAACTGTCGAAGAGCGGTTAGAAGAATAAGCTGCGAAGCAGGCTCGGTAACAGTGGGGACGTAATGTTAAAAAGATGAAGGAGAAAATAAGGTGACATATTTGAAAACGAATATTTTTAAATATAATGCTCAGTTTTCCAATCGATTCTCCATTGGTCCATCGATTTATTTTCGGCGAGAAATAAACGCAAATTTTATTTGCCAGACTGTCCAGATGTTTCGGTCGATTTACTGGCTTTTGACCACATTCTGCGGACTTCAAAATATATTTTCATAATTTATTATGATTTTTTAAAGTTTTTTTTTTACTGTACACTCCCGTGCATAAGTTTGAGCTCACCCCCTCAAAAACATACAAAAGTGTGCTGTCCATGTCTCTGTGATTAAGCGTCCAATTGAAACTCTATTAGCCGCATTCGTATGTATTTTTCCAAAAACATTTTTTGAATTTTGTATACTAAATTTTTACTTAAAGTTGTGACATTTAAAAAAAACATACTGTAAAAACAAAGATAGTTTCCTCAGCATTGGATCGACCAAAATTTTAAAACAAAGTGTCATTACAAACGTAATATTATATTCTTTGAAGAGCACTCACGATTTTTTTGCGGAAAAATCGGAAATCTATTCAAAATCAATGAAACAGCCATTCAAGTTATCGTGCAAAAGTTTGGGTTCCCCCCTCAGTATGGTGTATCGTGCAAAAGATTAGGTTCATCTGAACTTACTTAAAAACACGAAAAATATGTGAAATCTCAAACCAATCATATACGAGCCATTATTTGCGTTTGAAAAAGCTATGAATTATTAAAATCGGTTGACATATGGCAGAGATATTGACAGAAATGATTTGCGAGTGGCCCAGGTGAACCCAAACTTTTGCACGATGACTTGAATGACTGTTGGCTTGATTTTGAAAGGCTTTCGAATGCGGCTAAGAGAGTTTCAATTGGGCGCGTAATCACAGAGATATGGACAGAACACTTTTGTATGTTTTTGAGGGGGTTGTTTAGGCCATCAGCAAGCTGCCGGGGTGTTTTCATTACACCGCGCCGGCAGACGAACATGCCTCATGCTGAAGCCCCAAATCGCACCCTTCACATCCGCACTATTCTGTAAAACACTCTACTAACCAGTTTCTCGCCATTCATTCAGCATACCAACGAGCATACCTGGAACAAAACAACAAAACATTAGTAAAAAATAGGGTTTCATCAGAGCATTATACTTACAATCAAGATCATTCCAGATCGCAACATTGAAATGCATTGTTACTGTTAACCTTCGCATTGTATCATTCTCTGACAGTTCCAGAAGATTCTGCAGTACAAATAGGATGTATAACAGTTAAGCCACAACACATTATTGCATACAACAATACACCACTAGAACATTCTATGAAATTCGATAGGGAAGAGTGGAATATAAATACGACACCATTAGCTTTAGGAAATCAGTCTGAAATAAACCGTGAACTAGAACATATTTCTCTCGTATTTAATATTCCCTACCGGATCGTATCCGCGGAAACAGGGGTGATCCCAAACTGATGCACAGGAGTGTATGTACATACATTACATATAAACATTTCTTTTACACACATACATTTATTTCTTCGTTAAGTGCTAGGGATGAATTTAAGCTTATTAATAAAAGAGTTGTACGCTGCTTTGAAATTTGCGGAATCTCTTTGTATGTAACAAATTTTTCATTGCCCCTTATCCTTATGTAAAAGGTCTCTGGAATATCGTGAACGTATGTGTCTGGTTTTGATTTTTTGTCTTTTTTTTTGTGAATAGTCTATTTTTAATTTTGTCAACTCGTCTATAAGCTATTTTAAAGTCGTGTTGTCATAAATATATACACAATTTTTCTGCTTGTTACAAAGTTATTAGTAGCATTTTGATTGCCTAGTAACGTGCTGTACATTTAGTGTAGTCTCTCCCTTATAACTTTTTCCACTAGATAACAAGGGTAGTTGTTTTTCTCAAGAATTTACTTAACAGTTTTGAACAAGTCCGTTCTATACTTATCATGCGTCAATTTCAAAGCTCTTTCTACTAATACTACTATTTTGTTATTTCTATGTTTAAAAAAGCTGAAGGAGGTGAAATCTAAATATCTACCAATCACATCCCTCGGAATTCGTTCGGTTGTTATTGTGTCATTTTTGCGTCCTAAGATGATATCCAAAATCTTTAATTTCCTTTCTACTTCTATTTCAAATGTGAATTGCAATCATTGGTGGAACCCGTTGAACTCATCCAATATTGCTCTGGTCTAGCTAGTGATCCCCGAGCAAAGGCGGATAACTGGATGATATCAAAATGATAACAACTTTTATTATAGCTGTTATCATTTTGATATTATTTTATTTATGATAAAAGAATGATAACAAAATTTGTTATCATTGTATCCATGACAGACATTTTTGATAATAGGTTGATAACAAAATATGTTATCACACATCTTTCCTATACCATTTTTAAAAAGCGTATGTTGCTAAACAAAGTTGACTTTGCGTCATACAAAATTTTGTAAAATTATTTGGAACTTTTTTTTGTTTAAATAGACACCGACACGTTAATGCTTCCAGTGGACGATTTGCCCTTTGAAGGAAGCACCACACTAGACAACGGACTAGCATGCAACGCCCAGTGGAACAGTCGAAATACGTTCCTGACGAAAAGTTTTCCGGACTGAAGTGGAAATCGAACCCACACCCCTTGACTCGATGCGGCTAAATGCTTGGTAACACTAACCGCACGGCCACGAAGCCCACAAACTTGAACTCAATGATAACATAATCAACTATTACTTTGTTATCCAACAAACAATTTTGAGTTCTCATTTTTGTTATGTTGGCTGTTAATTCAGCCAAGGTGATAACAAAATCACTTATCAAATGATGATAACCACCCGAGCAAAGTCAGATAACTGTATGATATCAACATGATAACAATTTTTATTATCGTTGTAATCGTTTTGACATTATGTTATCAATGATAATCGAATGATAACAAAATTTGTTATCATTCACAAAACATGTAATTTCCTAGAAAATTTTGAGATTGAATCAAAAATGAGGTAAACATTCACATCAAATTGAACGTAAATGCTATTTTACTTTGCTATCAAAGCCATGTCACATCGAATGCCATACAACATTTGTAACACAATAAGTTGTTTTTTTTTTACCGGGGATACGACTGTGATGATTATGTTGTAGGTTATGGCTTTCAGTCTATTATGCTCAAAAACGGATTTTAAGTTTTCATCCGACGTTTCGGACACATTTATTGCCCCGTGAAGCCGGCTTTCGAAAAGGTGCACGGCTTTTGCCGCACAGTTCTCGGCCTGAGGAAGGAAGATGAGTTAAGACTACAGTGCAGTAAAGGCGAACAATGTGCATTCGTCAAAGTCAGCGACCTGACGCTTGCACAGAAAATAGTGGACGAACATAACGACCGACACGAAGTGGAGTTAGATGGGAAGAAGCACAAGCTTCGATTAACCATCGAAGATGGAAGTGTTGAGGTGAAGGTCCATGACCTCCCCGAAAACGTGACGAAAGAGAAGATCGTGGAGTTCTTGCGTGCCTTCGGTGAACACGCTAAACTTCATCCGCTCAAAAATGAGTGCCGAGTACACAAAATTGGCCTCTCTTCATGCAGCACAGATTCTGTGCAAAGGAGGCTGTACACATTTTTGTGCAAACGGTGGTAAACAAACCGAATAAGTGAAATGCGTAGGGGGACTGGGGGTAGTTTGCCCACGTTAAGGAGAACAGCGATTTTAGATGTGAAAAACATTATTTTATGCTCTTTTTTAATTATGGTCGGATACACAAACATGTTTTCTACCAAATAGTAGAAACAGCTATCCATTTTAACTTTTCTGGGGTTTATAAATTAATTTTTAAAAAATGCTTGCTTAACTGCATATGTATTGTTTTGCGGGGTAAAACGCCCCGCTTGAATTCGGCGTTAGTCATGCTGTAAACGAGCGCACACAATCATGCTTGTATATGAGTTGCATACATCCGGGCGTTTGTTCAGATGTTATTGTTCAATAATAGTATACATACTGATGCAAAAAATGTACATTTGTAAGGTTCCAATTTTTGCGTAACTTCAACGTGCCATTACGTTTGGTAGAATTTGAATTCAAACGGCTGTTTTGGTGTTATGAAATAGGGGTGGGCGTTTTGCCCCCAGAGTTGATTAAAGTTTAGGTCCTTCAATAAGCTTTTTGAGGGCAAATTTAGCATATGTTTTGCACGTAATGCAAACTATGACAGTGCACAAGTTGGCTCTCGGCAATAGTTTCAGAAATTTGGTTGTTTATCGACCTAAAAAATGACATTGAAAATCGCACAAAATTGCAACGAAAACAGCGAAAAACGTTTTTATACGATTTTATCGATTTGGTTGAGAAAATCACATAAAAACATATTAGGAAAAGCATTTCTATCCATTTTCTATGATCTAGGGTGAAAAAAAGCATTCTAAAACACATCGTTCGGCCAAATCGATGGTGGCGCGTTTTGCCCCCTATGGGCATATTACCCCCAGTTCCCCTACAGAGGAGGAACGCTTGGAATGTGGAATACACTTCTATTTTTGTTTTTGCTTCTGAAAACATTGAAAATACATTCAAATTTTAAAGTTTTCAGAGATTTTTTCATTCGAATAGCCGAAGCGGAAGCAAATGGGAAGAAAACTTCCGCATTTGCGACCATCTTCAGCCTTTTCGCCTGAAAAAATCCCAGAAAACTTCGCATCCTACCAAAAGCCAACTGTTTGCTGCCGCGCGGGAGATGACTGACTGTTCCATTTCCATCGATCAACGCACAGCCAATGGCCAACACATCGGTTACACAATGTGCCTGGGACACGCTTATATGAAAAATTTAGATTCTCGCTCCAGTCCACTTTTCGGATTGCATTTGGGTCCCATAACAACTATGCAAAATTTCAGCTCGATCGGTGAAACTATATTTTAGCGCCACCCGTTCAAAGTTTGTATGGGATTTACTATGGGAAAACTTACTTTTACAAAGAACAATCGTCAGATATCACCCATTGTCCTCTATAAAAAATCTGAACACAGATCTCTGTAGGTATTTTTACGATGAATAACATTGCCGAAGACCACAAAGCAATCCGATGCTTGTGAAAAAAGTTATTAAGCATAGACTATTTGGAAATCTTGCCCGATTTTGTTATTATTGTTATTCCTTAACGTGTTAATCAACGTCGCCTTTCCAATAGGTTTTCATTGAATAACTTTTCGCACAAGTGTCGGATTGTTTCACGGTCTTCGTCAATATTCTTCATCGTAGAAATACTTATCGAGGTCTGTGTTCAGAATTTCTATAGAGGTCGATGGGTGAGCTTTGGCGATTTTTCTTTGAAAGAGTAAGTTTTTCCATAGTAAATTCCATACAAACTTTGAACGGCTGGCGCTAAAATATAGTTTATTCCGATCGAGCTGAAATTTTGCACAGTTGTTATGGGACCTAAATACAATCCAAAAAGTGGACTGGAGCGAGAATCTAAATATTGTCCCACACTATTACACATAACATGAGTGCGACTTACACAGAATTTTCACTCAGCCAAAGAGACCTGCATTGGTTGCCTCATTCCGTGTAGTTTTAACACATGCGCTGCGTTGAGCAGGCTTAGCGTGTACAGATCGTGGTATCATGCACTCGCAGAGCGATTAGGCGGCTGTCCAGGCTTTTCTCGATGTGAGAGACCTGAATGTGTTCCTTCAGAGCAACAGCTGTTCTTCTGCTCGTGTGGTCTACATTCGTGTATACGACGAAGCCAGGCAAGGAGAGCTGGTCGTTTGCCACTTCTTGCGGACACACAATATCGAGACTTTGGCTGTTGATGAAGGTGCGCAGCGCTGCCGTTTGCCCAAAACTGTGTACAGCCTCCTTTGCACAGAATCTGTGCTGCATGAAGAGAGGCCGATTTTGTGTACTCGGCACTCATTTTTGAGCGGATGAAGTTTAGCGTGAACGTTCGGTCCGGCAGGGTGACCCGTTGTCCATGCATCTCTTCGTTATCTACCTCCACCCCCTGGTGTGTAGGCTCGAACAAGCATGTGGCAACGATTTTTGGTTGCGTTTTCCGACGATATCAGCGTCATCGTGACGTCAGTCCCACAGATAGGGCTGATGAATGAAATATTTATCCGGTTCGAGGCTGTTGCCGGCGAGCAGTTGAATCTGCGCAAAACAGTGGCGATCGATGTCGGGTTTTGCGAAGGTAATTCAATTAACACCCAATGGCTACAGACAGCCCATGTAGTCAAAATTTTGGGTATTACCTTCGCAAACTCGATACGCTTGATGACCACTATAAATTGGAAGGCGCTGGTGGGAAGTTTGCGCAACAAATGTGGCTGCAATCGATACGCATGCTGACCCTGCACCAAAAAGTCATCATGTTATACGTTCGGCACCAGCAAGCAGTGGTTCGTTTCGTCGGTGTTGCCACCACTAGGAGTGCATACGGCAAAAATCACTTCAACGATGGGTACGTTCCTGTGGAGAGGAGTGCCCGCCCGCGTCCCGATAATGCAGCGCGCAGCAAGGAACATGGGGGATTAAACCTTCATTTGCCTGCGTTGAAGACGAAATCACTCGCCATCATCCGTCATCTCAAAGAGATCGATTCCATTCCCTTTTATAAATCCCTTCTTTTCCACGATAATCCCCGCTCTGCAATCTCAATAGATAATCCCGACCAGAAAATAATCCTCTCAAACTACTCCCAAATTCCACCCTTTATCCAAGAAAACCCCTCCGCCGATATCATCCACCGGCATTTCGTCTCTCTAACGGACATGCCCAAGGTGGAACGAAGTCATCCGACGATCGACTGGCCACGTGCGTGGCGAAATATCAGCGACAACAAGCTCTTCTCGACGGAGCGTTCAAAGCTCTACCTGCTGGTGAACGAGAAGTGGGAGCACCGAAAACTGCTGTCCGTGATGCGGAGAGCAGACGACGAGTTTTGCACTCATTGTGGTGGCCCAACGATTGAAAGGCTCCAGCATAAATTCAGTGACTGTGCTCGTGTCGGCCCGGCATGGACGGTCCTACAGCAGAAGCTAGCAGTGCAGATGAATGGATGGAGACGACCTTCATTTGAAGACCTGACGAGACCGGCGTTCCTGGGTGTAAAAAGAGAAACAAGAGTCAAGATGCTGGAAGTTTTTGCTAAGTACATCAGCTTTGTTAATGCTGTTAACGGAAGAATCGATGTAAACGAATTAAACTCTCATCTAGATTTGTGAATTTTAAATGTAAATAATTGTTACCGTGAATTACTTAACTGACTAAATAGAACCAAATTTTACAAAAATAAAATAGTGTAAAAAAAAAATTGCTAGTTATATCGAATGCGATAGACATTATTGTGTTTCACTCATGTTATGAATGCTGAAGGCAAAGGCTGTCGAATGTTAGTGACTACAAACATTATTCTCCTAAGGTTCCTTTATAAAATGTTACAGGTTAAATACTATCCAGAGTTCTATATGGTAATTTTACCAAGAATCATTCCGGTATTTTGTTCCGAAAAGATTCCTCCAGTGTCTTGAAGTTCTTTCAGAGATCTTTCCATGAGTTCACTAGTCATTTTTAAAATAGCTTTATCATAGAGTACCTACTACTTTTAATTTAAATCGACTATTTCCCGGTAGAATTCCTAGAGAAAACCATTGAGGACAAGCATGGAAAATTATGGTATCGACTCTGAATGGATCCCTCTAGAAATTCTTTAAGGTAGTCCTAGGTGTATTTCTAGATTAATTCTTTTAAGTAGCCTTTAAAAACTTCTTGTTTGAGAACTAACAGAAACCCTGAACGGAAATGTGGAAGCAAGTACGTGAAAAAATTCCCGAAAAAAAAACAATGGAGATATTACTGGAAGGTCCTCTGGCGAGGCTAGAGATGCCTATTCTAAGAGAAAATACTGGTTGGATTCTAGAAGAATTCCATAACAAAGACTTCATAGAAAATCCATGGAAGTATCTCCGAAAAAATCACTGAGGAATTTTTTGGTATAGTTTGGACTATTCATAGAAGAATTTTTGGTTTAATTCGTACAGAAATCCTGAACAAAAATCTTGTTGGAATTGGTAAGCAAATTACTTAAAGTGTGACTTTTTTAAGGTAAAAACCTCGTAAAAATCCCTAGGAAAATCAAAAGTAGTATCATTGCACAGTGGTCCAGGAATCAGTTTTACGCGGAAAGATGAATTTTGAGCTTTAGAATGAAACATTAGACAAAAACGGTCTTCTACAAAGTTGTTTGTATTAGTAAGGTCCTTTGGTGTTATTGAAAATTAGGGTGGACCACATTTTCATAGAAATTGTGTAACTAACTTTCCTATTTGTAGAAATTATACTATACATGCTTCAGCAAAGTTGTAGACCATTCAATTTCAAGCATTTAGAGCTATTTTACTACGGTGACATAGGGTGGTCCGAACAAAATTGGTTTTCTGGCTCTAGAGTTTTCAATTCAAATTTCTCATCAAAGTAGTCTATGAAACACTTTTAGAACTTTGAAAAATGCGTAGTTTGGTGAGTGAAGAAACTCGTTATCTCTTTCCGTTTGGGAGTTATTGTTGTTTTTCTCTCAAAAACATGCCTACTTTGATTGTGAATATTTTTGATTGGGGCAAACATAAAAAATATCTTTTGACGGCATTCAAAAGACAAAATAAAATTGTATATTATATCAAAAAATTACAAATGTTTTATTTTTGTAACTCTAATAAAATGCCCTTAAAAACAAATGATTTTAAGCAGAAAAACTTCAATAACTTTTGAACTAAAAAAGATATCATCAATCTTTTTGCATGAAAATTTGCATTTTGTTAAGTTCTAAAAGTCGTTCATAGACCGCTTTGACGAGAAATCTAAAATAAGAAAGATAGGGCTTTAAAACTATTTTGAAGATTTTCATAGTATGTATTTCTTTATTATTTTGCATTTTGAGCATGAAAATAAAATTTTAGACAAAAATGATCTTCTACAAAATTGTTTATAAAAATGTGGGCTTTGATACTGAGTCATTCGAAACTAGGGTGGTCCACAATTTCACACAAATCATATAATCAACTTTTTTATTTGCAAAAATACTGGTATATACTCTTAGGCAAAGCGGTAGAACTTGAAATTTTGACCAACTTTGCCAAAAAAAGTTTTTCTGTAGCTCAAAATTTGACCAATCTAGAGCATTTTTTCCTAATCATCAAAGGGTGGTCCAACAAAAATCAGTTTTTCAATTCTAGTGTTTTTAATATTAGTTTCTCGTCAAAGTCGTCTATGAACGACTTTTAGAACTTAACAAAACGCAAATTTTCATGCAAAAATATTGCTGATATCTATTTTAGTTCAAAAGTTATTAAAGTTTTTGTGATAAAAAATATTTGATTTTCAAGGTGTTTTATTAGAGTTACAAAAATAACACATCTGTAATTTTTTTTATATAATTTACAATTTTATTTTGACTTTTAAATGCCGTCAAAAGATATTTTTTATGTTTGCCCCAATCAGAAATATTCACAATCGAAGTAGGCATGTTTTTGAGAGAAAAACAATAATAACTCCCAAACGGAAAGAGATAGCGAGTTTCTTCACTCACCAAACTACGCATTTTTCAAAGTTCTAAAAGTGTTTCATAGACTACTTTGATGAGAAATTTGAATTGAAAACTCTAGAGCCAGAAAACCAATTTTGTTCGGACCACCCTATGTCACCGTAGTAAAATAGCTCTAAATCGGTCAATTTAAGAGATATAAAAAAACTTTTTTTGGCAAAGTTGCTTGAAATTGAATGGTCTACAACTTTGCTGAAGCATGTATAGTATAATTTCTACAAATAAGAAAGTTAGTTACACAATTTCTATGAAAATGTGGTCCACCCTAATTTTAAATAACACCAAACAAAGGACCTTACTAATACAAACAACTTTGTAGAAGACCGTTTTTGTCTAATGTTTCATTCTAAAGCTCAAAATGCATCTTTCCGCGTAAAACTGATTCCTGGACCATAGTGCATTGGGTATATCTTCAGAGGACTGAGAGGTTTTTGAGAAATACCTGGAAGTCGCCAAGGAATGTGCGGAGTAGTTTCTGAAAATCTTCGGATTAATACTTGACAGAAACTTAATGAAAATGCTTGAGAAAAATTCTGATTAAATTTTTGGAAAGAAGCGTGAAAAAAATACTTTGAAAAAAAACGGCTAGGCGCATTCATTTCAAGTTTTAGGGTTTTTTTTGCGTATGGAAGTGAAAAGGACACAACGGCTTAATAAAAGCAAGGAACACGTCAACATTTCCTTCCCATTCCTCTAATTCACCTGCAATCTTATTGTTTGTTATAATGATGAGATCACCATTAGCTACTTGCACATTAAGGATGCAACTGATCCCGAGAAGCGACTATTGATTCCCTGTGTAAGTACAGCTGTAGTTGCAGGCGGTCAATCATGAGCATGAGCATGCTTATGCTGATTTTTAGTTGGAGGGATTTGATCTGCTACTTCAACAGAAAATTGTTTTTGTCACTGTTGAGCAACAAACTGACATTTGGTAGTATTAGATAGAATTTTCTTTGCTACACACTAAGCTCCTACGGTGAATTTCACCGTAATCTCAACAGCTGAATAGTTCGATGAAATAAAACACCGTAATTTCATCGGAATTTTACGGACTCCGGTGAATTTTTACCGAATTCTGTGAAAATTTACCGTACTCCGTTAAATTAATTTTCCGAACCGTTCAGCTGTTGAGATTTCACAGGAATCCGTAAAATAATTTAAGTGTGTATGCTTCACATAATAATCAAAAAGTTGACCCGTTGGGGCAAAAAAAAACTATGAAGATGTTTTACGCTCTTCTAGGTGATGATTTTGTTAGCGTACTCAGCGTGTATTCTCAAATCCCATTTCCCACGTGACAACCATTTTTTGCTACCCAAGGACTGGAAAGAAAGTCACTAAGCATCCAGATTATTTCGCCTCATTTCTCACCCGCTTCGCTGTAAAGTCATGTAAATACACCAACCGTTTTCCATGTCTAGCAAATCCTTTTGGAACCCGCCCCTGTCAGTAAGATTCCCATTCCCCATCCCTTCTACTCAAGCATTCTCCAATCTTCTTAGGAAATTGTACAATACACAAAAGCAACTCTTTGGCACCGTGTCGTTGTCATCTTTTTCGCTATAATAGAATAGAACTATCATCACTATCATCATCGTCATCATCATCATCGTTGTGCTGATGGTTTTGGATGACAGCATGCGTTGCACAGTGGTCCAAAACTTTCTAAAAAATGATGTTTAAAAATTATTTTCCTAATATTTTTGGTATTGAATAAAAATTTTGCAGAGTTTTAGATTTATTGGTGTATATTTTAATTTACAAAAAAATTAACGGTAGAAACGTCAGCTGAAATTTACTCTTTCATTTTGACCGGTTTTAGAACTTTAAATTTTGGCATGGAATGCGACCACTGTGCGTCGTTGCACCAACTCCACTTGTCCATCCGAAAGCTCTTCAGCGTCGGGCGGGTGCCAAGAGATTGGTAACAGTAGAAAATGCTAAGAAGATTGCATTATGTTGATTGTTATGGAGGGAACGAGTGAAGGCTACATACACACACTCCGAGGAAGCTTCAAACACCCGACTGCTGACTTCTGCCAGTACTAGCTTGACTGCAGCTGCTCATACAATAATCTCATCCATGCACAAAGGACTTTTTGATCTTCAGCTGGACCAAACGTTCGGCAAACTGAAAAGCACACTAGGAAGGGGTGGTTAATGGCGGTGCCGGTTGAGTCCGGATACCAGATGGAAATTGCAGAGAACCATGGGAAAAAAGGGAAAATCTGTCCGGGAAAGTGAGAAATCACTTGGAAAGTAAAGCCTGAAGAAAACGTTTATCGTTCGGTTCCTGTTGAATTGCGGACGGTCATTTTGAAGAGGAAGGCCGGGGGACAAATCTGTTTTGATTCACCATCACTGCAGACAAAACGGTAGTTATTGCTATGCAACACAGTCGGTTAGTGCTTTTCCTGCTTTGGTTATTCTTATTCCTATTCCTATTACTTTTCCTATTTCTGTCCCTTTCACGATTTCTATTCCTATTCCTATTCTGGGAGAAAGAAAATGGTAGCATTAACATTTCCATAATATTTAGTTCAGAATATTTTAAATCTTCGATATCAATTCCATTTCAACTAAATAAAACAATTTCTAAATCTAATGAACTGTTACTGTTTCCAAAAATCACAACAATAGCTCACTATGTTCGTTTTCAAATAATATCCGCTTGCCTTATAATAAGACCAATCAAAAACCCTTAAACATAATAAAAACCCAAGTAACACAGCTTGTTTTATAAGAGCTCAAAATTAACGTTACATACATATTCGGTTGTATTTTTTTTTTGCATTTATTGTTTAATATTTTACACTTGTACAGCTGAAAAAGCGCAAAAAATGGCGGCTTATATAACATATCATAAGATATACAAAATAAATCCAACGGACGATTCACGAACGTAGTTTCAACATAATATAAATAAACATTGGGTCAAAAGTATTAACAAGATATAATAAAACTATTTGGCAGCAATAAATACTTGCAAGAAATTTTTATACATCTTCCATATTTACTTGTTGAAATCAAGCAATTTGCAAGTGCTATTACTAGCAAAACTCATCTATATAACAAACTGATGATTTTCTATTACAGTCAGATATATTAGTTGACAAATGGCTATTTACAAATGATTTAACTTGCAGAATTCTTTTGTATGACAAACGAATTATCTGTGAGACCAACTATATTTGAAGCACGAAAGAAAATATGTTTCGAATAATATGGCTACTTTGATCCGAAAAGTGATGAAGTAGATGACCTAAATGGTAATTCGAATAACAAGAACAGATGTTAAAATGCATTTTATTAGCAATGTATAGTAATATTTTCAATGCGGTTCAAAATTTATGGTGAAACTATCATATGAACTCTTAAAAACATCACGCGCCAGCAATGTAAATGCAAACATGAATAATAGAATTTTTGAGATTCTGTTATTTTATGAGATTTGTTTTGATCCGCATGGAGAAATAATATGGCGGCTTAGCTTCGACGCTTACAGTGCCATTCATATATGTTTGGAAAAGCTAACATTTCCAACAAAAGCTGATATTAAAATCTGAAAATGATTGGATACACGAAGAAAAAACTAATACGTTCCAATAATCAATAACCATTTGAATACATTGATTGTGACAAATAATGTTACTGAACTTAAAATATCTCATTTCTTTATCGCATCTCCAAATCGAATTCAGATAACCTATATGTTTCTTTTTCGCGACATGATATCATATTTTTAGCCAACACTGTTATCTACGTCTTTGCCAACTTAACAAATCCTAAGAGATTTAAAAATATGTTAAAATAACGTTGAAATAATGTTTTGGAACAGCTTTATAAAAAGTTTCGAAAAACTTATAATATACGTTAATAATACACTTTTACAGCATATCCACGATATGCTTTAAATTAAGTTATTATTTTGTTTTGTGATGATCCAAATAACACCAAAATAACTTCATTATAGCATCTTCTCCAGCTGATCGAAATCGATCAAAACGTCAAAATTTTATTTGTTTACAAGCATTGTAAATATAAATATGGGTGTAACAAGTACAGTATTTTGATTTTAGTTGATAAAATATGCTTTCAAAGCGTATAAGTACAACCGAACCGAGAAAATTTAAAAAAGAAATAGACTCATTCATCGAAAAATGCAAAGGCCTAATCAAACCACATGTGAGTATGGTACACAAGTGCAAAAAATAATGGAACACTGTGATGAAGATGCAAGTACTATCATGGAACTAGTGACCAAACCAAAGTGTCTAAAGCTGTATCGAGGATCTACCGGCAAACGCAAAACGCCTGACCATTGATTATTGTCGCACAACTGTCGGAGGGCCTAGAGAAAGCAGGAAATGGGATTTGTTGATCACATGCAAGAAACGCTGTGAGTCTCTAGCAGACCCGATCTGATAATAAAGCTTCAGCAGAGAGAGTGCCTCAAAAAGATGCATGACAATTTGCCCTCTTCAAAGATTGACCTAGCTGAATTTCCTCCTAAAAATCCATACAAAAACATCAGATAGGTGGCCACTGGTACTACGTGGTCTTTCAAAAAATGAGTGGGGAACAGTCCGGGCCAATGGAACAATATTTCGATAGTGATCCATCTGTATGCAGATGTTTGAACATAGTTGAAAAATATTTTAGAATACACTTTTACAGCTTATATTTTGTTTATTTTTACTTGTGAGGCATAAATCTGAATGAAGTTATAATAACGTTCTTTTAGCGGTATTACTACCTCAACAATTGGTCACTTTTTGGTCTAGTATTTAAACGTAATATGTATTTTGATAACATCTTTATTGCTTTTATGATACACAAGCTATCCTGATTTCACCAATCAAGCTCTTATATAACAAGATATTCTCCCTGCTACTTAGAAAGAAGTATTTGGTGTTACTTGGGAACCCTATTAGCTGTGAAACGACTTCATGAGTAGAGTTTTCAAATTTCCCGGGATTTCACTTCCCGGGAAACGGGAAATAAATTTGTCATTTCCCGGGAAATCCCGGGATCCCGGGAAATTCTAAAAACCATAAAAATAAAAAAAAATTATGTGTTTCGTGTATATTTATTTTAAACCAGTTAATATGTATGGTTATGTCTCTTTTTTGTGAGTAAACTATTCATGTTTCTCAAAAAAATCTGTCAGCTTCGTTCTAAAAGCTAAGCTAGAATACAAGGAAGTTTATAACATTAAGCAAAAATCCATGTGGACCTGATTATTTATCGTTAATCGTTTGAAGTTAAAATAATATTTTCCAACAGTGATTCAATCTTCTCAAGTATTAGAATAAAAATCAACTAGATGCTTAAGATGAAAATTATGGCTGTTACATCCATGAAAACTTTAAAGGCTTCTCAATTCATGGAAAATATCTCTCGAAAAATCCTTAATTTTGTGCAGCACTATTTTAGAAAAACATATCGTCATAAAGATATCCATTTTATCAACAATATGAGATAACGTAAAACAACAAATCAACATCGAAATGTAAGTAGTGATTTAGTGAAGTCTTTTTTTATTCCTTATTTTTATTTGAGAGGCACTCTGTGCACTTGGCCGCTACTGTGCCGGGTAACGTAGTGGTTTTGCATCTTCTACACATATACAGAATCTATTTTTAATATCTATTGCTTATACCCATTTCACTCTCGATAACGTACAACCGAGTAGGCAGAAGTATGATCATATATTGTTTGCAGCTGTAGTTCCAATCCATATCCATATAGTGGTTCATTTTTCCATGCTTCCATATAGTGTGAGGCTTTGGTGCCTACGAAGAGGGTCGGTGGGTCTTAGTCACCATCCGATACTGCTCCCCAATGCACAATCCTCCGTGCGGCGTCTAATGGTGGCTAGACGTGGTTTTTTATTGGGGGGGCTGGGAATCGAACCCATTACCTTCCGCTTATAAATCGAAAGAATAACCTCAAGGCTACAGAACCCCCTAGTGAGGTCATTGGTTTGAATTATATAAAAAGTCATTTGTGTGATGTTTTTTTTTTTTTGAAAATCGACTTTTTTGATAGAACTACTCGGGAAATACGGAAATCCCGGGAAATCTCATTTCCCGAGAAATGTTCCCGGGATTGAAAACTCTATTCATGAGCAATCAAATCAAAGCTTTTATTTAAGGGTCAATTATCTGTCAAAAGCGGTCAGGTGCCCTAACATCGCCATTTAAAACACATGGCTTAATAAAAAACCGAACAAACCTTAATTAACGCATCAAAAATGACGGCAATAGACTCAACTCTTTCGAAGGCGAGAAAGAACAAAACGAACAATTGCACTTAATTCTTCGCTGACCTACATCATTTCGGTTGTTTTCCGAAATTTTCCGAAAAAACGCGAAAATTATACAATAGGCTCTCATTAATACCTCCACATGATTGAAAAGCAAACAGTAGATTGGCTTAATTTTTGCTCCGTCATCGTCCTTTTGGACGGTTGGACGTCCAGCGGCGAAAGTGGCGAACAAGCAACAATAGTCGTGGAAAAAGTCGGGGCTTGGGGACCACAGTGGAGGAGAACCACCAACACGGTGATCCCCAGATCGTTACAATAAAAAATTTCCAACCAATCTGTGCTGATTATGATTTCTATGGTCAAACTCACGCCCTATTGATGATATTCAATTAGCACTACTAATAAGCCTCAAATCAGCATCAAAAATGCATTTAGGCATTATAATAGAACAACAAATGCAGACAGGCTTAATATTCATTTTCACTTATTACAAATGTTTTGGAGTCACGTCCTTTTGATTGTATACCAAAAAAATCATTAGCACTAATAATAAGCCCCAAATAAGCATCAGAAATGCATATACCGTCGTGCGGGGTGACATTGGTCCATAAGGGTGGCTTTGGGTTCATATTTTTACAGCAATCTATAGCCAGAATAATGAAAACAATGTATCAAGCTTCGAGAATGCGTTACAAATAGCCAATTCTTGGTCATAGATTAGTTTTTTGGCGTTCCTACTAGCCATGAGATGCATCGAAAGAGGCGGTCAAAGTCACCCCCTAGGCCCAATGTTACCCCGCACGGCGGTAGGCATTATAGTAGCACTACAAAGTCACACAAACCTACGAACCATTTGCATCGCTTAGAAACCCCACTACTGCATGATAAAGCTTCTAAGTATAAAGAATACATGAATTCAATACCCGACTAAGGGTACATAACAAAATTATATCAGCACATGTTATAAGTTTTTTTCGAACATAGGATGTTATAAACTTGATGCAGGATGTTGTTAAAATAAATAAAATTATAACAAAAAGTTTATGAACAGTAAATGTGTTTTAATTATATCAAAAACATATCAAACCAAGTTACAATGTTTGAAAATGGTATCAAAATTATAATACTGTTCGATATACGATAATATACTACTACTTCCCTTCATTCGTTTCTCAGCTTTATTATAATGCAGCCTACAGGCGCTCAAACGGTTTGACCAACATTTACTCCAGGTTGATGCTCATGTTGGAGCTATGCTATGTTTGACTGTGTGTGATGCTACTTGGCGAACCAATTTGACAGTTTTTGAAACCGATTTAACCGTTGACGGATTGGTCGACAAAAATCAACCTCGTTTGATTTTGCTCAAACCTCCGGTGGGCGGAACCAAACGTTTGACTGAGCGTACTGTCTGTAGGGATGTTTCAACATTCCTCCAAGGATTCTACTAGGAGTTATTACAAGGAATCTAACAGGAATTTTAGCAGGAATCCCTCCAGGTAGAGATGTAAGAATTTGGGAATTCTACCAAAACTCCTACATGGATTTTAACGGTAATTCCTTAATTATTCTTCGAGGTTTTAATCAAGATTTTGTTCGGTGGTTTAACAAGGAATTCCGGTAAGAATTTCTTCCGAAGCATCACCTGTAATTCCTCATTGGATTCCACCAGGAGATTCCATCAGTAGTTTCTCTAAAGATTCCTTAAAAAGTTCTACCATGAATTCCATCAGGAGAAATTAAAAACTTTCCGTCGGAGTTATTGTGAGAATTTCATCAGGAATTCCTTCAGAATTCCACCAAATAGATGGAGTTCCATCTAAATTACCTTCAAGGATTACATCAGTAATTCCTCTAGGGTTCAGGAGTTATTCTTGGGAATTAAACACGAGTTCCTCTATGTATTCCATTAGGAGTACTTCTAAAGATTCAATCCTGAATTCTACGAAGGATTCGTTCAGGGATTCATACTGGGTTTTTATCAAGAGTCCCACTAGGGATACCATTGAAAGTTCCTCTATAAATTTCATCGGAATTGCCTCTAGGGATTCCACAAAGAGTTTTTCTGGGGATTTCATCAGATGTTCTTCTAGGGATTCCATCTGGAATTCGTCCAGAGATTCCATCAGGAGCTACTTCAGGAATTTAATATGGAACTCATCCAGTGATTCCATCACGAGTTCCTCTAGAAGTTACTCCAGGGATTCCATCAGTAGTTATTTCAGAGATTCTACCTGGAATTCTTCCAGGGATTCTATCAGGAGTACCTCTATGAATTTCATCAGAAGTTACTCGAGGAATTCCAGGAATGGAAGTTCTAGGAATATCATGAGAAGTTTCACTAGGGATTCTATCAGGAGTTCCATCAGGAAACTTATTAGGAATTCAGGAAAATCTTCCAGGGATTTCATCTAGAGTTTCTAAAGGGATTCCATCAACACTTTATCAGGGGTTTTCATCAGGAATCCCTACAATGATTCCATCTCCTTCAAGAATGTCTTTAGAAGTTCCTCTAAGGATTCCTTCAGGAGTGTCTCCAGGGATTCCATCAGGAGCTCCTATAGGGATTATATCAGGAGTACCTTAAGGGCTTCCATCAGTTTTTCTGGGAATTTCATCAGGAGTTCCTCCAGGGATTCAATCAAGAATTCCTTCAGAGATTCCACCTGATATTCCTCCAAGGATTATATCAGAAGTTTCTCAAGGAATTTCATCAGGATTCCTTCTAGGGAAATCATAAGGAGTTCCTCTAGAGAATCTATCAGGAGTGCCACCAGGAATTCCTACAGGCATTTGAACAAGAGTTACTATAGGGATTCCATCATGAGTTTCTCTAGAGATTCCATCAGCAGTTCCTTCAGAGATTTCACTTGGAATCACTCCAGAGATTGTATCAGGATTTCATGGAGGAAGTGCATCAAGATTTCTTTCAGAGATTTCATAAAGAAGATCCTGAAAGAACCTATGTTCGAAAAAAAACTTATAACATAATAACATATGCTGATATAATTTTGTTATGTACCCTTAGTCGGGAAGTGCTTCCAAGGACTCCATCAGAAGTTTCTCTAGAGATTTTATCAGGAGCTCTTCAATAGATTTCATTGCGAGTTTCTGCAGGATTTCCATCAGGAGTTCTTTTATGAATCCCATTAGAGAAACTTCTAGGATTTAGTTATGAAATCCTCCTGGGATTCCATCATGAACACCTTCTGGGATTCCATCAGAAGTTATATTAGAGATTCAATCAGGAATCCTTCTAAAGCTGCTTCAGGAATCCTTCTTAGGTTATTCTGGATTCCATCAGGCTATTAATTACGGATTCCTCCCGGAATTTATTAAGAGATTCTAATCGAATATTCTACTATGGTTTCTCTAGGGAATTCTTCAAGATATTCATCCAGGAACTCTTCAAGTTAATCCTCCCAGAATTCCTTAAGGAATTCCTTCCGAAAATCCTAAAGGGATTTTTCCCGGAATGAAGCAAGGCATCCCAAAATTCCTCAAAGAATCAATCCTTAAGGAATTCCATCCGGCATATCTCTAAGGATTCTCGAGTGGTATTAGGAATTCCTGCAGGGATTTTATCAGATTTTTTTAAAGGTCTCATCACCGGATTTACTTAAGAGATTCCTGAGATTCAAAGGATTCCTCGCAAAATTCATCAAGGGATTCTTCCCGGAATTTCTTAAGAAATCAATCCTGGATATTCTCAAAGAAACCCGGATTTTTTCAAGGAATTTCTCGTGATATAATTCCAGAGATTCTTGGGGGTTTTAAGAAATTCCTCCAACGATTTTACGAGAAGTTTCTCAGAAGGATTTCTCCTGTAATCCACCAGTATATCATCCAGGATTCAAAACAGAAATTTCTTCAGAAGATTTCTATAAGAATTCTACCAGTTTAATTCGCTCTCCCTTCACGAGCCGCTGAGCCACTGAACCGTTCAAAATATCTGCTTCACTAAAATGAATGATTCGAATCTACGAAGGTACGGTGGTGCCATCTGGAAAACGTTTAGTCTATACGTGAAGTGTCGAAAATTTTACCCGGAAAGGTACCGTGTGGGATCGAAATCCTACACCTAAAAAATTAAATTCATACAAAACGCCTACTATTTGTATGAAGTGTACGGATTTTGGTCACCTTCTGTACCGTGCTGCATCAATATCCGGACGCTTAAGCCGACAGCAATGTTTAAACTTAGATTTAGGTATGTCTGGTTAAAATATTCTTGTAGTCTTATTATTCAACATGTCTTTACACTTCAGATCTTCATGAAAGGGACCAAATTTTCGATATTATTCATGCTTTTTACAAGTAAATCAATTAAGTATTGGAGCGTGTCGTGTCTTTAAATCCGGACACCTGATCAAGTGATGTTTTTAAATCCGGACATTATTGGATCAAAATCCGGACACCTGTGTTTTATATGACATTTTCGCTTATATTTTAAAGAATATCATACAAAATCGTCGATATAGTATTTTTAATCAATCCGACGTACGTTTTTCCCTATACTGTCACAAAGAACAACACGTAATCAATATTAGTGATTTAATTACCTGAATTAAAGCGCGTGTAGCTTGAACTTGTTAGCGTGTGGCTGGAATCTCTGATAAACACATTTAAGTTTACATTACACAATTTCTTCACTTATCACTTTATATGTATATATTTCAAGTCTTATCTTGTTTTATATATCAAAAATATAATTTACACTAGTAAAAAGTGGGTCTTCCACACGATGTCCGGGTTTAAAATCACTGGCTTATCCCGAACAGTCTCTTCACGCTCTTTTAAATACACATTTGCTGCATAATTCACAACAGCTACCTTACGAAACATTGAAAGTATGTCTCTGTATTTGATTATGTTCAAAACACTCCATAAAAATATACTTCATAAACTCTATCTTCAACCTTTGGTTTGGGTTGCGCGTTCAAAGATTGTTAATCTTCAATTAACAAGGACCACGAAATAATGACGTCCGACAGAAACGATTAACGTGTTGTTATTTTTATTAATTATTTGGCAATGTTAACTAGATTGAAAATGAAAGTATAATAATGTTCAATGTTTAAAGTATAGATCATTAAATAATCCCAAACATAAAAGTATTTAAATTATGTATAAATTAATGAATATTATCAAAGTGTCCGGATATTGGAACTGTCCGGATTTTGATTCCCCACGGTATAGGAAGTTAAATTTCAAAGGCTTTTATAAAATTAACTACAATAGTTCATTAAAATGCGTTAAGTATATGTTGATACCCTTTTGAAGGGTTACATTATAGACATTCTTTTTCTCTTAATTGAATTGTACGGATGATTTCTCCAAAGTCTCAGAAGCAAACCAGGGTTTTTTTTTGTTTGGTAAGCTTTAAACTAAAATGAGATTTATTTAGTATTATGATCGTGTTCTCTATATATGTCCTAGTCTTACAATTTTTGGTGAACCTTTGTAATGTCGAATCACTGTTTCCGATCTTGTTTTACCATCATTTCAAAGATCGTGCTGTATGTATAGAGTAGTTTTAAGATTAGAATATGGTTTTAATTGCTAAACGATCGTACTCACGATTAGTTTCAACTTGACTTATTCGTCTTCGAAGAGATGAGGTGGCCATATCTAGGAAGACAAAAATGTTTGCGTATAAACCTTCAGTTTTAGATAGTTGGTGTCTTCGGGAAAGTTTTTCCATATTTCTTAGACATTTTTTTCGGTGATGTGAAATTAGAGTGGCCCGCATGGTTTACAAGATCAGAATTCAAACTTTTTTGATGACGCATTTAGGCCTATAAAGTGTTCCACAATGTTTTAGAACAACCGATTTGAAGCAACTTTGCCGAAGAAACCAAATTTATATCTCTCATGGTTCGCGAGTTATGATTTGTTTTAACAAATAAGTTGAGGTGGATCTGAAAAATCATTTTTTTCTTGATAACTTGTAAAACGATAATTTCTCGTAAAAACTTTGTTCAGAGCACTTTTAAAACTTTCAATTCGGCAACATTTTGCCTAGAAATAGGCAGTTCTATGTCTTATAATTACAGAGTTATCAGTGATTTTCTTAGAAAAAATGGTTGCTTTCAAATGTCAATATCTCTGAAAGGGGCAAATGGATTCTCAATCTTTTGTCGCCATTAGACAGACAATCTTTTCTCTATTAATGATAAAAATACCGTGAGAACGTTTTTTTATTAAATAAATAAACAAATTTTTATAAATAACACTGCGGAACACATTTTTGTCTCAAGGATGAAAATACCACTATTTACATAAATAAGAATTGCTGAATCTATTGCCGTTTTCAGAAACATCATAGCACGTCTAGTTTTTGAGATATTCCCGGTTGAAAATGCAAAATTTGGCTATATCAGCCAACTTGCATGCAAGTTTGCCTGCTTGTATGGCAATTTATTTGCTTTATTTGCCACAGAAATCAAACTTGATGTGTTAAACAACACTTATCATAACAGCTCATAATAATGTCGGTGCTTAAAAGTTATTTTTTGATTATTTAGAAAAGTATTGTATTTTGCCATATAAAAGAAACGAAGAATTGTGTATGGAGACTGCAAGCATGTTGAAAAAATCGATTGCATCTAAATTTTATCGTTAAATTTCAACCAAATTATATTTAAAAAGTAAGTTCAAACCCTATTATGCATGCTTGGTGGCTAAGATTACAAAAAAGTTTGATAAATCATACTTTAAATTTTATGTAAACATCAATAAAACCAGTATTTCATACAACTTTGGCGACCTGTAGCTAAAAATTGTGACGTGCTGGAGTATTTCTGAGAACGGCATCAGATTTAGCAACCCCAAATCTACTAGAGACACATCATTTGGTTCTTGAGACACGCAAAAATGTCATTTTTGTTACACTGTGTAATATGTTTTTAAACAAAAAACGTCTTTAACCAGAAAATAATCGAGATAGATCTTTGGTGACTTCAGCAAAAATGTGCAAAATTGAAAGTTCTGAATGTTGTATTCTTAAAAAAACGCTTTAGGATATATTCACCACAAACCCAAATGTTTATGCCAAAAAAAGTTTCTATAGACTTCCTGATCTTACCATAAAATTTCTTGAATAATCTTTTTCAAATTACTTACAAAAATCCAAAGCCAAATGCTTTAGAAATTCATTTTTTTCACATTTTTATTATATACTAGTGGTCCCGGCAAACTTCGTCTTGCCATCAAGTAGGCTGTTGAAAAACGCTTTTGATCGTCCCATATAAAATGACAGTTTCGTTCGCGCTCGTTTTTTCAACTTTCCCGGTGAATATCCTGAGATTTTTATACACACGAACACGTCGGAACCCCTGACGAACAAAACTGAGAAAGAATCATTCAAATCCGTTGACCCGTTCGTAAGCCATTTCGTGACATACAAACACCATTCCATTTTTATTTATATAGATAATTTACAATTTTGAGTTTTAAAATCATCCAGTTTTTCATTAATAACTGAGGATGATCCGAAAAAAATCATTACCCCAATTGTCTTCAAGATCCCCTAGCAAGGATTTTTCCACAAAAATACTCACAATTTTCCCGAGATTTTTTTTTCTTTAAACAGCACTAGCAACTCTCCTGGGATTTTTTTCAATTCTTTTGCTAAAGACTTTTGCAATTCATTTTTGATCTTCTCGAAAAATTTATCCAAATTCCATCAGCTATTGTTTTACGTTTTGGAAATTACTTAACACATTTTTCTCAATTCCGGGATTCTCCCTTAAATAGCATATAGAAATCCATTCTCCTTTGTTGGTTCAAAACCACTGCAGGAATACCTCAATAATTTTTCTATGTTGTTCTTTATAAATAATTCTACAAATCACTTTAAATCCATTTTATATCAGATTTCACGAGAAACCGATACAAAATAAGTTTTGGAAGAATTTCTGAAGAAATTTGTTGGATAATTTCAGCTTAAATTGAATTTGTAAAATACTAAATCCGGAAAATTCAACAGTTTACCCTAGAATTGTATAACCTTTTTGACGAAATTCCTCACGATATATCCCACAGAAAAGCTTTAATGATTTTTGTGGAATTCACTACAAAAATATATTGTTCTTTTTCCTTTGTCTTTGGCGTTACATGGGTGTAATTTTGACTGAAGGTATTTGAACCTAACATGGCGAACAGATTGATGTAGAGACCATTTTTCCCTACTTGCAGAAATTTCGAACAAACTTTCTGATGTGACTATTTATAATTAGCGTGTTCTTATTAGAAACCGGAACTTTACCTAATTTTGAATCTTGGAGGAAATGTTTTCGTTACTAGAAAATTTGTTGAGGAATTCCTAGTAAGCTTTCAGAAATCGGAAACCGAAATTTTTCAAAACTCCTAAAATTTGAACTTTTTTGTAGATTTGTTACAGTGTTCCTAATAGGAGAATGACAAAAGAGCTCTTCAAGAAAGCGTCATGCGAAGAATGGAGAAACAACAAAATATTGAAGCAGAAGGACAGCAATATATTAGTGATTATAAATCTTTTCTTTAGAAGAGAATTATTACATGATAATTTAAAGTTCTCCAATAAATGAAATATAAACAATTTTCTCAAGAAGTTCCATCAGAATCATCTTTGAAAATTATCTTTCCAATCTAGCAAAATCCCTTTCTCGACTTCCGGATTTCCAAGAATTCTATACAAAATTATTTCTAAAACAATATTTTGAGAAAGATCCTTACATATTTTTATATAAATATCTTAATAAGTCCCTTCCCCTACCCAGTTATTTTGCTGAATGCTTCAATATATTATTTTTTTCTCGCTATTCTGATCTCATAAATAAAAATATTCCTGTTTTTTACAAATTTTTTTCTAAAGATTCGAAGATAAGAGACATTTTAAAAACATTTTTCGTAGGTAATTCTTGTATAATCTAGAGATTTGAAGCAGAATTTCTAGAAAACAAAAACCATTGAAGAATTTTGACTCAATTTGTGATATTTTAGAAAGAGTTTCTGTTTTTTGATAAACATCACAAAAGAGTTTGTAATATTTTTTATGATAACTATTTCAGAGAATTAACAGATAAATATCCAGTAAAACTTTCAGCAAGATATCTCAGCATAAAATTCGACAGAGAACTTTGAAATATTGAAAGGTTTAGGTAAATTTGTATTGTTGATTTTATGAATAAACGTGACAATGTTATTTGACAAATTTCCAAGAGATTTGTAGTAAAAGATCTGAAGTCACCCGTCGATATTCCATAAGATGTTCGTTATACTAAATTCTTCATGAAAAATTGAATGACGGCTGCAAAAACTTTGCTACAAATCTGTTGGAAATTAGTCAAATATTTTTTCTTTGGAGAAATTATTTTTAGAACCAAATTTTCAAGAGATAGACCTTATTTTCGTAACACGATCGTCTTTGTCAGTGCTGTAAACATTCGATATTGCGTAATGTTTGTTTCATTACCCTGATCAGTAGTCATTTTATTTTTTCAGCACTCATTCGCCCAAGCGGTAGAATGAACATCAAGAAACACAATAAACTGTCAATTGAATGTCGTGTGACACGATGACATTTACATAAATCATATGTTTTGCATGGAGTTCAGACATATCGGATCATAAACAACATGAATAGCTTAATCTTGCTTGTTATGTTGAATGTGACACACATACAGTGAAAGCAGCGCCTATTGCGGACATAAACGAACAAAACCGTAACGTTTCGTAGCGAAGCTATCGTGGTCAGAGGCATTCTATTGACATTTCTGTTCCCGACATTCGTGTTGTGAATGTTTAAGGGAAGCGCTGCCGAATATCAGCGAAAACGTGTCTACTACCGCGATTGCGAAGAATGTGTCAATAAATTGCGTTTTTCGCACACAACAACGAACTGGTTGTTTCAGTTGAGTGAATATTGTTGTGGAGTGATGATGTAGTGCGTTGCAGCGGAAGAATATTTCGGCTGATTAGCCGAATGCATTTCCGAATTTCGTACAGTAACCATTCAAGCGACAGCAAAGCGATTAAATTTTCGGTTTTTACGCGATACACCGAAGTCAGAACTGCCGCACTGATTCAGTGTGCGATAAGCGAGGTTTAAGAACCTAATTACTGAAGAGATTGTTGTCAATAACAAGAGTCATGTAAGCAGGGAATGTCTGAAAACTCAGTGCAGTGCCAAAAACAAGCTTGCCACTCAGAAATTGATTGTGCGTCTCCCATTCTTTGCGAGTAAACTCAAAGCAAGGCGCAGGAGACAATTTGTTTTTGTGCGAGACAAAGCAAAGCACAATCTCTACTCTTTCAGTCTCTTTCGTGAAAGCACAAAATCCACTCTAGAATATTTTCAGCAAAGTATGCTTTGAAAGCGGACAAGCTTAATAAGTGCTTTGCAAAATCTTATTGTTGTGGATCTTGACATATTTGGTAAAGTCAGAAACATAAGGTGGTGACGAATTATGTTCAACGTGTTTAAGAATATTGACAGTCACATATTAATGAAATGAATTCAAGTAAATTTGTTTACGCATGTACGAAACGCAAAAAGTGAAAATGAGACAACTCGATACCATGCATCCCAAAGCACATTGCGAGTCAGCACAGCCAGGGTGCAGTCCAGAGAAAAATACTCCTGCACGTCTCTTTCGAATTTTGGGTGCTATCTCGCAGCAGCGCGTGTAGCACCGAAAGAGATTTGAGTCGCACCCCATCCCTGCATGTAAGTTGAGTCAGTGCGTCGTAGAAGCCCAAGCAATCGTGGTTTTGTTTCGTAGTGGCGACGATTTTTTTTCCTCCGATTGCACGCGTTCTGCTGGGCTACGTAGATATACGTCTTCAGTCGTGGATGGATTACTAACTGCTGAGCTCGTTTCATGCGTTATTAGCGTTTTTTATCGTTGGAACATAACATTAGTGTAGTTTTCAAACAAACTATGGACGGTTCGTCATTTCAAGTGTCGGCATTAAAAATGACGTATTTTTTTCAAATTTCTACTTATACATTTTCATCGCGACACAAAAATAAAAAACTAGTTTAAAGTAAACATCCTATTTTTTCCTTCCTAGCCATGGATCGCATCACCGACCAGATCTTTTTCCTCCGCCACTAATAGACATCCTTCCCGTGGTGATTGTGGAGTTGCAGAGGTATTTTCGGTCTCCAGAGGCAACAATCATTGCACAGTAACATTCCTTCCCTATCCCAACTGATTGTGAGGACTTGTCTGTCACCGTTATTAATCAGTAATATGAGAGCTGCTAAAATATCCACTTCCAGAGTAAGTGGAAAGTTCCATTACTTATTCATTTGGATCGAAGTACAATTCTTACCAGTTCCGATCAATCACTGTTTTTTTAAACTTATTATCATACCAAATTCTGGAGAGGGCCTGGATGAATCTGCAGAGGAGGGGGCTCTAGCCCCCTTTGTTCCTACGCCAATGGCGATGGGCAGCCATGGACCGGGTCTAATGGAGACGTTTCCTCAGAATTTATTTGTAATACCTCAGAATTTGTTGACCTAGACCATCGAAAGGGCGAAACTCCAAATTGCGCCTTATTTTGTTTTTTTTTTTCAGATATACAGGTGTGCTATAAAAATGAACTGATGAGCACAGTTTTTGTACTGATAATTTCGACCCGGGAGGCACCGTGACCGAGCAAACGATATTTCGCTTCATTAACGAAAAAATTTGCGGCATCCATCCAGCTACAGTCCAATGGTGGTCGCTCCCCACAAAAAAAATGCTGGAAAATCCATTGTTTTTCCGAGTCTTTTGTGAGTTTTTCACCCCTTTCCCCCTGTGGATAATGGGTTGAAACCGAAAAATAACATCCTAACCAATCCAGTCTCCCCCCAACATACGGAAATGGGAATTTTCATGCGAAACTTTGACGGTCACCCCCAGCCCTCATCGTCGCTCACTTCAGGCGTAAATTTGATGTGAAATTTTTATCCGATTCCGCATTATCGGAGTTCCACCACTTGAACCGCGCGTTTGTGAACGCTGGGGAAAAAGTGCCTGGATCATAAAATGACAACCACTGAATTAACGACGATGAAAGAACAAAAAAAAACATATTCACGACACGGTGTGTGGAAGATAAAGTACCAGCCACAGCTCGGGTGTAGGAGTGTGGGAAATTAAATATTTGTTTTTGACTGAGAGCTTCCGGGGTTCCTCTTTTGTTTTTTGCTTCGAGGGGTAATCCTTGATCTGGTGAAATGTTTCGAGTGATGGTTGACACTTTTGGCTGCGCTGCTGTCGAAAGTGTGACAATGGCTGGCGAACGCAAAACAATCACATTTTAATGAGGAAATTTTGCGCAGTGTATTAACGGTCGCCATATGATGATGACGATGATGCAGGTAGTTATGAGGGTGCTCGTTGCAGATCGGTGAATTATGTCCCGCATGGAGTTATTGGTCAAAATGTGCAATTTACGGAGGCGTTTTTTTATTAATTTTGAGATAAACAACAAAAGAACGGAAACTGAAAACGTTGTGTGGAAATATTGATAGACGCAAAAACGATAAACTTATTGTCATACATGGCGACCGATGTGAATCTATAAGAGGGTATTAATAATATTGAAAATTATTGAGATTCATAACAACGTGTTTTGAAGTAAGAAACACTCGGAAATGACTTATAACACGCTTCAACAACGGTTTCAGGCTATTAAGGAGCTTCTACGAGTGAAGGCCTTTAGATATATAAGCATTACATGCTAAAGGTGTCTGGTTTCGATTCCCGGTCGGTCCAGGATCTTTTCGTAATGGAAATTTCCTTGATTTTCCTGTGCATAGAGTATCATCGTACCTGCCATACGATATGCGAATGCGAAAATGGCAACTTTGGCTAAGAAAGCTCTCAGTTAATAACTGTGGAAATTCTCATTGAACACTAAGCTGAGAATCAGGCTCTGTCTCAGTGAGAACGTAATGCCAGAAGAAGCATATTCATACCGGAGAAACAAGCAAACAGATACGCTCTTTGCCCTGGGAAAGAAGTCGAAAAAAAACCAACTGTAAAACAAGTTCTCGGTCAAACTTGGCATGGTTTTGCTGAATGGCTCTGCATTTATTGCTACAGCTGTTCGGTCCATTCAGTATCCATGTTCACCTCAATCATGGACTGGATGCAAAAGTTGAATCACACAACTTCCTCCGGGAGGTAAGTGCCTCAAATGTTTTCTACTCCATCACCACAAACCACTAGAAAACCAGCTTGCTCTGTAGGATGTTGCTGAAACTTTTCTAGTGGTAAGTCTTTTGTTTTGACGTTGAAACCAAAATCAGTTTTGATAGTAGTTTGTCGTTCAGTGTATGGTGTTTGTGAGTGGGAATGACTTCTTAATTTGTTCATTCATTTCATCAGCCCAATGTGCATACCGATTCATATGAATGGTAACATACATTTCCTGGATGAAATGACCACTTCAATGGATTGCTTCTGCCAAATAAGGTAAGAAGAGACTTGAAATATATTTAAATTGATATAAGATATTTCTTAATTCAATACCCTGCTGGCGCTACTTGTTTTCCTCTTCTAGAATCCTGATTTTGATTCTGATCATGTCTCTGCTACGTTTCAAATATCCCAAATATCTCAATCCTATCAGCTCTACTTTCAATTATTTTCCTGCCGACTGGAATATATAAAACTTATATGGATGTTAGCATTTCTTTCTAAACAAAACATGATATTGACAATGCGAGGAGCTTTGCAACATCCAATTTTGAAGTATGATCATAAACTCTTGATCCGTCTTTAAAACGTGAAGAGTCAGCAATTTCAGTGCATCACGATCCTGCTATGAAAATTACAAGTCAGAATCTGCAAAAAGAAATTAAAACACTTTTCACTTAATTAAGAAACAAAAATTTCGAATATGAAATTTCTCAATTGGACCCTGGTTTATCCAAAAATTTTAAAAAACTCCAGTAGCCAGTTCCGGCATTGAAAGACGAAAACAAATTATTACTAAACAATTGCGAAAAAAATCATTATCAAAAAAACATTGATAAATTTCAATGTCTGAGAATAATTTCCTTGTCACCAGTTCATTCTCAGTGTAATGTCAAAAATTATATGTACTTTCAAACTTCCTCGCTGAAGGTAAGTGCAAACATATGTTTTTATCCGCATTACCTTCCCTGTTTCCTACTCAAAACTAACTTTAACAACGATGTATCCAAACTTTTTCCGGTGGCAGTAGATTACTTGCGGTTGATTTTCACGTAACTACACTGCATCATGTCAGGAGACGGAACAAGCTCTGAAAATTGGCACATTTTGTCGGGTTTCTGTTCAAGGGAAGGGGAAGAAGTGCAATTTTTTCACGGTTTTGCTCGTTAGTTTTGTGAATGTGCAGTTACATGTTCTGGAAATCCACCGCAAATGGGAACTTTTGCGGGTAATGTTTGGTGGGGAATTCGAGCTTGTAACGGGTTTCCGGAATAAATAACAAGTTAATATCGTTCGTAGCAGTCAGGGTGAGTTATAAATAATTTGTAGGAATCATTTCTGTAATAAAAAATAGCAGGTATTGAAGAATTAATATTTATAACTTTTAAACAATTGTTTAATTGCATCCATGAAAATTTGAATATTTTATTTCATTGTTTTACTTTGATTTTTTTTTTACTTTGAGTGATTCAAAAAAATTGAAACCCCCTTATTGATTTCTAATTGTTCTGAAATGTTTGAATATAAATATTTTAAGTTGTAGTTAATGGAGGCTCTAAAAAGTAAGGCCAGTTCGAAATATGTGATGCTAAATAGAGCCTTCTAGGGGTCAAAATACGAATTAATCTAACATGTACCTTAACCAAAAATAGCATTGTCACACAACAAATCAGATAGAAAGTGACTCGTAAAAGCCGAGACGAGTCTCGCGAAGACGGTCTTCTTTTTCTTTAATTGCTGAGTTTTTCTTATTCCACAATGTGTTTACATCAATCATGCGCAAGCTGAACGGCCCACACATTAACATATTAGCAAAAATATTGTTTTAGCATCACACCAAAGCATAAATAGCCTTTTGAGTAAAATGTCATGTCAGCAAACATATGTAGCTGACATTAGAAATAACCTGAGAGAGACTTGCAAAGACGACAAATATCAACGTCATATCCAGCACAGATTCCGCTGTTGCAAAACATCAAAGGCATCAGCCTTTTTCTGTATTCAAAATAAACTGTTATAAAACAAATTAGTCAGCGAAGCAGTTTTCCAAAGAAGCTGATAAATCTGAGCAAATAAAGGAAAGGCAAGATTTGCTGTATATTCATTTTTAAATCACATATCTTATTACCATCATGTACATTTCCGTTTTGCATCAAGCATGGGCTCTAACCGATTCTGCGACATTCACATAAATTCATGTAAATGGTGTAATTTGACACGATGTGAAGTTTAAATTCTCGACAATTCTGACATTCCCTTTGTGTGCATGATTTTATGATGACTTTACATCAAATAATTTTCTCTGTCTAGTTTTCTGTCGTGGCCGTTACTTGTGTTTAATGAATTTTGGAACTTTAGCTTGAAATCTGTATTTCATTAAAAAATATTGAGATCAGTAATCATATTAAATCATAAAATTAAAATTGCGGTAGAATTTCGAGGCTCCCAATCATTTTGTGCGATTTCTTAACAACATGATGAATTCAATGATGAATATGAAATTCTAAGTATTCCTGTAGAATATCATACGTTATTCCGATAGGATTCTTGGAGCTCCTAGAATTGAAAATGAGTTCTCAAAACAGAGATTGGATTGAGGAAGGGCTTCTTGGAACTCTAGAAACGCTAAAAATCTCTAGGAATATTTTTTTTCAGCATTTCATTGGTAATTCTTATAAGACCCTTTTCACCTCTGAAACATCAGGGCTCTTATCAGAATTATAATGATTCGTATCGATATCACAAAGATTCCCATCAATATTGAGTAGATATTTATCGACATTCAAAAGGTTCATACTAGCATTATAGATTTGCTCTGCTATCCCAATGGACCAGGAAATCAAATAATTCTCAATCACTTTTATAAAAATTCAAATATTGACATCAGAATACCAAAAATTCACACCACAATTTACAGGAATTCCAACGTAATCTCATAGATTCTTACAGAACTACTGTCTCAAAGATACCCACAAAATTCGAAAAGAGAAATAACTGGAATCTCATAGATTCCCACCCGTGTTCCACCAGTTTAGAAAGTTTTTACCAGATTTCTAATTTTAGAATCCCAGAGTAGCTTCAAAAATTCCATATTTACCACAACAAATAACACGAAAATTCCAAATTCCTACGGTAATCTTACAGAAACCTAAGTTTTTTGTTTCAAAATTATAAAATTCCTAAGGAAATCTTAACATCCTTCATTAAGGTTTGAAGAATGAGTTTTCATTATGGGATAATAAGTTTATAGTTACATTCCAGTACTGACGTGTTTGGAACGTTTTTCAAAATCTGTCCATAATTTCCATATAATCCTACATCGTCCTTTAAATCACCACCTAGAAAGCTGAAAATTTCACAGAACACTATTTTTAAGATAAGGATGGTAAGGAAGATATGGGAGATTGGATTTTCAAATTTTGAATCGCCCTAGTGCCACCAGATATTTCATATGAACAGTTTAAGTATCCACTAAGAATATTTTAAGATAGTTGCTTATGGGCTTCTTAGGTGCCAACTAACGGTCATTTGGTCATTGAATTTGTTAAAACAAATCAAAAAGTATTTTTCATAAACATTGTTGGGTATCTGTCAAAAATTTTCGCAGAAATCTTGGATTACTACTACAGATATCAGTCGAAGCCCTTATCAAAAATTTTGCTGATAGTTTGAGTGGAAACAGTGAAGAATTTTGAATATCGAATTTCTTCAATATTGCCAATAGTTCGCCAAGGGTCTCCCGAACATGTTCTTGTTGCAGTTGCAATAGAAAAATGTTGAATTTCCTATGGCAACGATGTTAGTTCTATTTTCAAGTTCACAGTGAAATAAAAAAAATCTTGTCAAGCCAGGGAGGTAAAAGTAGTTTTGTAATAGCTTACTGACAAAATTACGTAGCAAGTATATTATTAGCTGTTAAAAAACAGTATTATTTTAAATCTGAGCTTCACTACTAATGATTAGTTAAAAAAATTGCGCGGTGATAGAACACTTACATTTATTTATTTATTTATTTTAACAGAAATTTGGAAGAGGGAAAAACCCTTTTGAGTGATTTGCTTTTCCAAAATACTTCTCAAAAGGGCGCAAAACCTCTTCATCTTCTCGAAATACGTTATAAAATAAGTAAAACTAATACTAAAGGCTCAACCGGAAACAATCCATAACAGAGCCAATTTCTTGAAAGAAAAACATCGATCAGCAATAGTTGAACTCTGAAAAGAAAATTTGAAAGGCAGTATCAAATAATATAACGAATTTCATTTAAATATTCAAAAAGAATTTTCATCATAACAAGAGATTTACTACCAAGAATATCTCGAACCGATGTAGGTACAGAATGATTTAATTTTTGAAAACTATCAATAATTTTTCTCCTTGGCATAACATACGTCTGACAATATCACTTACATTTATTCATCAATCAAAAAAACGACATACCTATTTACCATGGCTTCTCAAAGTGTCCAAGAAGTCGTTATGGCCCTTACAGATTCTGAGATACCCGATTGGGAAACCCTGTTTGAGGTGAACCAAAAAAAATATATTTGTCACTATAATGGTGACGCAATGAATATAACGAATCTCATTTATTTTTTAATGAACAATCCAGCCTACCAGGCCAACAATGTCAAGCTTGATAATACTCCTCAATATCCAGAGTTCAGAAGCATGCTCTTGAGTAGCGTCTTTGCGAATCTATGACAAAAAGTCGAAAGGCAAAAGGTCGAAAGTCGACAAACCTTTTGTCTTTCGATCTTTTGTCATTTCGACCTTTTGTCTTTCGACCTTTTGTCCATAAACCCGTCTTTGCCTCTTTGTGAAGGGAAGGAAAAATACGAACTAGAGAGGCAACGAAAAGTGAGCAAGGAAGATGCGACACAAAACACAACGAAGGGAAATTCTATGAAAAAAAGATTGCCATCACAACTTTACGAGGCCTATTTGGTACGGGCGGGTCACTCAAGAGTTCTTTTGAAGTGTGAGTAAGGGCGAGCATAGGAGCAAGAGAGAAAGAGTGCCAGAAAAAAACCTCTCATTACAATGCACTCTTACTCGATTCGTTTGATGATTCGTGTAGTTAATGTTGATTTAAATTATGACTGCTCAGAAAAAAATCGAAATCGTATAATTTTTTCGTCGTGGAGGAGTTTATGTCAAGCCAGTTTACATGTACAGTGGTTCAGACTTGTTTAGCTGAGCTCAATTTCTCCTAAAATGGATTGGAAAATTGCAAGAGATTAATTGGACCAGAATATTTTTTGGTTTACGATTATATGATAACTAATACTTTGTTATGAGTAGGTGATGTAATATACTTACACTGGTGGGAAAAACGAGGAAGAAAACACAGATTTAGACAAATTTACAGGCTCAATTAAAAACCCTATGATTAAAAGAAAAAAGGTATAATTCAATCAAACTGAATTTTATGGTAAACTTCACATTTAGTAACAAAATAAAAACATTGGTTTACTATAATTTTGCATGTATTGGCGTATCAACAACTGAAATAAATGTTATGTCCTTCAATCATATTATTTCATGACTTATTTTGGAATGTTTTAGTGCAAATTTCATTCCATTTTCTTATAAGAAGCATTTACGATTATTGAGTCATGAAATCGACATACAGTGGTTAAACCACAGATAAGCATACGTAATACTGACGAAATTTCCATCGAACACGCATTCGACGATCATTTTAAATTCGCTGTGTTTCAAATCTCACAACCAGAGGCGCGCGTATCGTTTTTTTCGCGTTTGACGTTTCACACTACCACCATCTGTCGGTCTCGAAGCACCTTTTCGTGCAATATGCTCACCAGATGGTGTAAACTGCGCGATGGATTTTGAAGCAATTTGTTCTAAATGTAACGTCTGTTTGTCTGTTCTTACACTATCATGGGTCATCCACTATTATGGGTCATTTGCATTTGAATTACATGTGAAATAGAATGACTAACATTTGTGACTACACGCTCAAAAAAGCGTTCTGGAAAACGTGAACTGTCAAAAATACACCGCAAACTACCATGATTGGTCTCGTATACATGATCTAGTTCACGGTGTATTTTTGTTGTTGACGAGTTCACGCCTGCTGTTCACGGATACGAGAACGGATTTTTTTTCTGTGTAGGTAATCCATAATAGTGTGAGCAGTGTATCATTTTGTTCTGTTTAGACCCATTTCCCGTGTCACTAAAGTATTTTTACTAATTGCTCTAAATGAACAAATGAAAACCAATCAATTCAAACCCACAATTTCAAATTCTTTGTAGACTAGGTACTCAATGATGTTCCCTTAAAAAAACATTCATAAATTCGTGAAAAGCTGAACTAAGATGTGATTGCGCTAAACGAATGTCTAGCTCAAAAATGACATTTTCTGTGTTTTCTTGCAGTAAAGTGTATTAGTTATCATATAAACATGATTAATTTTTTTAATAGTAAAACTAAAATCTTTGCGAAAAACATTTGAAACTCTGCTGTGTTAGCAAATTCTAACACATTGTCTGTGATTTATCATAGAATTCAATTGAATTGAATGATCTTACGTATACTTGTCTGTAACTGTTCTATCGATTGTGCTACTTTTCCCCGAATGTTGTTTCCCCGAATGTCAGTTCCCCGAACGCCAGTTCCCCGAATGACCCGTTTCCCCGAATGCCATTTCCCCGAATGACCCGTTTCTCCGAAAAGTGTAGCAGTTCAAAAAGGTGCTATAATAGTTTTCAGTGGCAGGATGGTGAATAAAAAAAGAACGATAAGCAATCAAAAGAAGGAGGTACTTAGTCATTCTCGACTATACAAGTGTTGCCAAAAATGCTGAGGGCGGTAAAACTCGTAAGAACCGCCAATCAAATAAAGAAGGGTGCATATCAGATGACTAGTAGGTTCACCCCCCTGAAATGTATAAAGTTATGACAAATATGAGTGCCAAAAACTTTTCGGGGAAGTGGGCTATTCGGGAAAACGGGATTTTCGGGGAACTGACATTCAGGGAAGTGGCGTTCGGGGAAACGACATTCGGGGAACCGACATTCGGGGAAAAGTAGCACAACCGTTCTATCCCCCATTTGGTCTTAGACCGATTTTCAACGTGCCTGTGTACATCAGAAAGTGTTAAAAACCTCTACGAACGTTTTGTTAATTGCTGGAAACTTCTTACGATTCTCCTAGAAAATCTGTGTACTCGGTGAGCTCTTATTATGATTATGAAAAGATTATGAATCCGTAGGAAATCAATTTGAAATCCTGGTAACCCATTCAAAATTGATCAAACTTCCTTTGGAATACCTTAAATCATCTGACAGCTTATTGTTCCCATTCATAAATACATGGTTTATGATCTATTTCTTCGTCTATCTAGAAGTCATGCGGGTAATGCGGGATAACACTGATCAGTTATTTGGATATTTCCCAAAGAAAAATTGCTAATGATGCAAGTTTTATATTTTTACTGCCACCCATCACTCGTGACTTTAAATTGTTTTCTGAAAGTTTTAAGCATTAGAAAAACAATACATCAAAAGATTTTAGGTTTAGCTGATATGGGGGAACAGTCGTAACGCTAATATTGTGCACACAACGTACAACAGTTTAAGCGCCACTCCCGGGTTAGGGAGACTGCTGACGCTTTTCACAGGTCGGGCTATGAGACTCTCGACGTAAAAATACGGTTCCTTTGATTGTATTATTTTTGCTGCACTGTGAGCAAATGCCACAATTGTACAGTCAAAAGGAATTGTGTTCACTAGTTTGGGCTGAATTTTGATGACGAATAATGAATTTTAAGAGAAATGAGTATATATCATGCTGAAGGAATGGAGGGATGCCCGTTGATCTATATATTCTAGTAAAACATTTTATTACAGCGTTGATATGTTGTGTTTTGACCAGTCACTTTATCACAGTCAGCCGTAAGTTGTGAGACGAATCTGGAAACTGTGACAGAAATGAAAACAATACGACGGATTGAGAATACGGCAAGATGCATTTTCTATGCATTATTTCCAAAAAGAGATCAAGATTTATCAAAATCTTATTGTACAATGCTGCTGGTTTGTATCAGCATCATTCACTGCAATACTGGGAAAATTGCAGTTCTCACTGATCAATGCTTAATACGATGGATACTAGCACATCACCCTATCGGAATAAAAAATTAAAGTTAAACGAGTGTAAACACCAATCAATTTAGTGAAATAAGCGGTAATTGTCTTTAAAAAAAAAAACAAACTGTAGTTCGTAGACACAACAGTCAATTTGGACAAATTGAGATGTAGAATTGTGAAAAATAATGGAATCGTTCTGGTGGGCTTCGATCCCACGACTCCTAATTGGCTAGACTGGGCGCGTTAACCAACTACGCCACAGAACGGGTAACAATTCTGCAGCGCAATCGGCCAACCTGAAACCGTCACGACTCCACATCTCCTTCGGCTCTATTAGATGCCCAATTCGACTCTCCTAAGCGTGCTTACGAACAACAGTGAGAGATATTATTTTTAGCGTAGCACTGTTGCCTTGTTTCCACCATACTACTCACAAGCCAACGTTGGCCCTATGACATGGTTAGAAGGTATCTGTCCAGCTTTCGACGTGATCAATAGCTTAGCGCGCCTACGTTCTTTTTCAGCGTAGAACTGACGTCGAAACTCGAAACGAGAATTCCTGCTGGCTACGCTCGTCTGCGTGACTAAAACATCGGGATTGACACACGCGTTGGGCAATTGATTGACACACAGCTTGTGTCGAGGTAAAGAACAAGACTTGCACTCTGAAGATGAAAGTTCAAATCTGATTCGGCCGGAAACGTTTAATTTGACTTTTCTTTTTTCAAATCATAACATTCAACGTCGAATTGAAAAATTATTACTTTGATTTTTTCAAGGTTGAATAGTAGTGCAAAACCAAGAACTCTTGAAACTTACATTAAATCGATATAAAATCGTAAAATTTAAACCAAAATATGTCTCATTCAAATGTTTAAGTCCTATTTATTGAATGCTAAATGGATGGATTAAGTCTTGAAAAAGTTTAACAAATCAAATTTACTAGAGACACATAAATTGATGTTTGAGCTACGCAAAAATGTTGTTGTTGTTCCGCTGTGTTATCAAATCTCGCGTTCAGCACGATAAGGGCAAAAAACGCAGTGATCAACGTTTTTTTTCATAGATTTCCGTTTTTTCGATAATAATTTGGCCAGCTAATAGTATTTGACAGTGGAAAATCTCACCACCATTTTTCGTAATGTATTGTTATTTCTAACGAAAATCAACTTAATACCGCGTAATATTTCAAGTAGAAGCACAATCATTGCAGGAACGCCGCTTCGATTGTTTCAAATAACGGTCATAAAGCCGATAGATCCAAAAATCACCATTAAAATTAGGAAAAATCTGTGAGCGATCCTGTATCTGTCCATGCAACTTGTTGAAAACCAGTAATATTTTTTGAGGAGAAAAAAAATAAAAATGAACACAAGATATCGAAGTTAAACCATTACGAATAACCCTTGAAAATGAAAAATGGTCAAACTAACGGGGGTATTTGACCTTACAAAAAAAATCCTAAAAATATTATTTATTATATTATACATTCATGATACATCAAGAATAACAATATAATGCAACACAAATTCACCTTTGGGAACACTTTGGAATTCCTAAAAAAAAAAATTAAAACTGCTACAGAAGCACATTCTCTGATAACCCTTAGGTGAATCTTCATACTTCCTTTGGAATCCCTAGGATTATCTTCTTCTTCTTCTTTCTGGCGTTACGTCTCCACTGGGACAGAGCCTGCTTCTCAGCTTAGTGTTCTTATGAGCACTTCCACCGTTATTCACTGAGAGCTTACTATGCCAATGACCATTTTTGCATGTGTATATCGTGTGGCAGGGTAGAGTATCTTCGTGCCCTGGGAAGTCGAGAAAATTCCCAACCCGAAAAGATCCTCGACCGGTGGGATTCGAACCCACGACCCTCAGCTTGGTCATGCTGAATAGCTGCGCGTTTACCGCTACGGCTATCTGGGCCCCTAGGATTATCTGGGAACTTTATTTTCCTCTCCAAGAACACGTGTTTTCTGATCATTTTTTGTTCCATTGTTCTTAAAGCTCATCTGTTTAAAGATTTTTGAGTTTTGTTTTTTTTTTTCAAGTAATTTCTCATATTTCTTATACAGTGTTTGGATAAATTGTTATTTGAATCCATCGTTTGTTATAGATAGTATATGATTCACACAATAAATTCAATAACACAGCGTAGCAAAAATGATATTTTTGCGTGTCTCAAGAATCAAATTATGTGTCTCTAGTAGATTTGGGGTTTCTGAGTCTGATGCCGTTCTCAGAAATGTTCCAGCACGTCACAATTTTTTGTTACAGGTCGCCAAAGTTGCATAAAACACTGGTTTCCATGATGTTTACATAAAATTTGAAGTATGTTTTATCAAAAATTTTAATGATCTAATCCACAAAGTATACAAAACAGGACTTTAACTTTTGTTCCAGATATAATTTGGTTGAAATGGCACGATTAAATTTAGAATAAATCGATTTTTTCGACATGCTTGCAGTCTTCATACAAAATTCATCGTTTCTCTTATATGGCAATATACAATACTTTTCTAAATCATTAAAAAACAACTTTCCTCCATTGAATGTATTATGAACTTTGTTGATAAGTATTATTTAAGACATGAGGTTTGTATTCTGTGCATACAAGTTGGCTAAAATAGTCAAATTTAGCATTTTCAACAGCCAATATCTAAAAAACTAGACGTGCTATGATATTTTTGAAAACGGCAATGGATTCAGCAACCCTTAATTAAGTCAATAGTGGTATTTTGGTGCTTGAGACAAAAACGTGTTCGCAGTGTAATCAATAATCGGAACGTTCAATTTCATGGGGTATAAATTTCCAGCCTTTCTTGACCGACTCTCCAAGATAATACCTAATTTCTTCTCCTTCAATGTACGAATCACCACATTATCAGCAAAATAGTAACGCATTTTCTCGCTTCTCTCCCAACTTCTCTCCATTTCAAAACGTCCGCACAACCAAGGGCTGTCTCCACCCGGATGGTCGCCGGAATGTGGTGGTTCTTCACGCTGATCATGATCAGCTCGTACACTGCCAACCTGGCGGCGTTCCTCACCGTTGAACGCATGGATTCGCCAATCGAGAGCGCCGAAGATCTGGCCAAGCAGACCAAGATCAAGTACGGAGCGTTGCGTGGCGGTAGCACAGCTGCTTTCTTCCGGGTAAGTTCTGCAACAATCGCTGGAGACCGGACCATCAATTTTGAACCTTCAACAGGATTCAAACTTCTCCACGTACCAACGGATGTGGTCCTTCATGGAGTCGACCCGGCCGTCCGTTTTCACGGCAAGCAACATCGAAGGCGTTGAACGCGTCGTCAAGGGCAAGGGAAGCTACGCGTTCCTAATGGAGTCCACCTCGATCGAGTACGTCATCGAACGGAACTGCGAACTGACCCAGGTCGGAGGAATGCTCGATTCTAAAGGATACGGTATTGCGATGCCACCGAGTAAGTTGAAGTGAAGAAGACGTTGAAAGGCAGAGCGTTCCATGGTGTTTTTCGGTATTACAGATTCTCCATTTCGCACTGCCATCAGTGGTGCCGTCCTGAAGCTTCAAGAGGAGGGTAAGCTACACATTCTGAAAACTCGCTGGTGGAAGGAGAAACGAGGCGGAGGATCATGCAGGGTAATTTTCATCAAACACTTTTGTGAAAAAATGCAAAGTATGATCGATAATCTCTTTCATTGACAGGATGAAACGTCAAAGTCCAGTTCTACCGCGAACGAGCTTGGGCTAGCCAACGTGGGAGGAGTCTTTGTCGTACTGATGGGTGGAATGGGCGTGGCTTGCGTGATTGCAGTGTGCGAGTTTGTTTGGAAGTCCCGAAAAGTGGCCGTCGAGGAGCGGGTAAGTAAAAACGCTCTGAACCGCGATCAGCTAGTCTTCTAAATGATGTCAACCGAACCGACAGGGTACTTTTCGCAAAAATGATAATTAATACTGTTAATGTACCAAATGCATACCATACCTCGTAGAATTTTTAACGTATCTCACCTTCTTGAATAAATAAAAATGATTAAACTGCTTATATGTACGATCCATTTTCAAAAATTTTGGATAACCCCTACGTTTGTTTCTGAACAACTTTTGATGATCTTTTTATCTTATTTTATCTCTCACAATAAGCGAAAGTAAAATGGAATGATTTGGCAACAGATCAGCATTGCTTAGTTTGCTCGGTGCGAGAATAATATTGTAACACAGACATGTCTTCCTCATTGCTAAAAACTATAAGGGTACATCCCTATGGGGTTGTACGAACTGGTGACGTAGGACCACGATGGTTAATTTAACTGAATTTGATGTCGTTCTTGTTGCTCGTTTTGACTTCATACTGTTTTCAGTGCTCGAAACTTTCGTAAATATTTATGCATATAACGATTTACAGCCAATTTTACGTTTAATCATGACCCAAATATACATTATCTTTATCCGATGAATTCGTCATATTTATTTATGAAAATGTGAAATTTCACTTCAGGTTGTATGATCATTTTGAAATTATATTAGTAACCTCCTATGATATATATGGTAGCATTGGAAAGAACAGTAGTGATTGAGGCTTGTTCAGCATGCTGAAGTAAAATCTAAGTAATTCTAATTAAAGAATGTTTAACAGTTATGTGTCTATAGGAAGTTATTCGAGGATTATAATGAAAGCTTCAGTCATCGCTTTGTTGATCTTATGGTTTGAGAGAAATATTATTCATTGCTTGGCAATGTGATAAATGAAGTCGGAAATATTACTCTGTTAACTCTCTTACACACATTTGGTGGCTGAAAAGAGCCAAAGTCTTTGTTAGCTCGGATGCTGTCATAGATGAATCGCACTACAGGATGTTATCAGTTGATTGCCATGGTTAAATAAAGAATCCCCAACGCAAGTGTAGAAATTTGTATAAGTTCTCTGCTTATAAGACGAACCAGTTGAATGTTTTGTGGTGTGGATGGCACACATCAGCAACAGGTATTAGATCACACGGCTGAAGTCAAAATCTGAAAACGTAGCTTAAGTTTGAAATCCTGAGCGCTACCACAAGCCGGACGCTCGATTTGTCTAATGAAAGTAGTAATGATGCCTAACGGGCTTGATTCTTGACTGCACCACAGATGAGTTTATCACGAGCCGAAATCTCATAAACCAGATGCTGATCAACAGCTCAGCTACGAGGTGCCCCTCGCTAAGCAGGTTCGGAGGAGCTCTTACCAGCTCGAAAGCGAAAATGGAATGAAACCGAATCCGGTGAAGGAAGCATGCTTTAAACCCTTAGATTAGCAGATGATGCTCCTCCCATACATGCTCTTCTCTTCTAATCGACCAATCTGGAAAATGGGTATGTGCCAATAATGTGTTGGGCTAAGAATTACTTGAAAATTTCGGAAATTGTTAATGCGTGAGAAATTGATCGAACATGAATGAGTTGGAATGCTTGACATTTACTAATTATTCTCTAGTTAGCTATTGATAATCAATAGTTTTCTTTAGTATGAAGGTGAATTTCTGATTAATGGGTGCCAAAATGATGAAAATTGTTCAATCAGAATTTCTCTTGAAAACCATTCTAAATATGTCGCAATTTTGTTACATGTGATAATTTTCATAATCGAAATGCTCCCGTATATGGCTCCATATGGCAAATCAAAGACACTGTTGGAAATGCCACTCTAGTTTACAATCGTTGTGAAATGTTTAGCACTCACCCCGACGGCACAGCAGCAGCGTCCAAGAATAGTCTCAAATTGTCGTGCCATCAATTATTCATGACAAATTAAATTTTGTACGAAACTGTGAGATTGATTGAGGAATATAAGATGTAATAAGGTCGGAAATATTATTCTTTCAACTCTTTTCCACAAATTTGATGGCCCTGAAAAGGGCCGATGGCTTTCTTAGCCTTGATGTGGTCACAGATAAATAGCACTGCGGGATTGATCAGTTGATTGCCATGGTCCGTGGATGGCGCACAACAGCAACGGGTATTGGATCACCGGGCACAAGGCGAAATCTGGAAACGTTGCTCACTCTTGAAATCTTGAGCGATTTCATAAGTCCGACGCTTGATTCGCTGCTCTTTTCTTTTCGGATCAGCAACTCTGGGGGCTTCTGGTATTTGGCTCCTAACGGGCTTGTTTCTTGACCACCGATCACCAGACTCTGGATCGCTAGCTTGAAGGTCAGCAGGTGCGGACGTCGCTGCACAGGATCGGAGGAGCTCTTGCCAGCTCGGAAGTAGAAACGGAATGAAACCGAATCCAACGAAGGAAGCATGCTATATACCCTTAGATTAGCAAATTGTGCTCCTCCCATTCGTGCTCTTCTCTTCTAGTCGACCAATCTGGAAAATGGGTATGTGCCAAAATTATGAAAATTGTTCAGTGGGATTTTTTTTTCAAAAGCATTCTAAACATGTCGCAATTTTGTTACATGTGATCATTTTCGCAATCGAAGTGTTCTCATAAAATATGGCAAATCAAAGACACTGTCGGAAATTCCACTCTAGTTTACAATCGTTGAGAAATGTTGAGCACTCACCCCGACGGCACTGCAGCAGCGTCCACGAATAGTCTCAAATTGTCGTGCCAATTATTCATAACAAATTAAATTTTGTACGAATCTGCGAGATTAATTGAGGAATACAAGATGCAATAAGGTCGGAAATATTATTCTCTCAACTCTTTTCCACAAATTTGATGGCCCTGACAAGGGCCGATGGCTTTCTTAGCCACGATACGGTCACAGATAAATAGCACTACGGGATGTTATCAGTTGATTGCCATGGTCAAACGGGGAATTTGCTTATACGATGAACCAGCTGAATGGTTCGTGACGTGGATGGCGCACAACAGCAACGGGTATTGGATCCCCGGGCACAAGTCGAAATCTGGAAACGATGCTCACTCTTGAAATCTTGAGCGATTTCACTAGTCCGAGGCTCGATTAGCAGCAGCTCCTCGGATCAGCAACTCTGGGGGCTTCTGGTATTTGGATCCTAATGGGCTTGCTTCTTGACCACCGATGCTGAATGTATCACGAGTCAAAATCTGGGAGCGCGGATAAATTTGCGGCGGCGATGACGATGGCTTGGACGCTTCTCCGAGCGGCAGTAGTCCATCGCTCGGAGAAGCGCCCAAGCCATCGTCATCGCCGCCGCAAATCAATCTTGCGTCTTCCTCTTCCGACGACACAAATTGAACTGTGACGCGGGTGCAAAAGCAAAGCGAGAATGATTCGCCCGATCGTGTTCACAGTCCGACCGCAAAAAGAAGACTGAGGGAAGAAGCAGGGACCCGTTTGCTTTTATAGTGGGAAGCGATACCGTCGAATACTGCTCGATCGTGATTGGTTGGATAAGAAAGGGGTCAACATTTATCAAATTTTCAATAGTTCAACAACAAAATTCACTTATCGGATATATTATTATCGATGCGTAGACACATTTCTGATCGAATGATACTAAAATCGTAATAATTGGTTCATAAACAACTGAGTTATTAACGTTCAAAATCTCCCCCAATTTCGTTACATGTCTCATTTTCCGTACTTTTAAAGTGCACCCCAATATAGAAAACAAAGACGTAGTCCACGTCAAAAACCTAACGAATTAAAACTATTTCAGCCTAAAGCTAACTCCGAAATTAAGTGAGAGTTTGTTTAAAAAGAGGTACGAAACATAAACATGAAACATGAAAAAACTTTATAAAAGAATGTATGGAGAATTTTTAATTACTTCAAAACCGAGGTTAGCTCCGAAAAATACACCCTAATTCAGAAAAAAAATGGAATTTTCGAAAAATCGACCATATTTTCAACAAGATTACCGCTTCTAATGAGAACGTGAAGTACGTTCAAAATTCCGCGAGGTACGCTATGGTACGCAGTTGGTACACTCATGATAAGTTTTCATTTTTGAGTAAACTATCCTTTCGGATAGATTGACATTTCTAAACAACCAATTGTGAAATCGATCATCTCTCATGTGGCTTTTCCCATCCCGTGTCTTTCTCTCTGTTTTACTCTCATTTTCTCCATCTCATGTGCGTCCGATATGCGTGTCCTGTTTGGTTTTCCGCTACCATTGTCTTCCTTTCCGTCCATACCCTTCCGCTCCCTGATCGCACTTTTGTGTCTCTCAAAATCCCTATCCAGGAGCCATATCAGAAAAAGCACCCCAAAGAGTGTAGATTCGAGTGAAGCCACGAAACATTTCGGTCAAAATTTTACGCAATTCGCCACGAATACGACGATAGTCTGGACCAAATCGCCACAAACAAAAACAGCTTTTTAGTTTGCAAACAGACTGCTAAACAACAAATCAAGGTTGTGCATTCCTGACCCTCCCAGATCCCGTCAATAAATAAAAAACGCAGACTCAAACAAGATGGTGATCGTTGCTTCGGTTCTGATTTTTAAGTTTATCACTTGCCCGTAGGTTAAATTTAAACGAATACATAGGGAAAATAGTTCGAACAAGATGTAAATAAGAAACTGACAATTAAGATTTATTTGTTTTTATCTTTTGCAACCATTGGTATAATTCTAACACAGAAAATCAGTTCCCTAAGAAAACACAAACGTTTCATTTATCCACCCTTCGTTACAACCTGTACAACTTTTTCGAATCTTTTGCTACAGAAACAACAGCTATATTAGAAAGAGACCGCGTGAGTTCAACAAAACAACGTATACATTCGAAATCAGACTCCCATACAAATCAAATCCAACACGCAACAAAAAATAAAACAAAATAACCGCTCGCTCCCCCCTCAAATCAAAACCAAGTCCAAACACGAATTCCAAAATGTATTGTGTGGCGATTTTTCTTCTCTTCTCATCGCGACAATGCAATGAACACGCACGCACCCATACCCCCCGAAACATGCATTCGAATGTCAACGACGATCACAACGAACAATGACCGAAAACAAAAATGGCGACTCTTCGTGGGATGACGTGGTGCGACTTGGATGGATTTTTCTGATATTTTAACAGGAGGTAAGTTGCATTTAATTACATAATGTTATCAATAGGACGTGGTAGTCATTTGATATCTGGCAACTTTATATACGAAATAATAATGAAAAATCTATTATGAAGCCATCAACTCTATTTCTTGCAATAACATGTTTTCCCACTTCCATTCCTACAGATCTCCCTCTGCTCGGAGATGGCCTCCGAACTGCGATTCGCTCTCAAGCGCAACCGATCGGCCACAAAAGTAGCATCCGGCAACAGCCACAACAACACTCTTCGTACGTCCACCAGTTCCCGAGCATCGCCGAAAGATTCCGAACCCTCCTCCGAGCATCGGTTCCACCCACTTGGGCCACCTTACGCGCAGTACGAATTCGATCCGAAAGCAGTTGGACAATAACTTCGACGCCCTGCGTGATCTTGTATTAAACACTTCCCGAGGTATAACAATTGTATATTGAATGTAGTTGTCGAATTAATAGTCTTTTCCACTGAGAAATCGTACGCCACGTTGACTCCTAGTCCCATTCCGAAGATTGATAATTCAACTTTTCGCATACGAAATGAGAAGAGCATTGCCTTCGATGCATTTTGAAATCAGAAATTCGTTTTGTTTTTATGAATAAAAGATTGATCATAAGACTCAATGTAAATGTATACTAACTTTCTCCAAAAAACGTGTAATATAAGTTGAATCGGATCATTCAAAGCAATACATTTAAGTGAAATTTGACGAAAAATGTAAAAGACACAATTTAGCAAACTGTTGATTGAAGTTTTCCAACACAAATCAAGTGAGGCTTTGTTTTCTACTCAAAAAAAAACATCAAACCAAAATCCCCATCAATCAATGTAATTATCAAAGATCCTAAATGTTTACGAGCATAAACACTTTTTCGCAGTTCATACAATCTTCCAGAGAGAGAAAACATTCGAAAGAAAACGAAAATATTACACCCATTGTAGAAAACCTGCTAGCACATTTACACAAACCTAGAGAAAGATGGAAACGGTCGAAGCAAAACAACAGCGAGAAGAAAACAACTACAAAGAATCGATAATAAAGAGTAAACATTTTTTCGAATTTGTAAACAAAATGCTCAAATGGTTTCCCACTGCTGTCTTGATATTGATCTGAAATGTACCGAATATCCATTCACCTTTACGCCGCAAGCAACATCATCAAGCAAGCTCCCACTACTGGGGGGAGGGACACCGAGAGAAACCCCTTTGGAATCACCGCCGTCGCTTTGGGTGCAACAGCTAAGAAAGAGATCGTAAAGATTTCCCATCGCTGCACAGTGGTCGAATAAAACTTTGAAAAACTTCCTAAAATTGCTTTTTGTAATTTCTCATCGTAATAGGCTGTTTTTCATCTCAAAAATCTGTCCCAGATTTTAAAATATTCATTTCAACATATGGATTTTACTTTCAGCATCAGTAACGGTAAAAAAATATAGTTGTCAATCGAATTGATGGAAAACCTTTGAGGTTTTGTCCAATTTTAGTACGAAGGCACGCCACTGTGCGTTAAGCTTTTTGTATACATTTCTCACCGTTTTGGAGTCGATTTACGGCTTCGGCGACGGGACAATAAAAGTCGGACCCCGCCTGGAGACCGAGATTTTATGATGGAACGACGACGGTAAAGGTAATCTGCCAGAGATTAGGGTGCTAAAGTATGAACCCGTACAAACAACAGAGTGCTTTGATGGGTTGTCAAGCTTCGGGTTCGGGTAAGTGACGGTGATGGACGACGACGGTGCGCCTCCTTTGATTTGTATGGAATCCGCTCGTACCTTAGAGTAATGGTCATTCATCATCGATGGAGGCGCGTGGTGGTTGATTTTGATTGATGGATTTATTAGTGTCCATCTTTTATCGAGATGACTGATTTGGATTGTATTTTTTCTTGTGAGAGAATATAGATATAGAAATCGATAGATATATTCTTCTATTTATAGCGTTTCAACAGACAGAGATATTTTTTGTAAGAGTGATTTTTTCACACGGTTTCATCTCTGTTACTTTTGATCAAACAAAAAATTGGCATGTCACAAATTCCGACAGACAGTTAAGTGTATCTTCTTTTGTTTGCTACTAGAATCAAAATAATCCGTTAGAAACCAATAAGACTTTTCTAAAAACCAAATAAACAACTTTATAGTTAACTATTATTATATTGAAGATACTCCGTTTACCACAGAAACGTTAGGACAAATTAATGGTTACCATGGTTCTCCAACTCGATATCGAGATACAGTCGCCTCTCCACATCTCGATATCGAAGGGACCATCGAGATAGGGAGAGATCGAGACATAGAACAATGTTTTATAGGATACTAGATGGAAAATCACTCCGTTACCAGGAAAATCAAAAACAAACAGACGTCATTTTGTCTTTGCAAATTGTTTTGAATCCCTAAAATCCAGTCTAGTTACCTTGATAATGGGCATATCGACATACGGAGATAAATAATTGAAATCCGTTTGTATGAAAATTGGTCCAATCTCAACCCTTCGAAGGGGTGACCTTAAACCCAACAAACATGAATTGATACACAAAAAGAACAAATTAAAATAATCGTCTTCCACGCAAGTTTTCTGGAGCATTCCAATAAAAATATCACCCCCTAGGCCCACTCTATTTCCACAGTTGAGGAATGGATGAGGTCTAGGAAAATAGGAACCGCAAGTACGAGCAACGGGCACTTGTCTTGGCGGATATTGCACCATAGAGTCCAAGCGATCCTTTAGCCATCTTGGGTTAATGTTCGATGACAAGCTCAGCTCCGCTGACCACGTTGAATATGTCTATAAAGCTATATCGGCGCTTTCGAGGATGACGATAAACGGATCTACATTGGTTGCCAGCAAACGCAAGCTCCTGGTAGGCTTAGCACTTTTCATATTGAGTTTCAGAGGATCAATCTAGTCAAAAGCACTAAGAATGAGCAGAAACCTAAAGCGGTTGGAAAGCACATATAGAATCAAGTGTTTAAGAGTAACTAGCAAGCGCATGCTGAACGGTGTCTGAAAAGGCCGTTTGCATCAACGCCGAGATGACGCCATAAGGAATCCGCAACGCGTGTAAAGAGACAACGCTTAGAGGTTGGCAGCAGGATTGGGAAAACTCTACTTAAGGCAGATGGACCCATAAGTTGATTGCTGGGGACAATGGAAATTCGCGATTTCGCAAACATTTTCAAAATAAGATCTCTCAATTGGACCCTAGCTCTAAGCTTTTTTGGAAATTATCTAAAATTTTGAAAAAAAAACCTCAGAAGCCAATACCGGCATTGAAAGAGGAAAACAAATTATTACTAACTAATTGCGAAAAAGCTCAAAAACTTGCTATGCAGTTTGAAAGTGCGCACAATTTTAATTTAGGACTTACTAGTCCAATTGTAAATCAAGTTACTTAGGAGTTCGAAAATATTCTCAATCAAGAGAACGTTTTCGAAAATGCCTGGGAGACTGATTTGGAAGAAGTGAGAACTATTATTAAAAAATTCAAAAATATGAAAGCTCCGATGATGGAATTTTCTACATCCTCATCAAGAAGCTTCCAGAAAGTAGCTTATCATTTTAGTTGATATATTTAACAAATGTTTTCAATTAGCATATTTTCCTGACAAATGGAAAAATGCTAAGGTTGTTCCAATTTTAAAACCAGACAAAAATCCTGCAGAAGCTTCTAGCTATCGTCCAATCAGTTTGCTTTCCTCCATCAGTAAACTTTTTGAAAAGGTTATTTTGAACAGAATGATGGCCCACATCAACGAAAATTCAATTTTTGCCAATGAACAGTTCGGATTCCGCCATGGACATTCAACCACTCATCAACTTTTACGTGTAACAAATTTGATCCGTTCCAACAAATCTACTCTACTGGTCTTGCTCTTCTAGACATAGAAAAAGCATTCGACAGTGTTTGGCATGAAGGTTTGATTGTAAAATTGAAAAACTTTAATTTTCCAACATACATTGTTAGAATAATTCAAAGTTATCTGTCAAATCGTACACTTCAGGTTAATTATCAGAACTCCAGATCTGAAAGACTTCCTGTAAGAGCTGGTGTTCCTCAAGGCAGCATTTTGGGACCAATATTATACAATATTTTCACATCTGACTTACCTGAGTTACCTCAGGGATGTCAAAAATCTTTGTTTCCGGATGACACAGGCCTCTCCGCCAAAGGACGAAGACTGCGTGTCATCTGTAGTAGATTGCAAAAAAGTTTGGATATTTTTTCTTCATACTTGCAAAAATGAAAAATTTCTCCTAATGCTTCCAAAACTCAACTAATAACTAGCTGTTGTAATACCAAAAAGAGCTTTCTGCAGAGAATTCAGAATAAAATTTTGAAAATGATTCTGAAGTTTCCTCCCTGGTATAGTACCAATGAGTTACATAGAATATCCAATGTTGAAACATTGGAACAAATGTCAAATAAAATAATTAATAATTTCAGACAAAAATCGTTACAATCTTCTATTGCCACGATTGATGCGTTATATGTTTAGGTTAAGTAAATTCAAAGCGTTTTTTTATCTCTTATAAGCAGGAGAAATCAACTCACCTGTAAAAAAAACTGAACTGCTACGGCAAATTAAATGTAATATGTTGTTAACAAAATGTTAATAAAATCTTAAATTTGTTTAACCAAATAAGGATGATAATGTTGTCTAATAACACAGAACACCTAGTTATAAGAAATGAATGTAATGTTTGGAATGATTAAAAAAAAGGTCATTTTAAATGGGAATGTAGGAAATTTGTCGACTCATTCAGATAAGGAATTTCTTTACTTCTCTTGAGCGAAACAGCATACTTAGCTTTATGCTCAAAATGCTTGAGAAAATTCACTACCAAAATAGATCTGCTAGTATACCGAAGTTAGAACCCACTCGCCTTCTACGTGGTCTAGCTCAACAGCTCAAATACGCAGCTTTAACGCAAGACCACGTAGAAGGTGTCGAATCGGAGGCCTCAGTAATTAGATATTGATTTTAGTATACGTTGAAAATCTTCGGCTATAATAATTAAGCTGCTCTGCAGGCATCACTGAATACATGCAGTGAAACATAGTAGCCATGATTTGTGTGTGCTATATTTTACGCCAGATGCAGCAATGTTGCCTGATCAGAAGATAAATTAACACTGTTTATAAATTTCTAATTGGATATAAATCAGTAACTTATTACTGATCAGTCCGATTTGAAAACGGTCTTCGGCAAAGTTGTTGCTGACAAATGGTATCAATATAGTTCTAACTCTTAAGAACACATAGGCAAATATTATGACCGCAAATATTATCGTTCAAGGTGAAACATCTCGGAATCTAAAAATGGCCGTCACAATGACCGACTTATGCTTCTACTCACGTTTTCAAAGGCACAAAACTGGAGAAATAGTAGGCAAACGTTCCTGATCTTCTTATTTGAAGCTTTCTGCTAGTGCACAAAGTCAAAATAAGAAATGCACTGTTGTGGGATACTTCCTTCGCGAGATTTGTACTTTTAAGTTTTAGTGCAATCTTATAGGTTAGCTTCCAAACTGTTTCACCTTAAATTGATTGCTTTTCCCATAGTTATTCCCATACAAACTTTGAAGGGTTTGTGCAGTCTCAATTTTCATCCAAAGAGCTCAAATTTTGGGAGAACACTCAGATTTTGATCTAGCATCGAATGAACGGTGTGGAGCAAAACTGATTTTTTGAACCACCTTAGTACAGAATATCGAAAATAATTGAATATTATTGAAATAGAAAAGAGTTAGCCGATATTAGTATTAAATATAGATATTTTTCAAACTTGATTGAAAAAATAAAATGCCAGAACACTAGACACATATCTTAAGTGGTGTTTGTCATGAATTCCTAGTTATTTGGCAAAAATTATTTCAAAAATATTTAAGTGTCAAAAGAGACAGCAAATCTAAAGGAAAGATTTTGTGTCTAAAACCAAACGGGAAAACTAATGCTTGAGACTCACATAAGATGCGTTCTTTATTTAGCTTGATAATTCATCAATGGTTATGTTTTTGGCACCAATCAAAACGAATATAACGCACTCGCCGAAGTTAATTTAGAGAACTCACACCGAAACAAGCATCCGCACCTGCAAGCTTTTCATACACTCTCATTGAAACTAACATGAATGAAAATATGGGACACCAGCCAACCAGACAGACAGACAGCGCTGTCTCTGTCCTGCTGATGCGTCCCAAGCTGCGGCACTACGAAGATCACACAAGCATCCCCTTCAGTTTACTGTCGAGATTCACCGTGAAAAGTTGTCACGAGAAAAGTGTCGCACGCGTGCGCTTAGGACGCAGAAGTGAAAATTTTTCATTCGGCTGTCTTGTGAAACGTGTGTAGTTCGGAACTCGCGTCGGATAAACCAAGATTTTTGGTCGAAAAAATTGAAAGAAGTGATCAAAAATATTGTTAATTCATCGATCGAATGCAGTTGAGTGTATCAGTGATGGAAATGAGGTGAAAATTGCAACGGAATTCTGCAAAAAGTGATTTCAAGTGGACGAGAAAAATCTCAAGTGATTCACATGCAGAAGAAAAGTATGGGAAGCAAATAAGAAGATTGTCTGTCTTGAAAGGAAATATTTTCTTGAATGCTGATACAGTGTAAACAACAACAATGCTTTGAAGTTGTTTGACAACAACTATCGAAAGCCGGTGCTTAGTATAAATAAAACATCTATTTGTTGATTTGATCAACTTCAGTAATTACTTCAAGTTACGTAACCGAATAAAGCGACGATAATAAAAAAAAAGTGTGTCAACTCAGTCTTGGTCATATTCTGAGGTAACGTGGTCATCCAAATGCCGAACTGGTGAAAAATCGAGAAAAGTGAGCACATGCCATCGGAAAAATGATTAATAGGAAAAGAATGTTGTTGCTGTTGCTCGTATTGGCCGCCAATTTCGGCGTGTTCCACGCGTATAACAGCGATGCAGACGAAACGGTCGAGCACATCAAGATCGGTGAGTGGATAGTGTTTTTAAATATGTAGCCGAAAAAATTAAAATAAGAAAAGTGGTAGACACAAATGATGTCCTCGATGGTGTGAGCGAAAATATTACCTGCGTTTATAGCGCATTTTACTCGGCATTGGACTCCACACTTATAACATTCGATCAATAAATGCGTAGAAGATATCAAGTAGCGCCACTTTTATTCCAATTTCCGTTTTTTAATCTGGCATTTTCACAACGTGCCCCACCCATTATACACTTCCAGGTTTGGCAACTTTCTGGATACAGGGTTCATCGTAGAGTTGCGCAAACTCGTGTTCTTTCTTCTAACCATACGCTGGTTTCACACACTCCGCCAAAGAGCATCCTAAGCACTCGTTGTTCAAAAATGCCTAGCTCTTGCAGGTCCTCTCCACGTCTCATGACCGCAGAGGACTAGCGGTCTTATCATCGTCTTGTACATGGTATACTTAGTACGGAGGTAATGTGTACCAGACCGCAAGGCCTTGTGGAGTCCGTAGCAAGCACGACTTCCGGTAATGATTCGTCTTCGAATTTCTCTGCTGCAGTTGTTACCCGACATTACCAATGTTCCACCACCTAGAACTCATCTCCTTCGATCATCACACAACTGCCAATGCGAACTCTATTGATCTCGGTTGCTCCAACCTGCAGATATTTCGTCTTCGACGTACTACCCTTCAATCCAACCTTTTCTGCTACACATTTCAGCCTGGCACACTGCTCAGCAACCATCTGGAACGTTCTTCTTTTTTGCACGGTACGCAACCACCGTGCAAATACAGAATCGGGTGTATACACTGTACATCGTTGCCTTGATCAGTCTAGTCAGTTTTCCAACAAAACCCTTCTCTTCATTAACTTTCCATAGATCTTCGCAGTTGATGGTATCATCTATGAATCTATGAATAGGTGGTGCGTAGGAACTTGATATTTCCGACACTTTCAAAAGATCTGCCACAATATAAAGTTTTGGTCCGTTGTCGATCACCCGTTAACGAAATCGGTTCAACGCAACAAATCTGATTGCGATAGACGGTGGAAGACGATCTGGGAAAGCACTTTATAGGCTGCGTTAAGAATAGTGATTGTTCGATAGTTCACACATTCGAACTTGTCATCCTTCTTGTATAGTGGGTATATTACTCCATGCTTCCACTCCTCCAGTAGCTGTTGTGTATCCCAGATCCTTGCTATCAATCGGTGCAGATAAGTAGCCAACCTGTCCGGGCTCATTTTAATAAGTTCCGCTGGAATACCATCCTTCCCAGCTGCTTTGTTGCTCTTGAGCAGTTTGATAGCATTCTTAACTTCAGTTAACCTTTTGTGCGAGTTGGCACGTTTCCCTCATCCGTCGTACTGATGGCGCCATCAATCATGCTGCCTTGGTCGTTTTTTCTGCACCATTCAGGCGTTCATCGTAGTGCGGCTTCCACCTTTCAATAATCTCATGCTCATCCGTCAAAATACCTCCATCCTTATCCCGGCATAGGCTCAATAAAATATTCCCTATCGAGTTCCAAAATCAACAATTGCTTACGGTAATCCTAAACCTTCGGTAAGTGAAGGCTTTCGTATCTACAGATGTAACAAAAGATCTGTGGAACATATTTTAATAAGCCTATATGATTATAAATCTTCTTTATAAATCTACGAAAAATCACTTATTACTCTAGTAGATCTGGAGACCTGCACTCGTAGATGTTCTTGTATAATCTTGAACGGTTGTTCCAAATCTAAACTTCACGGAACATGTGCTCATGAGCACATGTATATGTGTATTAGGGTGGTTCATTCGCTCATTCGATTCTAGATCTAGTTCTGAGTGTCCTCCAAAATTTTAGGTTATTTGAAAACTGAAACTGCACAAGCCCTTAGAAGTTTACATGGGAAATAATATGGTAAAAGCAAGCAATTCATTCAATCAATTATAGTGTTTGCCCACGTGCTTCTGAGAGTTAGAACAACACTGATACTGTTTGATATATTAGTCTGCTACAACTTTGCCGAAGACTGTATAATCGGACGACTCAGTAATTAGTTATTGACATATATATATTCAATCGGAAATCTTTCGACAGTGCTTCTATGCGTTCTTCTAAATAGGCAACATTGCTGCATAAACTAAACCCAAAGGTTGTATCCCTTTAGGCCGAATGCCGTTAGGCCGAATTTCGTTAGGCCGAAAATGACCGATAGTTCTAATAAACTCTAAGCCCAAATGGATAACTAACAGGAATAGGTCAGGATAATTTGTATTACCTAGAAGCCGCCGAATGAATTTTCAGGTCGATTGGATTGTTGGTTTTCGATCAGAATAATTTGCATTACCTAGAAGCCCTCAATATCCGGTGAAAAATATAACTAGAAAGCACAGAAATTTGAAATAGTAGTAAATGACCAAATGTTATTTCAGCCTAACGACACTTTCGGCCAAACGACATTCGACCTAATGGCTATCAGCATAACTACATTCGGCCTAACGACCTGCACCCGTACCCAATTAATTCTTGGATAACTTGAAGAAGTCGTTGATCCGAAAGATCACTGGTTACGCTTACAGACCTGTAGGCCTGTGACACATTCCGGCGTAACGCGACATCGCGAGGAACCGACTTTTATTATCAAATGAGGCCTGTTCTCGGAAATATGCCTTGTGACCATGTCATAAAACAGGTTTTATATTTTACATATTAAATGTACTTGATGTTATGACATTCTTTTTGAAACTTAACACTGTAACCGTAACGCGGCATCCTCGCAGAAATGCACATTTTCAAACGTCACTCTATAATCGCCTATATCTGCTCTGCTATTATTTTTTATTAATTTCTTTATTAGTATCATTCCAAACATTACATTTATTATATCTTATATCTAGATGTTCTGTGTTATTAGACAACACTATCATCCTAATTTGGTAAAACAAATCTAAGATTTTATTAACATTTTGTTAACAACACATTACATTTCATTTGCCGTAGCAGTTCAGATTTTTTACAGGTGAGTTGATTTCACCTGCTTATAAGAGAAAAAAACGCTTTGAATATACTTAACCTAGCTTAACCTAAACATATAACGCATTAATCGTGGCAATAGAAGATTGTAACGATTTTTGCCTGAAATTATTGATTATTTTATTTGACATTTGTTCCAATGTTTCAACATTGGATATTCTATGTAGCTCATTGGTACTATACCAGGGAGGAAGCCTCAGAATCATTTTCAAAATTTTATTTTGAATTCTCTGCAGAGCTTTCTTCCTGGTATTACAACAGCTAGTCCATATTGGTACAGCATACAACATGGCTGGCCTGAAAATTTGTTTGAATATCAAAAGCTTGTTCTTAAGACAAAGTTTTGATTTTCTATTAATAAGGGGATAGAGACATTTTACATATTTGTTACATTTGGCTTGAATGCCCTTAATGTGATTTTGAAAGTTAAATTCTTATCTAGCATGAGCCCTAGATACTTAACTTCATCTGACCAATTTATTGGAACCCCTCTCATCATGAAAACATGTCTACTTGAAGGTTTCAAATAAAGAGCTTTTGGTTTATGTGGGAATATTATTAGTTGAGTTTTGGAAGCATTAGGAGAAATCTTCCATTTTTGCAAGTATGAAGAAAAAATATCCAAACTTTTTTGCAATCGACTACAGATGACACGCAGGCTTCGTCCTTTGGCGGAGAGGCCTGTGTCATCCGCAAACAAAGATTTTTGAAATCCCTGAGGTAACTCAGGTAAGTCAGATGTGAAAATATTGTATAATATTGGTCCCAAAATGCTGCCTTGGGGAACACCAGCTCTTACAGGAAGTCTTTCAGATCTGGAGTTCTGATAATTAACCTGAAGTGTACGATTTGACAGATAACTTTGAATTATTCTAACAATGTATGTTGGAAAATCAAAGTTTTTTTAATTTTACGATCAAACCTTCATGCCAAACACTGTCGAATGCTTTTTCTATGTCTAGAAGAGCAAGACCAGTAGAATAGCCTTCAGATTTGTTGGAACGGATCAAATTTGTTACACGTAAAATTTGATGAGTGGTCGAATGTCCATGGCGGAATCCGAACTGTTCATTGGCAAAAATTGAATTTTCGTTGATGTGGGCCATCATTCTGTTCAAAATAACATTTTCAAAAAGTTTACTGATGGAGGAAAGCAAACTGATTGGACGATAGCTAGAAGCTTCTGCAGGATTTTTGTCTGGTTTTAAAATTGGAACAACCTTAGCATTTTTCCATTTGTCAGGAAAATATGCTAATTGAAAACATTTGTTAAATATATCAACTAAAAATGATAAGCTACTTTCTGGAAGTTTCTTGATGAGGATGTAGAAAATTCCATCATCGCCAGGAGCTTTCATATTTTTTAATTTTTTAATAATAGTTCTCACTTCTTCCAAATCAGTCTCCCAGGCATTTTCGAAAACGTTCTCTTGGTTGAGAATATTTTCGAACTCCTAAGTAACTTCATTTTCAATTGGACTAGTAAGTCCTTAATTAAAATTGTGCGCACTTTCAAACTGCATAGCAAGTTTTTGAGCTTTTTCGCAATTAGTTAGTAATAATTTGTTTTCCTCTTTCAATGCCGGTATAGGCTTCTGAGGTTTTTTCAAGATTTTAGATAATTTCCAAAAGGGCTTAGAGCCGGGGTCCAATTGAGAAATTTTATTTTCAAAATTTTTGTTTCTTAAATCTGCAAAACGTTTCTTGATTTCTTTCTGCAAATCCTGCCATATAATTTTCATAGCAGGATCACGAGTGCGTTGAAATTGCCTTCTCCTCACGTTTTTAAGACGGATCAAGAGTTTAAGATCATCGTCTATAATCACGGATTCAAATTTTACTTCACATTTTGGAATTGCAATGTTCCTGGCTTCAACAATGGAATTTGTTAAAGTTTCAAGAGCATTGTCAATATCAATTTTAGTTTCTAAAGAAATGTTAACATCAAGATTAGAGTCAACATACGTTTCATATATATTCCAGTCGGCTCGTAAATAATTGAAAGTGGAGCTGATAGGATTGAGAATCGCTTCATGCGATATTTGAAATGTAACAGGAACATGATCAGAATCAAAATCAGCATGAGTAACTAATTGGCTACAAAGATGACTAGAGTCGGTTAAGACCAAGTCAATTGTAGATGGATTTCTAGAAGAGGAAAAACATGTAGGGCTATCAGGGTATTGAATTGAGAAATATCCTGAAGAGCACTCATCAAATAAAATTCTGCCGTTGGAATTACTTTGAGAATTATTCCATGACCGATGCTTGGCATTAAAGTCACCAATGACAAAAATTTTTGACTTATTGCGAGTCAATTTTCGCAAGTCAGTTTGGAGCAAATTAACTTGCTGTCCAGAGCATTGAAAAGGCAAATAGGCAGCTATGAAAGTATATTTTCCAAACTGTGTTTCAACAGAAACACCTGAAGTTTCAAAAACTTTAGTTTCAAATGACGAAAACAGTTGATGTTTTATACGCCTATGAATGATGATTGCAACTCCCCCACATGCCCCATCAAGTCGATCATTACGATAAACAAAAAAGTTAGGATCTCTTTTTAGTTTGGATCCAGGTTTTAAATAAGTTTCGGTAATAACTGCTATATGCACGTTATTAACTGTAAGAAAATTAAACAGCTCGTCCTCTTTACCATTCAGAGAACGAGCATTCCAATTTAAAATATTTAAATTATTATTTGGATCCATTAGAAAAACGTAATCCAATAACAATTTTGTGAGAGGCCACGTGCTCAGTAGCATAGCATCGTAGCAACATAGGCGTAGCAAGGTGTAACATAGTAACCTAGTTGACTTGTTATGTTGAATAAATAAGTTTTTCATTCCCTGTTGATAAATCACTCAAACAAGACGTGTTTCAATACGCGCTAGCTGCATAACTCTATCAGGTTGTGGTGCCCAGATAAAAACCACTAGGCAGATTTGAAGTCCAGTAGGAGTGATTATTTGGAATCCAAAGTCAAGAAGCGTAGCAGTTGATATCCTGTGATGGAGTGGGGACGAATCCCGAAGCTCAACAGTTCCAACTATCAGTCGTGGTCGTTTGCGGTGAAAGCGTTGCTGAGACGGGAGCAATTATGGAAATTTGTCGACCCAGGGACAGCACCGGTTGAAGTAACCGACGCGTGGACGAATGGTGACGAAAAGGCTCTGTCTACTATTCAACTTACAGTGGAAGAGAGTCAATTCACCATTATCGAGGCAGAAACGACGGCAAAATCGATCGACTTGGAAGGCGTTGAAGGAATATCACAGTAAGACTTCGCTTGGACAGAAAGTGACTCTTTTGAAGCAGATCACCAATCAAAACTACCGTGTTGGAGAGAGCATGGAAGCTTACCTTGCGGATATACTGAAGAACTACTCAAGACTGGAGAGTTCCGGTTTCCAGATGCAAGAATGCTTGAAAGTCGCACTTATCCTTCGAGGACTTCCGGAATCTTTTAACCCTTTGACGACGGCTTTGGAAGCTCGTAAAGAAGAAGATCTGACGCTTGAATTTGTGAAGATGAAACTCATCGACGAAGCCGACAAGCAGTCCAAACCGAAGGGCGGAATGGAAGAACAAGCTTTGAAGATAGGAGGCAGAGGTAAGCAGCAAAAATCTGTGGCGTGTTACTTCTGTGGAATTCAAGGTCATCGGAAGAAGGATTGCCGGGCCTATCTTGCGGAGCATAATTCCAACGAAAAGACCAAGAAGAGGTCCTACAAGGAAAAGGCGAAAGTAGTGCATGAAGATGACCAAAATAAGGCGTTTACGCTTATGGTGCGAAATCGTAGACAGGCATCGAAATCCTGGATAGTGGACTCCGGGGCGACATCCCATCTTGCGAATGATCACAAATCGTTCCAGCGTTTGGACAGTTCAGCGCGTCCGGAAATCACAGGTGCAGATGGAAACTCGATTCGTACTGCTGGAATAGGAGATTGTGTGATCCAGTGTCTCGATAGCAAAGGCAAAGAAGTGAAGATTACGCTGACTGAGGTCATCTACGCCCCTGACGTTGAAGGAAACCTGTTGTCGATCACGAAGCTCACGGAAAAAGGTGTACGTGCTATGTTTGAAGCCAATCGATGCAGTATGTGGTTCAATGGTGAGGAAATTGCGACGGCAGATCGAGTTAGTGGTCTGTACCAGCTGAATACGGTAGAAGAATCGCGTTCCTTGATGGTAGCAAATCGTCAACACAATAAGGACTGTCAACACTTGTGGCATCGCAGACTTGGCCATAGAGATCCGGATGTTCTTGGAGAAATCGAACGGAAGAATTTGGTATCTGGTATGCAAGTTAAGAATTGTAGTATACAGTTGACGTGTGAATGCTGCATCGAAGGGAAAATGGCCCGACCCACATTTGCAAAGGAAGCTGTGAAGACTTCAAAGGAGATTTTGGATATCGTTCACAGTGACGTGAGTGGCCCGATGACGAAAACTCAAGGCGGTTGCAGATATTACCTCACCATGATAGATGATCACACCACCGTTACACGATGGTATACTTTTTGAAAGAGAAGTCCGAAGTTGAAGGCAGAATTCGTGAGTATGTACGTTTTGTTGAAACTCAGTTCGGAAGAAAACCGAAAGCCATTCGGTCGGATAGAGGGGGCGAGTACACGAGTCACAGTTTACAGAAATTCTACGTTTCGGAAGGTATCAAGGCAGAATACACGGCTGGGTATGCACCCCAGCAAAACGGCGTGGCGGAACGAAAAAAATAGAAGCTTGAATGAGATGGGACTGTGCATGCTGCTCGACGCTGGACTACCGCGGAAGTTTTGGGCGGAAGCAGTTAATACAGCAGTATATTTGCAGAACAGACTTCCGACGAAAGCGCCTGACATCACACCATTCGAAGTATGGTTTGGAAGAAAACCGGATTTAAGCCACCTGAGGGTGTTCGGGTGCGGAGTGTATGCTTGGAAACCACAGCAAAAACGTAAGAAGTTTGAATCGAAGGCAGTGAAGCTTACGTTTGTTGGATATGCTACCGACAGCGAAGCGTACAGATTATTGAACACCAAGACGGGAGAAATAGTCATTAGCCGGGATGTGAGATTCCTGGAGGTGGACGAATTAGCGAAGAAGATACCAGACGGTTCCATGGAAAAGCCAGCAATTGATGAAACTGAAGAAACAGAAGTTCCTCTACAATTTACCGATTTGGAAAACGTCGTGCCGGAAGTAGCTGAACATCGTGATGAGTTTGAAGACCCCGAAGTCGAAGATGATGAGGAAGCCTATGAGCTTGCGGAGCAAACATTATCGGATGGTGACGAGAGTCAACTAAATGATGACACAATGAAACAAGCAGTAGTACGACGATCAACTCGGCCGAACATTGGAATGCCGCCTGATAGGTTCCAAGAAGTGGTAAGCCTGGCTGTGGATCTAGCTGAACCCAAGACGTTTGCAGAAGCAGTATCTGGTGCTGAGCAAGTTCAGTGGAAGGCTGCAATGAAAGAAGAGATGACGTCACATCGAGAGAACGGAACATGGGAGATTACCGAGCTACCACCTGGTCGGACAGCGATAGGATGTAAATGGGTCTACAAGCGGAAGCAAGATGAGACTGGTCAAGTGACAAGGTATAAAGCGAGACTAGTTGCTCAAGGATTTTCGCAGAAATTCGGAACAGATCGTGTTCGCTCCTGTTATAAAGCAAGCAACATTTCGAACCGTTTTAACGCTAGCAAGCAGGGACCGGATGCTGGTACGCCATGTAGACATCAAGACAGCCTATCTGTATGGAGAGCTGCAGGAGGAAATCTATATGAAGCAACCTCCAGGTTTCATGAGCAGCAATGTGAACGACGTGTGCAGGTTACGACGCAGTCTGTATGGACTCAAGCAAGCTGCAAGAGTATGGAACCATAGGATCGACGGAGTGTTCAAGAAATTGGGCTTCCATAGTTCAACTGCGGATCCATGCCTCTACGTGCGGCGAACGAAGAATGGATTCTTGTATTTGCTGATCTATGTAGATGACATTGTCGTTGTTGTACGAACGGAATCCGAGTATCGAGCATTGGTGGCGGCGCTTAAGGAGGAGTTTAAGATAACAGAATTGGGAGATTTACGTTTTTTCCTCGGACTGCAAGTAAGGAAGAAAAATGGAAGATACTCATTGAATCAAAGAAGCTATATAATAAAAGTTTTGTCTCGATTCCGAATGGAGAATGCCAAGACATCCAGAATTCCAATGATTACCGGCTTTCTACAACAAAAGGAGGAGGAATTGATGCAGAACCAAGGAGAGTTCCAGAACCTGATCGGATGTTTGTTGTATATCGCCGTCAATACTAGGCCTGATGTGGCAATTGCAACTTCTATCCTTGGACGACGAGTTTCAAATCCAACCACAGCGGACTGGAATGAAGCAAAAAGAATACTTCGATATCTCAAAGGCACAGCGGACCATGAATTGCACTTGGGTGGAGGAGAGCCATGCGAGATAGAGTGCTACGTGGACGCAGACTGGGCTGGAGAGATCGGTGAGCGAAAGTCAAACACCGGCTACATTTTCAAGCTAGGAGGAGGTCTCGTCAACTGGAGATGCAGCAAACAGACTAGCGTTTCGTTATCAAGTACTGAGGCGGAATACATCGCACTTGCAGAATGTCTTCAAGAGCTGCAGTGGTTGCGCAAGCTGATGGGCGATCTAGGCGAGACGATGAAGTTACCAGTACGTGTGAACGAAGATAATCAAAGCTGTATTGCCCTTACTGTTGCAGATAGAACCACTCGAAAATCTAAGCATATTAACACTAAATACTGCTATGTGAAGGATCTTCTGAAGAACGGAATTGTAACTATCCAATATTGCCCAACGGATAAGATGGAAGCTGATCTGTTAACCAAGCCTTTGGGAGCAGTTAAACTGAAGCAGCTGAGAGAAGCGATTGGAGTACGGCTGGCCAATGTTGAGGAGGAGTGTGAAAGGCCACGTGCTTAGTAGCATAGCACCGTAGCAACATAGGCGTAGCAAGGTGTAACATAGTAACCTAGTTGACTTGTTATGTTGAATAAATAAGTTTTTCATTCCCTGTTGATAAATCACTCAAACAAGACGTGTTTCAATACGCGCTAGCTGCATAACTCTATCAAATTTGATTTGTAAATTTTACACCTACTTGGACTGCTTCAGTCATAGTAGTGGCTTTGAACATTGCATCAATCATTAGATTCAATTGTTCAGTTAGAAAATTAAAATCAGAGGCAGACATATCATCTGAAGATTTCCTATTGGAATTTTCGGTAGACGAAGAAGCGGGGTAGGAGTTACCTGTGGTGGTAGGGTTTTTTCCATTTGATTTGAAACAAGTAGAATGGGTACTCATGAAACGAATAGGGGAAGAGTTCAAATTACCTGCTACGATATCGGCAAAGGATTTACCGTGGGTAGATACATTCGAAATTGAAAGATTCGAACGGCTATCCGACGGATTAAAATTAGTTTGTGAATGAGCATGATTATGATCTTCCTGATGGGTATGATTCATGATCAAGCGATCGTTAACTGAAAAATGAGCATTGTTCGATACTCTACCAGGCAAATTCCGGAAACGACCGTTATCGTAACGGATATTATCCTTCATCTGCCTGGCACGAGCCTCAACGACTCTTTTGCGTGAAATGCATTCCCAAAAGTTAGCTTTGTGAGGGCCCTTGCAATTGGCGCATTCAAACTTTCTGGTATCTTCTTTCACAGGACAGTCGTCCTTAGCGTGAGAAGAACCTCCACAAATCATGCATTTAGCATCCATGCGACAATTTTTTGTACCATGACCCCACTTTTGGCACCGACGGCACTGAGTGGGGTTCTGGTAATTTCCTCCAGGTTTCTGGAAATGTTCCCACGTCACACGGACATCGAACATAAGTTTAGCTTTTTCTAAAGCTTTAATATTATTTAGTTCTTTTTTGTTAAAGTGAACTAAATAATATTCTTGAGAAAGCCCTTTCCGAACAATGCCAGATTGGGTTCTCTTTTTCATAATGATTACTTGGACTGGGGAAAATCCAAGTAAATCATTTATTCCATTTTTGATCTCTTCAGGTGACTTATAGTCACTTGAGAGACCTTTCAAGACGACTTTGAACAAACGTTCAGTTTTGTCGTCATAAGTAAAAAAAATGTGCTTCTTCTCTTCAAGATGTTTGAGAAGAAGTTCGCGATCTTTAAGAGTTTCCGACAAAACGCGACAGTCTCCTTTCATTGCGATTTGGAAGGAAACCTTGATTCCCCTAATGGAGTTCAAGATCTCCTGCCTAAATCCCCCAAATTCGGAACAACTGACCACGATAGGCGGCACTCTTTGCTTCCTCACTTGAATCAAAGAGCCTAAGCTAGAGGCTGCTTCGATTTGGTGTTCGGAAAATTTGTCTAGAGCATCGAACTGATTGCTCATTTCGATACAATTATTCATTTCACCCTTGGAAGAAACTTCGCATTCCGGGGAAGCGTCCTTTCTTCCATTCTTGCCACGTGTAGTGACAGTTTTAAAACCCACTTTTTTGGAAGGAAGTAGTGAATTCAGAGATTCACCCTTCCTTTTGTTAGTTGTTGATACCATGTTTAGTTAATAAACGAGAAAGACGTGACCTTCGAGAGGTTTTTTCCCAAGACGGTGTCCAAGAAGGATTACCACCGCTAGCTTTCGCCAACGGGTCCAACGAAAAATCGAAGGCACGGGTCCAAACAAGGATCGTAAAGGGATCAATAGTAGAAAAAATAGTACTGAAAAGTACTGTTTAAGTAGCACTGAAAAGTACCGTTTTTAATTTTAGCACTGAAAAGTACTGTTTGTGTAGCACTGAAAAGTACTGTTTTATTGCTTTAGGTAGTTTTTAAGAAAACTTCCAAGAGCAGAGAGAATTCGTGTACGCACAGCACGAAGGTACGATGCGCACTGATCTGCTCTGCTATAATTTTTAGAATCTAGGTTTGTTCTTGGCAATCCTTATATGCATTGATTAAAACCAGCGTGTGACTTCAAACTGGAAGGAAATATTGAATAATTGTAGAATTGAATTGATTTCATTTTATGAGCGTCGCGTTACGTTTATCTCCCAACAGGGTTCTGCAAATGGGGTCGCGTTACGCAAAAAGCATTTTTTATGTTTTTTTTTGACCAAATCGGTGATACTGCTTTCAGGTTTCGGAAAAATTCATATCTAAAATTGTTATTTGTTTAATACATTCAACATTCTGCCTCACAGTGGAGTAATTTGATCCGACACTGGTAAAAACTAATTTAATGTTTCTGTGAAACCTTTTGAGGATGTCGTGCTTTTTAAAAGCGTAGATGGTGCTTGGGGTCACCACAGAAATTTTACTAAGTTCTTTGCAATAATTTTTAGACGCTTCTGTGATTTTTTAAGAATGTTTCGGATACAAAGCCTTCGAATGGCGGAGCGAATAATCATGCATTTTGGCACATGGTAGAGTACGATGTACTAGTATGCTTTAGGTAAAGTCGACAAGCAGATGTTTATGGAACTATCCGAAATTCAATAAATACAGTGGAGTTAATGGATTTGATAAATGGGTAAAATTATTCAAAAGATTCAATAAAGTATTTTAAGCATATTGTGTGATAAATTTGTAGAAGACCATAATAGCTTTCTATTAATGGGCTGAAAAATCTGTAGAGCTACTGTACAGTGGTATAATAGCCATTTTTTGGGTTAAAATGTTTAACCGTCCCTTTGTACTTTTTTGAAGATTATGTTTCCGACTACGTTATAGAGGACATTTTGGGACTGCGTTTAGAGTGTAGCACGCTGTCTGTAGCAGAAGATTATAAAAATCGAATTTACATCGGATTGTTTCTCGCTAGAGATTAGTATTTGAACTACGTTTTCATAATCAGAAGGTTTTAAAATATTCTATCGATGAAATATTGATTTTTTCCACTTATAAGCCATTCTTCATACTAAAATCTATAAAAATCCCGTTTTGTGACAAAATGTATGAAAAAAATTCACCGATAGAATATTTTAAAACCTTCCGATTATGAAAATATTGACCGAATACTGATCTTTAGCGAGAAAAAATCGATTTATATAATCTGCTGGTTCAGTGTAGGTGTTCAGGATTTACTAAAGGTGGTCTGAATACGGAATTCTGCCGCACAGGGTGAACCTGATATTGGGCCAATAATATTTCAACGTCCATCTAGTATTTTGAGGATCATGTTTTAGCAAAATTGTTAAGGACGTTTATGGTCTCAAAATAGTGATCTGAATATCATGGAATTCTGTCGCACAGAGGAGCTATTAGATCAGATTATTAGGTGAAACTGTGAATACATTTTTACTCATAAAATTCAATCAGGGAAAGTGTACCAGTTATGGCTACAGTGGTTCCCTATTTGGCCATGTAAAGTGATTCCTAAGGGCAATCAAGAGCTCATGGAGGTTTCAGGAGTTTCCAAGATATTTTCGATTCAAAAAGGTTCTTGAAAAGCTACAGAATATTTCAGAATATTCCTTGAAGATTTCATTCACATCCGAAGGTTACTCAAGCGGTTTAAGAAGTTTCGGAGAATAATCATGGGCCCTAAAATGTTTCCAGGTATTACCATGAAGTACCCAAAAGTAGTGATTTTAAATAGTGCAGCTTTATACGGTAAGCTTCGTTCAAGTGTTCAAAGAGAAAGTAGCGATGTTCAGATTATGATTCCTCATCTGACACAAGCCAATTCGTAAGCTCAAAACTAATTTTGTTTCAGGAGAGCGCTATAAGGTGCCGGTACCAATGGTTGTAATGTACCAGTAGATTGGACTATGAAATAAAACGTACATTTTTCGATAAATCCGACTCCTGTTTTTTTTTTTTTTTTTTTTTGGTGGATAGATCGCCTTTAGTTTAGTCGAATTGCCAAAGTTCAGCTTTTTATTTTATCAAAAAGTCATATAATTGATTAGAAAAAAAATTGCTCCCTTGCACCAGTAGTTAATCTTAAAAAAATGAATGGTGCAATTGCTCTACATATCAAACATTGAATAGACATACAAATATACGCAGCGCAATGTGTGTGTTAGATTGGCTCTGACTACGCCTCCCCGTCAAAATCTTTCGCATTCGCTCGTCAAAAATGTGACTGCATGTCACGTGGCCCAAATGCACTGACCGGAAAAAAAAGAAATGCTAACGATTCTGCCTGCCACCGACCGCCGCCGCCGAAAAATTCGACGCCAAGCAACGGTGCAGAAAAACAGCGAAAATCTGAATGAAAACGGCGATGTTTACCAACAGAGCAAACACCATTCGGCAACGCGCGTTCATTTCCTTCTTCCTTCATTTTTTTACCATTCGCATTTTCCCAATTTTCCCCTTACTCGCTTTACCAGCAGGATTTGGATCGGATCGGTTCAGTGTATTTCGTTCACATTTTTTATTTTTATTTTGCTTTCACTCGACCAATCCCTCCGACCAGTAAGCTGAAACATAAATATATCTGAATAATATAAGAAAAATACAAGTAACACATTTTGTTACTTTGTGTTCTTGGTACTACTTTTACCTTTTCCCCACTCAAATACCAGCTGAATCACATTTAAACATTGATTTTGAAAATTTGTCGATGGAGGTGACCCATTTCGCATAAAGACGTTTAGCATAAAATATTTTCATACAAGAACAGGTAGCATTTTAAAGAATGCATGCAATTCTCTTTATGCCAATCGTCCATTATGCGAAAAGTCTACCAATATAATTATGCGAAACGTCCTACCCCCTGAGTCGATACCTCAACCTTGACACTTTGGATCATGTTTGAAGTCCACTTAGTCGTCAAAAATGCCACAGGGGTTTGACTTTTTAACACTGGAGATGTTCCTAACTGACATTTCAAAAGGTACACTGAAAACAAAATTCACCCAAAATTAGAGTTGAAACCAAAGAGTGTGGAAAACCCGCAAAATAACATAAACAAAACGTGAAATACATTAAGAAATTGAGTTAACAGAAAAGTAAGACAGAAATGCCCAGCACGCTACCGTTTTGAGCTCCAGGTAGCCAAAGTAGTATAAAATACTGATTCTATAAATTCTATAATTCACATAAAGTTTAAGCTATGGTTTATTAAACTTTTCAGAGATATATTCCACCAAGCATGTAGACTAAATGATTAACTTTTATGTAGGATATAGTTCAGTTGAAATTGCACGATCACATTTTGGATTAAATCAATTTATTCAACGTACTTGCAGTACCTAACGATTCAAACATAATTTGTGAAAAAAGTGGTAATTAATAAACAAAAGCTTTTGCAATTATGTTGCAATCCACTGGTCGAGCCGTCTCAATTTTTTTCTTCTCCCTGTCAAGTTTGAACTATTTGAATAAACGTGTCCGCTCGAGAGAGGCTAAAAAAGCACCGCGGAGATACGACGATGCTGTTTGTTTTCGTTTGATATACCATAAGCCGGAGTAAACTATTGAAATCCTCGCCGGCTGGCATATGTTGGCTGGTGTTTGCACTACTGGAGGCGCCCAGCAGCAGAGCGGGACAAGCATTTTATGATACGTCCTACGTGTTTAAATAGCACTCTGGATGGGGCACAATGGTAGGGCTCCATGCAAGGAAGTGGCCAAAACTACCGAAAAAGTGTTCAAATAGTCAAATCTTCGAAAAGTAAACGAACTAAGTTTATCGATTTATCGTATTTCACAGACAAAATTCTACACATCTCACTTTAAACCTACGCGGGTTTTACTTAAAAAAATGATCAATTTTCAGATTTACAAAATGACTTAAGTCAGATTTTCAACATTCGTAATCTAACCACTACTTTCAACCAATGCTGGAGAGACAAAGCGACGTAAGTACAAATCGGAACAAAACATCCTTGAGGCGATCCTGAACTGGTACAAAAACGTCGTAAGTAATCAAATAACACGCTGTTCGTTTTATGGGATATAACATGCTGTTTTTTTTTATGGGAAAATAATAAAAAAAACACCCTCTTTTTTATTTAATGACAAATTCGCATGCAAAACTTACACGGTGAGAATGTTGAAAAGCGGATTTATTTTAGAAAAGTTCCAGAAAAAAAGGTTTAAGAAGAATACATTTTCTAAAATCCCTATGAAAGTTACTTACGTTAATTTGAAAAAGTAGTCGAAAGTAGCATGTTACCATTAGATATTTCTATCACAAAATTTGAAATCACTTCATGATTCAACTGGTTTGAAAATTCGTAAAAGGGCCTATCTGCCGATGATATTTGAATTCAAGCATTTTTTTAATAAATCATCGAGCTTTTAGTGGAATACCAATAAATGAACGAAAACCCGAATTTAGTACTATACCATTTAACTTTGCTAGAATTTGTATTCTTTGACAGATACGCGTATTACGACCTCAACTGTGAGCACACGTCTTCAGTGTCGTGTACTACAATCGACTTAAGCCTTACAGTTGAGGTCGAAATACGCGTATTTGTCAAAGGATACAAACTCTAGCGGAATTAAATGGTATAGTACTAAAGGCGAGTTTTGGCCACATGTTATTTGTTTATCAACCATTGTGCGTGCGGAGGGAGAGAGGTGGTGGTCGGTCGATGGCCATCGGAAAAGCTGCAATTCGCAGTGCACAAAGCAAATGGAACATGAAACCACGAATTGGATGGAAAATAGCGGATAAATGCTGTCGGTTATTTAGGTTTGATGACATGAGTAACGATTTTTCGGATTCGTTTGAGCTACTGTGTGACGGGAATGCTAATAGAGTGCGATGGATTATTTTTTTGTTTGTTTCTAGATGCCAATTATTCAACCGGGATTCTATTTCATGTCAGTACTTAGAATGTCTAGTTGATTTTTATATACTGTTTGTGTTTTGCATTATTGTTGTGATTTTTTATAAAGTCCTGGACCTCAATATATGAACTAGGTCAGGGGCTCTTAAATGGAATAAGTTTGTGAAATGAGGTTTGAAGTAAACAAAAAACAATTCTAAAAATATTATTGATTTTATGGAACATAATCTGGCACAAGTGTATGTAAGTTAAGGTCTTCCAATAACTCCTTTGAATTTAGGCATACCAATGGATTTGATTGACAAATAATAATTGTTGGTCTGATTTGATGTCAAATGCGTAAGTGTCAAGTTGGACCTGAACTTTTATCCCTTCATTAAAGAGTAATTTTTGCTGAAACTAGGCCGCCATCGGCACCCATCGTTAGAATTCTTATTTTTCCTTTCTGTTTTCTCAAATTGGTGGACTCCTCGTACGTCAGCTATCTAAACAGTTTACGAAAAAGCCCATTTTTGATAAATCTTAGGTATTTCTTCACGTGATATGTCTAATATTTCCCTTGGAACACATAGCAAACTTAGTGGCATCGTATATATAAAAGATATAACTTTCATTTGAAGTTAATAAAATGTTGGCGGTCATTTTAAATTTGGCCGCCATCTTGAATTTTGTTAGAAAAATCGTTTTTCCACCATTAGCGCACCGCTTGTTTTGAATTCTGAGATCACCATCAGAAATCTGAGGAAAAATTGCGTAAGATAGGCTACAAAAACTAGATGAGCAATTGTATTTACCCTATAAAATGAACGATTTTATAAATCATGTTCTATGATTTCGACATATGTGGCGAGTGCAATTAATGCAAACTTCATTTTTTGTACAACAAAGAAATAAGTTTTCAATCGTTGGTGTTTTATTCGAGTCGAGTGAAGAATAAGAGTATTATTTTAAGTGATAAAATCTGGCGGCCATCTTGGATATTGACGCCATCTTAATCTTTAGTAGTAGAATGAGTTTTACACCTTGATAGCAAATGGAAGCAGTAACACCGCTAACGCATGACGGCTCACCATAGTAGCATGTCCGAAAGAATTTGAAACTATTGAGAACCAGAGCTACAGGTCCAAAGCCCTGATAAAAGTGGATGGTAGTGATGGCTATGACCGTGGTCATCATGTAAAGAACAAGCGGACGATGCTGTATCGTGTCAGCACCGAGGAGGCAGCCCCTCTAGCACGATGTAGGTAGCGCAACCCTGGTTAGGTGGCTATCGAAGACTCTTCACCAAGCAAGAAAGGCAAAAGTAGAGCAAACGGATTCATTTTACGGCAACAGACCCGGCAACGAATAAAGGACAACTATTGGAAAGTTGGATCTTGGAACGTGAACTGCGGAATGTCGGCGTGAACGTGGCAGCTATCCAGGAAATACGCTGGCCGAGAACCGGAGAACGCGAATTCCGAGCGGTGGACCCCATCGCCAACACTTCATTCAAGTACCACATCTACTACAGCGGTGGTGACAGAGCAGAACGTGGAGTTGGCTTCATAGTGATTGGAAAGCAGATGAAGCGAATTATTCGGTGGAAACCGGTAAGCGACCGAATCTGTGTGTTGAGAATGAAGGGCAAGTTCTTCAACTACAGCCTAATCAGCATATATGCGCCAACGAACGATAAGCCCGATGACATGAAGGATGAGTTCTATGAGAGCCTGGATAAGGCCTACGGAGAGTGCCCAAAACAAGACGTCAAGATAGTCATCGGCGACGCAAATGCGCAGTTCGGGAAACAAGATTTCTTCCGACCCGTCATTGGAACGGAAAGCCTTCATTCCGTTACCAATGATAATGGCCTGCGGCTAGTAACCTTCGCTGTTGCTAGAGGGATATAATATTGTTCGCGCACGGGTAGGACCAATTATCCGTTGTGTGATATCGGGAGTAAATTAGGCGGAGTATGTCGACATGTTGCCATTGCAATGGTCAATCTATAACTGAATTTATTGTCATTAACTGGTATACATCTACACATCCAAATACATCTGATTGTAGGGACTTACACATATCTTTGCACAAACAAATATCGACTCGGATCATTACCTCGTTGTAGCTAAAATTCGGGCGCGGTTATCCAGCGTCACGAGTTCCGCAACACACAGAACGCTGCGCTTCAATATACAACGCTTGTCGACTGATGGGGTAGCTGCGCAGTACCGTCAGCAACTAGACGAGCAGTTGGGAAGAATCAACGTTGCTGGAGCGTCGACAGCCTGTGGGACCCTATCCACGAAGCTGTGACAGCAACGGCGCGGGAAGTGATCGGCACTGGTCAACGACGAAGACGAAACGACTGGTTCGATGAAGAGTGCCAGAGGGTGACAGACATGAAGAATGTCGCCAGAAGCCGCATGCTTGTGACCGGTACCCGACAGAACAGAGAGCGGTACAGGGCAGCGAGAGCCGAAGAAAAGCGAATCCACCGCAGAAAGAAAAGGCAGCACGAAGAAAGTGTGGTAGCTGACGCTCAAGAAAGCATGAACCGGAATGATATGCGGAGATTTTATGCAACGGTCAATGGTGCGCGGCACAATACCGTACCAGTGCCCGCCATGTGCAATGATCGAGAAGGGAATTTGCTGACCGATAAAACGGCGGTGGCTGCCAGGTGGAAGGAGCACTTTCAGCAATTGTTGAACGGTGAGAATGGAAATGTAGCGAGGAACAGGATGAACATAGATGATGACGATCAAGCTGTGGACCCACCAACCATAGGAGAGGTTAACAAGGCTATCAGCGAGCTGAAGAACTGTAAGGCTGCTGGAAAGGACGAGATCCCGGTCGAGCTTCTCAAGCACGGAAGCGAGCAGCTTTACCAGTCGATCGACCGAGTACTTCTGAAGGTATGGGAGGACGAAGAATTGCCCACCGACTGGTTGGATGGCCTCATCCGCCCTATCTACAAGAAAGGGCACAGACTGGAGTGTGCCAATTACAGAGGAATTACCCTGCTGAATTCAGCGTACAAAATTCTGTCGCGCATCCTGTTTAACAGACTGAGACCGCTCGAGGAGTCCTTCGTCGGCGAATACCAAGCTGGTTTTCGTGAGGGCCGTTCGACAACGGACCAGATGTTTAGCTTGCGAATGATCCTAGACAAATTCCGGGAGTATAACTTGCAGACTCACCATCTGTTTATTGATTTCAAGGCGGCGTACGACTCAGTGAAAAGAAATGAGCTTTGACAGATAATGTCTGAACTAGTGTCACTTAGTGCGAATGTCGGAAGAAAGAATTGCGAAAATAAGATTCAGCAGGGAACCAGGTAGAGGTCGGCGGCTTCGGGAAAGACCACGAATACGCTGGCTGTACGCAGTGGAAGAAGACCTGGTAACCCTAAACGTTCGGGGCAACTGGAGAAGTTTCGCCCAAGACCGACGAAGATGGAGCTCTACAATACGCCCGGCAATGGCGTGATGCTACGCTGTAGCCATCAAGGTATCAAGGTAGGTAGCAAATGGAAGCTATATCCTTTCTCTATACGCCACTAAGTTTGCTATGTGATCCAAGGGAAATATGAGACATAGGGTAAACAGGTATAATACGCCCCCTAAGGAAAAACTGCTCTATCGCAGTAGCAAATGCATTACTCCTATAGTTTTTCGTGTCAAACTATTATTTACTTAGTTGGTCTTGCTCTGCATGCAACTTTCTCTTGCCAGATAGCTTCTAAAAAGAGTACAAGACGTTTTTGTGGTGTACAGAGTCTGCGTTATGAGATTTATGATAAAATGCTTCTCACCGTGCATGTCTGCAAAGCAAAACAAAAAAAAAAACGTTTCAGTGTTCTATAATGTGAGCGCAGCCCTGTACACGATGAGCTTTCCATTTAAAGTGTGGGAAAGCGTACACGGAGACGGAATTCAACTCAATTTTGGGTTGTTTCAACGCAATTCCGTAGTTGAGCCCAATAACTCAATTTTGGCTAAATTTCCAAGGTCCCCACTAGGTAGTTTGGCTTTAATTCCATTAGAGAAATATACTCAATTTTGGGTTGATTTAACGCAAAATTGAGTTCTTTCGACCCAAACATAAGAAAAGTTGCATTTACCCAAATTTGGCTTATTGGGCCAAAGTACCCCCATTGGGTAGATGCAGCTCTCTCTATTTTTGACAACATTCGTGTGGGAGAAAGAGAAAACCGAGAGATTTTGGGTTGAAACTATAATCGATATACTTAATTTTGGGTAAAGTAAACTCAAAAATTAGGTAAAAATATTTCTCCGTGTAAGCTTCAGCTTTCATTGGAATCGGGTGCAATATGATGCGACCGATGCGACCACACACAGCCTTGGGTTGTATTGATGGACGCGAGAATGATGGGAGCGTTCAGTGGAGACGTTTCGAATGATGAGAGCGAGAGAAGATGATTTCACGAATGGGTGTGAAAGAGACGCGTTGACCATTGATGATCGGTCCACATTTGTATGGGTTAAAGAATGCAAAAACCTAGCGCGGATGGAACATGATCGTTTTGTGGAGGTTCAGTTTGTTAGCAGATTTTGCGACGAGCGCATACCGTTTCGTGGAAGTTAATCGGCAAGCGTCAGTTACCACAATGGCGCAATTCGGTAGGCTTTGTGAAGTGAATTTTTTTTTTCTGGAGCGACAGATCTCCATACTAAAATAGTTTGAAGCGACAGGTCTTCAATAGACCAATATGGTATTCCATACCAGATAATTTCCAATACTTACAACCTGAATGAGGTATGAATGAGCCCTGCATAAGAGGTAAAATACCTCAAATAATACCTTCTGCATATTCTACAAATACCAAGCTGATAACTAGATCAGGTATTGTAATACCTAAATAATACTTGATGGATTTTCATATAAAAGTGAAATTTTTCAATACTAGTTCAATACCTCCAGCAGTCCTCAATAGCTGTCGAATACCAAAATGAAGTATTTTTAATTGTTTTAAACATTTTTGTCAAATACCATTATAATACCAAAATGAGGTATTGATAACTGAACAATACCTAATTGTGGTATGATACCAAAATATGGAATGCATAAGTTATTGGCGAGTTATTCTTTCCTCCTCGGGTATCGGACCCAAAATTTTACACCAAAAAGCTAATTTTCGATATTTTTGGTTTTCCTATTGGCTGTTTATACTTCTCACAGATCTTATATGCGCAACATCTTTTTTTCGCGGGTATTTAAGATATGCAATCATATTTACGTGTTGAAGAAGCCTCAATCCCTTGAAAATGAATTGGGGCGTATTGCCCGGTTGGGGCGCATTATACCAATTTACCCTATCACGTGAAGAAACACCTGTTGTAATCTTGTAATGGATGTAATTTTACTTCGGTAAGCCCCTTAACTACATGTAAGCAAAGCGTTATTATTGGACCCCTTGAATAAAGTTAGTTGAAGATTTCTAGCGTAACAGAGCACGCGTGTTTTATTTCTGTATACCGAAACATGGTGTCAGAAGTGGAGAAATCTGCCTAATAAAAGTTAATTGAGCAGATTTGCGATCAATATAATCGATAAATCGTCGGTTGTGCGAGTTTTTCGTAGTTGCGGCGCGAAATACGTGTATAAATATCGCGGTCGAAAGCATTGCAAGCCTCATCAAAATGGCGGAAGAAATTGCGCAGCTGCTAAAGCAGCAAAATCAGATTTTCGCCAATTGGGCGGAACGAATGGGAAATTTCCAGATAACCATCCCGAATCCAGCGTCACCAGCACATATGACTTCCCAATCAGTGCCGTTACCACCACCACTTTGCTTGGAAGGAGATATGGAGGAGAACTATACTTTCTTCAAATCCAATTGGAAAAATTATGCAGTCGCTGTCGGCATGAACGACTGGCCTGAAACCGAAAATAAGAAGAAAGTCAGTTTTTTGTTGTCAGTCGTTGGAACGGATGCACTGAAGCGTTACTTCAATTTCGAGTTAAGTGAGCAGCAGAAATCGTCTCCGGAAGCTGTATTAGAAGCAATCAGGAACAAGGTAGTGCCAGTTCGAAATATTATTGTTGACCGGCTGGAGTTTTTCTCTGCGATCCAGATTCCGACAGAAACAATCGACGAATACGTGAGTCGTTTGAAGGTGCTGAGAAAACCGTGTCGATTTGGTCCATTGGAGCAGGATATGATGGTGTTTAAAATAGTGACGTCGAACAAGTGGTCTAGTTTGAAAGCGAAAATGTTGACCATGTCAGATGTGAACCTGACGAAAGCCATCGACCTTTGCAGGACGGAAGAAATTACAGCACGACATTCAAAGCAGCTGTCTTTGGAAACGCCGGTGGAAGTCAACAAGGTTACCGATCAAGTTTGCAAGTTTTGTGGTGGCAGACATCCTTTCCAACGAGGATCGTACCCGGCCTTTGGAAAACGTTGTGATAAGTGTGGTGGCAGGAATCATTTCCAAAAGGTCTGTATATCGAGTGGATCATTTGGAAGGCCGAAGCAAGGTAGAAGAGTGAAAGCGGTAACAACATCGGAAGCGAGGTCTATCCGGGCTGCTGATGACGATGAAGAACGAGAGATCTGGATCCAAGAAGAAGAAGAAACTGTGATTGGGAAAATTATGGATAATTCTGCCACAGGAGGTGCGGTTTTGGCTGAACTCTCACTGAAGTTTGGAAACGTGTGGAAAAATGTTTGCTGTGAGCTGGATACCGGTGCCCGCGCTAGTATAATCGGAATTGACTGGCTGAAAAAATTGTCGGGAGAAGTTGATCCAGAGTTGAAAGCTTCCAAGTGCCGTTTGCGAGCCTTCAACGGCACCTCGATCTAAGTCCTGGGGAAAATTGAAGTGCAGTGTCAGCATAAGGGCCGGTGATACACGATGGTATTCCAGGTGGTGAACATAAATCATCCACCGCTGCTATCAGTGGCAGTTTGTACCACCCTTGGCCTGGTCAAATTTTGCAACACCGTTCGTCGTGATTCAGCTGCGTATCAAGTGCTAGACAAGTATTAAGAAGAAGCCAGAAACATCGTGCGAAACTATCAGGATGTATTTGAAGGATATGGGAAAATGGAAGGCACCGTCAGGTTGGAAATTGACGAAACCGTGAAGCCAGTGATTCAGACACCCCGTCGCATTCCAATTGCCTTCAGAGAGGATCTCCGACGAAAGTTAGATCAGCTGGTTCAGGACGGAATCATTCGGAAGGAGTCCCAACATACCGACTGGGTGAGTAACTTAGTTATAGTGAAGAAAAATACCCCTGGGTTGGATTCTCTTCGCGTGCGTCTGGATCCCATTCCTCTAAATAAAGCCCTGAAGCGTCCAAACCTTCAGTTTACAACATTGGATGAAATATTACCAGAACTCGGAAAAGCAATGATATTTTCAACGGTTGACACCAGAAAGGGCTTCTGGCAGGTAGTATTAGATGAAGCCAGTAGTAAGCTTACTACTTTTTGGACCCCATTTGGGCGCTACCGGTGGCTCAGAATGCCTTTCGGTATTTCCTCAGCGCCGGAAATATTCCAGGCAAAATTGCAAGAAGCGCTACAGGGACTTGAAGGTATTGAATGTTTGGCGGACGATATTTTAATAATCGGAACAGGGGATAACTTTGAAGAAGCCTTGGCATGTGAAAACGAAAGATTGGAAAATCTGTTGATACGTCTTCGAAGTAATGGTGTGAAACTCAACATTACAAAACTTAATTTGTGCCAAACGTCCGTCAACTTCTAAAAAGACAATTTTTGATATGCGGAAAATTGAAGCCATACAAAACTACCCTCCGCCAACGTCACCTAAAGAAGTTCACAGATTCGTGGGCATGGCTAATTACCTTGCGATGTATATTCCTAATTTGAGCAGTAAACTTGTTTCTCTGAGGAAGCTTATTCTTGAAAATGCATCTTGGCGCTGGACTTCTGAGGAGAAGACCGAGTTCGATAACGTAAGACAGTCTATTTCCGAGCACACTGCATTGCAATATTATAACCGTACCGAACCGTTGTTAATAGAATGCGATGCCAGCTGCCAAGGGTTGGGTGTAGCCGTATACCAGCAAAAGGGCGTCGTCGGATATGCATCTCGAACGCTCACCAAAACGGAAAAGGGTTACGCTCAAATAGAGAAAGAATTGCTGGCGATAGTATTTGCCTGTACACGCTTTGATCAGTTAATCGTTGGTAACCCCAAGGTCATTATCAAAACTGATCACAAACCGCTATTGAACATTTTTGAAAAACCTCTGCTCACCGCACCAAAGCGCTTGCAACACATGCTGCTGGCCTTGCAGCGGTATAATTTGGTTCTGAAATTTGTCAAAGGCAAGGACAATGTAGTGGCCGATGCCATATCAAGAGCACCTAGCGACTCTGACAGCAATGGTATCATGGCAAAGCAGCATGTGTACACAATTCTTGCTGGGGTTGAAGAAGTACAACTGCAAAATTGCCTTAACATCTCCAGCGAACGAATTTCTGAAATCATCCGCCATACTGCTAACGATGAAGGACTTCAGTGTGTGACAGAGTATATTCGCAGAGGATGGCCGAAATCCGTTGATGGGGTGCCTTGTCATGCTAAAATGTATTTCAAGTATAGAGATGAGTTGACGACCCAAGACGGGTTGGTATTCCGAAATGAAAAGATAGTTATTCCTCCAATATTGTGGCGTTCCATGATTGGTCGAGTTCACACCGCTCATTCTGGTGTAGAAGGAACGCTCAAGTTGGCACGAGCAAACATATTTTGGCCTGGAATGTCGAATCACATCAAGCACACCATCTCGCTTTGTGCCACTTGTGCCAAATTTTCTGCATTCCAATGCAAGCCACCTATGCAAACGCACCCTGTCCCTGTGCATGCATTCCAGTTTATATCAATGGATGTATTGACGGTTCCATACAAGGGCAAGGCAAGATATTTTCTTGTAACGGTAGATCACTTTTCCGATTTTTTTGAACTGGATTTGCTACCAGATCTTACGATGCACACAATGGTGGATGTTTGCAAGAAGAATTTTTCGCGGCATGGAAAACCACAACGGATTTTGACCGATAATGGGAGCAATTTCGTCAACAGTGACATGGCACGATTTACCAAAGAATGGGACATTGAGCATGTGACATCCTCGCCGTACCACCAACAAGCGAAAGGGAAGGCCGAATCTTCTGTAAAGATAGCAAAAAAGCTTATTAAGAAGGCTGAAGATTCGAAGCAGGACTTATGGCTGATGCTGCTGAACTGGAGAAACACACCGAACAAGCTTGGATCCAGCCCGGTATGCAGGTTATTCTCTCGGAGCACGAGGTGTGAGGTTCCCATGTCTGCCACGAACCTTATGCCAAGAATCGTTCCGAATGTACCAGAAGCTATCCAGGATAATAAAAAGAAGGTAAAGTACCAGTACGACAAGTCAACTCGCCGACTCCCTTCTCTTGAGGTTGGTGATCCTGTATTCGTTCAACTAAATCCGGATGTCTCTAAAACTTGGGTGCCAGCTGAAATTAAGAATAAGCTCAGTGAACGCTCGTATTTGATAGAAAGAAACGGGACGACGTATAGGAGGGATGTGGTACACGTAAAACCGAGGAATGTTGGGGGTTCTAGTTTTCCTATCGCTGAATCGAATCCGCATGAAGAACCAACACCAAATGTTTCTCTGCAATTATCATCTTCATTACCCTCCGCAGAAACACCTGGCGATGCTTGGAGGGACACAGCCTTGCTAGAGATACAATCAGTCGACCAAAGTTCCAAGCAAGCACCAGCAATTGCCGTTCATTCACCGAACCGAAAACATTTAGAGACACCTGTCACGAAAACGACACCACAACCCGAGAGGATGAACAAACCAAAGAGAGAAGTTAAAATGCCTACTAAGTTCAAAGATTACGTTATGAGTTAATTACTTTTCTTTGTTTGAAAAAGGGAAGATGTTGTAATCTTGTAATGGATGTAATTTTACTTCGGTAAGCCCCTTAACTACATGTAAGCAAGGCGTTATTATTGGTCCCCTTGAATAAAGTTAGTTGAAGATTTCTAGCGTAACAGAGCACGCGTGTTTTATTTCTATATACCGAAACAACACCCAATATTTATCAAAAAATGGGCTTTTTCGCAAACTGTTAAGCTAGCTGGCGTACGAGGGGTCCACCAATTTGAGAAAACCGAAAGAACCACACTTAAGTTTTATCGAAAGCTAGCGATCAGTGACATAAAATTGGAATTTTTACGATGGGTGCCGATGGCGGCCTGGTTTTAGCGAGAATTGCTCATAAGTAATCGAAGTAGTGATTACGGATGATTTGGTATTTTTCCGGTTTTTTTTTTCTACGAATTTTATCGAATACGCAGAGAAACAAGTTTTTTTTTCTCAAACACAAAAATACCGATATTTAAATGATTTAAGGTCGATGAATCTAAATGCCACGAAACGACTGAATTTTGAGATATCGGCCGTTGAAAATGCATTATTTATCGATATCGGTTAACTTGCATGCAAGTTTATCAGCACGTTGATTTGTGTGCCTAATTTACACAGACAAAAATATTTGAATTAATTAGTAGTGTAAACCTGAGAATATTGTAAAAATAAACCAAGCTCATTTATTATTACAGCAACTAAATTATATTTTTCAAATCAAGTAACGAAGAGTTGTACAGTGCATTTTTCGTTTGAATTGCCGATCTAATCCAGCTTCCGAATCTAATTACACCAAAATTCAGCTGCCAGATTAGCCAAATCCAATTTCAAACCTCTCCATTTCATTACGCGGAGTTTCGCTGATGATATTATATCTTCTCCTCTTTTCACTGTCACCACAGAGTGGTAACAAATATTTCAACGCTTCAACACTCCCGCAAAAAGGGCAAAACTTATCAACGTGATGAGGAAAGATGAAAAATTTCTTTCCGAAAAAAAAAGGGAAGCTCATGTTTGCGTCTACCGAACCCGAACGAGTTGAGAAACAAATAAAGTGTTTCAGTTTTTGTTGGGAAAGAGAAAACTCGCATAAAATCACGTCTGAATTATAACCAAACACTAGAATATCCACGACTATGTGACTTTCAAAAGCTTGTACCTCTAAGCATGGAAGAGGTTGGAGCTCGGGACTTGTTCCCGAGCGCCAATAAAAAACCACCAGTCGGCGTTTTTCTCGGGGAGCGACTGGGCCCTGGAACCAGGTTTCTGGCCTCCTGTCAGCCCAAGCGGAATCTGCTTAGGAGACGTGGCAGGAATTTAACGCTGGGCTGTGTTGAATCTAAAAAAAAAACATAGGTCTAATAGCAGCTCCGTACAAGCGACTCGTGCCGTGGTCCTAATTAAGGTATACTGGCTACATACGTACCCAGACTGAATCTTGGAATACTATATTGTAACTTGGCGCAACAAGCCGGCAGTCGAAAGTACAGTAACAGCTGTAGCAGCAACGACAGAAGACGCAGTGCCACAGAATCCAGAGTGCAGTGGGTTGAACGTAGTTCCACAAAAGCCGAAAGTGGCAGAGTGCCTTGCGGAGGAACTCCACAATTACGTGGACAATAAGAACAACGTCCACAAGGAAATAAAGCTTATGATGGTACGGATCCGAAACCCCCTCCTATCGGCGATGAAGGAGTATGATACGGTAAGAGCCGAACCAGCGGAGTGCCGGTGTCTACGGCATCACAGTGGTGGATGTCAAGCAAAACTGTGTGGAAGAAATGGCTGCGAGCTGAAACATCATGAGGTCATATTCCGCCAAATATTTCTCCAAGTGACGCGAGCAGACCATTACCAAATCATCGTTTAGAGTCTACATCACATCCAGTGGCAAATTCTACCGATCACGGATGCCATACTCACCAGGTAGCCTCTAATCAGGCTCTGTTCCGTTACCTACCCATAGCGCTTCACGGAAAGAATGAGTCGATCGAGACATTTGCCTCCCTGGACGACGGTTCAGAACTCACTCTGCTTGACGAAGAATTGGCGGACAAGTTGCAGCTAGAAGGAGAAACAGTCCCGCTCTGCCTGCTCTGGACTGGAGGTACGAGGCGTTGAGAGAGTGTCTTTAAGAGTGTACAACTTAAGATCGCCGCGAAACACGCGGTTTCAAGAAGTACGCCATGCATCGAGTACTGTGGCTGAACCTCTTCTTAAATCGCAAACGCAGAAAATTAAAGAGCTATCCGAGCAATACCCACATCTTGAAGCTCTGCCGATCACTTCTTATCAAGATGTGTGACCGAGAATTCTCATCGGAATAAAGGATCAGGAGTAGGGTGGGGCTTATTTCCAAAAATCTTCCGTAGTCAGGATTTACAATGTGGAAAATGATCATCGGTCCCAAATTAACATCCTGTGAAAAAATGAGAATTTTTGGTGAAGGTTTAGAGGTGGCGCAAAGGGCGTAAGTGCAGTTTTCCCATTTTAGTGAACTTTGATAAATTTTGGTATGCTATTCAGCTTGTTTTGGTAATTTTAGGACCCTTAGGGGCTAAAAATCACCTCAAAATTGCGATATCTCCACTCCTTTAGATGATATTTGAAGAAATATATTTTATGCCTGCGATTTTCGGCCCTTGAATAGGTTACGCTGACTGCCCAGACAACCAGAAATCGCATGAAAGTTCACGTTACAACTCGTTTATCCATACTAATTACATCAAACTCGCTAAACACCGTGAATAAACTCGTCAGATTGATGAGTTTCCTCGCATAAAACACTTCTTTTCTGAGTTCATTTGTACATTTTGCTTCGTCCCGTAAACACGTACAAAGTAAATCGGATCAATCCGTAGCAGCTGTCAAATCATCATTTGTTATCATAAGTTAAGTCGCATAATATTTCAGGTTAGTTCGGTAGAATATTTATACACTCGCATTGTATGTTATTATTCATCACATAATATATGCACGCATATCGCCTCCACTTTTGTACGTAGAAGGCCGTTTCGCAACATCTTATAAGTGAAATTTTGCACATATAGAGCCTCCAGGTGACTTCGTTATACGTACATTTTGGTTGTCTGGGTGATCACTATGAACCCGAATAAGCATATGAACATCTGAGGAGGATTCCTATGCTAGTAGAATGAAACAAAGAGCAAAGAAGAATGAGAGAAGAACAAAGAACACAGAAGAATGTAAGGTAAACAGGTGGGAGGGTGAAACTAGTGATGTCTGCACAGTTCGAACGAAACGTGTAAATTTCTGAGTCATATAATGCACATAATTGGAGCGTGGAATATCATGGATATTTACATGACATGTCATGTTAATTTCAATTATATATCATGTTATTCAGCAGGATCCTAAGTGATTACATGACATATAACACATTTTTACATGATTCCAGACTAAAATTTACGTCAGGTTTACATCGCATAAATGAAGTTAACATGACGTGTAATCTTCATTATATTCAACAGTGTGAGTGAATCTGAGGAATCTTGAAAAATCTCGATTTTACGCAATGGAGAAAAGTTCCAGTAGAAAACGATGATTATATTCACTTCTATTTAATATTACCTACTTCAGAAATATTTCGAGCAATTTTTCTTCAAGTAGGGGAAGAGCACCAATTTTTTACCCATCTCTAGTTTTTGAGCCATGCATACGGTTTTAGTTAACTCTTTATGGAAAAAATGCAGTAATGACTAAAATGTCCTCAACTCCATGCGAAGTTCATTATTCTCCTGGTAGAAATAGATAAATGAATGTCCATAAATACAATTTCTTACTTTAGCTCAATAGTCGTTCGGTTATTTTTTTTTTTTCCTGAATGTTGATAGCAATTTATCGAAAAGGACCGTTGCAAAATATACATCCTGGAAATTTGGTTTTATTCGAGAGGTTTTCAACCTGAAGTGCTTTATCTCTCGCATCCTATAGACGCTCGTGCACTAATATGAATTTTGACTACCGATTTTTCACTTCTGCTGTTTTTTATATACATCAATTTCAAATACAGGTGTAGAACGATGTATTGAATTTCAACTGCATTTGTTTGTCCGAAGTTGTGTTGAAGGTGTTGTGGCGAAAGTGAAGTATTGGAAGACCAAACGCAATGAATTTCTGAAATGGCATCATAATCCAGAAGGAAGAGGAGGAAGTGTTATTGCTAGAGAGCAGAAATCGTTTATGGATTTACCTAATAAGTATATATCGTGCGGGATCAAAATGAAGAAATATGAATCCAAACCCTTCTACTTCATATAAAACGCCTTCTATTTGTATGAAGTGTACGGAATTTTGAGCCTGTATGGATTTAGATCCCCTATGTAATTTCTTTCAGATTATAAAAGCAATTGCTGCATTTATATCAAGCGGACATTCTAAAATACTAAATTAGTGTTAAACTTGCACATAACCACATCTCATACATCCAACCCAGATATTTTCACGGTTCTGCAGTTCATTCTAATATAATATCATCAGTTTAACCCACCCCACCTTACATTCTTCTGTGTTCTTTGTTCTTTCTCTCATTCTTCTCTGCTCTTTATTCCATTCTACTAGCATAGGAATCCTCCTAAGCTATTCATATGCTTAATCGGGTTCATATTAATCAGTCAGCGTAACTTATTCAAGGGCCGAAAATCGCACGCATAAAATATATTTCGTCAAATATCATCTAAAGGAGTGGAGATATCGCAATTTTGAGGTGATTTTTAGCCCTTAAGGGTCCTAAAATCACCACAACAAGCTGAAAAGCATACCAAAATTTTCCAGAGTTCACTAAGATGAGAAAACTGCACTTACGCCCTTTGCGCCACCTCTAAACCTTCACCAAAAATTCTCATTTTTTCAGACGATGTTATTTTGGGACCGATGATCATTTTCCACTTTGTAAATCCTGACTACGGAAGATTTTTGGAATTAAACCCCACCCTAATCAGGAGCCCTGTTCAGAAAAGCCGCGAGGGAGCGATGCACGAGCCGATCGCGGTCAAAACTAGGCTAGGATGGACAATTTGTGGGGCAGGAAATAGCAACGATGCAGCAAATCTCGTGCATTCCGTTTTTCACATCTGTGCCTGCAATTCGTCTCCGGATGAGACCTTACATAAAATGATTAAGGAGTATTTCGCCGTTGATAGCTTGGGTTTTGTTCAACCAAAGAAATGTTTCCTCTAGGCAGAAGAAGAGCGAGCGCAGATTCTGCCCGAGACTCATACAGTCAGGTTTGTTGTGGCGATACGACAATGTTCGACTGCCTGACAGTTTTCCGTTGACCCTCCAACGACTGCTTTGCCTCAAGAAGCGAATGAATAAATACTTTTTACTAGCGGATGCTCTCAACAACAAGGTCAGAGATTTCGTCGAAAAGGGCTATGCCAGGAAGCTCACCAAAGAAGAACTTTCCGAGAATATCCCTTGGACGTGGCACCTTCCGATGTTTCTCGTGACAAACCCCAATAAGCCTGGAAAAATTCGAATGGTGTGGGATGCTGCCGCGGTAGCTCACGATGTGTTTCTGAATTCAGCTTTGCTTAAGGGACCTGATCAGTTCTGCGAACTGTTTACCATATTGGTCCAATTCCGTGAAGGGCAGGGACCGATACGGGCGAGCACTGCTAGAAGGCGATGTTTAAGGGTCCGGCGACACCAGTCGAAACATGTCCAGACAAGTTGAGGATTATCGTGGAAGGTCTTTTTCCGCATCATGACCCAACAGTGTGGCCGCCTACGCCATACGAAGACGAGGAAGAAGAACCCGGAGGTGAGCGAATCTCTAATGAAGAGCTATTAACAGTGGCGAAGGGTCTGAAGGTGAAGAAAGCTCCCGGTCCGGATGGGATCCCCAATGTAGCACTAAAAACCGCGATATTGGCGTTCCCGGATTTGTTCAGGACGACGCTGCAGAAACTCTTGAATGAAGGCTGTTTCCCAGACAGTTGGAAGGTTCTGAACCTGGTGTTGGTGCCAAAACCAGGGAAGCCACCAAGGGACCCAGCATCGTATAGACCTATATGTTTGCTGGACACACTTGGTAAGCTCCTGGAAAGGATCATCCTTAACAGGCTGACACAATACACAGAGAGCGAGAGTGGCTTATTGAAGAGACAATTCGGATTCCGGAAAGGGGTCTCGACGGTGGATGCAATCCGGACAGTTGTGCAGAATACGGAGAAGGCATCCAAACAGAAGAGGAGAGGCAATCGGTTCTGCGCCGTAGTGACGATTGACGTCAAAAATGCTTTCAACAGCGCCAGCTGGGAGGCTATAGCCTTAGCACTGCGAGTTCCTGGCTATTTGTGCAGTATGCTAAAAAGCTATTTCCAAAACAGAGTCCAGGTATATGAAACGGAGTTGGGTCAAAAGTCGTTCAGGATCACGGCAGGAGTGCCACAAGGCTCAATCCTTGGTCCAACGCTTTGGGACGCGATGTACGATGGAGTATTAATGCTGGAGCTACCTAACGGAGTGGAAATCGTTGGATTCGCAGATGATGTCGTTCTAACGGTGACTGGCGAGACGTTGGAAGAGGTCAAAATGCTGACGACGGAAGCGATTGACACGGTTGAAGCGTGGATGACTGGAGCAAAACTGCAGCTGGCTCATCATAAGACGGAGCTAGTGCTGGTTAGCAACCTCAAAGCCGTTCAGAGGGTTGAAATCAACATCGGTAGACAAGATATTTCATCAAAACGTGCTTTGAAGCATCTGGGGGTGATGGTAGATGACCGTCTAAACTTCAACGCTCACGTGGACTTTGCCTGCGAAAAGGCGTCGAAGGCGGTCAACACGATAGCGAGGATCATGCCGAACGTCGGAGGACCGAGAAGTAGTAAAAGGCGTCTCCTAGCGAGTGTAGCGGTCTCTATTCTCAGGTATGGAGTCCCAGTCTGGGCCGCAGCGGTAAAAACCAAGCGTAAACGGAGGATGTTGAACAGAACATTCCGACTCATGGCCATACGAGTAACGAGCGCCTATAGGACGATTTCATCGGAGGTAGTATGCGTTATCGCTGGCATGATGCCCATCTGCATCACCCTGGCCGAGGACGTGGAGTGTTATGAGCGAAGAGGCACCAGAAATGAGAGAAGGATCGTCAGAACGGACTCGTTGGCTAAGTGGCAGCAAGAGTGGAACAACGCGGAGAAGGGAAAGTGGACTTACCGTCTAATTCCAAATGTATCACTGTGGGTTAATAGGAAGCATGGAGAAGTGAACTTCCATCTGACGCAGTTTCTGTCCGGACACGGCTGTTTCCGGAAGTATCTGCATCGGTTTGGACATGCTTCTTCACCTTTTTTCCCAGAGTGCGAGAATGTGGAGGAGACACCGGAGCACGTAGTCTTCGAATGTCCTAGGTTCGAAGAAGTGAGGAGGGACATGCGAGGAGTCACTGTCGATAACGTTGTCGAAGAGATGTTACGAGAAGAAGGCATCTGGAACGCTGTCGATAGCACGGTATCGAGAATAATGTCCGAGCTTCAGAGGAAGTGGCGTAGCGACCAACCATCTGCTAGCTAGAGTGAACGCATGAAAAGGAAGAATGGCTGCTCGGTTTCGGGAAATATTCCTTTGGCTACTCTGACGGAGTAGGCTAGATCCACCGCCGGGGACTAGCTGAGTAGACGCGGCGTTGCACCGGTCTCGGGTCGTAGGAGCACCAGTGTACCGGACGATAAGCTTCACCGGAATCGCTGGACTGGTCGTCCCGTAAAAAAGTGAAGATCAGCAGTAGCAGCAGCAGCAGCAGGAGAATCAGTCTCGGAAGAACTTCCATCGCCGGGTAATTCTTCGTTGGTGTAGGCTAGGTTCACCGCCGGGGACTAGTTGAGTAGACGTATCATAGCGCCGGTTTTAAGGTCGTGGGGGCACCAGTGAACCGAAAGCTAGGCTCCACCGGAATCGCTGGACTGACTTCGGCACCCTTCCGGTCGGCTCGAAACGTAGAAAAAGAAGAATCGGTCTCGGGAGAATTTTCACCGCCGGGGAATTCTTCGTCGGTGTAGACTAGGTCCACCGTCGGGGACTAGTCGAGTAGAGTACGTCGGGACGCTGGTAATGGGTAGTCGAGGCGCCTACGAACCGGAAGTTATGCTCAACCGGAATCGTTGGACCGACCTCGGCATCCTACCAGCTGAACAAAGAAAAGGAGAAGGTCGTCGTAACTGTGTGAGTACGCGCTCTGAATGAGTGCAGAGTAGTGTACAAACTGGAGCCAAAGGGCTCAGAATATTACATGTAGGTACTAACAAATTGACGGGTCGCCAATGGGCGAAAATAGTAGATACCGTAAAACGGGGTAACTTTGATAATGCGGGTAACTTTGATAGTTCGAGACCCACAACATATTAAACGAAATAACGAAGTTTCTGTTAATCAGTTAAGCAAAACGAATGCAAAAGTAAAGAGTATTAGTATGACACTTCATGTCAAAGCTATTTTCATTCTAATCAAGTGCATTTGAGGCTTTTTATACGAATATTAAAAATTGACACAATTTTAGCATTTTCGAAACGCTTACAAACAATCTGTTCTACGATCACTATTTGATGTAGTTTTGAATAGTTGGCCATTTATCTTTGACAGCCTAGTTATCATAGAACTTGAATACGTTCTCAAATCTCTTAGCGAATAGCATTCTCACAAACTGGGACCATTTTTGTAATCTAAGTCAGATATTTCCATATAACGTTAAACGCCTAGAGGTATGCAATGCCCTACAAATGTTCGTTATTCATTCAATTTTGTTCGATTCATACTCCATTATCAAAGTTACCCCAAAACAGAAAACCAACTTTCGATTATATGAAAAATTATATATCCATTCATAATAAATCTTTTGGAAATCTATCGACAGCAATCGATAGCTAGGATGCCAGTACTTGTTTTAAAAATATAAATTATTATTCTTTGAAACAGCAAGCATAAATATTCAAGTTTTCTTCGAAAAAACTATCAAAGTTACCCCGTTTTACGGTACTAACAAATTACTAACGTGAGGAGCCGAAGGACTCAGCATGAGGCACAACGTTGAACAGTTTTAAAACTGCTAACAGGAGCCGAAGGGCTCAGCATGTAGAATAACAAATTAAAGAGGTGCGCTCAGCACGTTAGCCTCCCCTCCGAAGTAATACTGGAAGGTGGTTCCGGAGGGTTATGGTACTAAACCTAGGAGAGTGTTTTTAGTGGGGAAGGCACTTTGTGGATCCCACACCGCGCCAAAAATTACACTGGCATGAGCATGAACATATACAGGCCAGTCTATGAAGATTTTTAAACTCCTAGTTGCATGGAAAAAAAAAAACTGCTAAAAGGCGAATACCGTCCAATAAAACGATAAATGCTACGTGTTTTCATGTCCGTGTTCGATCCGCTTGGGCTAATTGCCCAGGTCCTTATGTACCCTAAAAACCTTACTGCAAGACGTCTGGCGCTCTGGTATCGGCTTGGATGATCAAGTGGATGACACCATCTTCGAACGTTGGCAAACATGGCTCCAAGTCCTGCCACAAATCGAGCAGATCAGCATTCCTCGATGCAACTTCAGTGCTCGTTGTTGATCAAAGAGCTGCAACTTCACACATTCGTGGATGCCAGTGAAAATGCTATTTGCGCTTGAACCGTGACGACGTCGTGGACTGCAGTATAGTTGCCGCAAAAACCAGAGTTGCACCATTGAAGTTCCTCTCTATACCTAGACTGGAGCTCTAAGCAGCCTTGATTGGTGGTCGACTTGCACGAACACTCTCCGAAGCGCTCACGCTCCGGATCTCCCGTAAAGTTTTCTGGTCTGACTCACAAGATGTCCTGTGCTGGATCAAATCTGACCACAGCCGCTGTTCTCCATTTATTGCGTTTTAGATTAGCGAAATCCTCTAGTTGACAGAGATGAATGAGTGGAGATACGTTTCCACTGACCTCAACGTTGCGGATGATGGCACGAAATGGAAGGGACTTCCGGATTTAAAACCTGAAGCAAGATGGTTCAACGGCCCCCCATTACTCTATCTCCCGGAAGATCTTTGGCCACACACGTCGAGAAGCTTAAGCACTTAAGCACTTGAACTCCGTCCCAGTGCAATGTCACACTTTGTCGCAGCCGTCGTAAGAGTGAATGATTTGTCCAGTTGGGTTCGATTAGTTCGAGGCGTTGCGCTAGTACAACGTTTGTCGAAAAATTTAAAATTGAAGTGCATGAAGATGCCAATCATAACTGGCCCACTTTCCAGCCAAAAAATAATATGTGCGGAAGAATACCTACTTTGTCAGACGCAGCTAGAAGCTTATCCCGACAAAATTGTTCTACTCCAAAGTTCGCAACATGAGCCGAAGCTGTTCAAAACACCGTTGCCTAAAACAAGCCCACTATACTAAAAATCGCCGTGGCTGGATCAGAATGGAGTTGTGTGGATCACGGTGCTCCCCTGACCGAGATCGTTGAAATTTTTAGTTACGCCCACTTTGAAGTGTAACTATCAAAATCACTATTTTCAGATTCACTTTTCAGATTAATTAGGCATTCTTATACCGGTAAACATGTTAAAATGTTTTCAATGATACATTGTCAAGGTCTTTCACAATTGACTGATTGTTCATAGGCTCAAGCGATATAAAGCATTACGGAGCCAATTTCATCATGTAATCAAATCAGTTTTATACAACAATATTTTAGATGGTTTACTGAGGCAATGAACTCACGATTCAGATTATTTAACATGTAATTTATGTTGTATATCGAAGTGCAAGATGACGTCAAAGAATATTCTCGGACTTGAGTTTTCGGTTATGAGTAGCAGTAGGTATGGTATAAAATGAAATTAGCGATGTAGAAAGCAGCGATACAAAATTTAAAAAAAAATAATGCTAAGTTTAGAACATCCGTTATTATTTTGTTTAATGGAATTTAAAATCGTAGAACTTACAGAGCTTAATTTTAGATGTTTGTCCTTATCACCTATGAAAAGTTTGTTTAGCAAATTATGATTTATTTTAATTTGTCTCTAATTATAGCAAAAAGTGAGTCTTTACTTCACAGGCAAAGTTTGTGATAGAAAAAATGAAAGTTTACATCATCAATTTGTGTAGGAATCAAACCCTGTTATAGTAGATAGATTGGCAGGTAACCTACACGGCCACAGAACAATTAAAGATTTTCCGGTAACAAAAACTGGAGGTTAGGACTTTTTAAAATTATACCCCTATGAATTCCATTTCCCCGAATATCATGAACCTGAAGACCATAACCTCGAGTTCCAGTTCCAAGAATGGTTTAACTTCGAATTGTAGTGGGCTTCGTGGCCGTGCGGTTAGTGTCGTCAGGCAATGAGTGCATCGTGTCATGGGGTGTGGGTTCGATTCCCGCTGCAGCCATTGAAACTTTTCGTGAGGAATGTTTCTCGGCTGTACCATTGGAGCATGCTTGTCCGTTGTCTTAGTGTTAAGTTACAGTCTGTGCAGCCAAATGGCTGAAGACGGTGTCCGTGTCTTTTTTTAAAATTAACCTCTGCAAGTGTTATGATTTTAAAATCAATGATTTCAAGAAATACCGAATATTTCTTACTTTTCTTAAACGTATTTCAAGTATTGCGGCTTTGTGCTCCTCAAATAATTTTTCTACAAAAGTCCTTATAAACTACTCTAGAAATTCCTTCAGGATTTGTCTCAAGAATTCCTTAAATGATTTTTCAACATCACATCAAAGAATCCATTCAGCAATGTTTCGAAGGATTCTTTCAGGTCAGCGTCAATTTGCTAAATTTATAATCAGTTCAGAGAACTGTTCACATCAATCAGTTATATTCCAGTGAATTTTTTCTGTTGTTTTCCTCAATCAATTAACTTACATATTTACTGAAAAACAACCCTTAGCTAATTAGGTTTCTCCGCGTTTGTGTGTTGTTTTCAGGTGGCCTGTTTGACGGAGACACCGACGATGCCATGCTTGCCTTCCAGTACGCCGTCGAAGCGGTCAACAACGAGAAGCTTGCGTTTTCCAACTATAGACTGGAGGCCCACCCGATGACGGTCAAGTACGGCGATCAGTTCGACGTGTCCAAGAAGCTGTGCCGACTGCTAAAGGTTAGTGTTATTGATATAAGCTAACTCCAATGAAACTCGCTTCTTTCTATGTCACTGCAACAAAACAGATCGTATTTCATCGTAACACAATTTCACTCACATAAACCATGCAAACGACTCAATCCTTCCACTTGACCTAACGTCCGCTAACACAGCCATTTCGAGATTTCCTCCAATTCCCCCCGAACAACTTAATCGGTCGTAAACTTTTACACAATAAGTACGATTGATGATTATTACCTGTTAAACAAACTCAACTCTTTCCATCCAGTATCCAGCAAGGGGAACGAGTAGTAGTTTACACTTTCACCAACAGCATCCAGCCAGCGCATTAAATTCAGCTCAACGGAAATGCAACAGATTGCCACAGTTGGCTCGGCTGCCTGGGTTATAGTGGTGTCTTCTTCCTTGAATATGTTCTTATTTTTGTCTTGTTTTCTCGGAGGGAAAAAATCCAAGTGAGAATCATCTCGTTCGCACGCGCGAACGGAGGAAAACAATTAAAATTTTCAATTAAAATAAAAGCCAATAAACGTAAACCATCGCTGGAGTCGCTCGTGTGGTACGATGGAAACGATTTGGGGAGGTTGGTGCAAAATGCAGTTTGAAAAAATATGGTTTCATACGGCGTCTATGAAAGATGATTGCAACTACCCAAGAATTTCCAAGCGATCGTTAAGTGAAAAATGAAAAATTGTTGGAGATTCTTCCTGAGGAATTCCGGCAACGAAAAACGTTGCCGTTCATCTGCCTGGTACGAGCCTCAACGATTCGTTTACACGAAGGGCTTATAAGGTGCATTTTGCCCCATTTCGAATATTTTACCAACCAGTATAGCAACAGCTCCCGGCTGTCTGACAGTGAAATAAAAGCAAATAAAAATATCACTTTACAGTTTATCGCACCCACATCGACTAACTCCGTCGGTGTGCTATCAAATCTTTCAACAATTTTTTTTTTTTCATGCTAGGCAGTGGTGCTAGACTTTTTCTGATTATGATTCGTAAACATTACATCTCCACTGAGATTATTAGTGTTTCGGAACTATTTTATAGGTCACTTGTCACATGTTGTACAAAAAATATCGTAAATCAATCATGTTGAAAAATTTCAATTTGCATTGGTAAATTAGCAACAAAAAACGGAGCAACTAGAAGCTGTTAAAGAAATTAATAAGAAACATGACGTATCGGGAACGCATCGCCTGTAGGGTAAGTCAACAGAAGAGCATCCTGTGAATGAATGTCTCGGTAAACAACGTAACTCCGACCCATTCATATACTACTGCTACTGCTGAAAAGCGAGTCAATTTAAATATTTGATTTCACGAAACAGCTCAAATCAACACCCGTAGACGCCAGCCAGGGACGACGTCTATCGTACGAGATGCGATGGGCTTGTGTACACAAACATTCTAGTGTCGTCGAAATTCGTTCGCTCTCACAGCTGCTGTGGAAAGTGAAATGAGCGGCGGAAAAAGGAATGGTATGCATCTGGGAAAATTTCGTGCTCGCATGTGGGCTTGTTATTAGCGAGATGAGATTTCCGAGCTAATTGGTATCTGAGGTTGCTGTGAAAAGCGAGAGGACGATTAATTTTTGACAACAATCTGTGGGTAATAGTAATGCTAAATAGTTATGAAAGGTGATTGTCATCAAATGAGTAGCTCATTATCAATTTCAATCTCAATCTCAATCTCAATCTCAATCTCAATCTCAATCTCAATCTCAATCTCAATCTCAATCTCAATCTCAATCTCAATCTCAATGTCAATCTAAATTTCAATCTCAATCTCAATCTCAATCTCAATCTCAATCTCAATCTCAATCTCAATCTCAATCTCAATCACAATCACAATCACAATCTCAATTACAATCTCAATCTCGATCTCGATCTCAATCATAATCTAAATCTCAAACTTAATCTCAATCTCAATCTCAATCTCAATTTCAATCTCAATCTCAATCTTATTCACAATCACAACCACAATCACAATCTCAATCTCAATCTCAATCTCAATCTCAATCTCAATCTCAATCTCAATCTCAATCTCAATCTCAATATCAATTTCAATCTCAATCTCAATCTCAATCTCAATCTCAATCTCAATCTCAATCTCAATCTCAATCTCGATCTCAATCTCAATCTCAATCTCAATGCTCGCATGTGGGCTTGTTATTAGCGAGATGAGATTTCCGAGCTAATTGGTATCTGAGGTTGCTGTGAAAAGCGAGAGGACGATTAATTTTTGACAACAATCTGTGGGTAATGGTAATGCTAAATAGTTATGAAAGGTGATTGTCATCAAATGAGTAGCTCATTATCAATTTCAATCTCAATCTCAATCTCAATCTCAATCTCAATCTCAATCTCAATAGCAATCTCAATCTCAATCTAAATTTCAATCTCAATCTCAATCTCAATCTCAATCTCAATCTCAATCTCAATCTCAATGTCAATCTCAATCTCAATCACAATCACAATCACAATCACAATCACAATCTCAATCTCAATCTCAATCTCGATCTCGATCTCAATCATAATCTAAATCTCAATCTTAATCTCAATCTCAATCTCAATCTCAATTTCAATCTCAATCTCAATCTCATTCACAATCACAATCACAATCACAATCTCAATCTCAATCTCAATCTCAATCTCAATCTCAATCTCAATCTCAATCTCAATCTCAATCTCAATCTCAATCTCAATATCAATATCAATTTCAATCTCAATCTCAATCTCAATCTCAATCTCAATCTCAATCACAATCTCAATCTCAATCTCGATCTCAATCTCAATCTCAATCTCAATCACAATCACAATCTCAATCTCAATCTCAATCTCAATCTCAATTTCAATCTCAATCCAATCACAATCTCAATCTCAATCCCAATCTCAATCTCAATCTCAATCTCAATCTCAATCACAATCTCAATCTCAATCTCAATCTCAATCACAATCACAATCATAATCTAAATCTCAATCTTAATCTCAATCTCAATCTCAATTTCAATCTCAATCTCAATCTCAATCTCAATCTCAATCTCAATCTCAATCTCAATCACAATCACAATCACAATCACAATCTCAATTACAATCTCAATCTCGATCTCAATCATAATCTCAATCTCAATCTTAATCTCAATCTCAATCTCAACCTCAATTTCAATCTCAATCTCAATCTCAATCTCAATCTCAATCTCATTCACAATCACAATCACAATCACAATCTCAATCTCAATCTCAATCTCAATCTCAATCTCAATCTCAATCACAATCACAATCATAATCTAAATCTCAATCTCAATCTCAATCTCAATCTCAATCTCAATTTCAATCTCAATATCAATTTCAATCTCAATCTCAATCTCAATCTCAATCTCAATCTCAATCTCAATCTCAATCTCAATCTCAATCTCAATCTCAATCTCAATCTCGATCTCAATCTCAATCTCAATCTCAATCTCAATCTCAATATCAATTTCAATCTCAATCTCAATCTCAATCTCAATCTCAATCTCAATCTCAATCTCAATCTCGATCTCAATCTCAATCTCAATCTCAATCTCAATCACAATCACAATCTCAATCTCAATCTCAATCTCAATCATAATCTAAATCTCAATCTCAATCTCCATCTCAATCTCAATTTCAATCTCAATCCAATCACAATCACAATCTCAATCTCAATCTCAATCTCAATCTCAATCTCAATCTCAATCTCAATCACAATCACAATCACAATCTCAATCTCAATCTCAATCTCAATCTCAATCACAATCATAATCTAAATCTCAATCTTAATCTCAATCTCAATCTCAATTTCAATCTCAATCTCAATCTCAATCTCAATCTCAAACTCAATCACAATCACAATCACAATCACAATCTCAATTACAATCTCAATCTCGATCTCGATCTCAATCATAATCTAAATCTCAATCTTAATCTCAATCTCAATCTCAATCTCAATCTCAATCTCAATTTCAATCTCAATCTCAATCTCATTCACAATCACAATCACAATCACAATCTCAATCTCAATCTCAATCTCAATCTCAATCTCAATCTCAATCTCAATATCAATTTCAATCTCAATCTCAATCTCAATCTCAATCCAATCACAATCTCAATCTCAATCTCAATCACAATCTCAATCTCAATCTCAATCTCAATCTTGATCTCAATCTCAATCTCAATCTCAATCTCAATCTCAATCTCAATATCAATTTCAATCTCAATCTCAATCTCAATCTCAATCTCAATCTCAATCTCAATCTCAATCTCGATCTCAATCTCAATTTCAATCTCAATCTCAATCACAATCACAATCTCAATCTCAATCTCAATCTCAATCATAATCTAAATCTCAATCTCAATCTCTATCTCAATCTCAATTTCAATCTCAATCCAATCACAATCTCAATCTCAATCTCAATCTCAATCTCAATCATAATCTAAATCTCAATCTCAATCTCTATCTCAATCTCAATTTCAATCTCAATCCAATCACAATCTCAATCTCAATCTCAATCTCAATCTCAATCTCAATCTCAATCTCAATCTCAATCTCAATCTCAATCTCAATCTCAATCTCAATATCAATATCAATTTCCATCTCAATCTCAATCTCAATCTCAATCTCAATCTCAATCTCAATCTCAATCTCAATCTCAATCTCAATTTCAATCTCAATCTCAATCTCAATCTCAATCTCAATCTCAATCTCAATCTCAATCTCAATCTCAATCACAATCACAATCACAATCACAATCTCAATTACAATCTCAATCTCGACCTCAATCATAATCTAAATCTCAATCTTAATCTCAATCTCAATCTCAATCTCAATTTCAATCTCAATCTCAATCTCAATCTCAATCTCAATCTCATTCACAATCACAATCACAATCGCAATCTCAATCTCAATCTCAATCTCAATCACAATCACAATCATAATCTAAATCTCAATCTCAATCTCAATCTCAATCTCAATTTCAATCTCAATATCAATTTCAATCTCAATCTCAATCTCAATCTCAATCTCAATCTCAATCTCAATCTCAATCTCAATCTCAATCTCAATCTCGATCTCAATCTCAATCTCAATCTCAATCTCAATCTCAATATCAATTTCAATCTCAATCTCAATCTCAATCTCAATCTCAATCTCAATCTCAATCTCAATCTCGATCTCAATCTCAATCTCAATCTCAATCTCAATCACAATCACAATCTCAATCTCAATCTCAATCTCAATCATAATCTAAATCTCAATCTCAATCTCCATCTCAATCTCAATTTCAATCTCAATCCAATCACAATCACAATCTCAATCTCAATCTCAATCTCAATCTCAATCTCAATCTCAATCTCAATCACAATCACAATCACAATCTCAATCTCAATCTCAATCTCAATCTCAATCACAATCATAATCTAAATCTCAATCTTAATCTCAATCTCAATCTCAATTTCAATCTCAATCTCAATCTCAATCTCAATCTCAATCTCAAACTCAATCACAATCACAATCACAATCACAATCTCAATTACAATCTCAATCTCGATCTCGATCTCAATCATAATCTAAATCTCAATCTTAATCTCAATCTCAATCTCAATCTCAATCTCAATTTCAATCTCAATCTCAATCTCATTCACAATCACAATCACAATCACAATCTCAATCTCAATCTCAATCTCAATCTCAATCTCAATCTCAATCTCAATCTCAATATCAATTTCAATCTCAATCTCAATCTCAATCCAATCACAATCTCAATCTCAATCTCAATCACAATCTCAATCTCAATCTCAATCTCAATCTCAATCTCAATCTCAATCTCAATCACAATCACAATCTCAATTTCAATCTCAATCTCGATCTCAATCATAATCTAAATCTCAATCTTAACCTCAATCTCAATCTCAATCTCAATTTCAATCTCAATCTCAATCTCATTCACAATCACAATCACAATCACAATCACAATCTCAATCTCAATCTCAATCTCAATCTCAATCTCAATCACAATCACAATCACAATCACAATCTCAATCTCAATCTCAATCTCAATCACAATCACAATCACAATCTCGATCTCAATCTCAATCTCAATCTTAATCTCAATCTCAATCTCAATTTCAATCTCAATCTCAATCTCAATCTCAATCTCAATCTCAATCACAATCACAATCACAATCACAATCTCAATTACAATCTCAATCTCGATCTCGATCTCAATCATAATCTAAATCTCAATCTTAATCTCAATCTCAATCTCAATCTCAATTTTCATCTCAATCTCATTCACAATCACAATCACAATCACAATCTCAATCTCAATCTCAATCTCAATCTCAATCTCAATCTCAATATCAATTTCAATCTCAATCTCAATCTCAACCTCAATCCAATCACAATCTCAATCTCAATCTCAATCACAATCTCAATCTCAATCTCAATCTCAATCTCAATCTCAATCTCAATCACAATCACAATCATAATCTAAATCTCAATCTTAATCTCAATCTCAATCTCAATTTCAATCTCAATCTCAATCTCAATCTCAATCTCAATCTCAATCTCAATATCAATTTCAATCTCAATCTCAATCTCAATCTCAATCTCAATCTCGATCTCAATCTCAATCTCAATCTCAATCACAATCACAATCTCAATCTCAATCTCAATCTCAATCATAATCTAAATCACAATCTCAATCTCCATCTCAATCTCAATTTCAATCTCAATCCAATCACAATCACAATCTCAATCTCAATCTCAATCTCAATCTCAATCTCAATCACAATCACAATCATAATCTAAATCTCAATCTTAATCTCAATCTCAATCTCAATTTCAATCTCAATCTCAATCTCAATCTCAATCTCAATCTCAATATCAATTTCAATCTCAATCACAATCTCAATCTCAATCTCAATCTCGGTCTCAATCTCAATCTCAATCTCAATCTCAATCACAATCACAATCACAATCTCAATATCAATCTCAATCTCAATCATAATCTAAATCTCAATCTCAATCTCCATCTCAATCTCAATTTCAATCTCAATCCAATCACAATCTCAATCTCAATCTCAATCTCAATCTCAATCTCAATCTCAATCTCAATCTCAATCACAATCACAATCATAATCTAAATCTCAATCTTAATCTCAATCTCAATTTCAATTTCAATCTCAATCTCAATCTCAATCTCAATCTCAATCTCAATCTCAATCTCAATTTCAATCTCAATCTCAATCTCAATCTCAATCTCGATCTCAATCTCAATCTCAATCACAATCACAATCTCAATCTCAATCTCAATCATAATCTAAATCTCAATCTCAATCTCCATCTCAATCTCAATTTCAATCTCAATCCAATCTCAATCTCAATCTCAATCTCAATCTCAATCTCAATCTCAATCTCAATCTCAATCTCAATCTCAATCTCAATCTCAATTTCAATCACAATCACAATCTAAATCTCAATCTTAATCTCAATCTCAATCTCAATTTCAATCTCAATCTCAATCTCAATCTCAATCTCAATCTCAATCTCGATCTCAATCTCAATCTCAATCTCAATCACAATCACAATCTCAATCTCAATCTCAATCTCAATCATAATCTTAATCTCAATCTCAATCTCCATCTCAATCTCAATTTCAATCTCAATCCAATCACAATCTGAATCTCAATCTCAATCTCAATCTCAATCTCAATCTCAATCTCAATCTCAATCACAATCTCAATCTCAATCTCAATCTCAATCTCAATCTCAATCACAATCACAATCATAATCTAAATCTAAATCTTAATCTCAATCTCAATCTCAATTTCAATCTCAATCACAATTACAATTACAATCTCATTCTCAATCTCAATCACAATCTCGATCTCAATCTCAATCACAATCACAATCACAATCTCAATCTCAATCTCAATCATAATCATAATCATAATCTAAATCTCAATCATAATCTTAATCTCAATCTCAATTTCAATCTCAATCACAATCACAATCACAATCACAATCACAATCACAATCTCAATCTCAATCTCAATCTCAATCTCAATCTAAATCTTAATCTCAATCTCAATCTCAATCTCAATCTCAATCTCAATCTCATTCTCAATCTCAATCTCAATCTCAATCTCAATCTCAATCTCAATATCAATTTCAATCTCAATCTCAATCTCAATCTCAATCTCAATCCCAATCCCATTCTCAATCTCAATCACAATCTCAATCACAATCTCAAATTTTCTGAATTTCTAAATTTCTAAATTTCTGGATTTCTGAATCTCTGGATTTCTGGATTCCTGAATTTCTGGATTGCTAGATCTCTGGTTTCTGGATGTCTGGATTTCTATATATCTGGATCTCTGGATTTCTAGATCTCTGGATTTCTGGATTTCTGAATACTTGAATTTCTGGATTCCTGGATTTCTAGATTTCAGGATTTCTAGACTTCAAGATTTTTGGATTTCTGGAATTCTGGATTTCTGGATTTCGGAATTTCTCGATTTCTGAATTTCTAAATATCTGGATTTCTGGATTTCTAAATTTCTGAATTTCTAAATTTCTGGATTTCGGTATTTCTGGATTTATAGAATTCTTAATTTCTAGATTTCTGGTTTTCTGGAACTCATTCTTTAATTTCTGAATTTCCGAATATCTGGATTTCTGGATTTTTAGATTTCAAAATTTCTAGATTTTTGGATTTTTGCATTTCTGGATTTCTGGATTTCTGGATCTCTGGATTTCTGGATTTTTGGGCTTTTGGATATCTGGGTTTCTAGATTTCTGAATTTCTGGATTTCTGGATTTCTGGACTTCAAGATTGCTGGATTTCTGACCTCCGACTTTGGACTTGTAACTTCTGACTTCTGACTTCTGACTTCTGACTTCTGACGTCTGACTTCTGACTTCTGACTTCTGGCTTCTGACTTCTGCCTTCTGACTTCTGACGTCTGAATTCTGACTTCTCACTTCTGACTTCTTAATGCTGATTTCTGACTTCTGGCTTCTGGCTCCCAAATTCTGACTTCTGACTTCTGAGTTCTAACTTCTCACTTCTGGCTTCTGACTACTGACTGCTAACTTCTGACTTCTGACTTCTGACTTCCGATTTCTGGCTTCCAATTTCTGACATCTGATTTCAGTCTTCTGCTTCTGACTTCTGATTTCAGTTTTCTGACTTCTGACTTCTGACTTCTGACTTCTGACTTCTGATTTCTGACTTCTGACTTCTAACCTCTGACTTCTCACTTCTGGCTTCCGACTTCTGACTTCCGAATTCTGATTTCTGACTTCTGACTTCTAACCTCTGACTTCTCACTTCTGGCTTCCGACTTCTGACTTCCGATTTCTGGCTTCCAATTTCTGACATCTGATTTCATTCTTCTGCTTCTGACTTCTGATTTCAGTTTTCTGATATCTGACTCCTGACTTCTGATTTCTGACTTCTGACTTCTGACTTCAGCCTTCTGACTTCTGACTTCGGACTCCTTACTTCTGACTTCTTACTTCTGACTTCTGGCTTATGACTACTGACTTCTGACTCCAGAAATCTGACTTCTGACTTCTGAATTCTGATTCCTGATTTCTGACTTCTAACGTCTTACTTCTGACTTCCTACTTCAGGCTTCCGACTTCTGACTTTCGTCTTCTGACTATTGACTCCTGGCTTCCGATTTCTGACTTCTGATTTCAGTCTTCTGGCTTCTGACTTCTGGCTCCCGACTTCTGATTTCCGACCTCTGACTTCTGATTTATGACTTCTGACTTATGACTTCGGACCTCGGACTTCTGACTTCTGACTTCTGATTTTTGACTTCTGAATTCTGAATTTTGATTTCTGGCTGCTGAATTCTGACTTTTGACTTCCGGCTTCTGACTTCTGGCTACTGATTTCTGACTTCTGACTTATGACTTCTGACATCTGACTTCTGATTTCAGTCTTCTGGCTTCTGACTTCTGGCTCCCGACTTCTGATTTCCGACCTCTGACTTCTGATTTATGACTTCTGACTTATGACTTCGGACCTCGGACTTCTGACTTCTGACTTCTGATTTATGACTTCTGAATTCTGAATTTTGATTTCTGACTTCTGATTTCCGGCTTCTGACTCCTGACTTCTGGCTACTGATTTCTGACTTCTGACTTTTGACTTCCGATTCCTGACATTCTGACTTCTGATTTCAGACCTCTGACTTCTGACTTATGACATCTGACTTCTGAGTTGTGGCTTCTGATTTATGACTTCTGACTTCTGACTTCTGATTCATGACATCTTACTTATGAATTTTGATTTCTGACATCTGATTTTTGATTTTTAGCCTCGGACTTCTGACTTCTGATTTATGACTTCTGACTTCTTACCTCTGACTTCTGACTTCTGATTTCAGTCTTCTGGCTTCTGACTTCTGGCTTCTGACTTCTGACTTCTGGCTTCCGACTTCAGGCTTTCGATTCCTGACTTCTAATTTCTGACCTCTGACTTCTGATTACAGCCTTCTGGCTTATGACTTCTGGCTTTCGACTTTTGACTTCTGGCTTCCGCTTTCTGACTTCAGACTTCTGGCTTTCAATTCCTGACTTCTGACTTCTGATTTACGTCTTCTGGGTTCTGACTTCCGACTTCTGGCTTCCGATTCCTGACATCTGACTTCTGACTTTTGACTTCTGATTTCTGACTTCTGACTTCTGACTTCTCATTTCTGACTTCTGACTTCTAACTACTGACTTCTGACTTCTGATTTCTGAGTTCTGATGTCTGATTTCTAAGTTTTGACTTCTGACTTCTGACTTCTGACTTCTGACTTCTGACTTCTGACCTCTGACCTCTGACTTCCGACTTCCGACTTCCGACTTCCGACTTCCGACTTCTGACATCTGGCATCTGACCTCTGAATTCAGCCTTCCGACTTCAGACTTCCGATTTCTGGCTTCTTATTTCTGACTTCTGATTCTAGACTGTCATTTTAACTTTCCTCAGTTCACGCGCAATTATGAACGTGTATGGGCAGGTACATTTGTTTTCCTGCGTTTAAATTCACGCACAAAAATCGTTTCTGCGTTGCTCTCAGATTACAAATGCCGTGATAAAAATTAAGCTCTTCAGTATGAAATATATGATAAAGCAATTTATCATTATAGCTTACCATCGAGTGCTCAAATGATCGAACAATGCCGATTTAACACGCACACTCAACTCAACTTTCAAGTGCTTCTATTTTGGAAAGCACTCGCTCCTCTTGATAACTTATGCAATGCGCTCATCCATTGGAAACAATCGGTGAAAATTATTTTCCAATAAATTAATGAGCCGACCAATTTTGACAGTACCGATTCAGCCTCCGGTTCGTTCTCACCAAAAGCTGCTGCATATATTGACAGTTATCAACCCTGTCTGTGCACCTCTTTCCACAAGGCACCTCGTCTTCATCACAATCAGCAGGACCAATTATTCATAGCCACTCAAAAGCAGATAAATTTCACCTCCCTCCGCACTCACTCATCGAAATGATGAAAACAATCGTAACTATCCTAATCCAGGATCGGTCGGTCGGTCACAGTCGGGGAACAGATATGAATAAATTAACACGCTGTTTCCTCATTGGTGAGGACAACTACGATTGCACGAAATGATTGCTGCCGGCCGAATTGGTGACGATGATGGTACAGGACAATATACCCGAAGGCCCGGTGCCTGTTGACAGGGTGGCAATAGTTGTCGTTTCCCCCGCAACTCATTCTTTAATCCAGTGGCATGGGCGTGGCAAGAGGGTGTTACTCCCTTCCCCCAAGACGACGCAAAAACAAATAAATAAACTGATTTGTCACAAAGCTTAATATTTTTTTTAACTTTTCAACGATTTTTGTAATCAGTGCTTATTTTCTTACTTTTATAGTTTTCTTCTTATTCTTCTTATTATTCCTTTTCTTCTTATTCTTCTTACACCACTTTTCAGCACTTTGTATGCAAGTCATCTATTACTGTATCTTTTATACAGATTTATGTGCTTAATTTACTACTGAAATCAGTTCTTTGGAATAACCTCATGAGAAAATTTTCATTTTGTGAGAAATTGGTGAACGATTTCTTTGTGATCGTTTGTACCCACTGATGTAAATCCTGGCTACACCCATTCCCAGTAGGAAGAGCCTGGTGGTAGGCTCTACCGAGGGATTACGACGAACTGCTGCAGTCAAATCAACAATTTTAGGCTAATAATTCCTGACTTGACTTCCCCAGCTTGGGTTGGGCTCCCTCATCTCCGTCGTCATATAGCAAACAAAACGTGCCGCAACCAGTTTCCGGATTCCCATATCAGACGAAATATTTATCTTTCACATTTACTCTACCGGGAAAATGGGGTTAGAAATGGAAATACATATACGAAATAGGGATGAGTAATGAGCCGAAGCGCCATAAAGACCACCCACGTTACAACTCATACCCTCGGAAGCACCAACCGGCAACTGGCTGACTGACTGCTGCTGCACTCCCAAAGTTACAGTTTACATTTGTAAACAATTTCCGAGATCGTTTACGGCTATTTCATATTTCTCCGTTTGAATGCGGTTAGTTTTATATTGCGGGCATACCGGAGGGAGATGATGATGGTGTACTGTACAATCAGTAAAGTGAGATGTACAGAGTTAAGTGTACGCTGACTTGCTAGTGAACTGTTCGACATCAAAAGTCGAAGAATGCATATGAAGTGCTTCGATGATTTAAGCATATTACAACATTTGAAACATTCCAACAGAATGATGTTACATATTATCTTGCGCTATGTTAGGCCTCATCAACTGTAAACTCCGTAAAATAGGTATCTATTCTGTGCTTGGTTGATTGTCCTTTTAAATGTTATGCCGACAATGTCCATTATCAACCGCATGGCAAACAAAATGACTGGATCTGCTGAAAACATTCTACCGCCTCTTCATCATGACACTATCCAGGACAAATTACGCCAGGTACTAAGAATGACACTTACTAGCGCCAAATTCAGTTTACTCTTACCAGTCAAGACTTACCAGATTGTAAGCTTTCCAGTAAATCTGTTCTTGTCAAGTCAATAAAATCGTGAGCAACCTTGAATTCGATGGAAAGCAGAGGACTGACACGCCTGTCATACTGAATACATTTCGGTGCTTCCCCACATCGTTTTGGTACCCACTTTCTGGTTGATATGCCCTAACTTGCTGATGATTTTCGAGTATACAGCCCGTGTGCTGCTATTGCTCGTTTCTGGCAGTTAAACATTTTGCATGGAATCGTCAAATATGATAAATAATTGAAAAACATCACTTTCTTGAACATATGGCTTTAAAATGGCAAGAAAATCAGGAAAGGTCATTTTTGAGCTGTAAATAGTGGCCTATGATATTGCTCGTTTGGATACTCATGAATTTTTTTTTTGTGTTTCGGTAGGGTGACCAGATTAAGAGTTGGTATATTCAGCAGTTTTGTTTCAATTTCATTAAAACAAGCTTGTTAAAGACATCAATTTGAAAATCATCAAATAAAATAGCTGAATTCCGAACTAAATGTTGATCACTCGTTACGCCACATTATTTGTAAAATTTCACCCGAAAACACCACACCGAGTAAAGTACGGTTTAACACGCTACAGAAAAAATCTCACTGGATGGAGCATTCGTCCCACTGTGCTATGCTTTAAAAGCCATTCAGGTGTTTATAGAACTGCTACTTCCACCTTTCGATCACCTTACGTCCGTCCATCAAAATGCTCTCATACTTATCCATGCTAAATTTTGCCGAGCTGAAGTCGTAAGAAATTCTGAGTTTTCAGTAATTTGGTTTGCTAAAGGCTTCAGCTCTGAAAAAAAACAGCAAAATTTTGCTGAACGAGTTTAGTGTTCTGGACTTCTGATAGCACTTGTCCGTTTCTTCAACGTGGTGTTGTCTATTCCAAAAGAGCAGAGTGTGCTACTTCTAATTGCGTTTATAAATGATCAAGTTCTGCCGAGTCTGGATAAGTATTTGGAAGGATTCTTTTTGTTAAATCATAAAGAATTTGTTGATGGATAAAGAGACAACAGTTTTAAAAATATGCTCAATGGTTTGGCTAGCAATGTCATTGGAAAGATCCCGGGGTAAATAACTGATGAAATTCGTAGAAGACATTAGGGTGAAATCGCTGCATAAGTCATAAAAAATATCGTAAATGCATCTCTGAAGAAAATAATATACCAACTAACGTTTCCATTGAATTCATTAAAACAATTCCAAGAGCATTTCATAAGAAGTCCTTTTATGAACTCTTTTGAAAATTTGTAGAGGGATTCCTGGAGAAATCTATTATCAAACTCCTTTAACACTTGTACACAAGAGTATCCCAGAAACAATAAATGTTAGGAGAGGCATGATGCTCAACCCTATTAAGAAAAAAATGCTTATTTATAGCATTTTTGAAGAACAAAACAAGTTTCTAAAAATAGTTTTGTCACTCCAATTTTGTCGGAATGTTTGCTCGAAATCGACCGACAGCTGGCTCACCTGTAGACGGACACGGAATCAGGATAAATCTCGCGTAACAATTCTAATTGGCCAATGATCAAATTGTAAACAAATCGGGTTTTGATAGCATTCGATAGCATCTCCCAAAACCCACAAACTATGCAAACATTGTCATAAAACTTACCGTTATAAACTCGATTTTCAAAACGGCCAATAACCGCTTTTTTCCAAATCATTCATTGGCCCACTGCTTGAAACGGTCAATGATCGGATCTCGCTCTATCAAGAGGGCCTACAATCAGAAAATTTCGCAAACTGTCTTTGGCCTTAGCATGATGAGAGGCCAATGACTCTCTCTTGCTCATTCAAACCGAAAAGACCTAGCCTTGGGCCAAGCACGCTAATAAAATTCTATTTTGGCCAATAAAAAAGGCCCATGCCCTGTTGAAAATCGAAAATGGGCCAAGCATTTAAACTCATTATTTTTTCCACATTTTTGTCAGTTTTCAGAATAAAATCGAGCGTGTAGTACTAGTAAATCGTCACTCAACTAGCAAGAAATCACATTGATTGATTTGAATACAGAGAAATAGGAATTGAAAATGTGGTGAATAATATTCAAATCGAATTTTCTCAGAGTCAACGATCTAAGGATTGGCCCTTTTGAATTGTTACGCGAGAAATGCTTATTGTTATAGCTATGGCTCCTACCAGGTTCCACGATATACAGCACTTCATACACGTGTTGACTCAAGTAATGCACTTTTCACGAAACAAACCACTTATAAGAATCTAACAACTAAACCACCAGATAATTTGGCATGTTGGCGGATATTTAACAAAATATATATTTATATTCACTATAAACAATTTTTATTTCCTATTTTATGAGCATTACAATTTGAATTTGCGGGATCACAGCAAGCCCTACGTGCAGGCGGCTGCGTTTTGAATTTTGTGTCACGTTTACCACGTTCCGAGTTTGTTTTTTCAATCCGGCTTGTGAAAATTAGATTTGGCAGATGGTGCTATGCCACGTGCAAATGTTCTGTGGAAACATGTTTTTCAAAGTGATAAAAGTTTTATTTTTTCGGAAGATGATTTGCTTGCGTTTTGCTTGAAAGTGCTCTATGATGGCTCCAGCAATTGAATTAGTTTCGCGCAACTCGTTTTTTTTTATTTTCTGTGTGTGTTAAGCGCGTTGATTAAAAAATTAAATGTGGTTCGCGGATGCTCGGTTCGGGATAGGTTATGAACTGCAGTTTTTATGTCTGCGGTGCGTGCATTTTGATGGGCAGTGCCAAGTTACGGCTCACGCTATTGTTCATTATTAGAGGAACGACGGATTGCAGAGGAGTTTCGGAAAAAGAATTTGGTGAGTTTGTTCTGATCAACAGCGCATGATCACAATGCGTAAACATTAATCATTTGTCGGCCAGAACGTTTACCGAACGTATCCTATGGCACTACCCTTTCCATCAACATTCCACAACATCCCGTAACACCTATGAGAGGTCGTAGAGTTCTCTGCATCTTTCTTAAGTAGGTGTTCAATAAATCATCTTTTCCTATTCCCCAGCTATCGCAAGGACGTGGCCAAGACAGCTCTTGATTATTGTAGGATGCGTCAATCTTGTCTAAGAGTTAGGGTCTGTCTCAATTGCGATATTAAAATTAGTCCGAACTTAAATTTGACAGTTCGTAAATTATTTTCCCTCCAATTAATCAATGAACTGTCAAATTTGATTTTTGTCTGGTCCAATTCGAAAACGTTGTCGATTCAGGAAATTTTAACCCCAGTGCAGGCAAGTTAACACAACACACCATCAAAATGTTATTTGAGGATTAATTTCTAATTCTTTCATTTACTAGTTTTTTTATTTTCTGCTCTAAAAGTCTGTAGCTGCTGTTCCTCTACTGTTGGATTGTAGTTATTACTGATTTACATGATGCGTAATGGGCAAATATGCCATGAATGTCACGTTAGCATAAAACAAAATCTGCATGTATTCGATCCGTATTGATATTCCATAGTGCCATTAGTGCGAAACCAAAGAAGAGACCACGAATTGAGGTTTCCTACATTTCATGCTGCATTATTGCGTAGTCAGCGTGAGCGCAAAATTCTTGAGAGGGCAAATATTATCTCCTCTCCGAACACATCAACGATTCTAGTTAGTGCTTTTGTAGGTGTTTATGTCCTATTGGTATAAGATACTGCACTATTCGAGTCTCATGAAACATTTTTTGGACAGAAATTTGAATCCATGATCATAACTGCACATTTCCACGAAAATTCTAAAATTTTAGGATAGGGCAAGAAATGCATGGTATTGAAAGCCCAACACTTGGGACCCCCATAAATCACTTTCTTTTTCTGGGTTTATCCTGGAGCAAAATATCAGCATTTTAGATTTGTATCCCTAAGAATGAAGATAAACTTGAGGTTTACAAAACAAATTTAAAGAGATATTAATCATTTGTAATCACAAGGCGAAATTGTCACATCTCAATTTAAATTCTAAGGTTTCAAAAAATATATATTTTCATCGTTGCTCAAAAATCTGTATAAATCTGTACAATTTTGGAAGAATTCTGTTTACAGAATCTGAAGAGCAGTATTTAAAAAAAAAAATGATCTGTATGTACAGATTCTTGATCACAAAATATACGAACAATTCTGTAAAATAAAGATAAATCTGTATACGTAGCAACCCTGCTGAGTTCGAGCTGTTCTAGCGATTAACTAGCCTTGCAGTTCAGGTAGTGGTTAGACAGCAACTTAATGTTGAGTTAAGTGACTAAAATGATCAAAATAGAGACTAATAAATGACTTCAGAACTACAAGTTCTTATCCAAAAAATGCATAGAAACAAAAGTGGATGTTAAAATTGAAGATAACAGTAAACAGTTGCTATAGTAATTTGAAATATGTCTATTCAACAGGAATAAAAGTTGAGAGTCAACAATTGTTTTTAATTAATCAGATCACCTTTTTTTTGGCGAATTTTTCGTTTCTGACAAATTTTTGGCAAAAGTTTATGGGTGATTTTTTAAATAATGTAGAGTTGCAAAACAAATTACTTAGGGCATTCTTGAATATATTCATGGAGGTGTTGGAGGGTAAATATTCAATAGTGATTGTGGACGGATTTCTTTCAATGTTTGTGGATACATTTTATCTTCTAAATGGCGGAATTTATTGCAAAATAAAAAACGGAATCTATTGTAAAACTTGTAGCAAAATTCCGGTAATATTAAACCAATTCAACAATTCGATCAAACTCGTGAGAAAGAGAGAATTGCAGCTTAGTCAGCGAATATCTGAAATAATCAATGTAATTTAAGCATACATCCCGGAAAAGTTTATGAAAAGTTTTTTTTTAATATTGTTTGGTTTGAGGGTTTGCCTTACATTCCTAAGTTGTTTTCAAAAGTTTGTTCAAAAGGCTGGTTAGAGATTTCTTTTGATTTACAACGGAATGTAATTCTATAAACTTCTCTAGCTATTAATTCTGAACATCAATCAAAAATTCGTCCTGGTTCTCGTTAAAAAAAATCTCGGCCAGAACGATCAGCTAAGAATGGTTTCTAAAATTTGTCCGAATTATCTCCAAAAATTCCTTAAAGAGCCCAACTAAACATTCAAACTATTCGTTAGAAATCTCTGAGGAATATTCACCTGAAACTTTCCAGGAAGAGCCAGAGATCCCTACCTTTCAATTATTTCAAATTTAACAAAGTTGATGTTTTTAAAACTGTGAAACATTATTGTTTTGCAGTTCTAGTTTGAGGAACTAGACCAGCTTATACTTTCTTTATCATTGATTCATGAAAATAGTGACCATTTTTCTGGAAAAGACTTTTCGTTGCAAATAGTGACTTTTTGGTTACCAAATCGTAAATAGTGACCAAGTCACTAAAAAGTGATTCGCTACCAGCACTGCAACTGTAGTTTTGGACAACACATTTCTGTGTGACTATCCGGATTGAATGAACCTACCCCACCATACACGGGAGCTTTATAGTTCCTTGGAACCGATCTGTGATGTACGAAAAGGAGCCTTCCATTGGCATACATACACTGTTTAGCCAGCCCACCGGGGGGAAAACTTACCCATTCACTGAGCAGCAATTTATCATCCCACTTGATGTGCCGTCCAGAAGCCGCTGGACGATCATACAGATGTCCATATAGGTAATCCACCGAAGCAGGACCAAAAATTAAAACGACATCCAAACAGCTAACACGAACTAGCGAAATAATTCTCGATCTGTCAAAAATAAGTCTCCTCTGGAGCAGACTTATTTTTGACAGATCGAAATCAGAGGGGAAATAATTCCCGAACTGTCAAATTTAAGTTCGGACTCGTTTTAACAACGCAAATGAGACAGACCCTTAGAGGTTAGTCCCAAATTTCTAACTTTAGTAACGGACGAGAAGAAGGCAACCCTCATACAATGGTCTAGGACTGTACCACCTACGAATTTGTGCGAAATTACATTTGAGTTCATTTCGTGCAAATATTCGATAGTCCATAATTAGTACACTTTTATGTCGAATGCTAGGAATACTATTGCCATAATTGGTACAAAGACAATGCTTTTCTGAACCATTTTTTAGTAGCTTTAAGTCAATTAAGCACTAAAACTGTTTAACTCAACTGTTTCGTGATTAACATCAACTAAGCATGACTTGACGTTTTAGAAATCAACTAAGCATGACTTGACGTTTTAGAAACGCGGTTAAAATCTTATTTTTGTCCATACGGTTGACCTATTGCATCCATAATTGGTACACCTACCCTAGCTGTCTCTTTTCCGTGCGGAAAAATGTTCAGCTCAATTTATTTCCAAAGTTAAAGTGACATTTCGCTTCAAGGAAATCTGTTGTCAAAATTGGGTCCTAAAAATTTTAATAAAATCTTGTATTTATTTAATAACACGAAAGAGCATGTTCCTGCAACTACTTTAGCAATTTTTCTCGCTCAAATAACGGCTATATCATGTTTAAACTTTAATTTGAAAATTGGGTCCATAAATGAACCTTGACACTTTTGATCATGTTTGACGTTCGCTTAGTCGACAAAAACACCACAGGGGTTTTGTTTTAACACCGGGGTTGTTCCTATCTGACATTTGGGAAGGGACACGGAAAATAAAATACACCCAAAATTTGAGTTTAAGTCAAGAGGTGTGACAAAATCTTAAAAAAACATAAATTTTTTTTGAACTAAAGCCAACGGAAAATATTAGAAAATTGAGTAAACATGTGTTTTTGACCTAAACTTAAGCGTTTGGCACTAAAATTGGGACAGGGCTTTAGGACCCTATTACTTTGGTGAAAAGCAGGTTTTTTAATGATCGCTTTTCTTGTCTGCTGCGGACTGCACTCTGCGGAAGAATCGAGCGGAACATTTTTCCGTTCGGAAAAGTGACAGCTCCATTTGATTTGCACGGCAGGCGTTACAAAACTGGCTCTAACTATTAGCTGCGCACTGCTCAAGTAATTTCGATAGCGAAATCATTCCTTGACCGTTTCTTTTCCTATCCTTAAGCACAGTACTTATGATTCATCAGTTGAGCAATTCTCGCTGAAACCAGGCTGCCATCGGCACCCATCGTTAGAATTCCAATTTTATGTCACTTATCGCTAGTTTTCGATAAAACTTAAGGGTGGTCCTTTCGGTTTTCTCAAATTGGTGGACCCCTCGTACGCCAGCTGGCTAAACAGTTTGCGTAAAAGCCCATTTTTCGATAAATCTTGGGTATTTCTTCACGTGATATGTCTCATATTTCCCTTGGAACACATAGCAAACTTAGTGGCATCGTATGGAGGAAGCAGAGTGGATCTAGATAAGAGTGGCGTCAATGTCAAAATTGGAACAGCGGCGAACTGTCATTTCCATACAAATCCGCATTCCAATCAAGCAGGCGACCTGTCAAAACTGGAACATGACGTCACTCTTGTTTACAGGCACTCTAGGAGGAAGGATATAGCTTTCATTTGAAGTTGAAAAAAAATTGGCGGCTATTTTGAATTTGGACGCCATCTTGAATTTTGTTTCTACATCTTGGTTTTAAAGTATGCTGAAATTCACGTAGAGATTTACCACTTTACTGCCAGATTCACTGCTATATACTGAAGCCTTACTGGGAACAGACTTGGTGCAGTGATTAGAATACTGAAGCCTTCCTCCGATCACACTGATTGACGCGTTCATTGGTTTATGTCTTCAACTACTACCGACTGCTTGTGAATCGCTTGGTCAAATTCGATCCAAGTTTACAAAGGGTTGACACATTCTCGCGTTCGAATCATGGATGTAACAGAAAAGTACAAAAATCCTAGAATGGCGGCGTTACTTCTTGAACCCGTCTTTTATTGATTGATTCGTCCTCATAATTTGCAACAAACTCTTCGGCTTCTACCATTTACTGAAGTTTACTAGTTGTTGCACTATTCTAAACTTATGAATAATTGAATTTACCCCATTGTAATTGTTATACTTCCTTGAATCTTACTTACTAAGTTAATCTCTCTTTCATTTTAGTCCGGCGTGGCAGCCATTTTCGGACCAAGCTCGCCAAAGTCGGCGGTCCACGTGAACAGCATCTGCGACGTCAAGGAAATGCCCCATATCGAAACCCGCTGGGACGCCCACACTCGTCTACCCACAATCAACATCCATCCGCATCCGACGATCCTCGGACGGGTCTTCCTCGATCTAGTGGTGGCATTCGAATGGAAGGATTTCACCATCATTTATGAATCGGGCCCCTGGCTACCAGGTTTGGCAGAACTGCTGAAGATGTACGACCCCAAGGGTTACACCGTAACGGTTCGTCAGCTGGATCTCAAGTTGAACGGAAACTTCCGACCCGTGCTTCGCCGCGTCAAAATGTCCGACGACAAACACATCATCCTAGCGTGCTCGATCGAATCCATGCCGGAGGTTCTGAAGCAAGCCCAACAGGTTGGGTTGATGACCGATCACCACCAGATCATCATCACTTCGCTGGATTTGCATACGATCGAACTGGAACCGTACCAGTACAGTGGAACGAACATTACCGGCATCCGGATGGTGGATCCAGAGGAGGAGAAAATCCACCAGGTTACAGAGTTCCTCAACGCATCGCAGATATCGAAGACCTTGGATTTGAAAGAGGGACTGAATCCCGCAACGATGCGCGTCCAAACGGCTTTGATGTACGACGCGGTTCTAGTGTTTGCCGAAGCACTGCGACATCTGATCGGAATCGATCCACCGCATCTTCTGGAGACGATGTCGTTGAAGTGCGACGACGATGACACGTGGCACAGTGGTCTTAGTATTATCAACTATATGAAGTCATCTATGATCCATGGGCTGACGCGGGGCGTAAGATTCGATCACGAAGGTCATCGATCGGATTTCCTGCTGGATATTGTGGAACTTGGACCGGCAGGGTTGGAGAAGGTCGGCGTTTGGAACTCAACGGAAGGACTGAACTTCACGAGGAAGAAGGAACAGACGGCTCTAGCTTTTGATGATGGAACCCTTCAGAATCGTACGTTTATCGTATTGACGGCAATTTCACCTCCATATGGGATGTTGAAGGACTCGCCGACCCGTCTGAGTGGGAATGATCGCTTTGAGGGGTTTGGAATCGATCTGATTCATGAGCTTTCGCTGATGTTGGGCTTCAACTATACCTTCGTCCTGCAGGAGGATGGTGTGTACGGTTCGCTGAATCGCGAAACCGGAAAATGGAACGGAATGGTCCAGGAACTGTTGGAGTGGCGTGCGGATTTGGCCATTACGGATCTAACGATTACGTCGGATCGCGAGAGCGCCGTAGATTTCACGATGCCATTTATGAACCTGGGTATTTCGATTCTGTACCGGAAACCAACCAAGGAACCTCCATCGCTGTTCTCCTTCATGTCTCCGTTTTCGAAACAAGTTTGGTTATATTTGGGCGGAGCTTATATGATGGTGTCGATGTCGTTGTTCATCCTGGGTAGGCTTTCGCCGAAGGAATGGGATAATCCTTATCCTTGTATCGAGGAGCCGGAAGAGTTGGAGAATCAGTTTAGCTTCAGTAATTCGATGTGGTTCACGATCGGTGCTTTGCTTCAGCAAGGTTCAGAAATTGCTCCCAAGTAAGTATGGGCTGATGTCAATCACGGATATCTACTACATGGTCTTATCTTTCCTTAGAGCTTCCTCAACGCGTGCCGTGGCGTCCATCTGGTGGTTCTTCACGCTCATCATGGTTTCGTCTTACACTGCCAACTTGGCTGCTTTTCTCACGGTCGAACAGATTCACTCGCCGATCAGCAATGCGGAAGATTTGGCGGCGGCCAGTGGAACAATCAAGTACGGTGCCAAGCGTGACGGCAGTACGTTCAGTTTCTTCAAAGATGCGGAGTATAAGACGTATCAGAAGATGTACCAGTACATGTCGGACAATCCGGACCTGTTGACTTCATCGAATCCGGAGGGGTTGCAGCGAGTCAAGACGGAAAACTACGCTTTCCTGATGGAGTCCACTTCGATCGAGTACATTATTGAGCGAGAGTGCGACGTGACGCAGATCGGTGGGTTGCTGGACGATAAGGGTTACGGTATTGCGATGAGGAAGAGTAAGTTGCAGTTGAAGGACAATACTGAATAGTGTTCATATGAATTTATGTCTTTCAGATTCCCCCTACCGTAGTGCTCTGAGCGAGGCAGTTCTTCGACTGCAGGAGCAAGGCGTCCTAACATCTCTGAAGCGTAAATGGTGGAAGGAGAAGCGAGGCGGTGGTGCTTGCTCGGTAAGTGTAACGCGTTCCGGGTCTCTGAGACTTTGTTGTATCTCTATTCAAAATTGATAATCGAAAACTCAATAGAATGCTATGGAGGAGAGTGGTGCCCTTGCGCTGGAAGTTGCCAACGTGGGAGGCGTGTTCGTTTTGCTGATCGTGGGTTGTGTCGTCGCTCTGTTCATAAGCTTCTGCGAGATGCTGTGTGACGTGCACAGCAGGTCTCGGGAGCTGAAGGTTCGATTACTGATGTTACATGCGTTACCGTTGTGTTCTTCATCGACCTAGAATAGAATTTACAGCTAGGATGGCCGAGCTTTTCATAGTTCCGTGCACAAACTGTGGCCCTGCCTCCTTTCATTCCCCAAACATTACGACCAGAATTCCCTGCGTGTAGATTATAAAGCTTTGGAACCCTACCGGATTGGATATTTCTGCAACCCTTGGATCCTCCTGGGCATTGTTCGTAGTTGATAGACAAGTTTACCCCGCCCTCCTTGTTCTGCATTCGACCCCTTCTCTAATTGTCGTCCCTGGATGAATCGCACACTAACTGCACGCTAACACGTCCCCTACCTACATCTCTTACAGCAAGGTTCCGCAGACGATGGCGCCGAAGAGCTAGGCATGGACAACGTCGGTGGTGTATTCTTCGTTCTCTGCGTCGGTTGTTCCATAGCTTTGGTCATCGGCTGTTGCGAACTGCTCTGTGAAATTTCCAAACTCGCCCGACAGCACAAGGTAAGGGAAATAGGTTAAGTGCTTTGCTGAGTGTAGACCACCGCTTTGGCGCCCACTAAAAATTCATTCTTCTCTAAACAATCAACAACTGTCTCTAAACCGCAGAAACCATATCGTTAATAACCAACACCTTGTTTGAGCTTTTTGTAATGTGTTTCTAAAAACAGTTTCTGAAAAATCGGTAAGTGCACAGATTGTCGACAGCAATAAAGCACGTTACTGCAGAATCCACCGAAATGTTTGTTAATCACGCCATTTCATGCCCACATCACTACGTGAAGCTCTAGATACATAACATCTTCCATTGTTTCCTTCAAAAAACTTGAATGGAGCACCTTAAACCTTCTCCGAGCCTCAGTCGAACCTTCAACAAAGGCCATTCTACAAGTTCGCTGGATTCTGCAGTGCCTCGCCATACTCGATCGAAACCTTTCAACAATCCTTCCTCTTTTTCCTCGTTCCATCCACCGCCAGGTCTCCTTCCGCGAAGAGCTGATGACCGAGTTGCGGTTCGTGGCCAAGTGCTCCGGCAACACGAAACCCGTTCGGCATCGGAAGAGCTCGTCCGGGTCACGCAACTCGTTGGAATCCGGCCTATCGGAGCAACAGTCAGCCGACGGTTTCAAGATGGACCTCTCCGGACCGGTTGGGGCATCGGGGGGCGGTGCCCAACAGGCGAACGGCAATGGGAAGTCATCGCTCAACGTGCAGCTGAAGTCGAACGGCCGGAAAATGGCGATGGACGATTGAAAGATGTTGGCCAGGGCAAGTTCAGCTAGGAAGTTAAAGATTGACAGATGTTTAGGAGCTGTGTGATTTAGTTCGAATAGTGCAGAGTTCGATTATTTAAAACTGTAAAAACACCTACGATGTACAAGGTGCGATATTTGATTGCTTTTAATTAGTGTGCGAATCATATGATGGTTCAATAAAAGAGCTTGTTATTTTGAATTTGAAAATTCTTCATTGAACTCATCTCTTTTAAACCGAAACCAAAAACCATTGATTTAGCTAGTATGGGGTAACATTGATCACTCATGTAAACGACGTTCGATAAAATTGAAAATGTCCTTAAATCATGGCCTCTGAAGCCAAACTCTTACAAGTACAGTCACTCTCCCTAACTCGATATTAAAGGGACCATCGAGTTAGAAAGGTATCGAATTACAGAACACAAAACACATCGAGTTAGCCATGAAAACCAATTTCTACTATGGTTCTCTAATTCGATATCGAGATACGGAATATCGAGTAAGGAAAAGTTAATTGTAATATAGTTTTTGAGTTATTTTAAATTTGAAATCATCTTGAGCCGTGGAATACGCCTAAAGGTAGGCAATTTCAAAATAAAATTCTACATTCCTAGTCGGAACAAGTCCGGCGGCAATTGCCGATGCTTCCGGATCAGGCGATGCAGCAGCTGAAGTTGAAGCCTGGAACATCGGTGATCAAAAGCCTCGTGCCACGATTGGGCCCCTTCTGGAAGACAGCCAAATTAATCTGATCAAGACCTCAACCATGGTGAAGCAGATTTGGGACGCGCTACGAGGCTACGAAAAGACCACTCTGACTTCAAAAATCTCGTAGCTAAAACAAATCTGCGACAAAAGGTATTTTGATGGCGAGGACATCGAGCAGCATGTATTCGAGATGGAAGAATTCTTCAAGACGCTGTCGGTGGTAAGCCAGGTATTGGACCGAAATATGCAGCTGGCAATAGCGCTACGAAGATTACCCAAGTCCTTCAACAACCTCACGACTGCATTGGGAACAGGCGAGACAACGAGTTGACTATCGAGTTTATCAAGTCGAAGCTGACGGATGAAGTGGTCAAGCAAGGAAGCAGGAGTTGAACGATTCCGTGCTCAAGGCTGACGTCATAAAACAAGAAAACGATAATTTGCAACTGTTGCCAAAAACCAGGATACGAACAGAGACAGAAACGTAACGAAGAAACCAAATCGAACGAACGGCAAGAGAAGCGCACCATCCCAAAGTCAGGGCGGCCCGTGAAGGTTTCAAGGACCGGATTTTTCGTTCTTGGCTTTGCACCAGGTGAGTGGACCTGATGCTTGGATTATCGACTCCGGCGCGGCGTTCCACATGTGCGTCGATCCAAACAGCTATGAAACGCTCTGGACAGAAGCGTGAAGCAGAAAGTTTAGCTCGCGGACCACGGAAGGAATCGGTTCGTGAAGGCTGGTGTAGCTGTCTCCGGAGAGTGAACGCAGCCCTGTGGGGTCATGCACAAATTACGTCCCGCTCCAAGGGGGGAGAGGGGGTCAAGCCAAGCGTGACAAGCCTTACAAAATTTTCGAAGGACTCATACAAAAAAACGTGACAAAGGGGGGGGGTCGAAAAAGTCGAGATTTAGCGTGACATAATTTGTGTACCATCCCTGTTTTCCTCTCCGACATAATGTATTTTTCGCAGTTCGAGACCTGAGAAAGACTCGCGAAGAGGAAAAATATCATGACGTTGATATGCAGCCCAGATTCCGCTGTCACGAAACGTCAAATGCAGCCCGCCGTTTTCATGGCTGAAAAAGTGAAAAGTATTGTATTCAAAATAAACTGTTTTTAAAAACCCCAGTCGACGAAGCAGCTTTTTTCTAAACTTGCTGATAAATCTAAACATAAGATTAGTTATTTCCTGGGAGGGAGGCACATATACTACACACGAAATATTGAACAACACTTTTCCAAATTGCAAGATAACTTCCACTCACCAACGACAATCAAGGCAGGCTTGGGAAAAATTGCTAGTTTTCTTTTGATGTGTACCTGCGATCTTTCTGGACAAACTTGGAAAAAGGGCCATAGTTCTATATGCATTTAATTTTAATTTTGATTGTAAAAGAGTAAAAAGATGCGTGTTTCAGTACCGTAAAACGGGGTAACTTTGATACTTTTTTCGAGACTTGAATATTTAGGCATGCTGTTTCAAAGAATTATAATGTATATTTTTAAAACAAGTACTGGTATCCTCACTATCGATTGCACTTGATAGATTGCAAAAAGATTTATTCTTAATGAATATATAATTTTTCATTTAATCGAAAGTCGGTTTTCTGTTTTGGGGTAACTTTGATAATGGAGCATCAATCGAACAAAATTGAATGAATTACGGAACATTTGTAGGGCGTTGCATACCTTTAGGCGTTTAACGCTATATGGAAATTTCTGACTTAGATTACAAAAATGTAAAGTTTGTAAAAATGCTTTTCGCTAAGAGATGTAAGACCATTTTCAAGTTCTATGATAACTAGGGTATTGTATTTTTGTTGTTAGAATCTCGTAATGGAATTTATTTGTTCATATATTTTTTTCTAATGATATGGCATATGTTGCGTAATTCATTCTATTTTGTTCGATTTATACTCCATTATCAAAAAAACCAAAACAGAAAAACGACTCTCGATTATACGAAAAATTAAATATTCATTCCAAATAAATCTTTGGGCAATGTATCAACTGCAATATATTGCTGTATGCGTTTGAAATGCAAATATCAAATGCGGGAACACCAAACGCGGTAAGATATTTCACAAGGAAGGCGAAGTCAAAGATACATAGCTTTTCTTTGCTAGGTTGGCGGTGTATGGATCACGGTTGCTAAGTGTCCTTTGATTTGTTTGTGTTACCGCATTTGGAACGCATTTGAACAAAATTTGCACGTCAAACGCAAACAGCAATATATTATAACTCTTTGACACAATGGGCTCATTCACAAATTTCATAACGATGAAGGGGGTGGGTGGGTGTCGAGCAGTTGTAACAGTTCATACAAAATTTGAAAAATATTCATACAAAATGCGTCACTAGGGGGTCGATGGGTGTCAGAAATGGCCTTTTTTTGCGTTATGAAATTTGTGAATAAACCCCATGCATAAATATTCAAGTTTTCTTCGAAAAAAAAAAAACTATCAAAGTTACCCCGTTTTACGGTAGGATAGGGCAACTTCACCGGTGGTCCAGTTTTTGGTCCAAATTGATTCTAAAAATGGAACTGTCAAAATTTATTAGACCAGTAAAAATAGACTAAACTTCACGTGCATGCACCGGTTGTTTTATTTTCCTGCTCCATTTCGGACGTGATAAACAAAACAAATCAAAATTGTAGAAATTCACGTATGAGCCATTTTTGTTTTCGAGAATTCCTGGTGCAAATCGACGGAGGAATTTGGAAGAAATTCACGAAGAAACTACTTACCCGAAGGCAGGGCTGGTAGCAGTTAAACAGCAAAACAATAGTGACTTTAGTGACCAAAATGACCACCATTTTTTTTCGTAGCTGTTCGCGTTAGAGTTATCAATTTAGAGGACGTCTGGAAGAATTCCTGCAGGAACTCCGTAGGAATTGCTGCAGAAACTCTGAAAATATTCTTGGAGAAATTCCCATAGGAACTCTTAAGAAATTCCTGGAGGAACTTTTAAAGGAACGACAAAGGAATTCCTGGAAAAAATCGAAAATTATTCCTGGAGAAACTCCGAAGGAAGTCCTGAAGAAACTTCGAAGTAAATCTTGTAGGAATTCCGAAGAAATTCTTGGGGGTATGCTCGGAGTAACTCTGGAGGAATTCCTGGCAGAACTCTTGAGAGGATTTTCCAGAGGAAGTTCGTAAGAATTCCTGCAGGAACTCCGAAATTGTCAGAGGGAAGAATTTCCATAAGAACGGCATTCCGTGGAGAAATACCTGGTGTAAATTCCCAAACACTCCTGGTGCAAATCTCCGAAAAAATTCTCTGAATAAATCTCCGAAGGAATTTCTGGATAAAATGTCTGGAGGAATTTCATAATGAAATCGCTGAAGGAATTTCTAGACAAAATCCCCGAAAACATTCATGCTGCAAATCCCTGGAAACATTCTCGGATGAATTCTTTGAAAAAAGCCCCGAAGCAATTTCCGGAAAAATGCCTGAAATTTCCGAAAGAATTCCTGTATAAATCCGCAGAAGAATTCCTGAGAAGAAATCCCCGGAGGTATTCCTGGAGAAAATTCCCGACGGAAGGAAATCCACGGAGGGATTCCTGGTGGAAATCCTAAAATGATTTTCTGGAGGAAATCCTGAGAATTCCTGGTTCAAATCGACGGAGGAATTTGGAAGAAATTCAGAATCTCGTAATGGAATTTATTTGTTCATATATTTTTTTCTAATGATATGGCATATACCATTGTGGTTAATTCCTCTGCCGGGATTCGAACCTAGATTAACTGTGGGATATTATCAATGACCCAACAGGCCTATCATCTGGACCATATATGCTGTATGTCTTGGCCGGTGAAAAAAGTACAACTTAAAACAGTGTCCACTCGTTTCCTGCTGAAGACTCTTGCACGCCGAAGCTGTAAAAGTGGCCGTCAATTTTGAGCTGTTCAGACTTCCCCATTAAACATTTGAAAGTCAACAGCCGACTAAATTGGTTGAAAAATCGGTCGATTGTCGGAAATTTCCATATAACGTTAAACGCCTAGAGATATGCAATGCCCTACAAATGTTGCGTAATTCATTCTATTTTGTTCGATTTATATTCCATTATCAAAAAAACCAAAAAAAGGACTCTCGATTATACTAAAAATTATATATTCATTCCAAATAAATCTTTGGGCAATGTATAAACTGCAATATATTGCTGTATGCGTTTGAAATGCAAATATCAAATGCGGGAACACCAAACGCGGTAAGATATTTCACAAGGAAGGCGAAGTCAAAGATAGCTTTTCATTGCTAGGTTGGTGGTGATATGAATCACGGTTGCTAAGTGTCCTTTGATTAGTTTGTGTTACCGCATTTGGAACGCATTTGAACAAAATTTACTCGTCAAACGCAAACAGCAATATATTATAACTCTTTGACACAGTGGGCTCATTCACAAATTTCATAACGATGAAGGGGGTGGGTGGGTGTCGATGAGTTGTTACAGTTCTTACAAAATTTGAAAAATATTCATACAAAATGCGTTACGAGGGGATCGATGGGTGTCAGAAATGGTCATTTTTGGCGTTATGAAATTTGTGAATAAACCCCATGCATAAATATTCAAGTTTTCTTCGAAAAAAAAAACTATCAAAGTTACCCCGTTTTACGGTAGGATAAAGCAACTTCACCGGTGGTCCATTTTTTGGTGCAAATTGATTCTAAAAATGGAACTGTCAAAATTTATTAGACCAGTAAAAATAGACCAAACTTCACGTGCATGCACCGGTTGTTTTATTTTCCTGCTCCATTTCGGACGTGATAAACAAAACAAATCAAAATTGTAGAAATTCACGTATGAGCCATTTTTGTTTTCGAGAATTCCTGGTGCAAATCGACGGAGGAATTTGGAAGAAATTCACGAAGAAACTACTTACCCGAAGGCAGGGCTGGTAGCAGTTAGACAGCAAAATAATAGTGACTGATCAAAATAGTGACCAAAAAGTGACCAAATAGTGGCCAAATAGTGACCAAAAAGTGACTTCAAAACTACAAGTATTGGTCATAAAAATGGCCAGAAATAAAATACTTTCTATGTGTATGTAAACCAATCTACTGCATATTTATCACATTCGTCATTTTTGACAATTGGGTTGACAAAAATGACAGTTTTTTGTAGCTTGATCGAAAGAGGGATTCCCGAAATGTACGTAGAATTTGATGAAAACCACTAAACTTCAATAAAAAAACAATGACATTTTTCTTATTTGATAAAATAGAAAACCATCATTGAAAAGAATAATTATTTTCAAGATAAGATAAGATAAGATAAGTACCAAGTAAGAAACACATATTTTTATTTGTCTAGTTGCAAAGTTTTAAGGCAAAGTAGACCGTCATTGAAATTTGTACTGGGCATCGATGATTGTGGCCTGGGAGGGAGAAACCAATACAAAATTTCTGTACGTCATAGTGAGCCGAGATTCCGCTGTCACGAATTGTCACTGTGAGCCCAGATCTCAAACATTGGACTAACATGAAAAAAGCGCGTAACTGATTAAAACACATTTTCGTATTTCTTCAAAAATGATAAAAATCGAATGAAAATCAATTCATGCACATAACGCAAGTAATGTCACGAGAGCACCATTTAATCTGATTGAACATAAAGCATTGAAAAACGCTTCGTTCAACTTTTTCCAATGAAAATGAATATTTAGGGCATAGAAAACTGTGGCCCTTTTTTCATGTTTGTCAGGAAAGATCGAAGGTGCACAACAAAAGGAAACTACCGATTTTCTCGAAGCCTGCCTTGATTGTTTTTGGCAAGCTGGAGTTATCTTGCAGTTCAAAATAACGTTGTCTTATATTTCGTGTGTAGTATCGGTGCCTCCCTCTCAGATTGTTGCTAATTCATCTCACGATTGTAAAACAAAGAAAACCGCTTGGTTTTACACTGAGATAACCGAAAAAGTATCCGCATACATTCTGCATGTAAGCGCAAGTAGTGATACTTTTTCGAATCAATATTACTTATGTTGACTGAGTTTTATCACTTTGAAGTTACGAGCTGCAAAATCAACATGGCATGCAAAATCAACGAATGACGGGCTACTTAGCTTTAATGCTTTTCTCTTCATCATTAGCCATTTTTGTAAGCAAATACTGAGAAAGATAATTTGAAAGTACCGTAAAACGGGGTAACTTTGATAATGCGGGTAACTTTGATAGTTCGAGACCCACAACATATTAAACGAAATAACGAAGTTTCTGTTAATCAGTTAAGCAAAACGAATGCAAAAGTAAAGAGTATTAGTATGACACTTCATGTCAAAGCTATTTTCATTCTAATCAAGTGCATTTGAGGCTTTTTATACGAATATTAAAAATTGACACAATTTTAGCATTTTCGAAACGCTTACAAACAATCTGTTCTACGATCACTATTTGATGTAGTTTTGAATAGTTGGCCATTTATCTTTGACAGCCTAGTTATCATAGAACTTGAATACGTTCTCAAATCTCTTAGCGAATAGCATTCTCACAAACTGGGACCATTTTTGTAATCTAAGTCAGATATTTCCATATAACGTTAAACGCCTAGAGGTATGCAATGCCCTACAAATGTTCGTTATTCATTCAATTTTGTTCGATTCATACTCCATTATCAAAGTTACCCCAAAACAGAAAACCAACTTTCGATTATATGAAAAATTATATATCCATTCATAATAAATCTTTTGGAAATCTATCGACAGCAATCGATAGCTAGGATGCCAGTACTTGTTTTAAAAATATAAATTATTATTCTTTGAAACAGCAAGCATAAATATTCAAGTTTTCTTCGAAAAAACTATCAAAGTTACCCCGTTTTACGGTACATCTAAACATCGATCAATAATTTTCATTTATTAACTTTTGGCATGATATTCTACAATACCTTCAATTGTCTTTAATTGTTTCTTTTGTTGTAAAGTTTTGATGAGTTTTGAAATGTCTGAAGCAAATTGCTTAAATATTATGACTTAATTTTTTACCATACTTCTATTGTCCCATGTGAATAGGAATCCAAGCAAACATGATACTGACATGTGTTTATGGGCAGTATAGAGAATTTGAGAAAAAAAAAACACTAGCAAACCCATGATTAGTCAAGCTAAGTTTTGCTTTTTATTAAGTTACATCAACAGAATACGAAAACCATATATGAAATATGATTTGTTATAATTATTGGAAATCTACATTATCTTTTTATTTCATTTAAAAACTTTGTATTGGTGGATTTGTAATTCCATTTCTATCAAAATACTAGTTTTATTTAACATTTTATAAATCCCGGGATCCCAGCACTTCCCGAGACAAGCCAAGATTTTTGTCCCGAATCCCGGGACGAAAAAAATGACCGGGAAATGAACACTCTAGTGGAGAGTCATCCAATGATAAACAGTTTCAGTCAACTTATTGTTATCTGTGAGTATGTTCTAGAAAATTTAAAAGTTGTTTTGTCACATTGCTACATGTAGCAGCATAACCGTCACATTGATAATATACAGGGGATAGGCAAAATGATTGAGATAGGCAAAATTTTGCCCAAATTCAAATGCTTATAACTTTATGAAAAATGGATGAAATTGGATGCATCTGGAAGCAGTCGACGGCAAATTTGGTCCAGTTTTAGGAACTTTCTGGGCCATGCATATTGGCCACTGGACACCGGAGATGTTCCGGATTTTCTGAGGTCATGTCCAAATGTCATATTTTCTGTCGCTTGTATTTTTGTGCGGTGTAAAGTTCGATAGATGTTTGCAATTTTCCTAGAAACTAGAACTAATAGGAAGTTGAATGCCACTGGACGCATTAAGATTGGTTGGAAATCTTCAGAAATATGACCATTTCCGTAAAACTGGTTCCGGATAGCATGGTCAGTCATGTTTGTATTTCCAATCATGTAAATATTATCCGGAGCTGTATCCAAGCGGACACCAACCTTAAAAATGATGTTTCCTGCAGCGTATTCAGAACCATTAGATGCACAGACCACTCTATAGAAGATTCCAGGTACCCCGGGGGAAGTGGTCAATTAGGAACATATCCGGAACCATATCAATATGGGCATCAAACTTCATGATTTTCAAAGGTTATGCTTTCCGAAGCATTTCCAGCATCACCGGCTGCCATGACCACTTTATAGTAGGTTCCAGGTGCCCCGGGGGATGTGGCCAATTCAAAACATGCCCGAAAACACATCAATATGGGTATAAACATCAAGATTTTTGAAGGTGATGCTAATAGAAGTATTTACAGCGCAACTTATTTATACGACCACTGTATAGTAGGTTCCATGGACCCTGGGGGATGAGGTCATGTTTCGAATTGGCCACATCTCTAGGAGCCCCTGGAATCTACTATAGAGTGGTTATTACATCATGTGGTTCTGAAAATGATCGCCATTTTCCAAGTCCCATGGATCCGAATCGGCCACATTCCCCGGGGCACCTGGAACCTACTATAAAGTGGTCATGGCAGCCGGTGATGCTGGAAATGCTTCGGAAAGCATAACCTTTAAAAATCATGAAGTTTGATGCCCATATTGATATGGTTCCGGATATGTTCCTAATTGACCACTTCCCCCAGGGTACTTGGAACCTTCTATAGTGTAGTCTGTGCATCTAATGGTTCTGAATATGCTGCAGGAATCATCATTTTTAAGGTTAGTGTCCGCTTGGATATAGCTCCGTATAATATTAACATGATTGGAAATACAAACATGACTGACCATGCTTTCAAGAACCAGTTTTACGGAAATGGTCATATTTCTGAAGATTTCCAACCAATCTTAATGCGTCCGGTGGCATTCAACTTCCTATTAGTTCTAGTTTCTAGGAAAATTGCAAACATCTAACGAACTTTACACCGCACAAAAATAGAAGCGACAGAAAAAATGACATTTGGACATGACCTCAGAAAATCCGGAACATCTCCGGTGTCCAGTGGCCAATATGCATGGCCAAGGAAGTTCCTAAAACTGGACCAAATTTGCCGTCGACTGCTTCCAGATGCATCCAATTTCATCCATTTTTCATAAAGTTATAAGCATTTGAATTTGGGCAAAATTTTGCCTATCTCAATCATTTTGCCTATCCCCTGTACATGAGCCTCGTAATGTAGTAGAAAAGAAACTCCTATCAATAATATTTTCTGACTATTCACCCAATATTGGGTATGTGCTGTATAAAATTTCATCCAATATGCACTTTTGAGTCTCTGGTAATTTTTAGAAATTTTAGTTTCTACTCATACTGCCATAAAATGTATGGTTTTCCATTTACTCAATACCTACTTTGGTCGAATGTTACAAGTATGGAGTAAACAAACCCCGGATACAATTTTTTGCAAAATTCCTGTTCATTAGCAACCTCACTGGCAAAAAATCATTGAAGATTTTGAAGTAGAGATGCAAAACTAATTACTTGGAGCATTTCTCATCAAATCTGTGGAATAATTCGAGGGAAAATTTTTAGTTGTAGACAAAATTTTGGCGACAATCGTGAATGAATTTCAAACAAGTCTGATAAAAATCCTGATAGAATTCAAAGTTCAAAAGCTAAATTCGTGGCAAAATGTCTGTAAAATTAAACCATTTCTTCCAAATAAACAACAGTAAAGGCACAAACGCAATGATAGCGGAACGGCAACGGAAAGCGGAACCGGTTCGCCAGCATGGATCACACCATCTCGACTGAGTTGTCAACGAATGAAAGTGAACTGACACTGAGTCGACAAGCATGTTATAGTTCAAGCTGGCGAACCGGTTACGCTTTCCGTTGCCATTCCGCTATCAATGCGTTTGGGCCTTAACTCCAAAACGCAACTGACAATTTCGAGATAAACCGAATCAGAAAATTATTCCATTCATATTAAAATATCTATATTTTAACTGATCGTTTGAATAAATGAATTAGGTTTTGAAAACAATCATATCACTCAGGGGCGGCTCGTAATTACACGTTTTATCTGATCTACGACCCTGAAAATGACTAATTTTGCATATTTAGATTATAAAACAAACATTAAACCACAGAAGTAAACGCTAATTTGTTATTGTATGAACATGTGGATTTGATTATTTGGAATAGCCACCGATATCACTAGTAATTAATTATTATTGTTCAACAACGTTCAAGCATTCATTATAGAGACGTGTTTATGTATAGAAAATAGTTTACCAAAGCCGTATGAAAAACAGTGTCAAGAGTTGATTTATGGATAAATGTATAGTTTATTTTCTTACATACAAAGGTATCGACCGTGATAATTTTTTATTTTGAATTTATTTATCGGCATATCGATCTATTACAAGGAAGTGACGTTTCAAGTAATACTGTTTCATATGGTATGCCCTCTTCAACATCTAATCCAATTTCTCTCGCCGTTCCCTTACGGTACCTATCCATCTAGTATTCATTGCTTTCTTCTCCATGCTCCCTCTTACTTCGAGCAAAATAGATCGATATGCCGATAAATAAATTCAAAATGTATAGTTTATTTATTGGAATTTCAAATACAATTTCTTAAATTATTAATAGTACTCGCTTTAGAAGTTCTGTACGAGTTTCTGACAAACTCTTTGAATTTTTTGGTTGTTATTTCTAACCATCTCCGTCTTATTCTCCGGAGGAGTTTTGATGATGTTTGGAAAGGTAACCTGCCTTTAATTTCATACTCAATGAGTATTACTCATCAGAACACGAAAAAAAAGTGACTTTAGTGACCATTTCCGTGAAAAAAGTGACTTTAGTGACTTTTTGTTGAAAATAGTGACTTTTTAGTGACCAGGTCGGAAAAAGTGACCAAGTCACTAAAAAGTGACTTGCTACCAGCCCTGCGAAGGGATTCCTGAAGCAAATCCCTGGCGTAATTCTTGCAGCAAATCCCGGACGAATGTCTGTAAGAAAATCCCAGAGAAATTCTTTCTTCAATTACTTTTTTTCACTTCGTAGACTTTTCGCGACGATGAAGGAAAAAGAGATTCCACATGTGCTTTGCAAAGCACACGCACCAACGGAAAACCTCGTAAGGAACTGACATCGTGTGCGTGAAAAAAAGCAAAAATATCTCTCTCCTTGTTTTTCTGTGTCAAATCAGATTTGGAACAGCTCAAATCTTGTTCCAAATCCGCCCAAAAATGGACCAGGCAGTTAGCCTGTTCCAAAAAAAATAGACCAGAAAGCTGGTATAAAATAAAATTGGAACATAATTTGCAAGCTCCAATTTTGAAAATGGTCCGAAAATTTGGAACCAACCTGTGACTTGGACCACCGGTGAAGTTGCCCTGCAACTATATACAGCTATGGACTTATCCACGGTCTTCTTTCATCCTCGACTTTCTTTTTCTTTTCTGCTCTAAATGCGGGTAATGTTTACATAAAATGACATCCGGACATGAACATGAAGTGGATGAATGCACAACGAAATCGTTCATTTTTTGTAAACATGGCCCGCAGTAAAAGGTGTTCTTCCCGATGGAAGCAGCAGCGTGACGTCATTGTAAATTAGTTCATATGGTTACTTGGGTTAGTTCACAACGGGAGAATCATGGCCAGATTTCTGCAGGTGGGTGAGTGTGAATATTTTGTTGCTGATATATTGGTTTTAATAAAAATTTCTTTCAGATAGCCATTGTACTATAGCCATCCCTGTGATTTTCATTTGAAGATTTTTTTTTTTGAAAATTTAAGTGATGCAGAATCAGATTGCTTTTAGATATGCAACGAATAAAACAATGAAGGCTGCATGATAAAGGGACTAACAATTATACTGCAATTATAGTTAACAGAGCTGAATTAAGGAACGGTCACTGCAAACAACGAGAGTAGGACAAAAAACTATTACAAGACACATAAATATAATGCGCTAAATAATTTTGAAAATTGATTTCTTTGGAAAAAAAAATGAGTAAAATCAGTAAGGGTTCAAAAAGAGAAAAACAGTTGTAAATTAATAAAAAGTTTAACAGTTTTATTTGAAAATGATTAACAGGGAGTATTTATATTGAGGCAATTTTAATATTGAGGCTGACATTTCATTTTATAACATTGATTACTCGTCCAAATATTTTACTTCCAGGTCATCCGTGTGGGCGTCGAAATTTTCTTCTTTGCCTTGTTTCTTCCTTCCGCGTTTTGAATGTTAAGCTTTTGAAAAGCGTTTCGTAGTACTTCTTGTTGGAGATGTAGGGCATTAACTTCTTCAAATCGTTTAGTTTTTCTTGACTCAACGGAATTGAGCAAGTTTCGATGGGAACTAATCCGGAAGAGGGTTGTTTGCGTCCTCCAAAATCGTGGAGCTGCGGTAGGGGGACTGGGGGTAGTTTGCCCACGTTAAGGAGAACAGCGATTTTAGATGTGAAAAACATTATTTTATGTTCTTTTTTTATTATGGTCGGATAGACAAACATGTTTTCTACCAAATAGTAGAAACAACTTTTCTGGGGTTTATAAATTATTTTTAAAAAATGCTTGCTTAAGTGCATATGTATTGTTTTGCGGGGTGAAACGCCCCGCTTGAGTTCGGCGTTAGCCATGCTGTAAACCAGTGATTCCCAAAGTGGGCGAATTCGCCCCCCTGGGGGCGATTTTCAGGCTCAAGGGGGCGAAAATTTGTAAAATAGAATTTGGGGGGCGAAAAATTCCGAAAGGGGGCGAAAAAGCTAACACGGCATTTGGAAATAATTACTCATCATTTTTTAAGACACACATCCAAACTGAACTAAAATTCCAGGAATATTTTACCTTGCATCGATATATCTCCAATCAGGGTCATTTTAAAATTATGATAGATTACACTTGATAATTGTCAAACACATGCATTCAGGTTTTTAATATCATGTTAGTTTTAAGCATGGTCGGTATTTGAGTTTTTACTAGGTTGGATGATTAGTCACAGATAACATTTAAAACACAGCATATTTTAGATGTATTTATATTTATATTTTAGATGTAAATGCCCAATATTCTATACAAGGATTTTTTATGTGGGAACTTTGAGGTTAGGAAGCTAATATTTCTTTCATTGGCATCTAAATTTTTTACAGAAAAAAAGAAGATTCGATTGCACTCTTTGTTATAATTTCTTATGGTGCAAATCATTTTAAAGACAAGTTTTTCTTGGTGTTAGAAAAAATAACCTTTTTGTATATTGCATTAAAATATCAGTTGAAAAACATTCTGGATTTTCATATATTTGTTCATTGTTTTTGGATTGAATGAAAAAAGAATTGTTCCCAGAAACCTCAAACACAAATTTCTAAAAATTATTGCAGTAATTTTAGAAATAAATGATAAATCAGTATGTAATAATCATTAACGAATCATCCCCCAACTACGTTACAAATTGGCGCCTATGCATATATTACATTCAACTAGTTTAAACTGGGCTGAACTTGTGTGTGTGTGTGTGATACAATCCACCTCCCACTAGCCGGCAGTGCTTTTATGGAAGAAAATTGTATGCATGTATTTAATGATACCCTTCGATATCTTTATATCTGCAGACAATTTTAGCCCAGGAGATGAAAGGTGATAGCTCTACTGAAATTCCAACGACCCATTTCAAGAATGGCAGTAAATACACACACATTCTGAGGTCATTTTCATTTACAGTAAGCCCCGCAGATAGCCGTAGCGGTAAACGCGCAGCTATTCAGCAAGACCAAGCTGAGGGTCGTGGGTTCGAATCCCACCGGTCGAGGATCTTTTCGGGTTGGAAATTTTCTCGACATCCCAGGGCATAAAATATCATCGTACCTGCCACACGATATACGCATGCAAAAATGGTCATTGGCATAGTAAGCTCTCAGTTAATAACTGTGGAAGTGCTCATTAGAACACTAAGCTGAGAAGCAGGCTCTGTCCCAGTGGGGACGTAACGCTAGTAAGAAGAAGAAGAAGCCCCGCATAAAAACATCCAGATATCAAATGGATATATGCAATGTTTTTACACTTCCCGAATCGAAAATTATATTTTCGACCCTGGCACGTATTTAGTTTGAATTGGTAATAAGTGAGTAAAGTAAACAATAATAAAGAACGATTTTACCAGGATGTGAAGCAGTTTTTCTCCGTCGCCGCACTGGGGTTTCCGTAAAATACTATACACTTTTTCACTGCACTCCACGCGTAACACGTTCGATCCTGACCGCATCACCCGCCCCGCAGGAGCAAGCGTCGCAGTCAAAGGATCACACACTACTGCAAAACAGGGGAAAAAATTCTCCGGCAACGAAAATACGCGCGAATCCGTCAGCAAAATCAATCGGACGACGCAAAACCGAACTGTCCTGCTTGGGCTTCACGAAGCACTCAATATAAGTCATTCTAGTTTAAACTGGGCTGAACTTGTATCAAAAACTGATTCGATAACCAGTAATGCACGCAAAATATTGTTAAAATTTGCAATTCCAAATTGCAATCTAGTAAATCATTCCTAATAATTTGGAATATCGATATTGAAGAAAATATTTTTAAATGTACATAATAGTTATTGTATCATGATTCTGTTGATATGCGAGTCAAAGGCATTTTTTGACGGTGCTGTACGTAATTACATGAAATATGGAAATCACATATCAGGGGGGCGATTCCAGATAAATGTTGGACTCAAGGGGGCGAAAGTTGAAAAAGTTTGGGAAGCACTGCTGTAAACGAACGCACACAATCATGCATGTATAGGTGTTGCATACATCCGGGCGTTTGTTCAGATGTTATTGTTCAATAATAGTATACATGCTGATGCGAAAAATGTACATTTGTAAGGTTCCAATTTTTGTGTAACTTCAACGTGGCATTACGTTTGGTAGAATTTGAATTCAAACGGCTGTTTTAGTGTTATGATATAGGGGTGAGCGTTTTGCCCCCAGAGTTGATTAAAGTTTAGGTCCTTCAATAAGCTTTTTGAGGGCATATTTAACATATATTTTGCACGTAATACAAACTATGACAGTGCACAAGTTGGCTCTTGGCAATAGTTTCAGTAATTTGGTTATTTATCGACCTAAAAAATGACATTGAAAATCGCTCAAAATTGCAACGAAAACAGCGAAAAACGTTTTTATACGATTTTATCGAATTGGTTGAGAAAAACACATAGAAACATATTAGGAAAAGCATTTTCATCCATTTTCTATGATCTAGGGTGAAAAAAAGCATTGTAAAACTCATCGTTCGCCCAAATCGATGGTGGCGCGTTTTGCCCCCTATGGGCATATTACCCCCAGTTCCCCTAATCACTGTTCTGATCGGTTTTGAAGAAAACCTTGCCGCACTCCTCGCTCCGGTATTCGAAGATCATTATATCCTTGAAGCGCATCTGGTTGCCACCATCATCGAACTTCGATCGCTTGTATCGTTTGTCGAGATATTCTAACGCAAAAAAACTGCGGCTGCTCCATTTCAACAACTTCCATCGGAGTCCTTCGGCGAACTTGCGAAATAAACACCGCGTAATCCCTTGGCGTTTCGATATTCATTGTGGTTTTTTTCTTGGACCTCTCTATCGCAGCGTGTATGAAATCGTCTTCCATATACGAATGCCCCGACACCATGAAACTATGGCGGATAATCACTTCGTGTTTTTGACGTTAAGGGGCGGTCCATTAATTACGTAAGGGTTTATGGGGGGGAGGTTTCTGAGATTTCTTACGCGCCATACAATCTATTTTTAATTTTCATACAAAAAAACTTACAATGGGGGGAGGGGGGGGGGTTTGAAAAACCCAGAAAAATGTCTTACGTAATAAATGGACAGCCCCTAACTACGTCTTACGGCAATATACTGGGTGTCAATGGATCATTGAATGTAGTTTTTGCAAGTGCTCACCGCATCAAAACAAAGGCGCCACTGTATATGGGATTTAACATTGTGACAGCATTGCTGTTCTGTCAAACACACAAGGCTACGGTGGCGCTACCTATGCTTTCCATAGCGGCCGTTTTGGTTATTTTAATGATCCATTGAAAATCCAAATGTTTCGACCGTCACGAAATTATGTAAGATTTTAAATACTAATAACTCAGCCATTTATAGGTAGATTTTCAATATTTTCCCACCAATCGGTCGGAAATTTATACAACATTTTACTCAAATGGAGAAAACTTTTGATTTTTGACGATAGACTGTCGAAAATTGGGAAAATGTCGACCCCTTTCTTACGCAACCAAACTCGTTCATATTGTCTTCCACGATTCCTTTGGGTTGGTTAGTGCACTATAAAAGCAGACCAATTTCTGCTTCTTCGCGCATTCTTCTTTTGACGTTAACTACGTCTTACGGCAATATACTGGGTGTCAATTGAAAATCTGAAATGTTGCGACCGTTACGATATTATTTTAGTTTGAACTAAAGGAAGGCTGCAACTATGAAAATCGACTAAAATTCAAATGCAAAAAATCACTTCGCGTAGTTAACGTCATGCGGTCGTGTCTTGTACACAACCCCCTCTGATTTTTATGGAACATTTTTCAACGAAAAGCGAAAATGTCATGCAAAATAACGATGTTGTGATTCTTCGCTACATCTGTCCGAAAATAAAGATTTATATTTGTAATGCCACTATTTCGCTTCACAAGCGATTTCAGATAGAACACAAGACATGACCCGACTTCTTGTAAGCCACGCCTAGCTATTGACTCGTCCCATAAGAAGCATCGACCTACATCTTCATTACAAAATGATTCGTATACAGTTAGATTATAATAGGCGGATATTAAATGCCAAACACCAAGTGAGCATTTCCGCAGATCGAATAATACTGTGCACACCGAGTTTTCGTTTTTGGCCGCTTGAATATCTTGTTTTTTCCTATCCTATACTTGTTGAGCTTTGGCTTCGGTCGGAATGAAGGGATCGATTTTCGCTTTCTTGATAAGCACATGGAGTTTATCATACTCGCAACAAGTGTCGATTTCAGGGCTGGTAGCAGTTGGACTGCAAAATAGTAGTGACTTTAGTGACCAAAATTATCAAAATAGTTACCAAATAGTGACCAAAAAGTGACCTAGAAGTGACTTCAAAATTACAAGTATTAGTCATTAAAATGACTAGAAATGAAAATACGTTATATGTGTAGCCAATCTACATATTGGGTGAATTTAGAATGTAAAGAACTGCAGTAATTTCAAATCTTAAAAATTACTAGGGTCGGTGTTCCCTTAGTGGACAGTCCCCTATAGTCGCACTAGTGACTTTTCACGGCCGTTTTGCTATAAATCTTTCCGAAACATTTTTTGACATGAAGGTCAGGACCTATTTATTTAAGTACCATTGATTTACATCTTGATTTTGCTCAAAAAATGATCGAAAAAAATATTTTTGCTTAAAATTTGAGCTCCTTTGCGCCTATAGTAAACCTATTGTTCCTATAGTAGCACTACTGAGAGAAACTATTTTTTATTATACGAAATAATTGATGAAATAATAACTTTTTTCCATCAAACGAAAGCTTGAGATCCACACTTTGTAGGAAAAATATAGAAGTTTTGTAAAAATACGGTTTTAATAAGTATTTTGCCGACGCCGTGATGCTAGTGCTACTATAGGAACAGAAATTATAAATAGTGCTACTATAGGCACATGTATTCCTATAGTCGCACACGCGATAATAAAAACATTTGAGTTTTCGTAGGTTTTATATTTTTCCCACAAAACCAAGATAAAAAGCTATCAGATGATGTAAAAATAATGACGCTAGCATTATTTTTCGATTTTATACGAATTTTTGTTCTTAGCTATGCGGCTATTGGTACATCGACCCTAGAAGCATTTCTCAACAAATCTGTGGAATAAAACGGTGGAAAAATGTTGGTTGAAGACAAAACTGTGGTGAAAATCGTAAATTTATTTCAAAGTATTCTGAAAAAAAATCCTTACAGAATTACAAGTTCAAAAATGAACGAAATATTAACACTCAAGCTAAATTTTCGACAGAATTTCTGTAAAGTTAAACCATTTCTTCCAAATAAACAACGGTAACTCTAGAACACAACTGATTATTGGCGAACTCGAGACAAACCAAATTCGATGAATGTCTTGCATAAAGATTTAGAAAATAATTCCATTCATACTTAAAATGTTTATATTTCAATTGATCGTTTCAATAACTAAATTAGGTTTTGAAAACATCCATATCACTCAGTGGCGACTCGTAACCACACGTTTCATCTGATCTACAACCCTTAAAATGACTAATTTTAAATACTTAGATCATAAAGCAAACAATAAACGATAGAAATCGCATATGTTTTGCTCATATGAGTTGCTCCATAAACAGGGGGGTTTGATGTTAGGGAATAGTCACTGATATCATCTTTAATTAATTATTATCGTTTCATAATGTTCAAGCATTCATTAGAGTAACGTGTTTTTTGTATAGAAAGAGTTGACCCTACACACTTAGCTCAAATCACCGAAGTCGGTAATTTATTTACCGAAATCTCAACAGCTGACCGGTCGGTAATCAGTTCGGTAAACGAATCGATTACCGAACAATCGGTAATTTGAATTTTCGAGCGCAGCTGTCAAAACTACCGATTGTTCGGTAATTGTTTACCGAAAAAATGTAATCCATGCCCACGGGTTTTTTTTTCTCCTGTATCTTATCAGCAACATCCAAAACATAGACAAAAAATCACGTTATTATTCATATTTTATTGCATCGCCATGATTGTATAATTGTAGTCATTCATTAATCTGCATTACGTCACGGGTTGATCGACAACCAACCAAGTCTGAAGATCGAGTCGTCGTTGGTTTTGGAGAAAGCTGGCTGCGTCGCTTCCAATACGGGACGCACAAAGTCCGAGAGCTGCTAGTGCATGGCGGTTCCTAGCAGTCGTACTGCAAATAATTTTGCTTGTTATTTTATAAATCAATCAAAAACTATCATGCTTACCTCGATCGTAAAAGTTTTTACACGAACTGTTTGTGACTTCCAAAAGCCCACCAGAAAAAAAAACACACGACAGCATGGTGCTGTCAACTTGATTATTTACCGATTTCGGTAAACTAATAGATGGATTACCGAAACACCGGTTAAATTTTTCACCGTTGTCGGTAATACTGGTGAATCACAGACGCCTCAGTAAAAATAATGTCAGAGTTACCGAAATTCAGTAGTTTTGCTGTCAAAAATCGCTTAATTACCGAAAGATCAGTAATTTAGTGAATTACAGATCAAGTTCGGTGATTTTATTTACCGAACTCTCACATTCTGTTTGAGTGTGTAGTCATGTATAAAACTGCCAAAAGGTAATCAATGAAAACATGTATAGTTTATATGTTGGAATATCTAATATCTGCAATGGTTACTAGCAAAACTAGTACTTGCTATTGAAATCCTGGACGAGTTTATGACAAACTTTTTGAATTTTTGTTGTTATTTGTAATCGTCTTTGGCTTATTATAGTATATTATAATATATAGGCATATAGTGAAGTTTTGATGATGTTCATTCAGGAGGCAGGTTGTTAGGTTTGACCTAGCGAGACTGAAGCTTGGTCGGACCGGCTAATAAACTGGACACCTCAAAAAATCGGATTACATCGTACGCAAACTTTATTTAGCTTCTCCCATCTTCCAGCCTACCTTCTGACTACCCTAACTAGGCCCTAATTCTGGCTCAATCTTTCTTATCTCTTACAATTTTCTTTTACTCACGGTTCATCACTAGGGTGCACCCTTTCTTCTTCTGGGCTTACGCCCGGGAAATCCAATCGGCCGAACGTTGACGGAAGGGCAGCATGATGGAGCGCCGAGGCATTGCACTCCTCGTGTCTCACTGAACGCTCGTCGACCGCGCTGGCTCTTGGCTTGCTCACTGTGCGAGGACAAACGGCTGTCAGCCCTATGCTGGTGAGCTTACCCTATATGGATGGCTGCTTTCCCCGACAGTCGACTACTGCACCTTTCCGCAACCGGACTGCACGCACGTGATGCTGTTTTTGTCACCGGGGAACCCAGCCGAATGGATCTGACGTGTGTGGGCCTGCCAGTGACCGCGTTCGTCAACGCCGATGTCGCTCCGTCGCTTCCACGGCCACGCTCGGATGCCGCCCGTCTTCCAAGCACTTGGTTCCTCCGTGCGGACCCGCTGACTGCACACTAAGCCGACAAAAGGATAAGAGAAAAAAGCCCTAAAGGGAACAACGTTAGTCCCATATCAGCTAACACACACTAGCAAGCACTTACTGCTTTTGCAGGCTTTTTCGATCGTGTTGTTTTGGTTTCTCACCGGTTCTATGTTCCGATTCCAGTGGCTTTCTTTTTGTCCAGCGTGGCTGAATAAAATGGCGGAGGTCACTTGTCGGTAATCTGGCTTGGTATGTTGCAACTTACCGACAGCTCCGATGAGGTGGTTTCCTTTCCCTGATCTTTAGCCGCCGGGGCTGATAGATGTTGGACAGACTGTGCACGGCACGAGGAGGTTGCCTGTTTGGTCGGTTTCGGAACAACGGGATGTTGGCGATCGTGTTGGCAAGTCAGGTGAAATCACGTGCCTGCAGTGAAATCGGGAAACTCTCGTTATTTTTATGCCACTTGCTGCGTGAGTTCTACCAGCAGAGTATGTTTGCGGCTGTTCGATTAACTTACGTTTTTTTTTTTCCACTTTGTGTCGTGCAGAGGTGTGGAATTTCTAATTTCCCAACCGCCAACGCTGCTCTCTGCCCGAACCGAACCGTTCACTTCGAGGGTGTATCACTTTTTGCCAGTCTTCCCGTCAGTTTGTTCGTGCTGCTTCTGTGTAGCGATGTGTGCGTGTCGGTCTTCCGGAAACGGTTATAACTGTCATCCGATTGACAGTTGTGACATCTCCTTTTTCTGGTTCGTGCCCATGCAGCATTTCGTTTGGTTCAACACTCTTAAATTTATTCACTTTTCCTCGCCCTTCGTTTGCATACTAAATTTGAAGTGGTAATCTTGCCCAATCAAAATTCAACGTGAAGTTTAACGAAATAATAATCGAACGCTACACAACTTCACTGTGGGGATTGAATTTTTCATGAATCGGTAATAGCGATTCATGAAAAATTCTAAACTATCACTTCCTTTAAGAAGTTTTCTAGAGACTGAACTGATCTGATGTTTAGTTTCAAAAGACATACTAAACGGCACAAATACCAAACATAATCACGCAAGTCTATCCACTTGCCAGAGCGAGTGCAGCAAATCCAAAACTCATAATGATCTATATACGACAGCGAATCCTGTCAGACAAATTGATCAGACGCCAACGAAGTCTTGGCAAATGGTCTCTAGAGAAGTTCTTGTCCATCATCTCTATGCTAGCTGTCCCACAGCAAAACATTCAAATAGATTATCTCTAGTTGTAACTAAAACTAGAAAAATCTTACATCTACACAAGTAACATAGAGGTAAATTGTTGTATTGGCTAAATTACTTAAGGCTAGGACATCATCGATGGTATGATTCCTTATAATTGCCTATTTTCGTGCCTAATGGCTTAGTCACTGACCGAAGTCGAGTGCATAGCTTGTGTAGTTAGTTCGGAAAAGAGCGCATTTCCTCGCCCTCGATATGCATGGGTCCAAGAATAGGGTTCACAATTCCAAGTTGCCTTGGAATATCCGCGCCCCTGGTCGCGTTGCTTTTGGGTAATACCCGGGATGATAATGCCATGCAATCGCCCGAACACTACGAGGTGCCGAGAAGACCTTTATTTGACAGATTTACAGGATTGCGTAACACTCTGGACCTGATCGATGTTTGCTGTTGCTGCTATCATCAGTACCCCACCCAGGGCTTGTGACATCATTGCTTCCACGCTTGTGTGTTTCTCGAGCTGAACTCCTCGTAACTGGTGTTGTTCATAGCTGATCTTATTTGGTATTTGGAGCCACCTTACTCACTACAGGCTTTCAGGGTCCCAATCTCCCGTGCCTTCCGTAGGCTTCGCCTTGTCTTGTTGTCGCTTCAGTTGCTGGTATTTGGAGCCTCCCTACTTGCTATGAGCTTTCAGGGTCCCAATCTCCCGTGCCTTCCGTAGGCTTCTGCCACGTCATCCTACACCCTCAGCATATCCAGATGATACCTCGCTGCGCCTGATAGTGGCCGTAAGCTTCGACTCCGCGCCGAACCGATTTTTGGTCGTCGAACTCCGGGTCTCAACTCCTCCTATCCAAGACACTATCTGGTATACTGGCGAGTTCCCTGCATCCCGTTTCCAAGAGTACAGGGTACGATTTCTCCCGGATCGCGAACGGCAAACGGTCTACTTCCTGGCGCGACGGAAGCGTTTGATGACCGCAAAGAATCTTCATCATTTGGTGAGAGTCATGGGCTTTGAGTCTGAGGTTGTAACCGCATTGCGTGTGTTTTTATCTTCGGTAGGAAGAGCGTGGTCTGCAACAAAGCTGCGTTCATAGCTGACGGTTTTGTCAAGGTGGAGAGGTAGTCATCTAGAAGTTATTGCTCATCACACCTGACTTGGCTGCCATTTTCCCGATATGGCTCGGATTTTAGGAGCATAGAACTCATTGTTGACAGGCTTTGCCTGTGGACATAGCTTACCCAAAAATGCTTAATCCGCCTTGATGTCCTTTGCATGATAGCGGCCTACTTTTCCATCAACGACGTCCTCCAGCAAGTAGATGTTCTTCCCCAGGATTTGCTTCACCACAGCTGGAACAAACTTCGGATCCAGCTTCTTATTTATACGATCTGCTTTGGAAGATTGCGTAAAGGTGCGTCTCCAAACTACGTCGCCAAGCTTGAAATCCACCCGCCGCGTTCTTAGATTGTATCTCTGTTTCACCTTCTCGTGGTTTTTCTCTATTCGCTGCAGCACAAACTCCTGGATTCTTTTCACTGTCGATAGACGCATGTCCTGTGCTACCTTTGGATCTTCCGGTGTATTCATTTTCTCCTGAGTGTACAGATCTGTGTAGAGTAGAAGGTCTCTTCCAAAGTTTGCGAAATGGGGACTCACTCCCGTTACTTGATGTTTGGCGCTGTTGATCGCTGCCGTTATTGCAGCTAAGTTGTCATCCCATCCTGCGTGATTCTCGTCCAGAAGCGCACGAACACAGGTAATAAGCACCCGATTGACACGTTCGGCGTTGTTTACCATCGGCGAATAGAATGCTGTTTTCATGTGCGTGATTTTGTGCCGAGAAAGGAGGGATTTGAACGCCAAAGACTCAAACTGTCTCCCGTTATCTGAGAGTATGATTCTAGGACGTGAGAACTTCAGAAAGACCTGCTGCTCCAGGAACTCTACCATTTTGCCTGAATCCGCACTGCGCATGGGATGAGCGATGACGTACTTCGTTATCCAATCCACCACAACTAGCAGGACTGTATTACCACGCTTTGAGCGGGTCAATGGACCAACAAAATCTACCGACACTAGTTCCCACGGTCACTGGCAGGCCCACACACGTCAGATCCATTCGGCTGGGTTCCCCGGTGACAAAAACAGCATCACGTGCGTGCAGTCCGGTTGCGGAAAGGTGCAGTAGTCGACTGTCGGGGAAAGCAGCCATCCATATAGGGTAAGCTCACCAGCATAGGGCTGACAGCCGTTTGTCCTCGCACAGTGAGCAAGCCAAGAGCCAGCGCGGTCGACGAGCGTTCAGTGAGACACGAGGAGTGCAATGCCTCGGCGCTCCATCATGCTGCCCTTCCGTCAACGTTCGGCCGATTGGATTTCCCGGGCGTAAGCCCAGAAGAAGAAAGGGTGCACCCTAGTGATGAACCGTGAGTAAAAGAAAATTGTAAGAGATAAGAAAGATTGAGCCAGAATTAGGGCCTAGTTAGGGTAGTCAGAAGGTAGGCTGGAAGATGGGAGAAGCTAAATAAAGTTTGCGTACGATGTAATCCGATTTTTTGAGGTGTCCAGTTTATTAGCCGGTCCGACCAAGCTTCAGTCTCGCTAGGTCAAACCTAACATTGGCGCCCAACCAAAACGAACCCGTAGTATTATCAGCTTACATAATAACATTTAAGAATTTGTGGGGATTTTAGTTTTGTCCATTTGGCTATATTTTCGTGTTGAAGATCCTTTAGACAGTATGGATCCTTTGTACCTCAGTGATGAGGAACTAAATTACGAGTTGGCTCTGCGCAGATGCAACCAACCTACTTCTGCCACACGCAGAATCAAAGGAACGCAGCTTAGAGCGCTAATTCAAAAAGAGTTTGCCGAAAATGTAAAATACACTTCATCCGAGCATGCAATGCCGGCAGATGTGAACATTCATCGTTGTGAACAGCAAGTCAGACTACTGATTCCAATGATTGAAACGGCACTCAAAAGACGTAACACAGATTTTCTAATTCAGTCTCGATCTCGTATGATCCATTATCGAGATCGTCTGCCAATCGTAAAACCTCCGGTAGACCTGATCGATATGCACGCGTCGGTGTCAATGCAAGTGAAGTTCTTAATAGAAGACATCAGTGACAGACTTGGTGATCCGTTGATCAGCGAGAGTAGTCAACAAGTGTTACCGCCACCGGAAGGAGCGGGATCGCTAGAATATCAACAGCACTACAACACTCTTCTATCGCCGGAAAGAGAACAAAACCAGCGTCGAATCAACGAACCACAGAAGTCAGCAGCGCAAACAGGTGTTGCAACCAGACAAAGCAATGAAGGGCTGAACAACGATTTCATCCGTGCGACGAGCTCGCCGATTAGACCCGGCAGAGGAAGAGGACGTGGAGTTGCGGTCAATCTCTCGCTACCGGGGCGAAATTCATCGCAACCGAGAGGCACACCTCCTCCAGCGTACCATCCAGCGAGACCAGAAACAGTTCACGATAGCACAACCGATCGCTTGAGAGATGAACTGCTTATACAGCTGCTACAACGAGAACAACACACGCAAGATCGGCAAGACCCAGGGAGAGGTCTCAAGGCAGTTCACAACTGGCCGTTCAAGTTCAAGGGCGAAAAGGATACCACATCTCTCAACACCTTTCTCGACAGAGTGGAAACATTCGCACGTTCAGAAGGCCTTTCCGATGATACGCTTCTGAAGTCCATCAAACATCTACTTCTAGACGATGCGTTGGACTGGTATGGACGAGCGATATCACAGAACCTGCTAATAACATGGACAGCTTTCAAAAACGAGACCCACGTTGGGCGCCAATGTTAGGTTTGACCTAGCGAGACTGAAGCTTGGTCGGACCGGCTAATAAACTGGACACCTCAAAAAATCGGATTACATCGTACGCAAACTTTATTTAGCTTCTCCCATCTTCCAGCCTACCTTCTGACTACCCTAACTAGGCCCTAATTCTGGCTCAATCTTTCTTATCTCTTACAATTTTCTTTTACTCACGGTTCATCACTAGGGTGCACCCTTTCTTCTTCTGGGCTTACGCCCGGGAAATCCAATCGGCCGAACGTTGACGGAAGGGCAGCATGATGGAGCGCCGAGGCATTGCACTCCTCGTGTCTCACTGAACGCTCGTCGACCGCGCTGGCTCTTGGCTTGCTCACTGTGCGAGGACAAACGGCTGTCAGCCCTATGCTGGTGAGCTTACCCTATATGGATGGCTGCTTTCCCCGACAGTCGACTACTGCACCTTTCCGCAACCGGACTGCACGCACGTGATGCTGTTTTTGTCACCGGGGAACCCAGCCGAATGGATCTGACGTGTGTGGGCCTGCCAGTGACCGCGTTCGTCAACGCCGATGTCGCTCCGTCGCTTCCACGGCCACGCTCGGATGCCGCCCGTCTTCCAAGCACTTGGTTCCTCCGTGCGGACCCGCTGACTGCACACTAAGCCGACAAAAGGATAAGAGAAAAAAGCCCTAAAGGGAACAACGTTAGTCCCATATCAGCTAACACACACTAGCAAGCACTTACTGCTTTTGCAGGCTTTTTCGATCGTGTTGTTTTGGTTTCTCACCGGTTCTATGTTCCGATTCCAGTGGCTTTCTTTTTGTCCAGCGTGGCTGAATAAAATGGCGGAGGTCACTTGTCGGTAATCTGGCTTGGTATGTTGCAACTTACCGACAGCTCCGATGAGGTGGTTTCCTTTCCCTGATCTTTAGCCGCCGGGGCTGATAGATGTTGGACAGACTGTGCACGGCACGAGGAGGTTGCCTGTTTGGTCGGTTTCGGAACAACGGGATGTTGGCGATCGTGTTGGCAAGTCAGGTGAAATCACGTGCCTGCAGTGAAATCGGGAAACTCTCGTTATTTTTATGCCACTTGCTGCGTGAGTTCTACCAGCAGAGTATGTTTGCGGCTGTTCGATTAACTTACGTTTTTTTTTTTCCACTTTGTGTCGTGCAGAGGTGTGGAATTTCTAATTTCCCAACCGCCAACGCTGCTCTCTGCCCGAACCGAACCGTTCACTTCGAGGGTGTATCACTTTTTGCCAGTCTTCCCGTCAGTTTGTTCGTGCTGCTTCTGTGTAGCGATGTGTGCGTGTCGGTCTTCCGGAAACGGTTATAACTGTCATCCGATTGACAGTTGTGACATCTCCTTTTTCTGGTTCGTGCCCATGCAGCATTTCGTTTGGTTCAACACTCTTAAATTTATTCACTTTTCCTCGCCCTTCGTTTGCATACTAAATTTGAAGTGGTAATCTTGCCCAATCAAAATTCAACGTGAAGTTTAACGAAATAATAATCGAACGCTACAAGGTTTAGGATTCCTTCTATAGCCGTAGATTACTGCAGAAAGTTCACTGGTAATTTATTCAGCACGTCTGTTAGATATTAGTCCTGCGTTGTGTCAAAATTTATCCAAATATTTCGGACAAAAATTTCTTCCCGAAGTCGCTTCCTAAGTTTTGCCAATATCTTCTCCAAAACTTTTCCCAGGAAATTTTTACATTTTCCGTTGGAAATGTCTAGGGAATATTCACCTGAATTCTTCCAGAAAGTTAGTCGGGAGTCTCTATTTTACTTGAGTCAAGAATCTTAACACTTTGATTTCAAAATCACACTTTAGTTGCCCTGATAATGATAAATATCCATTTCTTTTTGATTATGTTTGAAGAGCTATCCCTGTCTAAGATTTCATTATCATCTGATCACGAAAAAATGACTTTAGTGACCATTTTCCTGAAAATAGTGACTTTAGTGACTTTTTGTCGAAAATAGTGACTTTTTAGTGACCAGGTCGAAAAAAAGTGACCAAGTCACTAAAAAGTGACTTACTACCAGCCCTGCGATTTGTGGGCTTCGGAAGCTTATATTGAAAGTTTTGAATATACTGTAATGCACAGTTTTACATTTTTATTCGAACACTTCTGTTTGTACAGATCACATACTTTCGTATCACTGGACAAATACAATTTGTCGGATTTGGCTCGACCGTAATGGGGGTATAAAATGGGAACGATTTGATATGATCTTTAATTTTATTCTTGTCTTCATCACTAAGACGTTTATTCGACGAATTGGCCATTCGTCCCATTCGTTTATCATCAGCGCTTTTTGGTGGCCAAAACTCGGATTTTTTTTTACATGTTACATCGAAGGTTGCGAGAAACACGGCTTTACAAACTTCAACATTTCCGATGGCTGGTAGATACTTAATACTTTCGTGAAAATGTTCGTTTAGAGCTCAAGACCTGATCATCGTAAATGCGAAAAATAAATATAATTAATAATAAATTATCGAGTTGCTTAATGTTCAATACCTATAGTAAATGAAAACTGAATTTAGTACTAAATCATTTAATTCCGTTAGAGTTTGTTTTGTTTGATAGATACGCGTGTTTTGATCTCAACTGTAACTGAAGATGGCCTAACAGTTGAGGTTTAAATTCGTCGGTGGTCGAAATATATACGCGTATACGCGTATATTTCAAAGCATAAGCACAAGCATAGATGACCGCACAATAGGGTCCTAAAGTCCTGTCCCAATTTTAGTGCCAGGCGTTTAAGTTTAGGCCAGAAACACATGTTTACTCAATTTTCCAATGTTTTCCGTTGGTTTGAGTCGAAAACATTTTTTCATGTTTTTTAGATTTCGTCACACCCCTTGGGTTAAACTCAGCTTTTGGGTGTATTTTGTATTCAGTGTCCCTTCCGAGATGTCAGATAAGAACAACCCCAGTGTTAAAATTAAAACCCCTGTGGTGTTTTTGTCGATTAAGCGAACGTCAAACATGATCAAAAGTGTCAAGGTTCATTTATGGACCCAATTTGTAAATTCAAGTTTAAATATGATATAGCCGTTATTTGAGATGGTGCTCTTTCGTGTTATTAGATAAAAATAAGATTTCATTAATTATTTTAGCACCCTATTCATTGTTGCTACTCTGTGATTGATCAGAATAATCGAAGTAGCACAGTGATTTAATGAACGGGGCTTGGGATTAGCTTACCCTTCTCAATGTGCACAAATCGAGAGCTCACAATCTAAAAGTCAAAAACGGCGCCGGCCTCGTCCTTACCTAAGACAAGACAAGTCAGGTCAGAGTGCAAAAACGAAACCAATTGCCTGTCAAAAAAGACCACTTCTCATTGGTCGTTTTGGCAAAGGCCTACTTTCACATCGTTGAGTTGGATTGCAACAGGGCAATTTGTTGCTAGCCTGGCCGTGTTGCTAATTCATAAATTAGAGTTTTAATAAAAAGTTTCAAATTTTTAATGAAATTATTTTGCTTCAAATTCATTTATATTCGATTTTAGGTTTACCGCATGTGCTTCTACAATGCTTAAATGAATTAAAAATACTTACTTCAAAGCAATGTAATGGAAATTGTTTAAATTTTCTTAAAAAATATCGCCTTTTTTAATATAAACCTGATTTTTTAATAAGCTAGCATCCTCTATTGCACTGAATGAATGAAACGTATAAGAAACAACAAAATCATGAACCTTGATGTTTGAATTTGTTCACAAGGTTTGCTTTCAAAGGATTCTGGTTGCACTGGCTTCTGTATCGTCAAGGTTATCGACTGAAAAACAACAGGACAGTCTTAGTTGAGCTGTCACGTCCTGTCCTAGGTCCTTACGGTCATCGGGGAAGGGAGGGCATGTTAGTTGGATAACCGTAGTTACTAGAGACCGAGATCACCTCTGCAATCTGCATCTCCACAGTTATCATGGGAAGGATATTGGGTTAGTGGGATAAGGTAAAGATCTGGGAGTCACCAATGTTTGGTCATGCGATCCATGATATAATCACGCCTATCCGGATTCGCGATATTGTTCGATAATCGCATTGTACACCGTACAAGTGTTCATCACTCACCCCTGCAAGAGCAAGCGATCAATAAATCAAACACTACTGACACTCGCGGTACTTTTTTACTATAGCGCGAACGACGCGCGACATGTTTGATCCTGCCCTCATCGCCCGCCCTCGCAGGAGCAAGCAGCTAGGTCGAAAGATCAAACACAACTCCAAAATACGCGTATATTTCAAAAGATACAAACTCTAACGGAATTAAATGATTTAGTACTAAATTCGGTTTTTATAAATAATTGTTAATTTTTGTTGCAGGGCTAGTAGCGGTCCGATAACAAAATAATAGTGATTTTAGTGACTAAAAGGTTCAAAATAACAACGGGATATACTACAATCAAATATTTGTCGCAGTTGTTTATGTTCCGAACAGAAGGAAAAAGTTATTGATTATTTCTAAATGAAACTTGGTTTCTTTTTACCTAATCTCATTTAGAGGTAGGTAGATTTGAACTAAAATTCTAGTTTGATTCAATAAAACAAACCAGAACAAACATTGAATCAAACTAAATTCTTAGATTGTTTTTGGCACGCTTCCTTTTTCGTTTTCCTGACTATACTGGCTCTATTGCTCGACCAGTTATGCGTTTAAATTGTGAGGGCTACTATGAAGTTTGAAAAATAGTTGAAATGAGAGGAAACCCCTTGCTTTCAAGTAAGTAATTCTTATCTCTCAAACCAATGTCCAAATTGTGTTATAGTAATCCCCATTGCAGTATTGGTTCCGAATTGAAAGAAGTTAAAGGAAGCTTCAAGATGTAGCACCAGTTCGAGATTAAATATCCGTTGGCTGTTTCTACAGTTCCAGAGGTATGAACAAGGTTAGTTGATTATAACATTATTCTACTTTCATAGAAGTTTTAATTAAATCTAACTTATTCGAAGTACATTTCAGATGTCAAGAACACTGTTCCCCGCTATCGTCGCTCCATCGTAATAGATTTCAAAACAGGCATTGCATTTCATTTCATCTTTCGATCATCTGAGCAAGATATGGATCAAATAAGAAAATATCATCTAGGGCTCTTTGATAATCTTTCAATGAACATCTTTGGCTCTTATGATACTCGATAAAAACTTTACGACTCAGCCATTCACGTAGTTTATACGGTGACAGCGTCTGAAAAAAAAGTACAAAACGAAAGCAGTGAAAGATTCGCAGAATCAACGAAAGTAAGTGAACTAACCTATTTGAAATATAAACCAATTTTCATGTCCATAAACTTTTAGGTTCTGTGAATCTAGCGACATGTTGGGAATCTTACATACCGTATATTCGGGTGTAATTGATCAGTAGGGTGATATTGATCACCGTGTCACACGATTTTATTTCTTACTAATAGTGCACCAAGCTCATTGCAACTTATAGTAAATGAACGTTGTTTGTTTTAAATAATGTCTAATTGTGTATAGTGAAGTTTTTTTTTGTGTCACAGAATGTTTATTTCTATGAAAATAATGTAAAATTCTAGAATCAAGTTTAGTGTGAAATTGATCATCATCTATAAACTTCTAGTTCTAAACAAGGATTTGGACATGGTGTAAACCTGAAGGTTTGTAAGGATGCTAACAATATATCTCCAAAACAGATTTTACTATCAAAACTCTTACCAATTTGCTCGTTTTGTTGAAAAATTCAATTTTCATGCAACAAAGTAGGGAAATCCTTTGGAAATTGCCTACATTTAGGCGTTTTTCGCGGTATTCTTGAAATGTAATTATTGATTATATAATAAATATTGTCTTGTTAACAATTTGGCAAGCAGATTTGGATTCAGGAGGCCCAAATTAAGTATGTAAAGTTGATTTAGAAACTAACAATAATAACATTGACAATTGATCAATTTCACCCCGATTTTTAATTTTAGACCAGATTTTTGGCACTAACATCACATTTGTTGAAAAATTTCGGAACATGAGCCAATGAGATTCACCGTCGTACTTGTTTTCCTGCATTTAGTTGTATGGTATTGATAACAGTTTAGAAAGCATACCAAGAAAATAGTGAAAAATGATCAATTTCACCCGAAATTACGGTACCAATGTATGGAAGGGACATATTTGCAAATAACTTCTTACATCATTATGTGCAATAAAAGTACAAATTGCAATGTTTTTCTTGGAAAATAATGAAATTGGTGCTTGGGACAGTTTTGCGATTATGCGTATTTTATATGTCATTTATGCAAATTATAGTTCTTTTAACCAGAAACAACTTTCTCTTCCATACCTAGGTGCTCAAATGGCTTGATCTTTCAGTTTTGATTTTTGTCCCGCATCTCCATACATTCATCGCACTGTGCGTCAGTTCAAATGGAGTGCATGATAGAAAATTTCTTGACCCATTCAATCAAGGAATTTCTTAACTTTTCTTGAGCGAAACAGCATAAAATAAATTGTTTGCAACGGTTATCAATTTCACCCGAATTTACGGTAGTTTACACAAGCGTGCGTCTTTTGTTTGAGCCTGAATGTATATTGCAAACATACAAATCAATCTAGATAAATATGAACTGTAAAAGATTGCTACTCAAACCTGTACCATGTTGGATTTACTCAAGACTCCAAGTAGCTTTTTTCTTACGTGCTTTTCAATACACTCTGATGCAATTCCACTCAGAGATTTTCGTAGATTTGTTGTTATTGATCTGATTTCACCCTAAATGTTTGCTATAAATATACAAATGCGATCTAAATGGACGCCGTCGAGTGCACTCTAAAAACTTTCCAATTAATACTATTGCACTTAGTCAAAGAGAATAAGTAAAACGCTGCACGCTAAGCCTGCTCAACGCAGCGCATGTGTTCACGCTAAGCCTGCTCAACGCAGCGCATGTGTTAAAACTACACAGAATAGTGGTTTCTGCGCTCGTGTACATACACGGTACATATCACCAACACTACTTAAAATTGCTGGTGGAAAATATAAACAAAGATCAGCTGTTCCCAGCAAAATCAAATGGCAGTATTTTCAACCAGCAAATTTGCGCATGTGTTCGTGACACCGCTCTGCGAGAGCTCAATGAGGCAACCAATGCAGGACTGGCTGGCTGAGTGAAAATTCTGTGTAAGTCGCACTCATGCTATGTGTAACCGATGTGTTGGCCATTGGCTGTGCGCGGATCGATGGAAATGGAACTGTCAGTCATCTCCCGCGCGGCAGCAAACAGTTGGCCGTTGGTAAGATGGGGAGTTTTCAGGGATTTTTTTCCAGCGAAAAGCCGGAAGATGGTCGCAAATGAGAAAGTTTTTTTCCCCATTTGCTTCCGCTTCGGCTATTCGAATGAAAAAATCTCTGAAAAACTTTAAAATCGGAATGTTTTTTTAAGGTTTTCAGAAGCAAAACAAACATGGAAGCGAATTCCGCATTCCAAGCGCTCCTCCTCTGTACGCATTTCACTCATTCGGTTTGTTTAGGGATTGTTCAAATATTACGTAACACAACAGGGGGAGGGAGGGGGTCTTCAATAGTGTTACGTTTCATACAAAATTTTTATATTGTTCATACAAACTCTGTTACGTGGGGGAGGGAGGGGGTCTAAATATGGCAAATTTCGCGTTACGTAATATTTGAACGATCCCTTAACACCGTTTGCACAAAACTGTGTACAGCCCCCTTTGCACAGAATCTGTGCTGCATGAAATGAGGCCGATTTTATGTACTCGGCACTCATTTTTGAGCGGATGAAGTTTAGCGTGTGGTCTTCGATAAAGTGTTATGAAAAATGTAAAGAGACCTCTAGTTCTGGGCTAAGCAGGAAGTTCAAGAGCTGACCCGTACGAGACGACTTCTGGACAATCTCTACTGCCTAGATTCGAAAAGGTCGGATAAATAATCATAATTTTTAAATGGCTCACATTCTCAGGTTCACATTATTGTTACTCGTTTAAATTCTTGTATGCTTTATTGCGACACTTTACATATACCGACAATTTCAAAATTCCTAAACAAAATCTTCATTGCTCCAACTTCTCCCATTCTTCAACCATCATCTTCCCCTACTTCATCCTCCTCTTGGCCTTCGGCCGGAGCCGGCAGTGTCGAATTGTAATGTTCCCCCAGCCGATACATGTGCCGATGGTAGGTCAGCACCAGCTTCCGACTCGGATTCTCCCCCTCACCGTGCACAGGTGAAGTTCCAGTGGCCTGAATGATTTCGATGGGACACTTCAACCGACTGGACAACGCTTTGACCTCGATCTCTCCACCCCAAGCTTTGGTGTTTCGAACCTGATGGCAGTACTTGCGGAACTCGTCCTCGTCAAGGATATCTCCCGTGTCCGGATTGGTCATGTAGAAAATTACGCTGTCCTTGTTGTCCTCGATGTAATCGGCTGTCATCTGCCGGAGGTCCGCCGTATCGTACTCATGGACCCCTATCCGAGCCAGCTGATGTTTCACAGCATTGTACAGACAATCTCCGTCGGCCGGAACCGGAAAGCTCACCAATCCTCGCTTCATCAGCAGCTCTGCAATCTTTTTGTCCTCCAGGATTCGAGGGGAGTTCTTATTCAGTGCTTCTTCTGCCTTGATCTGTGCCTCCCGTTCTTTGTCTTCCTGGGACTTTTTCTCCCGCCTTCTTTGGGCTTTCGATACCTTTGGCTGTTTCGCTTCCTCACTCTCCCCTCCGGGAACACCTCCCAAATCCTCCGCCACGGACTCAACGGTTTCACTTATTTTCAAAGAATTCAACTTATTCAACTCTTCGGCATGCCTTGTCTCCAAATCCGCCTCCATCCGGGCGATCTCGTCCTGCTGTTCCTTTTTCTTCTTCTTGTCTACCTTGGCCTTCTTGAGGGCCTGAATTTTTGCTTGCAGTTCCTTCTTTTCCTTGCGATGCCGGGTGAGAAGTGTTTCTTCGTCCTCTCCGATTGCGTTTCCAGCGGGAAGATCCGTTTCCGGGACGGCGTCACTCATGTTGGTGGGTGGGTTTGATCCTGAAAAGGGATTGATATGGTGAGTCGTGAAGAATTTCCAAGAGAAATTTGTGATTTTTACCTTTAAGTAGAATGGAGAACACAACTTTTGTGGCGATTTTGGGAAAGGATTTAAATTTCTTGTTCGAAGCTGACGGACGTGATCGAAGAATCATAAGAAACGATCCACAATGTTACACGCTAAATTTCTTTCATTGCTTTTCTTGTTTTTCCCTAACTTATTTTCCACACAGAGAAACAGGTAGTGCTTCGTGAAGCCCAAGCAGGACAGTTCGGTTTTGCGTCGTCCGATTGATTTTGCTGACGGATTCGCGCGTATTTTCGTTGCCGGAGAATTTTTTCCCCTGTTTTGGAGCGTCTTGCTGGGTAGTGCTTTGTGAAGCCCAAGCAGGACAGTTCGGTTTGCATTCGTCCGATTGATTTTGCTGACGGATTCGCGCGTATTTTCGTTGCCGGAGAATTTTTTTCCTCTGTTTTGAAGCGTCTTGCTGGGTAGTGCTTCGTGAAGCCCAAGCAGGACAGTTCGGTTTTGCGTCGTCCGATTGATTTTGCTGACGGATTCGCGCGTATTTTCGTTGCCGGAGAATTTTTTTCCCCTGTTTTGGAGCGTCTTGTTGGGTAGTGCTTTGTGAAGCCCAAGCAGGACAGTTCGGTTTTGCGTCGTCCGATTGATTTTGCTGACGGATTCGCGCGTATTTTCGTTGCCGGAGAATTCTCGCGTAACTTTTCAAAACGGCCTATCTAACAATTGGGTCCTAAAATGTTTAATGAATTCTTGTTTTTATTTAATAATACGAAAGAGCATGTTCTTGCAACTACTTTAGCATTTTTTCTAACTCAAATAACGGCTATAACATTTTTAAACTTCAATTTTAAAAATGATTCCAAATATGAACCTTGACACTTGTGATCATGTTTGACATTCACAGTTTCGACAAAAATGCCACAGGGCATATAGTTTTAACACTGGGGTTGTTCCTATCTGACATTTCAGCAGGGACACGGAAAACAAAATATACCCAAAATTTGAGTTTAAACCAAAGGGTGGGACAAAATCTCAAAAATCATATAAAAATGTTTTTTGGATCTAAACAAATGAAAATCATTTAAAAATTGACTAAACATGTATTTTTGCCCTAAACTTAAGCGTTTGATGCTAAAATTGGGACAGGGCTTTAGGACCCAATTCGCACATTTCGAGTAAATCGAGCTTGAAGGTTGTGAAAATATATTCTGAAACTGTATCAAAATGAAACAATTTTTCCCCACTGTGTTGCTTGTAGAGGGAAGCAGTGTAATAGAGTTCAACGTATGAAATGAAATTTTGTCAATTTATTTGGAAATTACACTGAAATCTATAAAAACATCAGATAGGACGTTTTGACCAAAAATATGTACATAGGATAAATCACATAGGTCGTTCTGTTTTAACAATTGTTACATTGGACATTCATTTCTGTCATTTTGTTTCAGTAACATCGGATATTTTGATTTGAGCACACAAGAATCATGTTTTATTTCATTTTGTATCCACGTGCGTTGAACTGCTTCAACATTCAAGTTGAACTGCTCATTTTGTTGCGGTGTGATAATCGCAGGCACCAGCTGTGCTTTGTTTTTATTCATTTGAAGAAGAGACGAATGACCTTCGGGTTAAAGTCTCTCACGAACAACACCAATTTGATTCATTCAATGCCACGCCGTCACTTTTTCCCCCCCGTCTATGTGTCCAATGTAACAACAGAAGGAGGGGAAACGTTGAGCTGTATTTGGGACTTTTTGCTTTCTCACTGTTTCTCTCTCAATATCCCCCCGTTTCAATGCTGGTTTCGCCCACACTTGTTCGTGTGTGAGTTACCCACTGCACGACGGGTGGTGACGACTGTGTTGCATTCGGCACCAGCCGTCGGCGCAAACAAGAAATAGCGGTGGGAAATGATGACGATGACGGCGCCGTCGATTGTGTTGTAGGAAACCAATGCCAAACAAATACATACAGCTTCTCCGCTCTTCGGTGAATGATTGCTCTGCAAATATATGTGCGCAAGTCGCGCATGCACGTTGCTCGTATTGCTGCCGTGAAACATATGAATCGGATTGATACAATAAGATCATGATGCTGAATATCATTTCCCTCAATGCACTCAATACGCTGATAATCGATATTTTGTTGCGGTGTGCTAATCGGAGACACCAGCTGTGCTTTGTTTTGATTCATTCAATCCCACGACGTCACTTCTTCCCATCCGTCTATGTGTCCTATGTAACAGCAGAAGGAGGGGAAACGTTGAGCTGTATGTAGGACATTTTGCTCTCTCACTGATTCTCCCTCAATTTTCCCCCCGTTTTTATGACGGTTTCGCCCACATGATCATGTGAGAGTTTCCCACTGCATGACGTGGTGGTGGTGACGGCTGTGTTGCAATCAGCACCAGCTGTCGGTTGAAACAAGAAATTGTCCGTCCATCTTGTTGTAGGAACTCGAGAAACGAGCCCACGTTTAACAAATGCATACAGCTTCTCCAAAGACAAATTAAAGACCTTCATGTCCCTTGCAAATGCGCAAAATTTTATGGCTCATACGGTAATCTAGAATGCCGTGAAAAGTGTACTGCGATGTGTCAAACTTGGGTACCTTTTGCACTACCGAGGGACCAAATGCAGTACTAGAAGTGGTACCCAATCTGAGCTCGAGTGCGACGGACCTGGCTTCTCCTCTCTTCGGTGATTGATCGCTCTGCAAATATGTGTGAGCAAGTCGCGCATGTACATTGCTCGTGTTGCTGCCGGGAAGCATATTTATATGCTTGTTCGACCATGCATCTGAATCAGATTGATACAGTGACATCATGATGCTCAATCTTGTGCTCAATATCATTCCCCTATATGCACGCAATGCGCTAATAATATGAAAAGAGATGTTGCAGCTGATCCAATCCAGCGAAACGATAAAACATGGTTTGGCAAAAAGACCAAAATACAGTTTTGTGTAACTCATTCTCTTTTTGTCACTTGAGCGTTTTCAATTTTGCGAGGCAGTGCGACTCTGAAAATATCGACTGAAATGATTGAGAAGCAGTTATTATGGCATTCTATGCATCTAAGTAGTGTCTCAGACACGCTTCTACAAATCATTCTACCTTTTAAACTCCATTCCAAAGCTTTATTCAGGAATGTCCAATGTAACATTAGAATCGTGTTTATTCATAAATGTTACATAGGACATGTGGTTGGTTCTCTGATCAAAGGTCCAATGTAACAATTGATTAAAAGCGATGCAGTTTTGAACATTGGTCATTTTGTTAAGCTTTGAATAGATTAATTTGTTGTTAATATATCAGAACGAGTGTTCTAGTGTGCTGCTAAGTGGTGCAACGCAAATGATTTGCAATGATAATCTCGATTTGTTTACATTTGTTACTTAGGACGTTTTGAAAAGTTACGCGAGCATTTTTTTTTCCCTGTTTTGGAGCGTCTTGCTGGGTAGTGCTTTGTGAAGCCCAAGCAGGACAGTTCGGTTTTGCGTCGTCCGATTGAATTTGCTGACGGATTCGCGCGTATTTTCGTTGCCGGAGATTTTTTTTTTCCCCTGTTTTGGAGCGCCTTGCTGGGTAGTGCTTTGTGAAGCCCAAGCAGGACAGTTCGATTTTGCGTCGTCCGATTGATTTTGCTGACGGATTCGCGCGTATTTTCGTTGCCGGAGAATTTTTTCCCCTGTTTTGGAGCGCCTTGCTGGGTAGTGCTTTATGAAGCCCAAGCAGGACAGTTCGGTTTTGCGTCGTCCGATTGATTTTGCTGACGGATTCGCGCGTATTTTCATCGCCGGAGTTATGATAACATATTTTTTCTTAAAAGCGTAACTTTTATGTAATATTAAAACAAACTTTGTATGGTTCGTCACTATAAGGGCTCATTCACAAATTTCATAACGCTGAAGGGGGTGGGTGGGTGTCCTCATGATGTTACGGTTCATACAAAATTTGTAGAATACTCATACAAAAAGCGTAACGAGGGGGTGGGTGGGTGTCAAAAATGCCCATTTTCGGCGTTATGAAATAAATGAATGAACCCTAAGTGTCGGCATTATGCTATTTTCTTATACAACTTCAATATACATATATTTTTCTCTTTTTGACATTATTAAAAATTATCTCTTGAATAGACCATTTCCGTCAGACCTTACCCCCTATTTTTATATTTTTCTTCGAAAGACGATTATTTTTAATGATTATTGACGCTTTCAGATCTAATTTATATGCACTCCTGATTTTATTGTAAATTTTTGAAAATTCGAGAATTTTCCACATTTTGAGTAGTGCGGCACAGTTGTTTCAACCCTGTGGGTAAACAAAGTGGAGATTTTCCCACAACTTTCAAAACCCCTGCGCTGAGTGTTTGTAGATATGACGAAATGTCAATGTCAAATCAAGCACACGAGACGACACGACAAAATGGAGAAATCTGAGAGAAATCTGAGGTCCGATGGGCAAGCTTCGTTGTAAATGAAGCCCATCCTTTACTATTGTACTTATAACAAAAACTTTTACCGGAAGACGACTGCTAATAGACCGTTTTAAGCTTAGCAAGTGATGGAATTCTCCTTGGAAGCATTTCTGCAACGTAGCGGAACGTTTTCTACAAGAGGGGCATATTGGCCGGTTTGTTTTGAAACGTCAAGAATTGGACCGTTTGCAGATTTTTCGGGGAGACCTACGAGAGTGGTAAAATGGGGAAGTATGTATAATCCATTGGTCATATGGTTCCGGAACACCTTGACGACATAAGCAGCAGATATCAAACGGTAGGGTAAACAGGTATAGGCCCCCCTAAGGAAAAACTGCTCTATCGCAGTGGCAAATCCATTACTTATACAGTTTTTGGTGTCAAAGTGTTATTTACTTAGTTAATCATGCTTTGCATGCAACTTTCTCTTGCCAGGTAGCTTCTAAAGCGAGTACAAGACGTTATCTGCAAACGGTCCAATTCTTGACGTTTCAAAACAAACCGGCCAATATGCCCCTCTTGTAGAAAACGTTCCGCAGCGTTGCAGAAATGCTTCCAAGGAGAATTCCATCACTTGCTAAGCTTAAAACGGTCTATTAGCAGTCGTCTTCCGGTAAAAGTTTTTGTTATAAGTACAATAGTAAAGGATGGGCTTCATTTACAACGAAGCTTGCCCATCGGACCTCAGATTTCTCTCAGATTTCTCCATTTTGTCGTGTCGTCTCGTGTGCTTGATTTGACATTGACATTTCGTCATATCTACAAACACTCAGCGCAGGGATTTTGAAAGTTGTGGGAAAATCTCCACTTTGTTTACCCACAGGGTTGAAACAACTGTGCCGCACTACTCAAAATGTGGAAAATTCTCGAATTTTCAAAAATTTACAATAAAATCAGGAGTGCATATAAATTAGATCTGAAAGCGTCAATAATCATTAAAAATAATCGTCTTTCGAAGAAAAATATAAAAATAGGGGGTAATGTCTGACGGAAATGGTCTATTGTTCGACATTGTGAATGTTGACGTATTTTCTAAAACTTCTACCATATCGAGACAAAATGCACAGTAATACTCATATGTAATTTTCAAACAAACTATGTATGGTTCGTCACTACAAGTGTTGGCATTATTCCTGTTTCATTTAAGTTAAAATATATACATGCAATGTTCAGTTTTCGTCATTAATAAAAACGTCTTTTGAATTGTTCGACATTATAGATGTTGACGTATTTTTTCCAAAAACTTTTCGAGACAAAAATACAAAACTAGCTTTAAATACAAGTCGTATATTTCCCCCTTGTCCATGGATCGCATCACCGACCAGAGGTGACTCCCAGATCTTTTCCTCCCTCACTAATAAACACCCTTCCCGTGGTGGTTGTGGAGATGCAGAGGTATTCTCGGTATCTAGAATCAACAATCATTACACCCTAACATTCCTTCCCCATCCCAACTGACTGTAAGGACTTGGCCGGCGCCGTTATTGATCAATAATATTAGATCTGCTAAAATTGCACTTCGAGAGTAAGCGGAAACTCCCATCCCTTATTCATTTGGATCGTAGTGCAATTCTTACCAGTTCCGATCAATCGCGGAGTAGCAACCATTGACATGTACAGTCAGTCTATGCTATGCTATGCTATGCTAACTTATTTTCCACACAGAGAAACAAAACTTCCCAAACGCAGAGCTGCCAGATGATTTGATAGAAAATCTGTATCTTCCAGGTTAGAAAATCTGTGTACCATACAAAAAATCTGTGTCCATACAAAAATTGCTGAAAGAAAATCTGTGTGCCATACAAATTGAATCTGTGTCAGAATAAAAAATATCTGTGTAATACAGATAAATCTGTATATGTGGCAGCCCTGCCCAAACGTGAGTTCCATCGTGAGTTTCAAACGTGCACGCTAAGAAAATATTATACTAAATTGATTAAATACCATTCTAAAATCATATTTGTCTACACTCAAGATAAAAGCTCCCTTAAATATATGTGCAATTGCATATACAGAGCTCAATTTTTGATTTTCATTAGATTTATTTGCCCCACATACTCACCATATTCTCATCGAATACTTTCTATCTAGGTCATATTAAAGGTATGTGTAGAATTTACTTATGTGTATCCCATACCACATGGTATAAACGAAGATGGCCGCCGAAGAAGAATTACATCGTTTTCTATTGATAACTTAAAGGTATTTATTTGAATATAAATCATATAAAAAAATTGTTTGAAATGATAATTCATCAACACATGTCGTCTTTGCAGGTGTGGAAATACTTTCCCATCAACTATCACAACTGGAAGATGCTCTGGCGAGTTTTAGCAGTTAGCATGTAGAAAAGGATTAGACTTTGGCGAGAGCAAATTAAACGAGGTGACGTAAAAATGTAAAACAAACATGCTTATGGTCTGTGCATCAATCTGTGCTTATAGTATATGTGCATCAATGTTCGAAATATATCTGATTCACAAAACAAAATTGTGTACCATGTGTTTTATGAATGAAAAAACATTGTAAACATCTTAATAAGGTAGATCAATATATTCCATTGAGGCATCCCCTGAAAAGTATGTACCTAGTCCATGAATTATATGTGCATACATCATTCTTTCAATGGGGATAAAGACTGGCGTTAACTCATTGATTTCGCACATACTTTGCATATGCAAACCCCCATTGCAAAAATACATGTAGGTTTGCACATGAATCAAATGGAGACATTATCTTGAGTGTATTCACTCATTGCAATGCATTTTAGCATATTAATATTGGCTAGTATAAACGTATTTTATTTTGATGAATGATTTTTTGGAAATTATGCGTTTGATGCTTAAAGTTCAAAAATCCAGTGCTTTGAATAAAATTAGCATTTTTTCTTCTTTTACAGTTAACAAAGGCCAGACAAAATAAAAGAATGTGCATTTTTGCATGTAACTAATTTATTATCACATAAATCATGTACAGTCATCTCTCCCTTACTCGATATTGAAGGGACCATCGAGTTAGGGAAGTATCGAGTTACAGAACAACCAGTGCAACTGCGATCCAAGGGACCATCGAGTTAGCCATGAAAACAAACTTTCACAATGGTTCTCTAACTCGATATCGAGATATGGAATATCGAGTAAGGGAGAGTTAACTGTAGTTCTCTCCGTTTTTTGCTATCCATAGTTGATGCTTTCTCAAATCTGTTCATTTTTGTTCCGCACACGACGACTGGAGTGGATTAGGCCCATTTTTAAATGATCTGGAAAAATTTGGCAAAATGATGATGAGATTCCGAAATAAATACGACAAACGAACTTATACCATTTCCTGAGGCAGCTTTTCGGGGAAGAATATCCTTTGAGGATGCTGTTTTTGATGTGAGCCAAATGTGGCACAATCGCGGAAAGACCGGTGTTGTGTTGGCGATGAATGATGTATTCCCGACATAATACATTACTGCTTTTCTCTCCAGAGTTTCACTTGAAATCCATAAACAAAGAAAGTCGAATTGTCACGACACTTGGATTAAAAAGATAAACTTGCTTGAACACGATGTGATGTTGATACCGAACTGAACAAAATGGCACTTTATTTTGAATAAGTCCCAAGCGTAGCGTGATTCGCTGCATAAGCACATAACAAAATAAATCGTGGATAAGCATGATAAGGTATAAAATATAATAATTCGGCGATTAACTTTTAAGCTTCTCAAAGGTTAAAAGAACAAAATATTGGAAAACTAATATTTCATACACTAACTAGTATTTTCGTTTTTCTCCATGTGAGTTGCGTACGGGAAGGAAATTTTGAGTTCTTGGCAATGAATGAAATATAATCGCGGAAATGAGACGAACATCCACTGAAATAAAATCTCCATTATATTTTATGTGCAGTAAGGGCATAACGCTGAGGGTGGGTGTCGTCACAATGTTACATATCATACAGAATTTGTAGAATATTCATTCAAAAAGCGTTACTAGGGGGTGGGTGGGTGTCAAAACTGGTTATTTTCAGCTTTATTAAATATGTGAATGAACCCTAACCAGATAGATGTTGAATTTTTGCCTCAAATTTGATTTTATGTGCCCGCATATAAACTTAAGTTGATAACAATTAAATACAATTAAATACAATGTCAATGCACATAATCTTCACTTGCGTTCTAATGCATTATAAAGGTCATATGAGCCATAAAATTTTGGGCAACTGCAAGGGACATCGAGGTTTTTAATCTGTCTTTGATCAGATGGTTATAACCTGTTTATGTTTCAAATTGAATTCTAGAACCATTCTGCATCATCCTGCTAGCACAATTTGCGATTTTGAAGTTAATTGTTTAAACATTTGATTTCATTCACAAATTTCATAAAACCGAAAATGGCCATTTTTGATATCCACCTACTTACTCGTAACGATTTCTGTATGAATGCTCAACAAATTTTGTATAAGCTGTTACATCTCAAGAACACCCACGCACCCCCTTCAGCGTTATGACCGGTGAGCTGATCATAAGTACTGTGCAAAAGGATAGGACAAGAATGATTCCGCTACCGAAATTACTTGAGCTGTACACTGCTGAGAAGTAGAGCTGATTTCATAACGACGGTAACGTCTGCTGTGCAAATCAAATGGAGCTGTCACTTTTCCGTATGGAAAAATGTGCCGCTCAATCTTGGCTGTAACATTTTCATGATGCCCACCCACCCCCTTTAGCGTTAAGGCATTTGTGAATGGGCCCATACATTATATGGTATCCCATATATTGTACGGGAAAGTAATGGTTTATTCCATATACCGTATGGTTCGTTTTTATCCGGGCAGCAAGGCCGAAATGCGAGCAACAAACAAGAGACGAAAGGATTATTATTATTATTATAGCTTTATTAAGGAGATTTTCAGCCCTAGGAGACGAAAGGAAAGAGGCTTGGAATGCACTCGGCCAGATGACGTAATCGTACGAGCAAGAGAACAAAGACCTCCTTTTAATTGTAAAATTAATTAATTAATTATTGTAAAATTAATTAATAAAAATTTTTAATAGTAAAACAACCATGAAAAAAACATTAAAATTACTCTCGTGAGAACTTGGTCATTGTGACGTGGCTAAGTGATCTCACGAAATATAGCTTAGTCTAATGAGAGTGAGAAGTCTCGTTTTGTCATTATCGCAAGTCGGTCATGATACTAACAGCCCTGGAGGTCAGTGTAGAAAATTTCTTGACAATTACTTTCGCAGAAATCTTTACTTTTCTTGAGCGGAACAGCATATTACTTTACGTTTTTGGCTCCATTTCAGTCAACGTGTATCCTTTCTCAAGCCAACTTTCGTCCCACAAGCTAACCCATGAGCTTTCGTAAACAAAAATATTCCGGCTGTCAAAAAAGTGCAACGCGCACCGGTACTGATGCCTTTTTTTCTTTTTTGCATCGATACCGTTCGCTTGTGTTGGTCGCCGAGGAGACGTCGAGACGGAACAAAAAAGAAAGCAGAAAATGCAAAACAACACACCCCTCTCCGGTCCTCCCGCACCCACTCTTTAAACCACAGCAGCTGCAAAACGGACAGTCAGAAAGAAACAGCGAAGCAAAAGACCAATCAGAAAATAATCGTCCTTTCGCTTCTTCGGTGTTTCATTTCGTTCGCAACCGCTCGAGTGGACGGCCGCAAAATAGAAAAGAAAACTGTCTTCTTCGGTGAAACGTGTGTGGAGAAGTGCGGCGCATTTAGAAAGAAGAAACGCGCTCACTAATTTCTTGTGCTTGTGCGATTTTTTTCGGGACGTGATCAATTCCGGGTGTTGAGAAAAAAAATGTGCTAATACTGTTCCATAGTGATCGAATACTCTGAATCGAAGTGCTGTTTGTTCAAGTGCAGGGAGATCGAATCGTTGACGACGTAGCAGATTCTTTGACCAGGTGAGTTTTTTATACTAGGGGAAAAGAGTAGAAACATCGTGGAAAATTTCACCAAGGGGTTTTCCACGAAGGAACATAACCTCAAACGTTTGGATAGAATGGTCTCGGAGAAGGGGAATTCGATAGGGGTTAAGCATATACAAATCCGTAAAGGAAATTGGATTAGGATTTAAATTTATCATATGAACAAGTAAGGGGCGGTCCATTAATTACGTAAGACAATTTTGGCAGTTTTTAGACCCCCCCTCCCCCCATAGTAAGATTTTTTGTATGAAAATTTCAAAATAATTTGTTTGGCGCGTAAGAAATCTCGAACCCCCCCTCCCCCCATAAACCCTTACGTAATTAATGGACGGCCCCTAAGGCGTATTTTGTTATACTGCACAAGGGGTTTCTGCTTGTCCTAACTGATGTTCATTTGCTTTTGTTATCAGAAAGCTTTCAAAATACTCATTTCTTAGATTATATTGTTACAACAACAGTTTAGAACCCATTCTAATGAAATATTCTATCGTAGTTGCATCAGCTACTCCCGGAATTAGAGTAGGTTGATTCCCACGCAAGGCAGAGGATGGGTGGCTTTTAACAATCTGGTCTGTCGCCTACCTTTGTGATTTCCTTTTTCTTCCGAAGGGGGAGATTATTGAACTCCCATTGCTTGTGCGTCACTCATCACCATACGTATTTTGCTGACGTTGAATGCATTGGCTGCAATTGCAACTGCCATTGCTTGAGATAACTATAATTACGCACTGTTCCCCTCAACCGTCACTTGGGCCAATCTTTTGCATCAGACAACCAGAAGCAACAATGTTGCCTCTGGAAGGTGCTTATTTTATAAGCTGTGTCATCAGTTCAATATATGCTAGGTACTGATGGTCGATTCAATTGACTGTGTTCAAAAGGTTCGAATTTGATATCAAATGTGATGTGTGATGATAATAGTGCTGCGGTAAAAGTTGGCCTGTCAGTTTTCTATTAATAATCTTGAACACACGCGCTCGGTGCTTATCGTCCGACGTTCGGCATGCTGTTGGAATGACTATCACAGGAAAAGATTCGATTGAGTGACAATGTTGCGTATTGAAAAGATGGAATTGATGGCCTGTTAAAATCTATGTAGCAGAGTTATTTCCGTTATTTCAGACCTGTGTTGATGCATTAGACCGGAAATGAAAATTCCCTTCCAGAACAGTGGTAATCTACTAGAGCATGGATTCAATCCGACTTCTTCACAAATGTCAGCATCGTGTTTGTGATATATATCGTTATGTATTTCTGTTATTATATTGTCAGGTTACGAACTCGTCTAACATTTTGTTTTTTAATTATTATTAGAGAGATTTTCAGCCAGAGGCTGGTTCATCTCTGCCGTCTAACATAACTTCATAAGAAGACGTTTCATCCTAAACAAAATAGCGTTCAGACTCCCTCGGAAACTTCTTTCTACAAATTTTCCAGTCAATTTTTGTATATCTTCAGGATTTTTTCTAAAGAATCCTCCAGAAAGTCCTCATAAATTATTCAAGAGTTTCCTCCAGGAATTTATCCAGATTTTTTTTTTCAAGAGTTTCTTCAAGGTATTTTCCATGATTTTTTCTAGGGATTCCTCAGGAATACCTCCGATTATTTTTCGTCTAAAAATGCTTGCAGATAATCGCATTTACTTTGAGTCTATCATATTCTGAATTAATCTTTATTTAATTAATTGCGACTGTTAGTGGAATCACTCTTTTCAGAGTTGATACTGAAGAGCAAGTCTCGGAGTTGGTAAACATAAACTGCTACTGTTTGGGAACTGGTGCTTAACCTTCCTTCCGAGTGGATTGTATTTGGTGGCTATACGATAGCGGTTCCTTTTGGTGGCTGAGGTGGACGTCTGGTGGATTTAATGGGCGTCGGTTGACTGATTCTTGAGCACCTTGGTGGGTTTTTCCCTTTTGGTTTCATCCACAAAACTCAACACATCAATTTAACCTTCACACAATTTATTTACAATAGTCCATTACACATTACATAACAAGTTTATTTAACACCCAAACTACATTTATTACTCTAAATATTTAACATATAATTGGGATTAGGTTCAGGATTGTTTCTCGGCTCCGTTCGAGCTTTATGCCGATGCATTTCATATTAAACTTCGGTTATTGGGTGCGTGATACGAACCGTTTCGTCATCGGCCTTCCGTTGCCTTCCATTCACCACCAGTGACGATCTATGCTGCACCGAGGGATTCGTCGATGTGACACGACACTCGAACAGCTACGGTGCTACCACTGGATTACTCCCTTCTTATTTCTGGAGTGCCATGTACGGTTCGAATCTTGATGGCATTCTAATTATTCGCTTTGGACGGATTTGTACCTATAGAGTAATTGAATGTATAGTTTCTGATAAAAGTTTACCAACCCCTCTACTAGCAGCTTCATTTTTTGCGATATTGTTTTGTTTCTCGATATTTTTGCACCATTTTTTCTCATGTTCTCAAAAAACTTTTCTAATTTTCGAATCTGTGTTTGATATTGACCATTGGTCATTTGGATCCAGAGATGTTCCAAAATTCCTTGGGGGACTGACGCGTAGCTATAACCCACGTAAATTTGTCTGGCTACAGGTTATTTTCGTTTTCATATATCCACTCTACGGATATTCGATTGAAGTTTATTCGAAGCATTATCTGAAAGATGATAAGGGCAGTGGGGGCAATGGGATCACACGGGGCAATATGAACCATCCTTAAATTGACCTTACTAACTGGTTTGATTGTCTCTTGGCTATATGAGCTTTCAGATAATGCTTCGAATATACTTCACAGTTAATACCGTTTCAAAATACATATGTTACTGAAGTGCTAATATTCCCGAAAATATATTTTTTTTTCTCAAACATTGAAATTGTTATAATACAGGTATGTTCCGTTTTTGTCACGCTCCGTTACGGAATGAACTCAAGGTATTCTTTCCTATAAGTAGAAGCGGTAACCTTTAGAGCAAAGACGTTGTAATAAAGCTCAAACTTCATATTACATCTATTAACATTCTGACCAAAAGGAAAACTATAACCGTTAAGGAATCGCAAAATCATATTTATTGATTGAATCAAATTTCACTACGAACGATCTAAAAGTTTCTCACAGCCCTCAGTCATCAATAGTAAGCATGTATCTGATGAAAACGCGTACTTTCCTGTTAAGACTGCCATTTTCTATTGATATTTGCAAAAAAAAATATCTAAGAAAATTATTCCGTTTTTGTCAACTGAAAATAGCCGATAGTGTTGATAAAAACGGACAGGCCCGGATTTGGGGGGGGTTGCCAAGTGGGCAAATGCCCCGGGCCCCCCGATGAAGCGGGCCCCCGAGAATTGAAAAAAAATGAAACACAATTAAACAAATTGTTTTTTACGCTAACGATTTTAAATTGAAAATACAAATCCGATGCGATCTCTTACAGAGATATTATGACATGAGATTATTTTAGTTTAAAATTAGTAGAAAATTCAATGCGAATATTGTCTGTATTTTTAAGTATCGATGAAAAACCTTCTATTCGTATCAAGGTTATACAATAAACTACAAAATTCTTCTCGGGTTAATAACAGCAAACTGTTACAAATTTCTAGATAAATACTGTCAAAATTACAGTGCTATATGTCCTGGAATGATCATAGAAAGACGAAGATACTCAGTAATTCATAGATTTTCCAGATTTTACTTTCAGAGTACTGAACCTATTAATCTATCAAATATATCTGAGATTCTACCGGAATTTAGATATTTCAATAATTTAGAATGAATATTCTCATGGTTTTGTTAAAATATTGCAATTTTACTAAGAGCTTAGAATTTTCAAAAAATTTTGACACAAATTTACAGAATTCATTAAATATTGCAAAACACTGAAAGCTTAGAATTCACCATAATTTTTACGCAAATCTACAGAATTTAAATTCAATTATATTTTTCCCGATCTCTAAATTACTAGCCTAAGTGGATTTATGTAATTTGGCTATGGTCTTTGTAAGATTTCCGCTCGAGGGCTACTTGCAAAGACTATAGCTGTATCTGCAAGTTGTCTAAGCGTGAAAAGTTTTTCCATACTGTTGTCTATTTTTAGAACATTGAAATAATAAAGCAAGGAACTAAGACTTCAGTCTTGGAGAAGGCTCATATAGCTAATTCTGGAAGTTGTTAATCGACCGATATTGAAGCTTATGTGCTTCTCTGAAAGCTATTGCTTCTGTTCCACAAAGACTAGTTGATTATCTGGTTAAAGAAACGCTAGACAATCGTTTTTTTCTTTACCGTGACGAAAACCAAATTATGCATTTAAAAACTATATAGTTTAGTCCAGTCGCGCTGGGATCATTCTGTGTTACAATAAAGGTAAGAAATCACAAAATTTCTAAACAATGAAATAAAATAGGTAATCGATTTGCATATTGCTTCAATAACGACTTTGCAAAACAGTCGTTCATGAAATGGAAAAATCTACAACTTTCGAAGTATTATATACAGATGATTTACTTTCAAAGAAGGAGATGTTGCTAAATTACAATTACAATCATAATTTTTTGGAGTTTTCTGAGTATCTTATTTTCATAATACTAAGCTTTCCTATGCCTTCCCGCTCATTTTGTATCAAGGGCCCCCGTGAAGAGATCTGACCCGAGCCCCCCGAAGTCCAAATCCGGTACTGCGTGGATCTAGTGATATAAAAATTGTTGGAAATCATACAAAGATCCGAAAATTCCATAATATTTTCTGCACTTCTATCGATTTTTCCTTAAAGTGGCCAAACTGCGCAGAATATGGAAAAGCGTTTTAAAAATGCGCGGAATTAGGCAATTTCCACAAGTGAACTATGTATATCAAAAAAATTTCATAGATATTCTCCGTCAATTGAATATTCAAGTGATTTGGATGTATATAACATCCTACATTATGGAAGCTTTTGAAAAAGCATGTCCTCTGCGGTCTGTGAAGACTACAAGAGGGACCCCATGGTAGAATTCCAATCTGACTAGGCTCATGAAACAATGTAGAAGGAGTTGGAACAGACGCCGTTCAGCTGGATCCAAATCGTTCAAGTCGGCTCGCAAGGCTTACAGGAAGGCTCTTCGGTCTGCTGAACGATCTGACTGGAAAAACTTTGATCAGTAAAGTATGTCGGACTCGATCTGGATTCTAAACTTTCTTGGACACCTCACATTGATTTCAGAGTTATAAAAGCTTGCATGGCCTTCGGTCAAACCTGGGGCCTCAAATCCAAGTATATCAAATAGATTTACACATCAGTTGTTCGACCAATATTGGCATGTGTACAGCATGGCCCATAAAAAAATGTGAAAATCGTCATAACATGTATCATGATAGTTTTTATATAGAAAATGTGAACTGTTACTTCCACCTTACCAGAGAAGAATTGGAAGCATACCTTCATATTTTATCATGCGGTCGTCGAGCTCAATATCTTTGTGATGAAAGGTTCTAAAACATCAACGATGGCGTGAGATTCCTCACTGGCTTTGTCTCCAGCATTCGCCCATATCAAATGATAAAATTGGTTCATAACTGGGTCTTTGGAGACTTAAACATATTTTCGAAAAAAACGGATTATTTTCGAGAGCCTAGGTTGAACCTTCATATAAGTATGATAAGCGGCTCTGTTTTACTCAAAACCTATGATCTAGTATTGATATAAGTTGTCTCTAACCGATGGAACAAATTTCATCATAAAAAAACTGTTATAGACCTCCGTATTCATTTTTTATTCTTAAAAAATAAAAAATAAAGGCATATCAGACATATAAGACGCAAATGCCATCAAAACTATGACCCTGGCAAAATATTTTATTGTGACCATGAAAAACACGTTCTCTAAGAAGTCCACCATCCTCTGATACCAAACAAACTAACATTTTCAACAATAAAGTGTGATTTTCGAAGGTGGAAAGTTTATCACCAGAGTATACGACAATCAGACGCTGTTTCTAACATTGACCGGACAAAGCTTTTAAACTCCTTTGTTTTATTAAATTATATATGACAGTAAGAAAAACAGGACAAAAATTGTCCTGAATAGCGAAGTTATGTCAGAATATACTACAATAATCAGATATTACATTCACTCGCAAAAACAATGAAAATTACGCTTGTGGATGCTATATTCACGTTCAAACAATTTTCGCATTTTTTATGGGCCATATTCTCGTGTATATTCTTGTGAGCTAAGGCTGAATCAGTTTTACTCACTTGGTAGAAACTGCACCGTTTTTCAGGCGGAAATATTTGCTCTTATGTGTGGAGTGCAATGAGCACTTTAACAGCACGTAATGGGCAAAGTCATATACTTAGGCTGCTATAAAAGATCTTGCCTCGACCAACTCAAGGTCGAATCTATCAAAGCAGAATTGCAGTCTCTTGGTTAGAGCGTTGACTGGCCACTGCGGATTCAACAATACCTGATAGTGTTCAATAAACACTAACGCAGTTATGATTTAATAGCTTTTATTGTGAACTGTTAATTTTTGTATCCTTATCTGAAAAATCCTTCAATTTAATTTGCTCAACGCCGGCTAATATTTTTTTTTATTGAACTTGCTGTTCTATTAGGAAATTCTCAATCAGCCTTTGCAGTATTACATAGCGGCACATATGGTGCCGACTGGTTAAATGGTCTGTATCTTCAAACTGTGGGAAACAAGCTTGATTCGTCATTCGGGTTCATCTGATGAGCTCATCGCTTGTAATTATTGAAGAGTAAGGCGTGACGTTCAATTGTAATGTGTATATGTAGGTATAAGCATATGGAACCAGACCAATTTTATTGCTATCTTCAACCGACGACTTGGCAGTTTCAATTCACTTCGTCGTGAGGGATTCCTCGAAGCTATTAGACTTAAAATGGGTTATTGGAAACTTCGTGTAAAAGTACATCTTACGGCAAATTTTCGGGCGGAATAATATCGACATAAGTCTTCTGCCCATGACGAATTGGGTACTAAAGTTTTTAATGAAATCTTGTTTTTATTTAATAACACGGAAGAGCATGTTAAAGCAACTACTTTTGGATTTTTTCTCGCTCAAATAACGGCTATATCATGTTTAAACTTCAATTTAAAAATTTGGTCCATAAATTAACCTTGACACTTTTGATCATGTTTGACGTTCGCTGAGTCGACAAAAACACCACAAGGGTTTTAGTTTTCACACTGGGGTTGTTCCTATCTGAGATTTCGGAAGAGACACGGAAAACACAGAAAATATACTCTATATTTGAGTTTAAGCCAAAGGGTATGACAAAGTCTAAAAAAATGTTTTTTGGACTTAAACCAACGGAAAACATTAGAAAACTAAGTAAACATGTGTTTTTGGCCTAAACTTAAGCGTTTGGCACTGAAATTGGGACGGGGCTTTAGGACCCTAATCATGAATGTGTTCAAGTAGTGCTTTACCCTACAATGGTGACAAATAAGACGACGACAAAAGATTAATTCAAAAATACGAATTGTTCTGAAACGATTGCCAACAAATGTGTCACTCAATTGCAAAACTATGATATTGATTGATTGATTGATAGTTCCTAGAAAACATAACCGAGTTTTTTATTACTTACAACAATTGGACATATAGGGTAAACAACTATTAGGGCACTTCCATCATTACTTTGGCATCGGGAATATTTCTCGGCCGGATAGCCTGAACATTCAAATTTTAATGCATATTGTAAATATGAACCCTATGGCTTTCAAAAAAGCATTCTATCGATGTGACTCAAAAGTGCCAAGAACAGGATAAGGACTCTATCAAATCGAGCTTACTATTTCAATTCCTTTTATCCTACACAGAAGAATACAAGAGAAATCGATTTTCTGTAATAAGCTTCCTCCAAACTTTTGTCGCGCCGACAATGGATTTTATATGGTTGTCGACGTACGATGCATGCGTGCACATAAATACAGTAAATGTACATTTTTAATTGGAGCACACACTTCGTTCCAGCCTTAGTTTTCACATGCTGGTAAATGGGACATATGAGAATTAACTGCCCTCTCTGTATCAGCTGTTACAATCTGTTTATTTGAAAAACTTCCAATTACGCCGGCGAGGTGCTTATTTTGGCTCACTCCAAGTGATTATTCCATTATCAACGCAACCGAACTACAAATTTCAACCCATCCCAGAATCGTACATAATCCATTATCAATCGGCAAGCGTAAATGTCTAGGTCATTCGTGCGAGGCTTCTTCCCGCGAGGTTGATTAGTTGTCTGAACGAACGAAAAATAACGGGCTACATTTATCAATTTAGAACGATTGACCGCTAAGGTCAAGATCACAACCGTTAAACAAGGTTCATTCTTTCCATTTAGTTATATTTTTCGCTGAATGACGATTCCTCTTTGAATGCATCAGCGATTCTCAGCTGTTTGTTTGTTTATTAGCTCCAATGACGCTTCCACAAACGGTCAGTTTCGAGTTTCGGTTTGTCTGTCGTTCCCACGCAAATTGTATTGTCTGATGGTCAACGGAATCACATCGCAGCACTGCATTTTTCTGGTTCAATATGCGCATCTATTTTCTTGTGCAGCCGTTCGAGGATTCTATATGACAATTGTGAACGCAAAACTTGGAAGGCGCCAAATATTTCACGGATATGGGTCACTGATTTGGAGTGATGAATGGACATCGATTATTTGGCGCAATGTTTGCTGCAAAAATTTCCTCTTTCGACAATGCTGGAATAAATAAGGCATAGGCGGTATATATGTATGATGATTAGCTGAATGACGATAATTGGACTTGTTGAAAGTTTCCAGTTCCTGGAAACGTGAGGAATTGAGACTTATTTCAAACAGTCCGATTTGCTTTCAGTGGATGTGTGATCGATCATTTCGATTAACACCTTCTACAGTTGACCAGTTCAATCTAGGAAATTACGAACTTCATTCGAATGAAACTAACTTGACTAGCACATATCACAGCAGTATGTCTAAAAACCTTAAGGTGAATGTAGAATGAATCCAAATCACTTTCAAGAACACAAATCTGATGAACCAGACAACCGTTTACGTTGAAAATTTGATCGATTGGTCTTACCTGACCCCACACTTCTTGACTATTCCTTGACATGAAGATTCCCAGTTTGATATACGTTTAAACGAAAGACCTCCACGTAAATCCAGTACTCTCCTCCAGATAACTGCTCGATTCCTGGCAGCCTTGATATACCTTTCACGAAACTGCGGCTTGATCCTTCTTGACTTCCAAAACTCAGCTTGAAGTTTTAGATCATTATCTTGAAAATAATAAGAAGTTTTACAGTGATTTATTAGAAAAAATTAAATGAATTTACATGGAATTGCGTCAGAAGTTTACACAAGGTTCCTTCCAAATTTTTTGGAGACATTTTTCAAAGATCCTTTCTAAATAAATCAGGCGGCCGTGTTTTGAATAATTGCTCTCTGAGTTTCCAAGGCTTTGTCAAAAATTTTCCTAACGAATCCGTCAAGAATTCTTGCGAAGATGTCTTCATTCCATAGGAATATCTATAGGTATTCCTTTCGAGATTTCGCCAATAATTTTGAGAGTTTCTCGAAATAATCCCAAGTAACACATTTTGTCATAAATGTGGTCAAAATACACCTTTCATACATCACCGCTGTTTTGGTTCGAATGTACAACACCAAATTTCATACACCTTTATAACCGAAAGAGCGCAGACGATGAAAGTTTTAAAACATCTTTCATAGTCCAATTGGATGTTTTACAATACCTATTTCATACTTCACATAGCATTCTGATTTGCTATATCAAAGTTATATCATACATCATAATAACCAAGAAGTTGTAATCAAGTTATCAAGACGTAATTTGTCGTATTAGAATACAAGTGCACATAGTGTATTAGATATCTGAATTGTTTTGACAGCTCAAAAACAAAAACAAATGAGATTAACCATTGACTTCAAGTGGTGCAAATAGCGTGGGGAAAAACAAATACCTTGCTGTATTAAATTTAGCTGGGATTTTTGTTATATCAAATTACGAGTTTCAAAATATAAAGTAATATTTGTGCACGTATGGTGTGTGTTTTTTATGTGCCGTTTTAGATTTCTGGTGTAACTGAGTGTTGTGCCCCTTGTTTATTGAAGCGCCATTTAAGAGATGCGGAATTGCAACTTGTGATCAGTGCAATTTATCCGATTGTGTGATTCTTTTTTTTTGGATGAACAAGCGATAAACATGGTGGATTCAATCAGATGCCAACAGGGTAGGTAAAAACTCTTCGTAATATTTATTGGATTAGATACCTAAAAAAATCAATTGGTTGATATGTTTTGATTCAATAGAATGTAGTATTTGAAAGACATCAAAAGTTTAAGCCGGGTCGAACACATTCCTGACCATCCGTACTGAAAACCGCAATTCTGCTATATGTAAATCGCTTGCAATGAAAGTTCTACAGTTATTGATTTTTCTGATCGGTGCTGTAACATGGCATGACTTTGGAAAGATGCCTGGAAGCAATTTTGTGTTTGGATGAAGTTTTAAATACGTATCGAGTACGTCTTCAAAACAACAAATAAAAAAGCTGTTCATTTCATTGAAAATGTCAAATATCGTCGTTGATGTGTAATGCTCGTTCTTATTGAAAAATATACATATGACGAACTTTCATTTGCGCACTATTTTCGTGTATATTTTCAATCATTTCTATCCTCCGCTTGCATTAACTATCAATTGACTTAATTGTTCGCCACAGGTTTTGTTTTGCTTCAAAGTTTCTGCATCCATCTGCGAAGAGAAACTGAGTTGTCAAAGAGACAAATGCTAAATATGTTTTTCGTATGACATATAAAAACATAATTATAACATCTCTATCAAAACAATGAAACAAATATGAACGAAATATGTATTCAAAAGCAACTTTATAACTAAATTTCCATCGACTGAAGTTTAGCAATGATGAGTGCTTTATTCAAGTAATATATACATTTGACATTCAGGAATATAACATAAACACTGTTCTTGTAAAACTTCGCCAGAACGGTTTTAAAACAGAAGATGTATTGGATTTTACCTTTAAAATTTGATTATAACATCATTTTCGAATAACTGACCGAGAAGATGTTTTCTGTGTTACTTGGGAATCCTTGGAAACAATTGTGAAGCCATACCTGGTAGATTGCTGGGCCTATTTTGGAAAAAGCTGTTAGAATCACAGAAAATCTGCATAAGAAGACTCGAACGATTTCTTGGAGGTTGTTTTGGAAGAATTCTAGTAGGAATCAAATGGACAAGATTGGACAATTATTTAGTCGAATCTGTGTAGGAAATGTGGAGGGAATCCCTGAGGGCGTTTCTGCAGCAATGCATGCGGAATATACTAGAGACATCAGCATTGGACTGCTGACGGATTTCCTGGATGGAACTCTAGACACATTGCTTGAGATATGTTTGGAGGATATTTTGTACGAGATTGTCTAGCACTCGACACTGCAGAAGTCTGTAAGTCGCAGACGAAATGGTCGGTGTTCAGACATACCGGACTAGGCGATATTTTGGACACTTGTTTTTAATTATGAATCGTGGTTTACGGCCAACCAGCCGAGTGGAAGTTTAACAACTACCGAAAAGCTAAACATTACATATAATTTGCAATTGGATTAGATGGACAAATTGATGTGAAGATTTGCGAAAAAGTTACACGTCTTCTCAGTGAGAATCGAACTCACGACTCCCCGATCTCTAGTTGGGGCGCGTTAACCACTACGCCATGAGAGGACTCATGAACGCATAAGTTAACCTGAATTCGATTTCAGCTCAATAATCACGTGGTCCTCTTTCGCAAAGTGCACCTCTTTCGGAAGAATTAGATGCCCATCCAAACACAACGCTTTCTATATATATCCAATGCCTAGCCCGAGAGCGCATTGTTTTTAAGTATAGGAATAGCACACTACACTAGCCAGCAACTGCGCTGGCTGAGGTTTCTATTGTGTGGGCTTCCAATTCGATTCTCACTGAGAAGACGTGTAACTTTTTCGCAAATCTTCACATCAATTTGTCCATCTAATCCAATTGCAAATTATATGTAATGTTTAGCTTTTCGGTAGTTGTTAAACTTCCACTCGGCTGGTTGGCCGTAAACCACGATTCATAATTAAAAACAAGTATTTATCGAGCAACGGACTCATGTTCCGTAACCGGTCGTTTGAGAACGTCGCGACCCATTGGAAGCCCACACAATAGAAACCTCAGCCAGCGCAGTTGCTGGCTAGTGTAGTGTGCTATTCCTATACTTAAAAACAATGCGCTCTCGGGCTAGGCATTGGATATATATAGAAAGCGTTGTGTTTGGATGGGCATCTAATTCTTCCGAAAGAGGTGCACTTTGCGAAAGAGGACCACGTGATTATTGAGCTGAAATCGAATTCAGGTTAACTTATGCGTTCATGAGTCCTCTCATGGCGTAGTGGTTAACGCGCCCCAACTAGAGATCGGGGAGTCGTGAGTTCGATTCTCACTGAGAAGACGTGTAACTTTTTCGCAAATCTTCACATCAATTTGTCCATCTAATCCAATTGCAAATTATATGTAATGTTTAGCTTTTCGGTAGTTGTTAAACTTCCACTCGGCTGGTTGGCCGTAAACCACGATTCATAATTAAAAACAAGTATTTATCGAGCAACGGACTCATGTTCCGTAACCGGTCGTTTGAGAACGTCGCGACCCATTGGAAGCCCACACAATAGAAACCTCAGCCAGCGCAGTTGCTGGCTAGTGTAGTGTGCTATTCCTATACTTAAAAACAATGCGCTCTCGGGCTAGGCATTGGATATATATAGAAAGCGTTGTGTTTGGATGGGCATCTAATTCTTCCGAAAGAGGTGCACTTTGCGAAAGAGGACCACGTGATTATTGAGCTGAAATCGAATTCAGGTTAACTTATGCGTTCATGAGTCCTCTCATGGCGTAGTGGTTAACGCGCCCCAACTAGAGATCGGGGAGTCGTGAGTTCGATTCTCACTGAGAAGACGTGTAACTTTTTCGCAAATCTTCACATCAATTTGTCCATCTAATCCAATTGCAAATTATATGTAATGTTTAGCTTTTCGGTAGTTGATATTTTGGAGTTTTAACGATACGTTAAGGACTCCCTCAATTTTGATTTTTCCGTTGCTCATATATACTGATGCATCGTCAAATAGATAAGTTCCTTTATTACTGCAAATAATGCAAATATTTGGATGTTTCGAGTGCTTGGAATACTTTTTTCTGAAACCATTAACCATTTGGTTCAGTCTGTCTGAACTCCGACCAAATAGACCTATCTGTCAAGATAAGCAACATATTAGAGTTTAAAGGTATTTGCTCGCCCTACTAGTGAATTTTGGTATTTTATTTTTTCTTTTGCAAAATTGAAGTGAAGTGTTAAAGTTCAATTAGTAGCTTTTTCTTTATATTTACTAGCTGATCTTTGATAGATCGTTCAATTCGTCTCTAGAGCATTAATTTTTGATATAAATTTCTTGACTTGCATCTTGACAATATAAGCAAATACTCTTCCATCTTGCATTCTAAGGAACGCGATAATTGTCAAGAAAATAAATTGGCATTCCTTGATCGTTGAGCAACGAGTCATAAGCGAGAACGATAATAAATCCATTAGCCAGACAGGAATTTAATAATCATAAAAATGCGTTGCTCATTCACCCTCCTCTCAGAACTGCTTGCTACCAATTCCACTCTGGATGACCACACATTTCCACAATCAGAAAGCCGTTGATAATCATTGTTATGTATTTGTATCAATATGGACCTACATATACCGAACCCTCTGCTCTGATTACCAATTGCGTCTTTCCTCACTCCCATGCTACCATTCAACAATTCACAATCAGCCGGACTGGTTTAAGCCGGCTTAAAGCCGCGCACTCGAGCCTGCAGGGGTCCGTCTCACGCATTGCGAATTACAGTCAACTCTCCATAACACGATATTCAAGTTACCATTGCTTCCTTGAATCGCAAGTGAGCTCCCTGCATTTTCGACAAAATTGAGTTGAGTTCAACTTTCATTTTTCAACATATCTTCCAATGCTCTTTCAGCTGTTTTCACTGTTGAGATAATATGGTTTGTTCGGCAAAATTAAGAAAAAACTGCAAGTCAAATTGTCCCATAATGAAAAGTAACCGCATATCATTCCCACTACAGATTTCCGCACTGTGTAACACAAAAAAAGAGCCGTATTTTGATCATCTTTATATTTTTCTCGTAAAGAAATCGTAGTGAAAAACAAATGGTGAAGGTTTCATTAAAATTTGAACATTTTACAATCCTCTGGAATTTTCTGAATATTCATATGGAAAACGAATTTTCGAATATAATTTTCTATATATTCAGTACTTTTTTTACATGTCACGTGTAGTGCCATTGACTAAAGGAACATCGAGTTATGGAAATTTTGACTTATGAAAAGCACGATATATGGCAATTGGAAAAGACCGTAAAATCTATCGTGTTATAGAATATATCATGTTATCGAATATCAAGTTGTCCAGAAGCTACTGTACTTTTTTTTGCTCCAACGTTTCTCTCATAGCCACTTTTTATTCTTTCTCCTACGTTACAGGTCCATCCCACAACGGCCAACGGCTCCTAGAATCAACAGGTGGCGATCATACCGCATCATCGATCTACCGTGCTCCTTCTCCTCCTACTGCCAAGGACTCCAGAGACTCGATGCGTGCAAATTCAGTTCAACGAGCGCGACGAGCAACTGCGAATCCAGTTTCATTCCAAGTGCGATAAAAGTCAGTTGATTCAGAAAGAACGGTAGGCGCCAAAATGGTACTGAAACAACGGGGAGCGGCCATAGAGCTGCACTCTCCTACGGAGGATGTGCTGGTCAGCCCGGGAACCGAGAGTTTGCCACCGATCGAGAATGGAGCCACCGCCGGTTCCGGGACGATTGATGGCGGCGGCGGAGGAAACGAACGTGTCAAAATGAAGAAAGAACTGGGGCTGCTGGAAGGAGTGGCCATCATCTTGGGTATTATCTTCGGTTCGGGAATTTTCATCTCACCGAAGGGTGTGCTTCAGGAGGTTGGCGCCGTGGGGACTTCGTTGGTGATTTGGGTGACGTGTGGGTTGCTGTCGATGATTGGCGCGCTGTGCTATGCAGAACTGGGCACGGCGATACCGAAATCCGGTGGCGATTATGCTTACATTTATGAGGCTTATGGCCCGCTTCCGGCGTTCCTATATCTTTGGGACGCAACGGTGATATTTGTGTAAGTTTGTTCTTAATTTGTAGCAGAACTGGAAGTGTGGTCTCTATCCCCAGAAAACCATTCCTCAGAATCTCACCTCCCAAATTAAAACAAGCAAAAAATAATACTAAAAAATCACTTAGGCACAGCCCAGATTCATTTCGGCAGACTACCTCGGTCAAATTGTATGGAAATGAGCGGTAAGCCGAAATGAAGGTGTAGAGCAGTGATTCCCAAAGTGGGCGAATTCGCCCCCATGGGGGCGATTTTCAGGCTCAAGGGGGCGAAAATTTGAAAAACAGAATTTGGGGGGCGAAAATCCAGAAAGGGGGCGAAAAAACTAACATGGGAGCATTTGAAAATAATTACTCATAACCTTTGGAGGACACACATCTGAAGGTTAATCAGTTCCAAAAGACTATTTTACCTTAGATCGTTATATCTCTAATCATGGTCATTTAAAAATTATCATAGACAACATTACATGATTGTCAAACACAAAATATTTGTGTTATTCATTGAGCTTTTTAAATATCATGTGAGTTTAAAGAATGGTCAGCATTAGAGATTTTCATGAGATTTTGCAGATGCCCAATATATAAGGATCTTTTTTGTATGTGAACTTTAAGGTTTGGAAGTTAATATTTCTGGCATCCGGCTTTTTACAAAAAAAAATCTACAGTACCATTTGTGATGTTTTTAATCATTTTATAAACAAATTTTGGAAAATTTAACCTACGAAAATCGCGTTCCCAGCGATGCCAAAGACAAAAAAAAACTCTATTTATAAATAGACTTGAAGAAATTGCAGAGGAGCGTTGGATTTATACCTCCAGAACGTCCGAAAAATTTGATTTTTTCTGGGTGTTAGAAAAACACCCTTTTGATAAATTGAGTTGATATATGAGTTGAAAAACATTCTGGATTTTCATATAATTTTCAGGGTTTTTGGATTGGATAAAGATAAGCGTTAGAAACGTCAGGCATTTATTACTCACAATTTCTGAAAATTATTCCAGTAAATTTGGAAACAGCAGATAAATCATAATTCATTGGGGGAAATCTTTCAAGAACGAACAATTGCGAACATTATCATTGCAGTTCACCCAAATATGACATATTCATGCAAAAATAAATGCGTTTGCTTGGAAAACATTGCATTTGGTTCAGTTTTGGAGAACTTTGTCCCCAACTACGTCACAAGGCGCCTATGAATACATTACATTTGTTAAGTTGAAATTGGACCAAACTTTTACCAACTAAATCAGTAGCCTGTAATGTATGCAAGATATTCTTAAAATCGATATTATAATTTACAGCTCAGGTTACCGATATTTAAGAAAATATTTTTAAATGTACATAATAGTTTTTGTTTTATGATTCTTTGGATATGCGAGTCGAATACATTTTTTGTTCTTATTAAAATATTTGGTTTACATATCAGGGGGGCGATTCCAGATTAATATTGGCCTCAAGGGGACGAAAGTGACAGGAACAGAATCATAAGGGCACATGGTCAAATATATCTTTGGTTTTAAAATAAGGTACCGTGGGGCAAGTGGGTAATGGAATTCGCATAGTTGAGATTCTTCAAATTCTAGAGACTTTAAATTGAAACAAATGAGGTCGTGTATATTTTTTAGACTCCCACCAAATATAAGCAGCATGCTGAAATTGATTTTAATGAAAAATTGAAGAAAAAAATACAGAAAAAGTTTTTGAAAAATGTCTCCTTACTTTTCACTTGCCCCAAAAGGGGGCAAGTGAAAAGTTTACTGTTTTGAACAATAAATTCAAAAACAAACAGTTATATTCACAATTTTTTATTAGCTTTAACATTTGTTAAAGCTTCCCAATGAACAATGACATAAGTAACATGCAAACAAAGAAAATGTTATTCTATTCACTTGAATTTTCTTCTGTTCAGTTATGTTAGTTGAAATGATTCGACACCATTATAACTGCAACATTTCCAATGCTAGTTCTTACATTGTAGGACAGCAATTGCATTTCTGCTCTGTAGAATTTCCACCGCTCGTTATTTGTTTTTGAGAAAGTCGGATATGACGTCGGATAACTCTTCGGGAGAAATCAAACGGAATCTTTCAATAACGTATTTAGAATCTTTTTATATGGATAGATTTATACCCCATTTTTATGTTTTGAACTAGCTTTCCATAGACATTCCACGAGATTTCCGTGTGTTCTCTAATATTGCAACTTTTAGTCAACGTCTTCCTTTTAATTGGCTGCCCAAAGTAGACATATTAATATTGTAATGTTTGGCAACATCATTTAGAGAAGTTCCATGATTTCTAATAGCTTTTAACGCTTGAGTATAGAGTTTCTTTAATTATCAGCACGTTATGTTTTTCTATGATAATTGCGAACCATGCTTACTTATGGCTACATAAATAGAAAACACAAATTCAATCTCTAATGATAAACTTTTCACTTGCCCCACCTGATAAGAAAATTGACGGTGTTTCAATTTAGTTATTTTCAGGTCTACGTCGAATTAATTCTAAAACTTTTTTTATTGCAGTTTGAAACTGGCACAGAGGATAACTGAGAAGTGGTACAGGAAATTATTTTCCGCAACTTTTTTCCACTGAAAATATTAAAATAAGATTGTACGCCGCCAACTTGTTACGGAGTAACAGTTGACAGGTTAACAATTTTTTGCTCTATTATGCAATAATGGCTGAAACATCTCAGAAATCTCTTACCTATCGTAATGTTCTCAATGGCTTCAAAGGTTTACGCATGAGTTTAAAACGTTAATTCACGTGTTCAGTAAAATATATCAATTGTTTTCACTTACCCCATTTACCCACTTGCCCCGCGGTACCTTAATAAAAAAAACTTTTTGAACCTTCATAAGGAATGTGATAAATATTCATGGACCTTTTTCAAGTTTTGCATCCACTGGGAAAATTGGCCCGAATAGCATAATAAAGACAGGGCTCTTAGTAGGTCTAATTTTAAAGAATTGGTCACTTTAAAAAGTCTCTATTTATCAATGGAAAGCCTCTTTCTGGCGTTATGTCCCAATTGTGACACAGCCTGCTTCTCAGATAAGTGTTCTTATGAGCACTTTCACAGTTATTGACTGAGAGCTTGTGGCAGGTACGAAGATACTCTATGCCCTGGGAATCGAGAAAATTTCCGCGGGATTCGAGCCCACGACCCTTAGCATGGTCATGCTGAATAGCTGCGCGTTTACCGCTACGGTTATCTGGGCCCCTATTTGCCTATCTGCAGTGAATCTTGCTGCAAATTCTATCGCTTCCAAAAAGACCTTCAGAGACTATCGCGACTACTTTAAAGGTTTTTCAGTAATCTCATGTTCCTAAAGGAAAAGCTTCCAGGATTATTATAGTCATTTCTACAGAGATTTCTTCTGGGATACTTCCAGGAACCCCTCCAGAGCTCCGTACAGTATTCGCTCTAGTGATTCCTCTACCAAATCCTTCAGAAATTTCTCCAGTGACTTTTCAAAGAATGCTTAGAACAATTTCTTCAGAGTATGCTCCAGAAAATCATTGAGCAACGTTTCTACTTGCTGTAATTTTCACAAGGAAAGTTTTCGAAGAGACTTTTTCATGGTTTTCTAAAATATGTTTGACTAGTTCTTCCACTGATTTCCCCAGTTGTTACTATAGGAAATCTGCCAAAGACTCGTACAGGAGTTCTTCCAAGAAAATCCACACAAAATCATTCCAGATTTTGTCTTTAAAAATTCATTTATGATTATGATTGTATGGTTAATCAAAATAATTTTTACTTGAGTCTCACCAATGCTAGAATAAAATCCTGAAAAAATTCTGTAGGAATATTCCCAAAATCTGGAGAAATTACAAAACTTTCCGAAGGAATCTGATGAAAATTTCTGATAGTACTTTCTTTGTAGTTTTGTTATTGTGCTACTGAAGTATTTTACAGGGCAATTCAAATTATCAGCATATCTTAAGAAATCATTGAACGAATTTTAAGACGAATTCGTGAGAGAATTATTAGGCTAATCTTTATAACAATTTCTGGAGGAATCCTTGGAGAAGTCTTCGTACGTACAGTCAGTGACATAAGTTAGTAACCAAATGCTGTTTTTCCATACAAAATGCCCATGTTTGGGGTGCTGTATCTCAGCTTCTGGTAGTCCGAATTGGCTGAAACCTGGATGACGAACTACAAATAACTTGAAGTTTTGCCTGTAAGGGAATTATAACATTGCAGTCATTTTACATGAAGTTTCAGATGGTTGTTCAAAGACAAAAGTAAGTATCCGAGAGACTTTGTAATTTAATTCTAAAACAATAAGTTGTGGGTTGTTGGTCTGTTCCACAAAGTTGTTCAATTTCAGAAGTCTCACAAATTTGCAGAACACACCAACTTTCCACGACTTACCATTTTCGAATTAAATTAAAAAGTCTCTCGGTTACTTACTTTTTTCTTTGAACAACCATCTGAAACTAGGGAATATTACTCTGAGCAAAATGACTAGTGGATTCACTGAGTAGAAATAAGTGGCGACAATCTTATTTTAATATGGTTTTTACATTGCCATAATAACAAATACCTCTTTTGCAGCAACGGTATAAATAATCTAATTCCAGCTTCATTTTCGCAAAATTTACAAGTAGAAAGTAGGCGTTGTGAAGCATTGCATTTGCCACCGAAAAGTAAATCTTATAGGAGACTGTAATAGAAGTCTAAGGTAACTTTACTCGTATAAATTCACTATAAAAATGACTATGGAAAGTAAGACGCGGAGATCGATCATTAGGGTACACTTGCTAGTTTCGAGAAATGAGAAATTGTTGAACAGACAAGGAAAGTGACTTTTTTTAAAGATATATGAACGTAATGACCAATAAATACCATAAATACCAATGAAAATGAAATTAACTAGAACTACTACTAAACAGCCTAATTTTGTAAAAACTTGACGACAATTGACATTTAAGACTCTATTTTCTCGTAAAAGACATAAGTAATAAGAATAGCACTTAATTGACAAATTATTCAAAACCATTTCGACTAGACAGTATTAGTAATGACACTACTATTTCAAACAAATTCTGATGGAGCTGCTGATTTTCACAATGCTTCCTTTTCTCAGAAGCAAGGTAACCTAATATGGGTATTTTTTAAAACTACCACGTCACAATACGAATGAAAAACAGTGCTCATGTGGGCACCATAGCCTAGTCCGTCTGAGTATTGGTCCTGGTAGAGGGGAAACTTGGCAAAAGCCAGACCGAGGGTGTTGTTCTCTTCAGGGCGCTTTTTCTTTGATCTAGGTATGATAAATTGATTTGATGGAATAGTTCACTTTCACCAACTTCACACAACTATAGCGATAGTCCATTTGAAAATGAAATTCGTATTAGGTAGGACGATTAAGGGCATAATGGACACATCAAGCCAATGCTTATTTGAGGACCATAAAAAAAACAAAAGTTTTCAGTTACCATCAGCTAGTTTTCAATTTTGATGTTAGTACGATGTGCTGCATTCATTCATGGCGACAAAAATCATATCAAATTAATGTTATAAAAGCGAAATAGAAAATTAGGTTAAAAACAAGGCTGGAAAGAAGGTATCTGCACTTGCATGTAATTTAATAAATACAAATTTATTAATGAGTATCAATCATTCTGATATCACACCAGAAAGAAAAAAAATTCTTTTGGGTTTTACTTTACTCAAAAATTAGATTCTTCCACGGCCTTGATTATAATTCCATATCAACAATTCAACAAAAAAACACATTTTTTACCGCCAAACAACTAATATACCATAAAGATTTCATATAGTGCATGAAATTTTGCTGAAATATGCATATTCTCAGAGAACTAGGGACACCTCTGTCGAACCCTGTGTTCGTTGTGATTTGTGGTCCCCATCACGTAATATTGATAAATATGACAAATTCTAACCGTTTCATGTACTTGAAAAGATTTTCAATTCAATGAGATTTTTTAAACTTGGATGTATAGTTTTCTGGAAGATATGGTGCATTCTGGGGATTGATTTTCTGGTAAATAATGTACTTTGGGGAATCAAATTCAGTTTTCAGGGGAATGGTTTTCGGGCGAATGCTATTGAACGGGAAGAGAGGTCTAACTATCAATCCATTACAGACCGAGTACGAACGCCATCATGGGACTTACCTTCGCCAGTTATGTGTTCCAACCGCTGTTTGCGGCCGGATGTTCCGTCCCCACGATAGGGCTGCAGTTGTTTGCCGCCGTGACGATATGTTTGCTCACGTACATCAATGCTTACGACGTCCGGGTGACGACCAAAATGCAGAATGTGTTCATGTTCACCAAAATCGGTGCTCTGGTGCTGGTCATCATCGTTGGTGTGGTGTGGATGTCGCTCGGTGGAACGGAGAACTTTGAGAACGCCTTTGAGAACACGGAAACCGACCCCGGCAAGCTGGCGGTGGCATTCTATTCCGGTATCTTCTCGTATGCTGGATGGTAAGTTGGTCAAGAAAATCTACGTTATCATCATTTTACTGAATCGTTTATTTTACACTTCCAGGAATTACTTGAACTTCATGACGGAGGAGCTTCGTGACCCGTACAAGAACCTGCCCCGAGCGATCTACATCTCTCTCCCGTTGGTCACCGGTATCTACGTGCTGGCCAACATGGCTTACGTTGCAGTTCTATCGCCGCAGCAGATTCTCTCATCAGATGCTATCGCCGTGGTAAGTTTTCCCTTGCAACCAATCATATACATTGTTATCAATGTAAGAGAACTTCGAAAGACAATCGGCATCACCAGATTGATCAGAACAAGTCTGGTGGCTTGTTGTGATGTTCTTCAATGGAAATGCAACCGTCAACGTGCACGGTCACGCTGTCTGGCCTCTAGGGTAATTGAATCTAGCGATCACTAACCGCACCGCAGATTGATTGAATCAAGCGAACAATGGCATTGAATTACTATCATTGCACAAGAGGAGAAGGCGCCGTTTGAACTTTCCCGTTGCCAATGAGTGCCTACGGTCGATGAAGGTTTATTGATTTGGGGTGCTCAATCGCTTCATCAATTGACAAAATTGATGTTTTCAAAACGATTCGGTTAACTTTTATTTGTTCAATTTTTGTGGATCAATCAGGAAATAGTACACGAGTGATTCCATGTTAATTGGCTCTAGTTATAATAATATTTATGTTTTTCAATTACATCGACATTTTACACGTTGCTCGGACTTGCGGTTGTTGACCACCACCACCTCAGTCTTGTGACGGGCCAGTCCTAGTTTCCTAGACTTCATCTATTCCTCAACTATGGAGATAGAGTGGTCCATCGATTAGCCATAGACCACTAGGGTGATATCGTCGTCGAAACCAACAATCTTAACACCCGTCGGAAGGGGTATAGCTACCGCGCACGCAATTTGACCACCGTGTTTTGATTGTCAATCCGGTTTACTAAACAGATTGTGCTAAAATTTTGCACACATAAACATAACACTCTAAACTACTATTACCTAAAATTTCATTAATTTTTACCAACGCGATAAAAAGTTAAACCCAAAACAAAGTTTCGCATTTTTTTCCGAGTCCAATCTTTACATTCAAAATAGACTCGTGGGCCGCATGCAGTCACGCAAAGGGCTGCAGTTTGGTGATAACTCATCTAGTCCAAAAAATTTAAAAAAAGTCAAAGATCCTCTAGCGAATGAGGACATCTTAAGCATGACTTATCCTTGTTTTATATCATTTGGAATGTATTTAGCTCATTTTGGATATAGAAGCCATTAACAGCTTTTCAAAAGCTAAGTAAAATGCTAGATAGGATTCTACAATAAAAGAAGAAAGTTGTAAAACTTACCTACACAATGCTGTAGCATATATCAGGGTGTCGACTACCTGGAAAAACCTGGAAAGTCAGGGAATGTCAGGGAATTTATTTTTGACCTGGAAAGTCAGGGAAAATCAGGGAATTTCACTTGAGGTCAGGGAAAAAAATATCAATACTACAATATCAAACGAGTTTATTCTCTGCAAAGTAATTGATCATGCTAAAGCAATACACCTTCAGCATGGCTTTACTTTACAGCCGTGGACTCTAACCTCTCGACTAAGGAACCAGGACCCAGAAAATTCTACAGAAATTCTGAGGATGATTCTCAAAGTTCCTCGATTATTTTTAGTAATCCAGAAAATCATTGAAACGCAGAAATTTCAGGAATATCATTTGAAATAATCTTGATAATCTGTTGACCAGTGCTGAGAATGGTAATAGTAGTAGGCTTGAATTTCGCGAAAATCACGTGGCTTTCCCAGTACAGTAGCTCAAACACGTGAATCTCATCAAGTAGCCTATGTTGGGTGCATGAATTTTGTAAAACGTTAGTATCATTGAAGGCTCTTAACGATCAACGCTCCGTCATCGTAATCATCGTCATCATCGAAACTTCAAAAACAGTTTTTCTGTTCAAAACTAAGAATTATTCGATAAAAATGTGTTCACTGTGTTTCGGTTGGAGAGTGGTGGTAGTTGGTCCCTAGTGATTTATCCTACCTCCGTTCTGGTCACGATCTTCAGATTATCGTGATTCGTCAACATTCGTATTGATAAAGTGGAGGGACATGGTTGAAATGGAGTTTAAAAGAAACGAATGTCAGAACAGGTATCCACCGGCGACGCCAAACGGACCAACGTAATGTGGTGTAATTTGGGATTTGTGGATTGAATACTGATATTTTTGCCAAGCATCAATATGGGTGACTTTCGAGGATAGCGAAACGTAAGAGGGGTTAGGACAAGGTTGTGGATTTACTGGGTAAATCCATCACATTGGGGTTATGACTCTGTGTCTTGTCAGGAATAGGGTCTGATTGGTATGGTAGTATGCAATAGAGTTCGGAATTGATAGACAGACTTTGAGGAAAGAAGTTTTGAACGTAAGGCAGCAGCACCTTGGATCTTGGAGGGCGCAGGTCTGGAGAGTTGGGCAGCTGTTCATACTAGGTTACATTACGTAGAAAGTGGAATCTGTTTTGCCGTGCACAAATTATGGGCAGTATTTGAAAATGTTTTCTTGTTCAGATTGGGTAACGCAAGAGAGGATTTTTTGCTCTGCGTTATATTAGGAGGATATTATAGTGCATGGTCTACTGATGACTGTGTATTTTAAGGGTGATCGAAAAAAAAAGCTTTGTTGAGTAAAGTTACCGTTGAATTTTTGCAGTTCGTAATTGTTTTGAAATGTTTGTCGGACAATAAGAAAATTTTCTAGGGTATTTGTTTGGATGCTAATGCATTATATTGATAAATCTAATTGTTCGTATCACACGCGAAGCATAGTATAACCCAATGTATAATGAAATTAGGTTCGAAGAAAGGATTAATATTTGATCACTTAAACTTTACGCTGCAAGATATTCTTAATCGTTTTTCTTTTCTTCTGATGTACAGGAATAACTGGTACCGTAAGGACGCCATTCACCGCTCATTTAACAGCATTTCAACACATCAAATTCTGTCAAAAATCGTTTTTTCGATATTTTTCGCAACTTTTTGCGCTGGACGCGGGATAAAACATTTGTTTTTATAGGAAAGAAGTTGAAATGAGAACAACGAATAATGGTATCGAATAACATGTATGCCAATGATACATGTGTAGGGCGCCATTCACCGCTCATCCTAAGTATGAAGCTCTATATACACAACTAGTAGGAATTAATTTACTTTTACTAGCTGGTCGTTATCTTTGTATAATAGTACAACAACATATTAAAGCGTGGCAGCTAAGAAGCATTTTTCGATCCGCCATAATAAATTCATTGCTCAACTCATGTTAACCGCCTTGAAAAGCCTAAAATTATGTTTTATAAATAGTATATAATATTAAATCATATGAATTGCATTCTGATACAACCCATTCTGGGATACTAATACATGTTCATGACTTTTATTGCGAAAATTTATTCAGATTTTTCAAAATAATTCAATGAGCGGTGAATGGAGCATGAGCGGTGAATGGCGTCCTTACGGTATATTTAGCTAAAATAATGAACAATCATACGCATAGAGCCTACGGGTCATGCAGTTAGGATTGAAATTAAAATAATATTGCGCATTTCTTTCACACCACAGGTTTATCGCAGAAGTTTTTACATGTGCGGAGGCGTTGGTAGAGGTGCGCGATTGCGTCGAGTCGGGTCGGTGTTTTCAGCGGACTCATTTTTCGCAAATCGAAGAATGAGTGCTCTGAGGGCATCAACATGATTCGATGAGGTCCCACACTTTTATTTGCGCTTTTGCACTTGTAAATGTCTTACTAAATAGGAATACTTTGTGTTAGGGAAAGTGCAGGAGAATAAAATATAATTCATTAGAATTTTCTGATAGAGGCAGAGTTCACATGTTACTTAGGTATTCAAAAGCAAATGAGAACCACATTAAATAATAGATAAACACTAATGGTCATATTTTTATATTTTCATTTCATCGCGGTCCTCATTGCTCGAGCGGAGACGACAAAACTCGAGGTGGATAGAATCGACGCAACTACGACACGGAAAAGAAACAGATGAGAAACTATCGATACATTTATTCAACTATAAAAACCACGTGTTAACGTAATGACTTTATTTCTTCTCGTTTCAGCAATCCAACAACCAAACCATCTCTACTATCTTTTCATTTCCTCTTCGTTACATTTATAGTCCCTCTGGCACTGAATCGAATGACGCATTCCGCTTTTTATTAGCGATGTCTTTGCTGTACGTTGAGCATGGTGTCGGAGGTGATGTGCTGTGTAGAACATCGGATGTTCTACACGACACGCTACTTCCGGCATTTTGTTTGGCGTGCGGGATAGGCAGTGCTAGTGATGATATGAAGGCCGCTATTCGGTTTAGTGCCAGAGGGACTATATCTATTTAATGTATCTGAAGCTTGTGGGACCGCTTTAATTCCGGCGCCTGCTTGTGGAAGATCCCGGTGTGCTAAACGGTATAGGACATGTTAACGGGGGAGGCTTGGTAGGTCCTCACCCAGCCCGTGTCTAGATGGGCGGATAATTGTCTGCCAGGGTGTGGATTGAGCAATTACAATTACAATTACAATTACAATTACTGTGTTTCGGTTGGAGAGTAGAATACAGTGAACACATTTTCCTGTAAATTTTCTTGATTTTGAATGAAAAAACTGCTTTTGAAAGTTCCGAAATCAATGACAGATCCTGCCCCCTGAATGCGGGAAATATAGCGGAAAATAAAACATTTTTCTACAGTAATTTTGGGTTGCCTTAGCAACGGATGTTTTGCAATTTTCAAGGCTTCTTGCCTACAGCAGCGATGGATGTGAGTTTCACTGGCTTCGCTGACTGTGATTGGCTTTGTTTGGCTACTGTTGAGTGAATTTCAGATTTTTGCCCAGCCCTGCTATTGACAATTTGTGATATTACTTAGAGATACTCGTAGATGAATTCTTAGAAGAGTTCCTCGGAGCATTGCTGAAGGTACGGCAAGTACAAGAGAAACATTAGAATCCTTCTAATCAGCGCATTGTTCTGAATGCATTCTGTTAAGAATATTTAGATATTTTTTTTCTGGGAGAAAAACTAGGGGTAATTCATATCGAAATTCAAAATATTAACTGTAACGAATCATTGTGAAGAATTATCATAAATATTCTAAGAAAAAAAAATGAAAACAATTTGGAAAAAATTATGTTATCCTGAAAAATATTTTTATAAGCATTCCTGAAATAGTTCTAGGAAATCCAAATGCTATTTTTAGAAATATTTAAAACTGAAAGAAATTCTCTAACAATTTTTAGAGAATCTTGAAGATGAGGAGCTTCTGGAGGAAATCTTTCAAGAGTTCATTGAGAAGAATTGAAGGAATATCTGGTAAAAAAAAACATTAAGAATTTCAAGAAGAATTTCTGAGCAATCTATGTGGAATTCCTTGAAGCAATTCTCCAAGAAAGTTCTATGGCATTGGCTAGAATTTAGCCTGGAAAAAGAAATAGCCGAATTTGAGGATAGCTTTCTTCCAACAAAAAAAAATATGGTGGATGATCGTAATAGTGTTGCCTCTTGTATAAAAAAGTTATAATCAGGAAGGAGTCTAAAATTTTCGTTCATGCCTAAAATTTTAAATCAGGTCTAAGATAGTTCACTAGCCGAGAACATCTTTGTTCATACGGATCTTCAAGTTTGAAAAGTAAATAAATTCTCAGTTGTTCAGTTTTATCATATTAACTTGAATAAACGTTCAAGAACGTCATCCGGCAGGTACGTATATCTCAATGAAGTAAAAGCTTTTGATCAGTTTATTCATACGATCTATAACATAACGAATATGTATCTTCTTGTAAAAATCTTACTTATTTTGGTTCAAATTAACCAACTCAGTGGTCTGGAACTTTTCTGGAAAATGACTAGAAGGTCAGGGAAAGTCAGGGAATTTTATTTTCAAAATTGAGTCGACACCCTGATATATTCACCTTTCAGCTACTAATGTTACATGGCTTGCCGACAGATTGACAAATACGCAGGCATTACAAGTTTCTAACTCAATTCTTAAAATTTTCTTCCCGTAGACATTCGCCCAGAAGGCCATGGGCTGGGGTGCCTTCGTGATGCCCATCCTGGTAGCTATTTCGGCCTTCGGTGGTCTCTCCGTGCACATCATGACTTCATCGCGAATGTGCTTCGTCGGGGCCCGCAACGGACACATGCCGGAGATTCTCTCCCACATCAACGTCAATCGGTACACTCCGATGCCGTCGCTGGTGTTCCTCGTAAGTGAATATGAATACCTTTGCTAAATCATCCACAAGCTCATTATTCTTGTTCTTGTAGTGCCTTCTCTCGTTGCTGTACCTATTCATCAGCGACGTGTACGTCCTGATCACCTACAGCAGTATCGTCGAGTCGTTCTTCATCATGCTCTCGGTGAGTGCGGTTCTGTACTTCCGCTACACCCGACCGGACATCAACCGGCCGATCAAGGTCCAACTGTGGGTCCCAACGCTGTTTGTTATCATCTGTGCGTTCCTGATCGTGGTCCCGTGCTACGTGGCACCGTACGAAGTGGGCATGGGTGTCCTCCTGACGCTGGCCGGTATTCCCGTGTACTACGTCGGTGTGGCGTGGAAGAACAAGCCGGAATCCTTCGAGAACGTCCTGCGCCGGGCGACACAGTTCTGCCAGAAGATGTTCATGACGGCCAAAGAGGAAAATGATGACGAGGAATGAGAGGAGCATGCCCGGTAATGTACAGCTTACAGTTTTAATTAGTAGTGCCGACGCAAAGTGATAGTAGGTTCGACTATTTTTTAATTAGTTAACGTGACCAAACGAAATTTTTATTCTCGGACGAAATTTAAATCTCAATCGTTATAGATCTGTTTTCATCAATTGACCAAATTTTAGATCAGTGCCAAATAAGTTTGGAGTCGATTTTGGATCATACACTCCCACGGTTTTTTGTTGCGATGAAATCGCGAAATCATTAGTCAAAATTCAAAATTTACTTTATGTTTCCACATGTGCGTCCAGTTCCAGTACTTACAATTTAAGTCAGACAAATCAAATAAAAATGTACTTTATAATCTCCATTGCATTTTGTGTAAGAGTCTCCATCAACGAACCGGAAACCGAAGTGTCCCGGTCCGGTATGATACTTCTTCATAAGAAGTCAAGCAAACGAAAGTGTAGAATATTTTCACTCAATCCTATAATAGACCAATGAGGTTTAAGCTAAAAACAATACGCTTTTGAGCTTTTCTCTATCAAACATCACACCGATCAATTAGAATCTCATGCTCATGCTATATGTTGTCGGACTTGCGGCGCCAGATTGTAACAAGAGCTGGTTTGATATCTAGAAGCAAAACATCTCACTAAAAGAGGGAAAGACAAAAGATAAGACTATTATACATACACAAACACTCGAATAAAGCAAACTGCTCGTAGTTAGCCGTTGAAGTTGGCATAGTGCGAGTATGGAAGTTTTGAATAGAAACGTAAGAGATTGAATAACATAGGTTAAGTTTGCAAGCAATGCCGACAAATACCCATTATGATAATAAACCATGCTAGATTTTTTGTTAAGTCGATCGTTTTAACGTTATGAAAGAAATCATCCATTCCTTTGGTGCTACATTTAGTCTACAGTAGTCTGAGCTAACGAGGCTTAAATTTGATTGGGCATCTGATAAATCTAGCCACTCAACAAACTGGAGATGGCTGAATACGCGTACGAATATGGCTCTAAAATCATAAATCTGACGTCATGAAAGACAGCTTTGGTAAGGCCTTTTCCCAGAGGCGTCGCGTCCACATGTGCAACATGTGCACTGCACAGGTGGCAAATCGTTCATCATAACAACCTACAATTACTACGATTCTTTAATTCTCTCAATACTATTTAGCCTATTTCAATTATCTTTATCATTGATCATCGCAATTTTCACCTTTCAAAATATTTGTTGTTATATTTTTGCTATTCAAATTAAATGCAAAAGCTGTTTGGTGCGGTGCGAGATCTGTGCCCTAATTTTCCCTACGCGCTCAGTGCGATGCATGCTACGCAACACTTTGTTCCACGCTACACGTTACTGCTGTGACGATGAAATCCAACGTGTGCACTCTCATCGGGAGACGCGTTGCTTTTCGTCGTACACACAGTTCTGTATATGTGGTAGAATGTTTTTTGCACTACAAATGCCAGTGTGTAAGTAGCAAAAGCGTCAACTCTGGCCGGTGCACAGTCTTGCCATATCAATCGGTGCGAGCGAGCAGTGGGGAGACAAGAGACAAATCAATCCACGAGAGAGATCCATTTTGCTTGCTCTCTTTTTTTCTTCGCGCTTTCAACATCACCACGCTTGTGGTGTGGAGTACTGGCGTGATTTTTTAGACGGCTGACGGTAAGAAGTTTCTGTAAATTTGAGACTCAGGGCCCGCGCCTTTTTTTTTGTACAATACTGGTTAAGAACCTCGCTTCCAGCATACAGTATAAGCGCGGTGGTACTTGTGATGGTCAATCAGAAAACAATCATAAAATGAATTCAAAAGCGGTCGTGCCCTCCGTACCGTCATCGTTAGTATGACGCTTGTGGTGTGGTTAAAAAGCGAGCAATTTTCTTGATGCGTGCACCAAGCACACGAAACGAACGATCTTGTATTAATTCTATGTAAAAATATGTGGGTTATGATCACTAACTCTATATTGCAATATTAGTTAGAATCCAGTGCTTTATAAATCGAAACAGATGACCCGCATAATTTAAATAATTTTCATATGCAATTTTACAATTTCTCCATAATGATGACTAATCGTTGAAATTGAAAAGTGAAAAAATAAAACTAAACGACTCGATTAGCATCTGCAATCATAAATGTTTTTAATCAACTGAAAGACTAGAAAAAAATATATTTGAAAACGAACGTTAGTAAAGATTGATTATACATTTTATTACCTTAGAAAAAAATGGTTTGAATCCAAGGTATACCTAATAATGGCATATATAGAATGACACTAATGTTGTTTCCGTTTTTAGGAACTGGGTCGGTTATCAGCACATTAAACCAACGTCAAGCAAATTATAGTTCGGTCGAACTTGAATCGGGTTGGGGTTGAAACTGTGGTTCAGAACAGGTTGCGCCAGTTTCAACCTAGGTTCAACAACGAATTCAACATAAATTAGAAGTGCACAGGTTGATAATTAGGCCACGCGACGCCTCTGCCTTTTCCTAATCTCCGGAGGGATCCAAACGAACTTCCTGCAATTGGTGAAATTTGAGAAACGGTCGTCTTCGACAAGCATTTCCTCATGCATCTTACTAATTTAGGCAATTATCAAGCTGCCTCGTTTGGAAATCACGTTAAAGACGCAAGCTATGGTCCACATGGAACTTCAAACATAATCGCGTGAAGTAGGAGAAAAGCATATCTACTTTTTTTGCTAACCTTATAATATTACAGCATTTTAAATAAAATGGTGTTCAAATTACTGCAGTTAACATTTTGTTCGAAAATTTTGTTGTGTTCAAATGGTTATGAAATTCACAATTATTTCTGTTCAACAGAGGTTCCAAAATGTTGTAGATCGTGGCTCCTAAGCAATTTTCTGGGAATGGCAAACATCTTATGTATAAAAACAGTTTCATTCTTGTGTGTGTTGAGATTTTCCTCGAAATAACTCCATAACTTCTCAGGGTCGATGATTCAATAATAATTTTATTGAGTCACAATTCGTTATGTCCTTAATAGTAAACATTTCATTCTATCTATGTTTATATAAGTTCAGTACTTTTTGGATTGTAACACTAGCTTTTACGTAGTCATATGCTAGATAGCTCACATTGGATTGTATAACATTTTGGGCATTGGCGTAAATACGGGGGGGCTAGGGGGGGCTTAGACCCCCCTAGAAAAGTTCAAGCCCCCCCTAGAAAATTTTAACTCTCATGACAAGTATACATTTTACTTAAGGGATTTTTTCGATCAGAAGAGTCAAGCCCCTTCTAGATTTGAGTTCAAGTTACGCTAATGATTTTGGGATAATCCTCTTCGCGGTGTAGTATTGCGCGGAACTTCATTTCACGGTTAGGGGAAAAGCACTAATTTTCGACCTACAAGAATTCTGTGCTAATTTTCGAATTTTCATACAAAGTAGGCCAAAATCGTATGAATGGGTCGAAAATTTGTGCTGAGTCGAAAATTGGTGCTTTTCCCCTAGTACCATTAGGCGACATGTCATTTTGCCGTGTACCGTTTCGCGGTTTGTACCGCGATTCATCTATCTTTACAATGTAATTTGAAGGACTAATCGTAGTAGTCACACTAAACAAATAAGTAACACATCACAGTAGCCACACTTAACAATTGTTATAATTCTTGTCACAATAAAACGTTATTCATGTTCCAACCACTGTACGTGTTCTTTCTACGGCTCCCTGAATATCACCAATAGGTTATGAGCCCAGCCTAGAAAGTTTCTAAACGTAGTACAAAAAAGGAAAATTCATCGAAGCGTATTCTCGAAGATGGCACGAAACGGTGGAGGCGATTTAGCGGTTGCAGCAGTTCCAGGTCGAAGCCACAATCCATTGAGTCTGCCGTCAATTCAGCTGCTCCAGGGACGCAACAACTGGTCTACCTGGAGGTTCGCTGTGCAGACGTTTTTGGAATTGGAAGACTTATGGGAAACTGTGAAGCCTGCGGAAAATCCCGACGGAACATTCGTTCAAGTGGATGCATCAAAAGACCGTGGCAAGATTATTTTACTCTTGGACCCCGTGAACTACATTCATGTAAAGGATGTTACGACAGCCCGGGAGACGTGGTCACGCCTGGAAGCGGCGTTCGAGGACTCCGGTTAAACAAGGAAAATCGGACTGCTCAGGAAGCTAATTACAACATCTCTCGGAAACTGCGAGTCCATGGAAGCCTTCGTGAATAGCATCATCGAAACGGCTCACCAGTTGCGGGGAACCGGTTAAGCGACATAAGCGATGAATGGATTGGAACGTTATTGCTTGCTGGTTTGCCCGAAGAATATCGTCGACTCAAGATCGGTGCGGACGTGATCAAAACCAAGCTTCTGCAAGATGTGTGTACTTCCTCGTCAGCATCAAGTGGTTCGGCCTTCGCAGGCAAGCGGCAGAACTGGCAGCAAAGACAAGGCGTCAATGTGAAATCAGCAAGCAACGGCCTGAAATGCAGGAACTGCAATAGGTTCGGACATATTGCCAAGAATTGTCCGACGAAGGTTTCGAAGACCGAAAATGGAAACGCTTGGTGCACCGTGCTATCAACCATTGCCGAAGATGATCAAAATTGATACTTCGATTCTGGAGCTTCAAGTCATTTCACGAAAAGGAAGATTTTTTGGAGTATTCCTGTCAGTCCGGAGAAAAGTTCTATCAGCGAACAAAGGTTCCATGTCCGTTGTTGCCAAGGGAACAGTCAAGATTTACCCGGAGTGTTGTCCTGAAGATTCGCCCATCGAAATGCATGACGTCCAGGTAATTCCAGAGCTTTCAGTAAATTTGATTTCCGTGAACCTGATAGTGAAGCAAGGCCACACAGTTACGTTCAACGTGGATGGTGTGGAAGTTATCAAACCGGCGGGACAGGTAATCGCTACTGGTACGAGGTACAACGATTTGTTCAAGTTGGACCATCTAGTGTCGCGCAAAGCACTGGCGTGCTCTTCCTCGGAGAACCTGGACCTGTGGCATAGACGGATGGGGCATCTCAACATCAACAGTCTGCATCGTCTGAAAAGTGAAATGGTCACTGGAATGCAAGTACCAGATACCCCTACGAGAAGAGTAGACATGAAATGTAAAATCTGTGCAATGAGAAAACAAACGCGACTCCCGTTTCCGAAGTCTGGTTCAAGAGCGAGTGAAGTCCTAGAGCTGGTGCACTCCGATATTGGCGGACCGATGGAAGTCTCATCCCTGGGTGGCAGCCGATACAACCTGACGTTCACGGACGACAACTCACGCAGGATCTTCATTTACTTCTTGGAAGACAAGTCTGAAGAAAGTGTCTACAGGGCATTCGAAAATTTCCGAAGCATGGCTGAGAAGCAGACAGGTAAGAAGCTCAAAATTCTTCGCACAGATAACGGCAAGGAGTTCGTGAATAAGCAGTTTGAAGATTATCTGCGGCGGCTAGGGATTCGTCATCAAACTTCGGCGGATTACACTCCGGAGCAGAACGGGCTCGCGGAGCGAGGGAATCGAACGATCGTAGAACGAGCAAGATGTATGCTGTTTGAAGCGGATCTACCCAAAACGTTCTGGGCCGAAGCGGCAGCCACAGCTGTGTATTTAATGAATCGATCGCCAACCAAAGGACATGAGATGACCTCTGAAGAAGCTTGGAGTGGGAGGAAGCCAGACCTAGCCCATATACGTGTTTTCGGATCCCCTGTGATGGCGCACGTCCCGAAGCAAAAACGAAGAAAATGGGACGCAAAAGCTGTCGAATGTGTACTAACTGGATTTGATGAAGACACGAAGGCCTATCGTCTGTGGGACACTCAATCAAGAAAGCTGATTACATCACGTGATATCACTTTCCTAAGCGAGCAAGCGAAGACGGTAACACAAGTCAAGCCTACCCCGGTGAGCAAACAGAAGACTATAAGCCTAGATTGGGAGACATAGTTTCGTATGAACCAGAACCAATTCAAGAAGTTGCCATAGATGCACCGGGTCCCATGGAAGCTGTTCGTGCAGAAATGATCGATGAAGCAATCATGACAAGCGATGAAAGTGATGAAGAGAGTGCTGATGAAGTTTTAGCGGCTCCGTCATCTAGTGAGCATCAAGTTCCATGTTCAATAGAGCCACCAATGCTGAGACGAAGTGGAAGAGAGCGGTATCTGCCCGACAAGCTGCGAGATTTCTTTTTTCCAATCCGAGGACTGCCGTCAACCAGATTTCCAGAAGAAGTTGGTGAAACAGGTGAGCAACCCGCAGTCACCCGAAGATCGGAAGCCGTAGCGGAAGAAATGCAGCAGTCACAACAAGGCTTAGTTACTCGAGACAAACCGTCTGGCGGTGATGATCCTCGTACTCCATCCGAAGCTCTACAAGGCCCGAAATCGCAGCATTGGAAGGAAACAATGGATGATGAATTTCGCTCTCTGGTCGATAACGATACTTGGGAACTCGTGGAGCTGCCGCCGAACAGGGAAGCCATCGGATGTAAATGGCTGTTCAAGTCAAAACGAGATGAAAATGGAAAAGCCAGACTAGTGTCGCAGGGATTCACCCAAAAATTTGGCGTGGACTTTGATGAAGTGTTTGCGCCAGTAGCCAAGCAGGTATCCTTGCGTACCCTGCTCACTATAGCAAGCCGACGTGGAATGATCGTCAAGCATGTAGATGTGAAAACTGCATATCTCCACGGGATACTGGACGAAACGATATACATGAAGCAGCCAGATATGTACCATACAGGAGGAGCGAATGTTGTTTGTCGTCTCAAGAGAAGCATCTAAGGACTCAAGCAATCAGCTCGTGTGTGGAATCAACGAATTGATGGCGTGTTCAAATCAATGCAGTTCGTACCATCCAAGGCCGACCCGTGTTTGTATGTGAGAAAGAAGGGAAACCGAGTAAGCTTCATCCTGATCTACGTTGATGACGTCATTATTACCACGCAAACTGAAGAGGAGTTCGAGCGGATTTTTGAAGTTCTGCAGAAAAACTTTACCATGACGAACCTGGGCGATGTGAAGCATTTTTTGGGCATCGACATCAAACGCAAGTCAGGAAGTTACACGTTGTGTCAGCAGCAGTACATCCGAAAGCTAGCGGAACGATTCGGCCTACAAGATGCGAAACTATCGAAGATCCCGTTAGATCCTGCATACCTTCAGCAGAAGGAGGAGGAGGATTTTTTTTTTTTTTTTGCTTTATTATAGAGACTTTCAGCCCTGAGCTGGTTCGTCTCTGAAAAAAGAGGGTTCCCTGAAGGGGTTCCTAAAATATTTACAGAGTTCTGGTACAATTGCGAAATGAACAAAGTTGTCTTTCCGGTACATAGTCAGCAGTGGTGTCATCGTCGTCTGTACTTTATCGTGTCAGTTAGAGAGCTGGTTTTGATCGAGTATCGTTGTTCTACTGTCGACGTGCGCAGTTGTTCGTTGCTTGGGTCTAAGTTAATTGGTAGTAGCCAGTGTTTTTAAGAAATTCCATCAGTGATCTTTCTCTGTCTATGTCGTTGGACAATACGTCTCTGATGCTGAGACCGATTTCATGTTGGTCTCGGAGGGCTTGGTAGGCGGGGCAATTTATAATAAGGTGCTCTACTGACATTTGGGTTGAGCAAGCCGCGCATTGCTTGTGGAAATCATCCCTTAATCTGAGATCGTGGGAGAATCTGGTGTAGCCACAGCGTAGTCTAGATAAAACCCTCTGATCTTGCCAGTTTTTATTATCGGACCACCGATTTGTATCTTCTTTTATTTTCCGTAGAAAGGGGTCACGATTTTGGCTCCATTCGATCCTCCATGCTGAAGCGAGTAACGCTTTTATCCAGATTTTTAGATCCGCTGCAGGTACTTCAGACTTTACCGGGGATTTCGATCTGCCGGTCGCTGCCAGTTTGTCTGCAGCCTCGTTTCCGCTGATACCACAGTGGCTGGGGACCCAGACAAATGTGGTATTACTGTTCGAAGCCATTCTAATAGCTTGCACCAAGGGGTGTCGGTTCTTAGGGTTCTCGAGAGCCTTCAGAACACTGGCTGAGTCGGTGATGATCGCCTTCCAAGTACTGCTGGATCGTTCTACAGCCGAAAGGATGGCTGTTGCTTCGGCGGAGAAAATCGAGGTGGGTTTAGGAAGGCCTCCGCTTATGCTGATGTTGGCGCCGAAAACGCCAAACCCAACTTCACTAGAAGTTTTAGAGCCATCCGTGTAGATTAGCTCGTATCCATTCAGTTTAGTTTTATGAGCTCGTTAAAACGTGGTACCACTGTATGGGGATTCAAGTTTTCTTTGGTTGGTCTGCTCAGTGACCATAAGATTCTAGGTGGAGAAAAATCCCACGCTTCGTCTCCGACCCAGTGGACTGTGGACACCGGAGGGAGGGTCTGGTGGGCGATCTGCTGGAGGAGTTTGTTTGCCTCTTTGAGGAGGAACACTCCCACGTCATCCCCGCTCGTTTTTTCCAGGAAACTAACTGCTTTAGAGCACACAGCTATTGCGAAAATGTATCGGAAAGGGAGCATCCCAGCCTCAACACACGTGGATGCCGCTGGTGTACAAGGAAGGAGCCCGGAGATGCTTCGTATGCAACGGTTGAAGGTTGGTGCAAGTTCGTTGATTACGCTGTCGGAGTTTCTACATAGTAGTTCGGCGCCGTAGAGTAATCTACTGCAAATAATTGCTTGCGCGGCACGCAATCCCACATCTCGATTCGTTTTGGTGTGTTTGCTGGTCATGATTCGTAACAGGTTGAGGCGACTTTTGCATTGGTTTTTCATCCGGTTGCAGTGAGACTTGAAATTCAGATGGCGGTCTAAATATACTCCAAGTACGCGGATCGTAGCTTCGTAGGGAATATTTACTCCGTCGATGTTGGGAGGATGCTTTTTAGCGTGATGGTTTCCTGAACAAATATGAGAAAATTGACTTTTGGATGGTGATAGTTCGAAACCAACAGATAGTGCCCAGGCATGCACAGCCTCGATTGCGCTTTGGAGTTTCCTGCGGATCAGGACAGGTTTATGTCCTGCTACGAGGATAACAATATCATCCGCGAACACGAAAATGAAGACACCTTTTGGTAAAGATTCGAAGACTCCGTTCATTGCGATGAGGAAAAGAGTTACCGCCAGCACAGAGCCTTGAGGAACACCAGTTTCCTCCGGAAAAGAATCCGATTTTGTGTTTCCGATGCAAACTTGAAAGGATCTGTTTGTCAGAAAGTTTCGGATGAAGGTAAATGTATTACCGCCGATACCCCAGCTGGCCAGTGTTCTCAGCACCCCCGGGGTCCAAGTGCGATTGTACGCCTTTGAAAGATCCAGCGTTGCCAAGTCAACGTGGAGACCGTTTTCGAGTGCGTCGTCTAAAACTTGACCCAGGGTAGCGAAGTAAGTGCTTGTACCACAACCTTGACGAAATGCATGTTGGCGGTGGTCGAGGAGGTCGTTATCTCGAATGAATTGAGTTAGTCTTCGATTGACCATGCGCTCCATAACTTTACTGCAACAACTAGTCAGGGAGATCGGTCGATATCCACTCGGTTCGGTACGAATCGAGTCCTTTTTGGGAACAGGGATGACTAGACTGTGACGCCATGGTGCAGGAAAGGTTCCGTCTGCCCAAATTTGATTATAATTTTTCAGCAAGATCTTTTTGCCGATGGGCGGAAGGTGACGAAGAATTGGATATCCAATTTCATCAGGCCCAGATGATTTTCCCTTTCCGCTTCCTAGAGCAAACGATAATTCGGCAGGAGAGAAAGGTTTGTCTAGCAGATCATCTGGTAGCGTATCGGGTGGCTGGATGGATTCAACGGTAATCGAAAAGTCAACAAACCGAGTATAATCGGGACTGTAGCCGCTGCGGGCGCTAAGCTTAGCAAAGAAGCCGCCAAGAATGTTGGCAACTTCTTTCGGGTCTCTAGTAATTCCACTTCCTGTACTGATGGCGATGCCGTTAGCACTGCGTTTCCCTTGCAATGCATTTATGTTTTTCCACAGTTCAGATGTTGTACTTTCGCTGCTTATACCGTTCAGAAAGTCATCCCATGACTTGCGCTTTGCGGTACGAATAGCATTTCGGCATGCATTGCGTTTTGAGTGGTAGTCTGCAGCTGTTGATTCAGCGTCGGGGTGGCTTTTTGGAGTTCGCTTCATTTTTCTGAGCGCTTTTCTTCTCATTTTAATAGCAGCCTTGATTTCTGGTGACCACCATCTTACCGCCCTGCGCCCGGCGTTCGGGCTTGTTTTTGGAATAGCTTCGGAAGCTGCGGCAAGAATAGTGTTCGTTAGATCATGTAGTGGCGTATCGTCTTCTATAGGACTGATTTCTATCATATTTTGGAAAAGCTGCCAGTCAGCTAGCTCATATTTCCACCGAGGGCGTCTGGTGGTTTTTGGAGAGGAGAAATTACAAAGGATTGATATAGGGTGATGATCGCTACCTAAGGGATCATCAGAGACCGACCACTGAAGGCGGCCGATAAGGTTTTCACTAACGAAGGACACATCTATGGCAGAGCTGATTTGCGGTCTAGAGAAAGTGGGCGAGCCGTCATTTAGTATACGAAGGTTTGCTTCCTCTGAGGCCCGAAGAATTTCGGAGCCTTTGTTGGTATTCCTTCGTGAGCCCCAGCTAACATGGTGTGCATTAAAATCTCCCAGAACAAGATAAGGTGGAGGAAGTTGATGAAGGAGTTTACTCAGCCGAAGTTCAAGATTATAGCAGTCCGATGGTGGTACATAAATACTAACGACGGTTATCGGGAAGGGAGATTCAACTCTGGCTGCTACTGCTATCAAATCAGAGGAAAGAGTATAAGCAACATATGTCGTCGACTTGTGGATACCGATTGCTGCGGACTGGTAGATGTTCGCGCCTCCTTTCAAAATCCATTCGTATTGGCCTTGTAATGTTTTTTCCATTGTTGAGGGATCTGCTCTATGGACTTCTTGGATGGCAATTATAACAGGTGTTGACCCTGCTACAAGTAATTCCAGGTCTGCCAGATTGTTGAAGAAGCCATTCATGTTCCATTGTAGTGCTAGCAATGGACGCATCCTCTTCGGGCCACTAGCGTTGTCTTGGTGTATTGGAAGAATCCTTACTCTCTTGTCTTGTCTGAGTGCTGGCTCTGTTTGCTTTCCGGGGGTCCTATGTCTAGGGATAGACTGCCACGGAACTCCGCTGATAGAGGTAATCGAAGGAGGTCTTTCTAGTTGCGGAAGGGTTGAAACCACGGGTGTCACGGAGGAGAATGATGAAGGACCGGCCACGGGAATAGCGGTGTTGTCGGTATCGTACTTCCATTGGTCGTACTTTTGCGCGTCTGATCTTGCATCAGGAGGGATAGCCCTCTTGATTCGTAACCGAGCAGAACACCTGGTTATGGCTTTATTGTTTAGCAGACCTGTTTTCGGTCCAAGGGTCACAGATCGCCGGGGGTAGCCGACTTCCGGTTCGCCAAAGTAGTTCGCACTAGTGGGTCTCGTACTACTCGCTGCTCCTTTCTTTTTCGTTGTGTTCTTGATTTGCTCGCTATCCTGCTGGGGGAGTATGAAGTTATCACGCGTCCCATATCTGTCTTCGCCTGGCGTAATGTTGACTCCGTCTCTGTTCGTTCTTAAGGAATTTACCAACAAGCGCCGGGGGTTATCCAGCAGTTCCGGTACACCGAAATCTTCCGCACTGGTGGTGCCCCGACTGCCCGTAGCTTTGCCTTTCTTTTCCACCGTATGCTTGATTCCCTCGCTGTCCGGGTGGGGGAGTATGAAGTTATCACGCGTCCCATTTTCTTCGTATGGTGTAGTGTTGATTCCGGCTCTGTGCAGAGATTCCCATGATGGAGGGGAAGAGTTTCCCATCGATCGCCGGGTGTTGTCAACCAGTTCCGGTCCACCAGAGTCTTCCGCACTGGTGGGGTCCCAACTAGCCGCTATTCCTTTCTTCTTCGTTGTGTTCTTTATTCCATCGCTGTCCTGACGGGGAAGTATAAAGTTATCACGCGTCCCGTTTTTGCCTTCATATGACGTAGTCTTAATTCCAGCTCTGGTCGTTCCTAAGGATTTCTCCGTTGAGCGCCAGGGGTTGTCCACCAGTTCCGGTCCACCAAAGTCTTCCGCACTGGTGGGGCCCAGACTGCCCAAGGCGTTATCCTTTTTGATGTCCTCTGTTTCATGCGTGTTCTTTTCTTCGTGGTAGAGATGTTTTTTCGGTGTAGAAGCCATTGTAGAGATATAATTTGAGGTAATTTGGAAATAGAGGACGTAGTTTAAGAAACTATTTATTCTGCCTCAATCTCCTGCATTGATTCATCCGACGAGGACGAAATATCGTGTTCTGCGACCTCTGGCTCGTTGTGAAGATCATTGAAAGGTGTAATGGAGTTTTCGGAATCAGAAATGTACATCATTGATTCGTTGGCCTTGGTTCGTTTGGCGTAAAGTTCATCGCTGGTAAGCTCCGCATTTTTTTTCCTCAATTTCGGCTTAGTTCCCTTGTTGGTTCCGGAAACCGCAGTATCCATTGGAACTATCGACTGATTCTGCTCAACGGAGACTGTCGTTGTCTTGCTTTTTTTGTCTTTAATAGTACCTGCGGCAGTTGCAGTTTTTGCTGAGTCTTTGTGGTTGCTGCACTCCTGAGTTCCGGGGTTGATGTGAGAGGAAGTGATTTTGGTGGTTTGCTGTCGTTGTGGCTTAGGTGTATTCGTGGAATCAGAAGCAGTTTTGTTGGTCGAACGAAGGGTCTTGATTTCGTAATCTTTCCTACTTACGGTCTCTTGCAGGGATGCCACTTTAGCGACAAGGTCCTCGATAGTCCCGTGCTTGCGGACAACGTCCAACCTGGAACCTTTCTCTAAGGCTTTTTCCAGAGTTTGAATTCTTTCGTCCTTCTTTTGTATCTCTTTTTGCAAATCGACAATCAACTTTTCAAGTCGCTGGAATTCGGTGCTGCTGATCGGTTCATTTCTAGTGGACATCTTGGCCTCGAGGGCCTTAATCTCGGTATTCTTCTTGGCCATTTGTCCAGCGAGGGCTTCTAGCTTCGTTGATAGCTCCGAGATTATCGTGTCCTTACTATGGGACGCAATGCCTGCGAAAGACCGTTGACCATTGTTGGCTTCGAAAACTCTTCTGGCTTCAGGATATGACAGGCCTCTATCAACACGGATGTGTTGTATTGTGTCTTCGTTTTGATAGACCGGGCATTTACGACTGCCGACGGAATGATTGTTGGACTTACATCGACCACAGTATGCGGGGTTGTGGCATCGTACACCTTGCAAGACTTCATGCTCCTGGTCACAGTTGCCACATATCGAGGTCTGCTTCTGGCACCTTAGCCTGGTGTGACCAAATTGATAACACTGGTAGCAGAGCATAGGTGCAGGATAGTATGGTCTGGTACGAATACGCTGATAACCGATGTCGATATGCTCGGGGATTGTAGTTCCATCTACGGTGAGAATCACTGAGGGCGTTAGCTCTCTATTCTCGCCAATTTTTCTAGTGATTCGGCGGATACCCGTGATGTGTTGGTCCTTTAAACACTCAAGGATCTCATTGTCGTCCTTGATTTTCATCAAATCACGACAGCTGATTACGCAGCGTGTTGAGTTGAGTCCAGGGTGGTAGGAAACTTTAACTGCCGTACCGTCGATGAGCTGCGTCATCGTTAGAAGTTTTTCGATGTGGTGTCTGCTCCGGACCTTCAATGCGAATGATCGGCCCTGCGCTTCAGAGATGGCTCCTTCAATCCTTCCATTTATTCTTCTTTCGATAGATTGGCGCAGCGTGAACGGGTGGTCCGGCATTTTGCCGTTCACTGGTTCCATTCGCAACACTATCAGCTCACCGTTGTTTCCGTGGGGGTGCATATAGCTGGGCAATGTTGCTCCAGTATACGTTCCATCGAGGTAATTTGAAGGCCCTCCTCCGGGGTCACCGGGGAGTGGAGGGAAGCCCACGCTCAGCGACATTGCTGGCGGGGCGTGTTGAATATGAGGGACACTGATGGATCTAATGTATTTCTTTTCTAGTGCTAATTTATTATTTTCCTAGTTATCAGCCTGCCGGCAGGGAGAGCCAACCGTCAATTTGAGCGATACGTTGACTTGCAAGCGAAACAGAACTTGCGTGCAAGTTAAAGTGAAAGAAAAACAACTGACGTAGATTTATTTCACAGCGATGGCGATTTTATGTAGCGTCCTAACGTCTAGGCGATTGTAAAATGAATTGCGTTTTTTACGGATATACGCCAGCTATTGTCAAAATCCTCACTGTTCACTAATCACTTATGACCGAAGGATACTATGCACTACGGCCCGGGACTAATTAGCGTAGATATTAGAGGAGAATTAAACGAAATAAACGACCGTGAAAAATCAGCAACCGAGAGTGATTTGTACAATTAGGGTAAAACGAGGAGGAGGATTGCCAACTACCGAACAACAGTCAATACTTAAGATTAATTGGAGGTCTGCTGTATGTATCCGTGAATTCTCGTCCTGATGTATCAGTAAGCGTGTCCATTCTGGCACAGAAATGTTCATGCCCTACTCAACAAGATTGGCAAGAAGCAAAGAGGATTTTTCGATATCTGAACAGCACCAGCGATCATCGTTTACACCTTGGATCGACCTCAACTGGACTAGAAATGTTTGTGGACGCCGACTGGGCAAGTAACCATCGTCACCGAAAATCAAACTCTGGATACCTGGTGCGTTACGGAGGAGGTTTGATCAGCTGGGCATCGCGGAAACAGAGCTGTGTTGCGTTGTCCTCTATACTGAAGTAGAATTCGTAGCGTTGACGGAAGGATGTCAGGAGCTCAGCTGGATAAAGAAGCTATTGAAAGATTTCGGCGAAGATGTCTCAAGACCAGTACCCACATATGAGGACAATCAAAGCTGTATCAAATTAGTTGAAGGAGACAAAATTGAGAAGAGAAGCAAGCATATTGATACGAAGTTTTTCTACGTTAGAGAGCTGAATGAAGAAAAAGAGATGATGCTGAAATACTGCCCTACTGAGATGATGTTAGCGGACATTTTAACGAAACCTCTGCAAAACGTGAGAATCAAGACACTGCGAGAGAAGATTGGGATTCTACCAGATCTTGCCGAGGAGGAGTGTGGAAAAATTAAGCGTCAAGATGCAGAAGTTGTTACTAACCGTAGTAGTCACACTAAACAAATAACACATCACAGTAGCCACACTTAACAATTGTTATGGACCAATGCACGAGTTCACTTTTTGACGTTTGAGCGGTGCCGTGTTATTTACGTAGCGAGTGAATTCGGCACCGCTCAAACGTCAAATTAGTGAACTCTTGCATTGGTCCATAGTTCTTGTCACAATAAAACGTTATTCATGTTCCAACCACTGTACGTGAAGGTTGTTCTTTCTACGGCTCCCTGAATATCACCATTAATTTCACAGTCGTTCGATTTTTCGTGAGTTTGGATTCTAAATGCATTTCATTTTTTTTTTTTTCATTTCATTTCATTTTATTGGTTTGTATTAGCATATAAACATGTTACATAATTTTCATAGCTGAGACATGGAGTTCCTTTCAACAGCTCAATAGTTCAGTTTGCCAACAAATTTACCGGTTACAAAAAACAAATTAGCATTGAAGGGAAAAACTACAAAAAAAAACCTTCAAAATTGCATAAAAGTAATGGGGATAGTTAGAGGAAGAGTTAGAGTCCTTAATCTAATATCACAGTCTACTCGCCAGTTGTTCTAGCAAAGGATTTGCTGAAATTGAACATCCCAACCAGAACTTGGAAAGTACACGCTGGATCCAGTCGTCAATTATCTCCATCTTCGCTAGCCTAGGGGTAGAACGGGTCCAAGTTCAGCATCTTCTTCAATATACGATTTTGCTTCATTAGAAGTTTCTTCCTGTGAGTAGCGGCGCAGTCAAATCAGGCAGGAAAGCCATACGTTATGGAAGGAAGAAACAACATCTTGTAAAGAAGCATTTCAGATTTCTTATCCAGCTGTGAGCGTCTCTTGATCAGTGGGTAAAACATTCTGGTCAGTTTGTCGCATTTACTCAGAGTGTTCTTGATCTGGGATGCAAAAGTCAGCCTACGATCTAAAGTTAGACCTAGATATCCCACGTTGTCGGACCATGGAATTTGTTGTCCCCATATTAAAATTTCATTCTGAGTATCGTCCGCGAAGAGAAAGTACTGCACGCCATCTAGCATCACCGGTAAAGATGTTGTAGAGCGTCGGGCTTAAAACAGCACCTTGAGGGACGCCGAAGGGCACTCCATGTCTGCTAGAGGTATGACCGTTAACAGTCACGTGGAACGATCGATTTGCCAGGTACGAACGAATAATTTTCAGAATGTAAGATGGAAAGTTCCCAAGATGCATCTTGTGCAAGATTGCTTCCTCCCACACAGAATCGTACGCCTTTTCAACATCCAGAAGCACCATTCCTGACGACTTCTTCTGCGAAAAGTTGGTTCGAATCTCCTTCACAAGTCGAGCTAGCTGATGGTTAGTGGTATGTCCAATTTTGAAACCAAATTGAACATCAGGAATAAGACGAGTAGTTTCGAGATGTTGTTCGATGCGCTTCAAAATTACACGCTCAAGAAGCTTGCTAAAGGCAGATAGCAGGCCAATTGGCCTATAGTTGGATGCATTCGTTGAGTCCTTGTTGGGCTTCGGTATAGCGATCACTACTGCGTGTTTCCACTTGAAAGAAATGTAACCAAGACAGAAGAAATTTTTGTGAGAAAAATATAAGCCTTCCGAGTCAATTGTGCTTATTCTGCGCGGCGTGTGAGTTGAGACGATAGAACGATTTTCACCGGCAAGCATGGGAAACATTCACTCGAATATTACATTTCTCTCGCTCACATCCACAAGCGGTCAAGAGCGAGATTGCCGTTTCTCCGACCAAGCTGAGTGTTTCAATTTCCAACGCACTTTCTTCTTGTTCGCCGAGCGACAAGTTAGACAAAAACGGCAACAGAATGTTTCACTACCGACTCCTTGTGCCGAAGGCATCCGATTGCTGTGGCGAATGATTCTTTACATTCCGATTCCGCACGAGTGGCATTCGTATTTGAGAGCTGAAGAGCGTTCACTGACTGGTAATACACAAGGCGAAATGTTTCAGTGAACGCAAAATCTGTACATTTCGCAGGAAGCTTTCAGTGATCGAATGGCGAACGCGTTCTTTTGTGTCTCCAATGGATCATTGAAGGTAGTTTTTGCCAGTGCTCACCACATCAAAACAAAGGCGCCACTGTATATGGGATTTAACATTGTGACAGCGTTACTGTTCTGTCAAACGCACAAGAGTTCGGTGGCGGTATCTATGCTTTTCATAGCGGCCGTTTTGGTTATTTTAATGATCCATTTAAGAGAGGATAGGTGCTCTCTCCGCTCCGTATATCTTTTCATTTTAGGTTTATCTCAATCGTTTACGATTCGTCGGGATTGCGCTCTCCCTAGTAGCGTTCGGCAGTCATTGAACATTCGGTGGCAGCAGATACTTTGCAGATATTTTATCGGTAGCGTTCGGGTGAGTGAGTGAATTTTCCCATGCTTGTTCACCGGTTGCTCAGATGCAAGGGTGTACGTGTGGAACTCGACGTTGGATTTTATCAACGCATTTACCGAGCTGTGGAAACTTCGCTCATGCAAAGTAGTTGTACTCCCGATCTGGTTACTTTCATGTGATACTCGGTTTGCGCTATATTGATTTTCGACATCAGTTCCCGTAGCTGTTTGGTTGTTAGATAAACAACCGTTATGAACGGGATACGAATCTTTTTCGTCTTGTACGAAGTGTTCGCAGTGGTCATGACTGGAGTAAGTGTTGGCATCTCTTCGGTGTTCTCGTCTACCTCTTCCTCCGAAAGAAGGTCGTATTCGTTGCTCACGGTGATATTGATATTATGTTGAATTGAGCCGCTACTGGTGCAGCCGCTGGGATGTTGTTCAGTTGGTCTTCTTGGCGAACTGGTATTAGCATTGGATACGGATGACATTTCTTCCATATACAGGCTTTTCGGTCGGGGTGGATGAAGATTCGGGTCGGTGAGGTTATGCTCTGACTCTAAGCCACGCTTTTGCCTTGATTGTGTTTGGCTTCTAAGGAATCTTTGTGACGTTTTCGAGGCCGCATTTTGACCGCCAGTGCTCACGGGGTCTACCTGGGGTTTCAGAGTGCCGAATAGGCCTATTCACAAGACGTTTTAAATCAACTGATCGGGAAGCTCTTTGATAGTTCTTCTATGAAGATGACAGTCCCATGTTAGCACCGGTCTTCCACCGATATAAACAAATGCATAGAGAGACCAGTCACATGAAAAGGCCTATCGCGAATAGATGGTTTGTTTACTAGGCAGGCAGTGTTGCCAAAAACTGGGATTCTAAATTCCGCCTTAATTGTTTTGTATTTTTTTTATTTAGAATAACACAGAATTCTAGGCTTTAGATTCAGAACTTTAGATTCCCAAGCTTGTAATAGCAAGCTCATTGCTCATTGCTCAAAAATCTTCTAAAAACATAATGTCTATAAAAGATTTGTCAAAGTGCTGAACCAATTATTGGCAAACACTTTAAAATTTGTCATTAAATTTTGTGTTCAATTTTTTTGAAGCCTTTAAGCAAATTAATTTTTAGTCACATAATATATTGGCTAATCATTTATGTTTAAATTATTTCTTGAACCTGGAATTATGTTAAGCATTGAGCATTGATGACCGTACAATTCGTAGTTGCTTACTCCGTGATTGACCAGTATAATCGAAATTGCATAAAGAATCAACCGATGGAGCTTGGGAGTAGCTTACCATCCTCAGTGTATAATTTTGAGAATTCAAAATATCTTAAAATTAAAAACGGCGCCAGTCACGTCCTTACGGTCATTTTAGTTGGACATCCATTGTTACAAAGGATCAACAAACAGAAGTAAAGGCATTGGCGTAAATAGGGAGGGGCCAGGGGGGGCTTGGCTCCCCCGAACCATGGCCTTACCCACCCTCCCCCCCCCCGAAAAAAAAAATGGAGAAGAAATGACAATACAGTTAAAACTAGTTTTTAGTATCAAACACTTATGATACTAGACGCATTAAATGCATTTTGAATATGAATTTATGGATGATCATTGTTTGACAGGCAACAGCAATATGTACCTTTAAAACGTCACATACTGCCATACTGTTTCCTTTTTGTCTTGTTTGTTTTAGAACTATAAGAATTGGCTTGATCCATTTGTAGCGATTTTGTTAATTAGAAAACCAAAGTCTTTTCAAATTTTAAAACAAGCTGCGATATTTTGTGATCAATTATCTAGAACGAATCGTTGTTACTGGAAAATGTTTGTGTATGAGAGTTATGGTAAAGTTCCACAAAAGAAAAATCTCGAAAATAAACAATCGTGCAGTAAGCGTAGCAGTTCGTACGTAGACGACAGTGAAGCAGTTGCATTCAAATGTGACAGCAAAACTTTGAACATTGAAATTCCTTTACATATAGTAAGATAGTGGCGGATTCCTTTTAAAAACCACATCGAACCATGTAAAATCGTAAATGTCGCAACAATTTTCTATGCTATGTTGACACCAATTTTCTGAAGTTTTTGATTGGAAAGATAATAAGACCATGTTACTATTTGTTTCTGTAGAATAAACGTAAACCTTATTCATTCTGAAGATTGTTTTAAGACACGATTTTTGTTTGTCTTTGTTAACGAGATTTTTAACCCTGGGATAATTCATTTCGAGAAGAACAGCTTCACTTCGCTTCCAAATGAAGTTGCCACTATAACTTTTTAAGTCATAAGTGACTATCTCCAGAATGGGAATCACATCAATTCGGTTCAGAGATATTATTTTCGTTAAAAATATATATGCATTCATGTAAAATTTCTGTAATTAGAAGAAGTTGCGTTATTTGTAAGAAAAATAGATAAAACTTGTTTCTAGATTAATGATAAGAAATCGAATGTTTAGGATTCGATTTAGGATCTAGCTCAAATCAAAACAAAGCTTATAAATGCTATAGTGTTCAAGTAAGAGACTTTCACTACAAATATCATAAGAGTCGATTGTGATTTGGAAAAATAATGGTTATTTGTTGTTTTTTGACGTAAACATTATAATTTTTTATCAAACTTTCATTGCATGAAAATAAATAAGGGTAAAATCTTCTTCGATTTTTTAAGGATGCTTTGAGGTGTATTAGTAACTACATAATTGCTTGGAATCAATTTTTGGCCCATGGTGTGTCAAAAGTTCGAATCAGCGTGCTAAAAGTTCGACCCATGATATAATCTAGCAGATAAATATACTAATTACCCCAAATTCAAATATTATCTTCAAGTTTAGCGAAATTTGCCTGATCGTGCGAAAAAAGTCACCAACATTTCACATTTTTACCTTGTTTTGTAAAAAACGTTTTTTTTTTTGGCTTTGGGCAATTTTTTTTATGAAAAATTAGAGTGTATTTATCTGTAAACATAAGTTTATATAAAGTATGTCTATCGTAAAAGTGTCGAGCCTCACCGATGGGGCAAAAGTTTGTTTGTTATCGTACGAATTTTCTGACAACAGCTTTATTTGAATACAAAAAAAAAAACACTTATATCCTTCAATATGATGGTAGCCAAGCAGCTTTGAGATTTAAAGTTTTTAACTCAACAAAAAAAGGTATTATTCAATCCTATGTTCAAATTTTGTGTTCGAGAGGATTAGAGGAATGAATCGTTTGCTACAGAAATGCTGAGCAACAATAATCCATATTTTCAAACTAGCAAGCATTTTTTTTTTCAAAGGCTTGGGTGATACATTTAAATTTTTATCTTATTTTATAACTTTGCAAACATCTAGTTCAAATCGAATTGGAAAGGTAAATCCTGATAAAAATCTGCTTTTTAATCCTTGTATTCTATTCGAGATCTAAATATAAAATTGGGTTGAATACGTCATCTTGGCAATATAAAACGGAAACATAGATTTTTAAATAATTTTTTACTATTTTTCCATAAAAGTGACATTTGGTATCTAAGAAAATTGATCAGTCGGTTTTGGTCAATTTTTAGGTTTTGATCTACCTCTGTATGAAAGTACGCGACTATAATCGGTTCACAAATATTATCGAAACAAGCATTGTTAAGTTATCTAAATCCATTACGACTTTTAACTCTCATGAGAAGGGGCCGTGGCCCCCCTCAAGTCTGATGGCTATTTACGCCCATGAGTAAAGGTATGTGTCCTTAAATATGTATCACGTGAATTCTAGTACGCCGACACTTGGAGTATCGAACCAATATTTTTATTTTGTAATAAAGTCATTTCAAATCGATAAAGTTGCTACAACAAGAATCTACAGTAATACCTCCATGAGTCGATGTTCCATGACTCGATATCGACTCATGGAACCATACTAGAAACGAAATTTCATGGTTACTATGATGGTCCCTAGAAACAGCTTTCCAAAGGATTACTGTTCCATGACTCGATATTTCCATGAGTCGATGGCCCCTTCAATATCGACTCATGGAGGTTTCAATGTAATACCTTTATATAACCAATCCCCTTTTCTCGAGGCGCTACAATCACGCAAAAATCTTGGCTTTCGGATACATTGGAAAGTATTGAAAGAAATTTTTATAGACAATAATATCTCCGTTTGGTTTTTATTAATTTTTCAGCAATTATTTTTCTGGTTTGTTTTCATTTTGTTTAACCATTATGTTCCAGGTGTATATAATGTAATATGTTTGCCTTTATTGTGTTTTTTGAGTGTGAGTGAGGGCGTGTTGTTTGTATATAGATATATATACTATAATAATATACTTTTTTGCTTTATATAATCAATCAATACACATTTGAATGGATTTCATTTTCTTTATCAGAAGCAAGCGGCGAAATGATTTCAAAAATATAAAACAAACAATCGCAAAAAGCGTTCCACAATATGCTAGCGTTGAGGCGTTTATAGTAATATAGCTACATTCTTGACTCTTCTTCTATTCGGATGTTAGGATGATTTTTGTCGATCATTGATTTAGCCTAAGCGTTCATATATCATTCCGTTTTGCACTATGATAGGTATAAGTAAAGAAAGTTGATTGACACAATTTAAGCAGCTAGTGTTAGGTTCGCTGAAAGCGTTTCGAATAGTTTCGGAAAGTTTTTGGTCGTTTCGAGTTTTTATTTATGAAAAGAAACAATAGATGATAGTAGAATGAAAATGGTTCGCAAATAAAAGAAGACATGTTTAGTTAGTGTTCGTTTTGTTTGATAAATAAAATAATCTTTCCTATTGCCTCAAACTTTTCTATACTTTCATTTATTGAGAATTAATCTTCGTATTGCGTACGATTTACATAGGCTTCTATTTTCATGCTTTGATTTATCGTTTGCTTGTATTTTTTTTTAACTTTGCGTGTGAGATGAATAAACAGTGAGTTACAACTTCACAAACATGTGTACAGAATGGGAATGTAGTTTGCCATTTGATAAGCACAAATCGCCGAAAACGTCAAGCTTGAACAGCCAAACACTATTTTAGATTTCCGAACGATAATGAGTGCTTTATGGTACACGCAAAACGAAAAGAAGCGCATAACAATTTCTTAAGCGGTGGTTTTTGCAAAACTTTCACTCTGTCCTAATGGTTGCACCTACTGTCACATTCCGGGTACTTACACTGTGTTGGAAACTCTTCACATTATCTTCCACATATCCGAAGCAATTGATGATGAAATCAAAGCAAGTTGGAACCAAACCTATCCATAGATTAACAGCAAGTATAAATGGAAAGAATTCAGACTTTGTTATGGCACACCCTAATGCTGCGGACGAGCGTCCGCAGGAAGCTTCGAGTTGTGTATTGGCGTTGCGATTTAAATCTAATGGAATTTTCTCTCCAAGTTCGGATTCGATACTATTGCATTGCATTCCCTTTTCGGTTGAAAGAAAAATACTATACTGCTGTTCGATGTGTATTCGAGAAAATGACGGGTAAGTGCGCGAACATCACTCTGTAATGATGCTTCTTGTAAATGGAAAGATAACTTTAGATATCTTTTTTTCATGGTAGAAGCATTATGAGACAGAGTCATAGAGATGCACTTGCCTGTTTTCCGAGTACAGTTACCAAACTCCAGTACGGTGGTGCGAATCAATTCTATTAAAACTAAAATTCGATGTAGGAGTTTGAAAACTAACGTTCAGTTCTGATCCTTACTATTCAGTGAATGATGTTTGGATGGTCGGGATTTTGTTCAATTTAAGTTAGGTATTGAACAATGTGTGCAGAATAACTATTCGTTTGTTGATTGATCCATGGTTAGAAATCGTATTCATTATAGAGCTGCAGAATTAAAAAGTTTCCAAAGAAAGTTTCATTCCATATTTTTACCACTAGAACTACACTCGATTAAATGATAATCAAGATTCTTTTCTTATTCTTCATGGTTCAACGTTCACACTGAACCTGTTCCTACTTATTCAAATAAGTATTTATTGAGAAAGTTCACAGTTTGAATCTCGATTTAACAGGGAATTGAACCTTCCGTTCCAGATTTAGTAACCAAATCCTCGCTCATTGCAGATCTATTCTAAAACATGAGCCTCCGTAAAGATCGTAAACTTTTGGAAGCTCTTTTGGGACTGGAAGCAACAAAAGACCACAACAGCTCGACAATTTTCCAACTCTCAGAACAACCGTGAAGCAAATGGTCTCCCATTGGATGGACTTCTAACGGGAGCTTGTTTCCTAGTGGCGTGGAGAAGGATGGAAAAATCTTCGAGGGTGGTCGTTTTGCTAAACGTTTCTAAGTGTTCCTAGTACTCCCTCATTCAGATCAAACGCCGAAGTCGAATTTGACAATAGGGTCCTATAACATGTTTAACCGCTCAAACAACGGCTAAATCATATTCAAACTTTAATTTAAAATTGAATCCATGAAGGTAGCAATGAAATATCTTGAATTCTTATTATAAAACCATTATAAAAGCTATATTTCGAATTCGAGATACGAAATAATGAGTTTTGGAGGGTTAACTGTAATTATAATAATTCAGCAGCTTGATTCAGATGGTAAAAATAAGAACGAAGTGACCCTCAAAGAAAATTCTTTTGCTCTAACCGATCCACGACCCAAAGTCAATCGATAGTTCGTCAAATTGCACACAGGGAAAACTAGGTATTTCGATTCAGTACCAATGATAACATATTCGAGTTTAGGAAGTAGAATTTCGCAAGCCATTCGTAGCAATTCCGTTCGTATTTCGCTCTTCTATTGGATAATTAAAAAAATATTTCAAACATCAAACCATTGAATCAATAACAACACAAAAAAGGTTTGTTTTAAAATCAAGATAAACTTTCATTCGATAGCGCACTTTCCCTTTCCTCACTTTTTCCCTAATCAATCACTTTACTAATATCTCACTCTCAGCTTGGTTTTTCTTGTTCTTCCTTACTTACTTTCGATTGCAATAATACTTAAACCTAATGACTTAGCTTTGTTTTGCGTGTGTGTGTTTAGTATATGTATGTGTTGCGCCTATGCGGGTTGAATTCATTTTATAACGCGCCTTTTCTATCTCGTTTTTTTTTCCTTTAACAAATATCCATATGTCGATTTCTGCTATACCACCCATTCTTTCTATGGTTGGCGATAGTTTTGTAAGCTTTTTCTGTATCTGATTTAACAACTGTTTTGCCCTAAGCGCGGTGTATGTGGGTACGCTTGCTTGGATTTTATACACTATTACAAGAGAGAGTATATGCACAGTTTACTACGATTAATCATTACACTCCACACGCCCACTTTTTTTTGTTTCTGTTTTGGAAAATGGCGGAGTTGAATAAGTTTTCATCAGTGTGTTAAATTTAGATAAAAATAATAAATTAGTCAACTATCGCTATAGGGTGTTATAACCGTAAATTGCGTAACGTAAGCGCCAAAAATATTCACATCTCTTCCACTTATAGGAAAACTTACATCAATCCGAAACGTAAGGTGCTTTCAGTTTACAGTGTTCTCTAGTATTTAGTAGAGTTATTCATTGTTGTTCGCCGTGCTCATTGATCCTCGGCATTTCAGTACGATTTTTCTTCACATCTCTTTGATATTTTCACCCTAATGTTATACATACAAAATTTCTAGTGTTGTATACAATTTTCCCAAACGGGCTTTTCTTCTGTTCTATCAACACTTTGAAAGAGGGAGAATCGTTTGCTCTTACAATCCCAACAACCTCCCATGTTTTTCACTGTTCACACACTTTGCTCTGATTAATCCTACACCTTAAGCCTACTACTGTACAAGTACTACTAACACGTGGACGAAGAAGGCCAAGGACTCACCTTCCTCCGACGACGGCGAGCAATCCGGGAGTGTAACTACATAAATTACGGTACTTACAGTTTCAGACCTATGTATCAGACTTTGACGACTCCTTTGTTTGGTTTTTCGGCGTCACGGCCACTACTGCTGCTGACCGGTTTCCGGATGGTAGCCTTGGGACTACTACTGGCAGCCGGTGCCGCGTGGTTCAAGGGTTTCTTCGGCGTTACCTTTGCTGCTGTCACTGCTGCATTCGACGAGGGAAGCGATTTACCTTGCGTTTGACCAGAACCTACTGGTATCCTGTGTTGGGTGTGGTTGGAGTTTGGTCGGTTGATCGGTTAGGAATTGAAAATGATGATAGACGAACACAAAATACAGTAGAGTAGTTGGATGGATGGAGGAGACGTTGATTGAAATTAGGCAGATAGAGTACACGGAGCAAGATAGAGACAGAGAAAAAGAGAAAAACAGTGTAAAATTGTGGGAGAAAAACCAAAAAAATAGTAGGTTAACGTAATGGTTTAAGTTTCGGCTATGGGTCAGTCTCTTCACCGTGTGCGTGTTGCTGGCCTGTAATGAGATAAGAAAATATATATAAATCATTGATAGTTTTCAATTACAATTCTCTAACTTGATTGAAAAAGAAGTATACTCAAATAATTGTTTGATATTTAGATTCGATTGTTAGAAAGTTCAGCGGTATTTTTCATAAAACTTCATAAATCATATAGAATGTATTTTTTATTGAATTTTTAGTTCCCAGTTAGGAGTATTGGAAGCCTATTTTATAAATCGAGCAGCATTATCAATCATCACATCCATGATGTCTATTTTGCAAGCATGCCTCTTTATGTGAATCAACATGCTTACCAATCTGGAAAGCCCACAAAGTTGTATACCATACCGAGGAAACAATCCTACTTGGGTGTCTTCTTGGATATTGAGGATGCCTTTGCTGATAACCAATTGGATTTACCAAATGCTCAAAAACCAACATATATTCTCGACATTGCATCAAGCTGCGATTCGGAAATTGAGTGTTTGCGGATGCCCCCAAGGAAGAGACTTATTTCCATTTTTGTGGAATCTCGTAACAAATACGCTATTGAAGCAACTATTCCTACATAGTCTGTTTACCAGTGAAGAGGTTTTTTTCGTTGATTTGCGTTGCAATTGTTGTGCATCCTGAGCAGAAGGAAATTGCTACTGAATACCAAACTAAGATATTCAATACCAGTTAATTTCTAATACTTACAACTTGAATGAGGTATGAAAGAGCCCTGCAAAAGAGGTTAAATACTTCAAATAATATCTCATGCATACTTACAAACACCAAACTGATATTTGTTTGTATGTGCTTACGTTCTCAACGATTTCTTCGTTTATATAGGTAAAAATAATTATAGGGACCAGCCTCTCTCAAATAAAGATATCTATCTATTTAGTTACAAGAACACCATTCCTGCTTACCAATATAGAGTTTTTTTTATGATACTGGAAGATGCAATTGATTGATAAATGCTGGGCTTGGCGTATCAGTACCGATGGTATTTCGCGTACTTAATGTTAAAGTGAATCGAAGCCACTTCTCAAATCTAGAGACCCAAACAACAGTTTGAACTGAAAACTTAGTCACCATCAGCAAGTGACCAATCAATCAAGTTTGCAGCCTCAAATGTCTGTCTGGTTCTCCAGATTTGTGCTCCTGAAGATTAGAGGTATAGCTTCGATTTGCTTTCACCTAAACGAATAAAATAGGCCCCTTTGTGTAGCCCATGAGGTTCTACACTGTTTGGATTTTGTATGGGGTTTTGGCGTTGACTGGTCTCGTTGCTTACAAATTTTACGAAAGAGTGAAAAAAAATGTTGATTTTTGTGCAGAGTCCCATAACCTTCTCCCATTCTCCCATCCCCATTAACCTTATTCCCACCATCTGGCGGTAATGGTCAGATTTCGAGCAACTTTATAGAAGAATGGATTATCCGCAAACCTAGTGCATCTGTTTTCCGTGTTAGGAACGGTTCACAACAGCGTGTCAAGGGCGGCAGATCGTCGTCCGGGTGCCAGTGAAGGACTTTAAGGAAACATCCATTAATTATGTTTCGCAAAATTTGTCCGGTTTTTCAACTTCAGTTTAGTAAACGTGTACAACCCTCATTCCGGAAACATTGATGATGATAAAGACGCTTTCTGTGCGTAGCTGAGCGCGAATACGACAGCTGCGACGTCAAAATTATCTATGGTGATTTGAACAATCGGTTTAAAAAACACGGACACCGTCTTCAGCCATTTAGCTGCACAGACTGTAACTTAACACTAGACAACGGACAAGCATGCTCCAGTGGCATAGTCGAGAAACATTGCTTACGAAAAGTTTCTATGGCTGACGCGGGAATCGAACCCACACCCCATGACACGATGCAATCAATGCCTGACGACACTAACCGCACGGCCACGAAGCCCACAGTCAGGGCAGGAGGATAAGTTCAGAACGACTATACGGTCCTAAAGCCCAGTTACAATTTAGCACAAAACACATAAGTTTAGGCCAAAAACACATGTTCACTGAATTTTCAATGATTTTCGTTGGTTTAAGCCCGAAAAACATTTTTACGGGTTTTGAGATTTTATCACACCCCTTGGTTCAAACTCAAATTTTGGATGTATTTTGCTTTCCGTGTGCCTTTTGAAATGCCAGCTAGGAACAACCCCAGTGTTAAAACTAAAACTCCTGTGGCGTTTTTGTCAACTAAGTGAACGTCAAACATAATGAAAGTTTCAAGGTCCATATTTGGCCCATTTTTCTAAATTAATGTTCAAATATGATGTAGCCGTTATATGAACGGAAAAATTGCTTAACCCTCTAATACCCAATGTTTTATTATTGCTACGTGAGAATGGTTTTGCGAACCCCTGGACATCTGTCAGACTTAGGTTTAGTATGTGTTTGTCAAACTTCGGCTTTGCTTTGTGACAATTGACAGCTGCGTACGCATAAACAATATGCTTACAAACAAAGCCGGAGTAGAACCAATTCTGTTCTATAAGCGAAAACACCGAAAATGTAATGTTATAATATATTTAATATTAACAATAAAATGTAGCTTTATAGCATTGGACAGATAAACACCGCTGTGATTGATTTGTCCTACTGAAAGAACGGTGCCCTTCGCTGCGGTTTGTAACAATTATCATTTTCAGTTATCTAAAATCGTTCTAAATACGTTTTGGGCAATGATTTATTTCTATTCGCAAATCTATGAATTTTGGTTTTTGATTTTTTATAATTTTTATTTTTGAGCATCCCTACCCTTTTTTTCTTGAAGTCTCTTTTAGTTACTAATTTTTATCAATAATAAAAATTCAAGTTTTTACAGTAGTTTTAAAAATATTTTTTTTATTTTCCGTGTAATTAACGGAAAAAAGGTTTGAAATTATTTTAATGCCACCAAGCTCTGTAATAGGTTGATTGTAGAAAAATATTAAAGGTTCGATTTTTTATATTACACGTTAAATGAATCCCAGGCATTTGTAAATTACATAAGAATACAATTTTTAGAACAATTTTCAAAAATACAAAAAAGTTTCAAAAGTCATAAAAAACTTTTCTTATATGCGTGTTATGAGTCGAAAAAACACACAAAATTCCAAAGTGAACCCTGTCTAAAGGCGGAGTTGGGTATTAAAGGGTTGAGTAGTTGCAAGAACATACTCTTTCGTGTTATTAAATAAAAACATAATTTCAATAAAAAATAGAACCTTATTGGAAATTTTCGCGCCCCTCGGCAAACGAACGACAACAGCCTATGACTGATTGATTTCTCCTCCTCCTCCAATAATATGACCAATAATAAATTCTACCAGAAGGTCAACGCATCCCGGCTTGGTTTCATGCAGGTATGCAGGGATAATAATGGGAGCATCTTGACGGACGAACATGAGGTGATCGAAATGTGGAAGCAGCGCTTCGATGAATACCTGGGTACCATTTATCATCGCAATGACAATAAGGCTGTTTGTAAGGATGGTATCGTAGCAGTTGGCAGCAGGAATGGGATAACTCCACTTATAAGGACCCATCGGCTAATACCAAATATGTCAGATTGGTATAAAAGAAACCACGCAGATTATGCCAGGACATGGTTGCTATAGGCAGTACCTGCATAGGTTCACGCACTCAGAATATCATGCGAGCCCCAATTGTGTGGAGGAAACAGCGGAGTACCGTTCTGATTCAAATTCCGGACAGCTTCAAATTCCGGACACTCTACTTTGTATGGGAAAGGTTTCACTTGAAATGTTTCAAAATTTTCAGTTCAAAAGTTTACAACTTTCAGGCACGTTTTAATATGAATTTACCATAGTAATCCATGAAATTTAATGATGCGCGATTAGTTTTGACGTTGCTCTAACGAATGAGAAAGTTTAATTTTCAATTTAACCATTTTAGTTTTGCTTTTCGTGAGCTGTCCGGAATTCGAAACAAAGTGTCCGCAATATGAAACAAAAGTGAGGTTGTGGCCGGAATAAGAATCATGGAAAGTTCACTAATTTCTATTCATTTCAGGTAATTCAAGCTGTAAAACCCGACTCTTTGGACGTCATTCGAAAGATAAGTGTTTTGAAAGCATGATAACGCAGATGTATCGTATATTATGTTGCAATTTATATGCTTTTCGATCGGTTTTACTACACTCAGGCCTTAAGTGTCCGTAATATGAATCAAAACGGTATGTCGTGTTCGATTGCCCCCGTTTCATTGTTGTGAGAGACCGCATGCTCGCTACATGCGTCCGCGACAGGCGTTGCAGAATTCGCTCTCATTTGAGAATGAAGCACGATCAAAGCAAGCAAAGAAAAACATCCCATCTGTTGCGGTCGGTCCACGATCGTCATTGTATCGCAAGGTGTAACAAGTCTGATAAATGGAAGCAGCGAGCGAGAGCCCCAACGAGAGAGCGATGATAAAATCCATTTTTCTCGCTTGTTTACCGTTGGGGATAGGGGTTTTTCTTAACTGGCACGATAAACAATCCACGAACTTCCAATAACAACAGTGTCCCCCAGGCTTGGAGCATGTTTAGAGGGGTTTTATCATGCACTACTATCCCCCCAATCTGATCAAACTTGTAGCAGTATACGATAAACAGTCTCTCATAATGTGCAGCATGTTATGATAGTTACAAAGAGCGATACGTGAGAGACTCTCTCAATTTTCTCAGGATTCAATCCCTGGTCCCCGAACAATGTAATCCAGAGAACGTGTGCGGATGCCGAGTGCTGAAATGCAGTAACTACTCACATTATGCTAGAATTGCAGCGCCTTTGGCTGCAGAGGATTAGCCCTTCCGAAGATGGTCCCCTGTAACGTTGTTCAAGTTGGCTAGGAAAAGCAATTTTCCTAGGCTATTTCTGTTACATGTGTTAAGTAAGTGATATATACACTGACCCTTCATTGGAGAACTACCGTAAGGTGGTTCTGGCAACAAAAGAATCTGAGGTAAAGGATATTGTCTGTGCATTGTGTACACCACCCTGAGCAATTCAGCGAGAATTTATGACGTACAGTACATGGGCTAGTTTTAGTGCATCATACAAGGTCGACCTCCTCAAGTTTGTCGGCTGGAAGGAAGATTCTGGAGGCCACTGCACAAAATTTGACAACAGTAGGTTACCGTTTCTTGGGAAAATCATACAGCTTACCGCTCAAACTCAAACAAAAAGTCTAGGTTAACCAAGATGCTGAATAAATTGAGAACGACGTGAAGATAGATTAAAGGTAAGGAAATCGACGAAGCTTACTTTGCTACCGGTAGCCGACAAAACCGACCCATTGACCCTTAATCCTAAGCCGAATTCGTGGGTCAATCCATAATTAAAACCGGAGCTTATCTCCAGATACAGGGCGAAATTATTGCGACACATTCAACAGGGCATAACTTTTCTATCGTTGGGTAAAAATCAACCAAATTTTGCACACTTTCTCATTGATGTGTATTGTTTACATGCTGTCAAACTCGAAGTCGTGTTTTTCGATTCAACGAAAATGGAGGTGAACCAACGTGAGTCGAGAGAACAAATTCTTTCCAAACACCTGGAATTTCCTGACCTGTCGCACCGGCAGTTCCAGGAGCGGTTGACGTTGGACCACGGCATAGGAGCTGGAAGAAAACCGAGACCGGTTTTCTTCCAGACGAAGGGAAAGGTGAAGCGGATGATTAAAGCAAATCCCAACGTCTCAAGCCGTGATTTGGCTAAAAAGATCGGCATGTCGCAGAGCTACGTCCAGAATGCAAAGAAGAGAGCTGGACTACATACATACAAGGTACAGAACTTCCCAAACCGCGATGAGCGGCAACAATCGACGGCTAAAACTCGGGCACGGAAGCTCTACGAGAAGATGCTGACAAAATATGGCTGCTGTGTGATGGACGACGAAACGTAAATAAAAGCTTTAAGCAAATTCCGGGGTTTGAGTTTTTTACCGGCAAGAGCAAGTTCGATGGGGACGACAAATTTAAGAAGAAGAAAATGTCGAAGTTCGCCTCCAAATATCTCATTTGGCAGGCCATCTGCTCTTGCGGACTGAGGAGTGAGCCTTTCGTGACAAAGGGCACAGTAAATGGCGAGATCTACAAATCTGAGTGCCTCGAGAAGCGCCTTTTGCCGTTCTTGCAGTAGCACGACGAAGCTCCGCTGTTTTGGCCAGATTTGGCATCATGCCACTATTCTAAAAGTGTACTGGAGTGGTATGAGGCCAATTCCGTCCATTTTGTTCCAAAGGACATGAATCCGCCAAACTGTCCGGAGCTGCGCCCGGTGGAGCAGTACTGGGCAATAATGAAGCGGGAACTTCGGAAGAGCAAGAAGACGAGAAGAACATGTAAAAAAAAAAACTGAGAAACTGGTACCGCATGACACTGTAAAGACTTCGATGGAGGGCATCAAGCGAAAATGCCTTCAATTTTAAACTCAAGGCTCCATCGATCAACTTTTCTTTTGATTTTGAAGTAAACATATGTATAAAACTACCCTAAAATTTTGGTTTGATTCTAAACATTATAAGAAAATTGGCATGACATTTTTGGTGTCGCAATAATTTCGTGTTCGCCCTTTAGAAACCTAAGCACTACCCGAAGCAGATAAAGTTGAACGCTACGATACAGCCATTGAATAGACGCCGATTTTGAGAGATTCGTCGACACGGAGACGTCGGACTTTGGCGAGTAGGTTTGCTATCTCAATGGTACCGTGACGTTACCGGTTTACAAAAACATGTCAATTCAAAATGACCGCTAATTTTTTTAGCTCTAATGAAAGGGTCCGTTCACATATTTCATAACGCTGAAGGGGGTGGGTAATTTTTGGCGTTATGAAATTTGTGAATAAACCCAAAGTTATATCCTTCCTTTATACGATGCCACTAAGTTTGCTATGTGTTCCAAAGGAAATATGAGACATATCATGCGAAGAAATACCCTTTATAAGGTATGGACACTTTATAAGGTATGGACTCGGAAAAAATGCGACACTTTGTATTGGGTGCAACTTTTTACCGCGTGGGTAAAAATTAATGGAATTTATGTTTATGTGTGCAAAATTGTATAGCGATCTATCAAGTAGTTTTCAAGATGCATTCGGAACAAGAAGAGCTATGCCAGCAAATCTTGAGCGCGGTGATCGATAATCCTGGTCAGTCGCACAGATGGATCGGCAAAAGGCTTAGAATCCACCATTCTACCGTGTCCCGCGTTGTGAAGATGTTCCAGGAGACGAAGACCATCGAGCGGCGCACTGGAAACGGCCGAGAACCAAAAACGGAATACCCAGAGAAGGCGCGGCAGATAAGGTAGAATTTTAAGGTTAACCCGAACCTTTCCACCCGAGAGGTGGCCAAAAAGGTCGAAGTGGTTCGTCCAGCAGACCATGAAGCGGGCAGGGCTACGTGTTATTAAGGTTAGGAAGGCGTTAAACCGGACTGACAAGCAATATAAGCTGGCCATATTGCGTGCGCGGAAGCTGTACCGTGAGTGGCTGGTCAAGCTAGACTGTTTCGTCATGGACGACGAGACATACATCAAGGGGGACACCAAACAAATCCCCGGCCTCGAGTTTTTTGTCGGTACGTCCCACATGGAGGTTCCGCAAAAGTTCCAGAAGAGATAGAAGAGATGGCAGGCGATCTGCAAGTGCGAACGGTACAGCAAGCCGTTCGTTACAAACGGCACCATAAACGGGCAGATTTATCAAGAGGAATGCTTGCAGAAGCGCTCTCACCGTGCTCCCAAGCTGTTCTGGCCGGATCTCGCTTCGTGCCATTACGCCAAGCCTGTAAGAGCGTTAATGTGGTCCCGAAGGAGGCGAGCTCGCCAAATACAGCAGCACTTCGTCCGATCGAAAAGTTTTGGGCGATAATGTAGAAGAAGTTGAAGTAAAGCGGAAACACATTCAAAACCGATTGAAGGAAAACTGGGAGAATTTTTGTAAAAAAGATGAGCAAAGCCTCGGCCAAGATCTCATGAGTATTATTAAAAGAAATGTACAAGCATTCAGCTTGGGGAGGAATTTCAATAAATAAGTTATGTCAAAACATAGCTAATATATACAGTCGACTCTCCACAACTCGATATTCTATAACTCGATATACTATAAGTCGATGGCTTTTTCAGTCCCTTCAAATTTTCATACATCCGTGCTCTCCATAAGTCGATATTTCTATAGCTCGATATCTCCACTAGTCGATGTCACGTGAGAGGTAAATTACTCTCCATAACTCGATATCCATTTTAAAATCCTTATTCGGAGAAACCAGGACTAATGCTTATTTTACGGTGAATAAATACTTGCCAGTTGTAATAAAAGTTGAAAAACATGAAAACTAAAAAATATATTGTCGATAAAAATAACGTGATTTTTCGAGTATTTTGATTTTATTTTCCAAATAATAGTTTTTAAAATATTATCAACAAAATAATATTGCTTTCTTACAGAAGTGATCATAAATGTATTAGATATACAGATATTTGTTCCTTTGATTTCGGATTTTTTTGTGTCGGTTAATTCTATAACTCGATAATTCTACAAGTCGATGGTCCCTTGAATATCGAGTTATGGAGAGTCAACTGTAGTTATTTGATCCCTGAGAAGTATCCGATTTAAATTGATATTTTTTGTGATCATTTTTGTGTGTCTCATTTTTTTCTAGCCAATCTTTATTTAGCAAAAAATGGGCTTTTTCGCAAACTGTTTAGTTAGCTGGCGTGCGAGAGATTTAAGAAAACCGAATCGACCACCCTTTAGTTTTAGCATATACTAGCGGTCAGTGACATAAAATTGGAATTCTAACGATGCGTGCCGATGGCGGCCTGGTTTCAGCGAGAATTGCTCTTCTATAATTGCTTCCTTTTTTGCTAATATACCATCTTGATTGGACCATGATTTCTAAATTTTTCGACGGTGTCCGGTATTTGGGTGCTATCCGGCACTGGGGGATCTTCCCCTATGTTAAAAACAGGATTGATTCGGGCACCGTTCTTTCAGCAGGGCAAATAAAAAACTGATTTGCCGCATGCTACAAAGCTATAAAATACTTTATTGAGTATTTTAATTTACATAAAACATACAAAACACTTACAATTACGGTGATTTCTCCACATTGGAACAGAACCAATTCCATGCGCCCGATCTGTCTCTTGTTTTCACTAATTATCTTATGTGACTTGTTTGACAAAACGAGGCATGACAGAGAAACATAAAGTACGAACAATAGGCCTATTCACATGACGTTCCAAAACAGCTGATCGGGAAGCTCTTTGACAGTTCTTCTATGAAAATGACAGCCTCGTGTATGCACCGGTCCTCTACCGATGTAAACAAATGCATAGACGGACCTGTCACATGAAAAGGCCTATAGACATCAACACAAATTACTCCGACACTGCACAGGGGTTCACAAGCTATATTCTCACGTAACACTCCCCCCCGTAACACTTCGTATCGGATACATCATGAAGTTTTACTACCTCTCATCATCAACAATCGATGAGCCTACGTGAGAATTTCGGGTGTACTGAAACATGTAGCAAATTAATAGCCGATTCATCAAAATGGTGCTCTTCGTATAGAAACTTTGGGACATGCTGTACGACTGGTACGCGTTTGACCCTACGTTGCAAATTTGCCTTGTATAACGGTCAGTTGCTCTTAGTCTCGCGTTGTCCGGTTTCCAAAAGATGCTTTGTATCAATGCTGACGTTTTGCTGCTACAGTCACCATTCTCCGATCTATCGAACCTGGTTGAACGTGGTTGGCATCAGATGGGTGATTACGTCGTAATTCTTTGTAGTGTTAAAAACAGGATTGATTCGGGCACCGTTCTTTCAGCAGGGCAAATAAAAAACTGATTTGCCGCATGCTACAAAGCTATAAAATACTTTATTGAGTATTTTAATTTACATAAAACATACAAAACACCTACAATTACGGTGATTTCTCCACATTGGAACAGAACCAATTCCATGCGCCCGATCTGTCTCTTGTTTTCACTAATTATCTTAAGTGACTTGTTTGACAGAACGAGGCATGACAGAGAAACATAAGCTGTGTTCAATGACTTTGATCGAACTTGCTCGGGGTTGGTTGTACTAGCTCGTATTTTTTGTCAACAAATAACTGTCAAAGCTACTTCGAGCAACTCCAAGCTGCTTTCTCAATGAACGCTCTTTTTACTCTTTTTACTAATTTACCGGAATTCCACGTGAAAAAAAATTCGCGCACTTAACAATCCGTATCGCTTCGGAATTTTGCTTTTTTTCCTCAATGTTTACGTTTTTAAACGTCAAAAACACGAGCTACTGCGAGCTGGTTGAACTAGCTCGGACTCTAGCTTCAAACCTGTTTCGAGCGACTCGGAGTTGGTTGGACTCGGCTCAATGAACACAAACCCGAGCGACTCGAAGTAGGTTGGAGTGGCTCAATGAACACCAAAAGCTGACTCGCAAGTGGTTGCAACCAAGTTCGAGCAGCTCGTTGAACACAGCTATAAAGTACGAACAATAGACATCAACACAAATTACTCCGACACTGCACAGGGGTTCACAAGCTATATTCTCACGTAACACCCTATTTAGCAAAAAAATCTCACAATTTAATTTCTGGGTGGAAATCTTAGAAGAATGCTAAAAACCTTGGGAACTGTTGGGCGAATACTTGAGAATTATTTGAAAAAATCCTGACAAATCTTTTGAGAAAACGGGAGCGGGCTTTTACTGCGCGCATAAATTACCAGAAATGATATCCCCTCTTTCAAACGATGTCTGTTCGTGATGAAAAATTGTTGGGCCAAATGTCCATTATGACAAATGATCGTTGTGCCAAATGACACAGACCCGAGAAATCCCTGCAAAGATTCATCGAGAAATTGCTTGAGAAACTTCTAGGTTGACTTATGGAGATGTTTGAGTAATTGTGGTAATTTGTTGACTCTATTACACTAGTCCGAACGACACTAGCCCGAATGCCACATGACCGAATACCGAGATATGAGATGCTCGAATTGCTCTATTGTTGCAGCAATAAGTATAACCTTGAAGGAAAGCATAAATTTGAAAGAAGGAACAATTTCAGCTAGCTTTTTATTTGCTCATGAAGCCAAAAGACTTCTAGGAGATAAGTCTTGAAAGAATAGCAGATGATTATAAGAAGAAAAAACAGTAATATCGATAAAAATTCATTTTCAATAGACTATGTTCATTTCTCGGACTAATGGCATTGGGGCTAATGTTACATTCGAGCTTGTGTCATTCGGACAAGTGATTTTTAGGCTAGTAGAAATCGTAGAATCGTCTTTAGTTAGCTTCAATATGCAATATGCGGCTGGGAAGGAGTTAAATGTGAGACAATTACTACTAGAGTCATCTCCAAGTTTGTCAGAAATTAGCACAGATTTTATCTAACCATTCCATTACATTTTTGTAAGCGAAGGTACCGAGATATGATCAAAACTTGACACTCACCTGGGCGTACCGGCGGTGACGGCCTTCTTTGGAGTCGTATGCAGTAGCTTGTTGGGCGTCCGGGGAGCCGGAGTGGGCGGAGTCGTTGCCTGCTGCTGGTGGCCACCGATCGCTGCTACCGTGCCCAGCGAACCGGCATTGTACCGCTTGGGCGGCACAATTCGGCTAGGCGATTTCAACGTTTTGCTCACCATGGGATCCGAGTTTGCTCTGGAATTTGTATTGAGGAAATTTTTAGCAGAGAATTAAATTTAAAGGGATGAAATTAAAACTTACCGAGTGGTCGGATAGCTGACGGGTCGCGGAATGCGAGATTTCATTGCTCCTCCCGTAGGAGTGTTGCCACCGCTTCGCGGTTGCTGCAATTCCTGCTTCAACTGTTGGCCCTCCTTGCTCAGCAGTTCCCACTGGATCTGCAGCCGCTTGAAACGATTCGATTGGATCTTGTCCTGCTTCTCCCGTTCGGTGGCACTTGAAGGGGATTGCACCGCCGAAGGAGTCGGCTTCTGCGGTGGCTTCTGTGCCATCGTAACGGACATGTTTGGCGAGTTTGGAGGAGTTGAAAACTTGATCTCCGTCGGTCGCAGCAGCTGAGCTTGCTGTTGCCGGACGGGAGTGGTATTGATGGGACCGGCGGATGGGGGTTGGTTGAAGGACACATTTTTGCGTTGAGATAACGCACGGCTGACTTCGTGCCTTAACCGCTGACGGTCGTAAACCTCCTCGGACTGAGCTATGGCATTTTCTGCTGTGGTCGCTTCCAGGAAATGAGCGAGCTCGGCATAGTGTTTCAGTTCTGATTTTGGAACATTGGACAGGAAATGCTCAGTACGCGTACGGGCTTCCGAGTCATCTTCCAAGCTCTGCTGTTGCTGAGCACGGTTCAGTTTGCTGCTGACAGCTTTGTTCAGTTCGAGATCATTCATTTCGTTAAGTTTGTTCAACCGATGATAGTCGTCAGCCGAGGGTAGTTTGGGTGTGTTGGGAAGACGGGCTTGATGCTGGGACATGTTTGGAGAGTTGTTCATTTTGCGAAGACCACTGTCCGGGAGTTCGTTGATTGAGTCCTCTAAGATGAGGTTCTCTTCCGAGAAGTTGTAGCACGGTTCCTGCAGGGACCGTCGTTTTTCCAGGTGCTGACCAGATTTGTGATTCTCCTCAAACATGCTATTTCTCTTGGCCTTGGATGAAGGCCTTTGGACTGAAGTTTTCCTGAGGATACCTTTCGGTGCTACCCGTCCCGAAGGCGGCCTTTCCGCGGATGTCACCTCCGCTGGGCTGTCATACTGATAAACGTACAAGTTATTGCTAAGACCACCGCTACCGCTCGGTCCCAACAAATCCATCTCGGAGTCCGTCAACATCGTAGACGAACCTCGGTAGCCCGAGCTGGGCGGCTGACTAGAACTTCCTCCGGAACTGGAGCTATTGTAGGTCTGCGTGTTGAACATGTTCACGCAATCACAGGTAACTCCTCGACCCCGGCGCAAGGGCGGAGTCATACAGAAAAGCGGCTTCTGCGGAGCATTGTCCTCCGCAATGCTGCATGCATTTGCCTCCGGAATATTACGGAGCAGCTTTCGGTACTCCTGTGGTAACAGCGTTATGAGCGACTTCCAGTCCAACACGTGCTTGTATTCCTTGGCTTTGAGGTTTTCGATGTCGTTCATCGAAACTGGCCGCGTTTTGCGAAGGTGCGTTCGCGGGGCGAAGTTCTCTTTGAACGAGAGCGGCGAAATGACGACATCGTTTTGCGACTTCAGGAAGCCCAAATCCGGGAGGACGTAGTTCGGGTACACAACGAAGACCGGGGCCTTCTGTTTGTCACCGAGTTTGTTCAGGTGCTCCAGGAATGATGGAGGTACCACGCGGACCTGTGAATAGGAATAAATGAATCATTTATTGGCATTGACATACTGTATGTGTAACACAAGTTTTTCTTCTAAATTGGATGAGGAGGGAGAAGCAGGCAATTTGCTAGTTTCTGGAATGTAGTATCCGTCGCAATAATCCTGGGTTTCACGGGTTTTGAATTTACTTGTATTTTGAGTGATTGTAGCTTTTTTCCACCAGGATTATTCAGAGGAATTATTACAGAAATCCTTTAAGCGATATTGCCAAGTATCCTTTTTTCTGGCGTTACAAAATCTGTTCCTAAGCTAAGTGTTCTTATGAGTTTCTTTCTACAGAACTGAGAGCTTGCTTTGTCAATTAATCATGTTTGCTCGTGTACCTATATCATGTAGCAATTTTAGAAAATTTCCAACTCTAAATCCTCGACTGGATGGATTCAAACCCACAACCCTCATAAGCATGTTCTTGCTTTTCTAGTATCATTCCAAACAAATTCCAAATCCTGGAGATTTCTCTTGAAGTTTCTCTAGATATTCTGATAATAATATCTTCAGATATTTAATTCAGCTTTTGCTTGTTACATCCATCCAAAAAATCTTCCAAAAAATCCCCACTGTCTCATGAAAGTTCCATTCTCTAAGCAAGGTTTAAAGAGCCAGCTGAAGTTTTGGGTTTTGTCACGGTTTTGCCCTTTGTAATTTTTGGAATCATAAAGGATATTATTAAGGGTTTCGTTTAGTACTTTTCTCCAATTCAAGCAATTTATCTAGAGAACTCCTCAAATGTCTACAAGTCCCTTTAGATATCTTTTAACTTATCTAGTTCATTTGTTTGAGGCTCAATCGCGTTTAACGCTTTACCGAGCCGAAATCACAAAATTATTATTGTACTTATATACAATCATTTATCTTCTTAAGTGCCAAATTTAGTACGGGATATAACCAGGGTACACGTGGCAACTCGAAGTAAGTGGGCACAAATAATTTTAAAAATGGACAAAGTTAAGATTCTGCAGTTGGGTTTTCTGCAGTTCAACCGGCTGAAGGCATTTCGGGATGCTCGTTTGTCGTGTAATGGCGTATACAAATTTGATGTGGGTTTTCGACTGTCGGATGGCCAGGAACATCAATCCAAAACAAAAAGGACAAAACACAGAAAAAAATGGGGAAGAGAACACAAGAGAATTAAACTTTTATACAGGCGAAGATAGTTGTAAATCATGACAACATGAAGACGATATCGCGGGAGCCTGGAACATAGGGTTATCTAATTCGAGCCGCAAGGGTACCGCCGTATCGGGCCGTATTATGGCTCAATGTCATTTCACACGACGGTATCCAAAAGTTACGCTCTGGAGGCGTCCATTTCCGGAAATTGCCAAACTACGTGATCGATGTCATCATAACCGGAATCGAGACTTTTAACAAATATTGCTCACATCCTGTGCAAATATGTGTCTAGCGAGTAATGGTTGGACATAAGTTTCGATATCACGCAAATGAAATCTCGACTTACATCCCATCCTTTCCACTATGCTCGCAAAAAAAACTCTAGGCGTTATGGAATGTAACTATACCGTCCCAGTTGGCCATTTAGGCTGTGAACCATTTCACCAATTCGTTTAACTATTAGTTAAAATTTGACATTTCGAAAGTTATTTTCCCCTCAAATGGTTAATTTGAGCTTCGCGGTCGATTCATTTGAGCTTTGACAGTCGAGTAGTTATTTCAGAACAAAGTTGAGAGATGGTTAGTTATTCTCAAATTCACGGGAGCAGAAAATAACTTTCGAACTGTCTTGTTTAACCCAGAGTCTATGAATGGAGAGTTACGCAAAGAGAACTGGCAACATGTTCCTCAATAACAAAACATTTAATTATTCTGGCAACCTATTTTACTGTTCGTGCTTTCCAGTGACTTCACTAAAATGCACTCTCAGCGCGAATTTTTGTTTCCAAAGTGTCGAAGAAGAACAAAATTTAAATTGATCTCTGGTATTATTTATAATTGAAAAGTAATCACAATTATTGTTTAGTGGAGAATTGCAACAGCATATACGACAAAGAGCATGTACTAAAAAACATGAGCTTTTTTCAGTTTCCTCGCGGTGAGCAACTAAAAAAACAGTGAATTTCTTTTGCCGCTTGACTGGACTGGATTAAATAATTATATTGTTTTCAAACTAACTAATTTTGTATGGTTTATTGAATTTCAGTTACCGTTCAACTATGAAACGGTTTTATGTGTTTCCACTGATGGAGGGAGATTACTTACATCACCGTTGCTTACATGTAATGATAATGGGGTTCATTCACAAATGATAGGCCCTAAATAACTATAATTTCGTTACATCATCGTATTACACAGCATCTTAAAATGTACATTATTATTTTTACTTTCGTCACGATAGCAATACTCCTCTCGCCCCAAAACGTGTTTGTTTATTTTGCTCGATAGGTAGACGATTTGACAGTTTAATAGGTAGACTTGGTTTCAGTCTTCGCGCAACTCTCCATTCATAGACTCTGGTTTAACCATGCTTCAGAGCAGGGTTATTATTAACCGGAGGGGAAATAACTATTAAGCAGTCAAATTTTAACTAAAAGTTAAACGATTCAGCGAAATGGTTCACACCCTTAGACAATCGCCTTGCCAAGCTTGCCAACCGTGAAGAGAACTTTGACGTATTAAGGCGAAGTAGGCCGTCATTAAAATTTGAACACGTCGTTGATGATTGTTGCGGAATCAAGTCACAATTTCGAATTAAAGAAAGTCAGTTGGTATTGCAGTGAAAAAAAATCATCGTGTGAAATTCTTCTGTCATAAATCTCACCGTCCTCAGCGCCCACCTTTGCGAGAGAGCCCGTCTTCTCATTGCCATAAATTAAGCAATGTGAGGAGACCCATACAAAGGTAATCTTATATGATCTTTCGACCAGTGCACTCATCTGCTGTCTAAATTTTGTAAGAAAGTATATGCTTAAGGCAAAGTAGGCCGTCATTGAAATTTGGTCATCGATGATTGTGGCTAATTCATCAAACTATGGACCAGTGCACGAGTACACCCGTTGACTTTTGAGCGGTGCCGTGTTGTTTATGTGACCATGGCAACTAAATGAATACGGCACCGCTCAAACGTCAAATTAGTGAACTCGTGCATCGGTCCATTGAGAATTAAAGAAAATCACTTGGTTTTGCATTGACATAGCTTACTTTCTGCATGTAATCGCAAACAGTGAAGAATTGGTTTGTGGGCATGTTGGAGATCATCCTCAAAGCGAAGTTGATTGCTGCCAACTTAGCAACATAAACCATAAAGATTCCTGGAGTTTTCGTAAGGCGGAAGAGTTTTCATTGAAAACACCGAAACCAGGGGATCCATTGATACGGGACCTGCCAGTGCAACAACTCTGGCACTTTGCGTTGAAAATACACCCTTCTGTTCTGTTTTTGCACGGGGGATGCGTACCGTAAAAAAAGTTTTCAGTTCAAAATTTCAAAAACTGTGCAAGAAAGTAACACCGTTTCTCGACGTTTCATGCAACAATAAGGTTTTGGCGGAAAAAATGTATGGAAACTTTTTTTGCACGGCCGTGTAAAAAAAATCCGTGCAAAACCAGAATCGGGTGTACCTGGAATTGTTATACAACGAAGATAATCTGGGCTTCCATGAGTAGCTTGGTAGCTTGTTTCATGGACAGATCGTATTCAACAGAGGAACTGTCATTGGTGAAGTGTACACATGGAGGGTTATAACTTTGAAAGCTAATGTCAGATGATAAGTAGTAGAGATAAACTTTCATGAATTTTGACTGCGTATTCAGTTTGAGTATTTCTTCGAAGTTTTCTATAACTAGTGTGTTAATCACTCCACACTTAATAAATATTTTTAGCGAGAGCTCCCAGAATCGATTCTGTAGCGGTAAAACCCCTGCAAGAACCTCTAGGCTCGCATTATGTGTTGAGTGCATACATCCTTAGGCGATACGCAAACAACGATATTGAATTCGTTCCAATATAATCAGGTGGCAGTTTGCTGCTGAGAGAAAACAGAAACAGCCATACTCTAGAACAGAGAGAATGCTTGTTTTATAGAGGTTTATGAGGTCTTCCGGACAAGCACCTCACCTCCTAGAATTTCGATCCTTTTTAGCATTTTTCCATTAAATACCTAATATGGGTTCGCCAAGTGCTTTCTGAATCAAACCAAACTTCAAGGTATTTTGAAGTCAAAGACTGGCCGATGTCTGTTCCCAAAAGATAAGGCCGCTTCCTAGAAAATACAACCAGTTGAGTTTTTTGCGGCGCAAACTCGATCCCTAAAATTGTAGCCCAGGTGAATTTGTTGAAAATGGTCATAATAAACTTTTCAAATGTTTCGGTAGCAATTAGCAAAATTTTCTCATATACCTTTTTTGTTGAAAATTTTGCGTACTTTCATAAAATCGGGTCGAAAAGCATTCAAAAAGTTTATTTAGATCATATTGAAAAATCAACCTTTTTTAAAAAAATCATAACTTTTTTGTCCATGATTTCTCCATCTTGACCCACTGTGCAAAAGACTTCATTTTTTGTCTACTTTAACATATAAAAAAATAAAAAAAAAATCAAAAATACGATTTTTGAGAAAATTGATTTTTAAGCTTTATTTTCGATGTATAAAAAATTACAACATTTTTTTTACAGTGTATATTTTTTCCCAGATAGTCCCAACAATAACCTTAAACTTTGCGGAAGACTCCAAACTGATCGGACAAACCGTTTCTAAGTTATATTATAATGACCGAAAATTGAAAATTATATCATAATTTTGTATTAAAATCGCTGTATCTTTAAAACGGTAAAAGTTAGCCTGATTTTTCCGTAGACCTTTTTTGTTGTAAATTTTGCGTACTTTCATCAAATCGAGTTTAAAAATATTTAAAAAGTTTATTATGACCATTTTCAAAAATTCACCTATTTTCAAAAAAATCATAACTTTTTTGTCCATGATTTCTCCATCTTGACCCACTATGCAAAAGACTTCATTTTTTGTCTACTTTAACATATAAAAAAAACAAAAAAAAAAATCAATAATACGATTTTTGAGAAAATTGATTTTTAAGCTTTACTTTCTTACATTTTTAATTACATTTTTTTTACAGTGTATATTTTTTCCAGATAGTCCCAACAATAACCTAAAACTTTGCGGAAGGCACCAAACTGATCGGACAAACCGTTTCTAAGTTATAATTTTTTGAAAATTATTATGAATTTTTTTCTTAGGCCCTTCTCAAAAGTAAGGCTAGAGTCAAAATGGCGAGCCGATGATGCAAAAAGGCATTTTTGGGCATAAAGAAAGCATGTGCAAAATTTCATCCAAATCAAAGAATATAAAAATGAAATTTGGGAAAAAAGTCGTCATTTTCTGTGGAACCGCTCTATTGTTTGATTCATCCCAGTGATCGAGTCGAGATAGGATGATTTTTTCTAACAATTTCCTTAAACATGAAAACATAGCAATCGGGCAGTATGAATTGTGATCAGACGCTGGTTTCCCAGGCTTTTGAACAGCTATTACTTTGACCTGTCTCCATACAGGCGGAACAATGTTATGCTCCATGAATGTGTTAAACAGGTCAAGCAACCGTCTTTTAGTGATATCAAGGAGATTTTTAAGAAGATTGAACTTTATCATAACGCGTCCCGGAGAGGAATTGTTTGATGAAAGAAGAGCCATAGAAAATTCCAGCATAGTGAATGGTCTGTCAAAAGACTCGTCTCTTGGGATTTCCCAAAAAGGCAGATGACCTGGAGCTGAGTCTGGGCAGACCTTTTTTGCGAAGTTGAATATCCAACGGTTGGAGTAAATATTCATCACTCTCATTTGAAGAAAAACGATTTCGCATGTTTTGAACCACTCTCCAAAGCGCCGTCATTGAAGTTTTTCGTGAGCGGCCATCAATAAAACGGCGCCAATAACTACACTTCTTTGCTTTGATAAGGTTTTTCAACTTTCTTTCGAGCTTCAAGTACTCTAAACAAAGTTCTGAGGTACAATATCTACGAAAAGCTTTAAAGGCATTAGATTTTTTTCGATACAACTGAGTGCATTTTTCATCCCAACCAGGTGTGGCTGGTTTTCTTTTGAAGGATGCACTTGGAAATCGTTGTTTCTGGGACTCTAATGCATTTTTATAAATCAATTCTGCTAGGAATCGATACTCATTCATAGGTGGGAGGGAGTTGGAGAATTCAATACCGAAAGTTACCGCTGGCGCTGATGCAATTTTGGCCAAACGATATTCCTAGTGAGATTAAAAGGAACCTGAATTGACTGTTCTGACCTTTCATAATTATCTATGAAGGAGGTTATTATGGACAAGTGATAACTACCATGAGGATCATCGATCACCTTCCACCTTGACCTTGCAATCAAATGATAGTGAACTTGATTCCAAAGACAGGTCAAGACGGTTTTCTTTGCCATCCGATGAAATACGTGTCACTCACCTGTGTTCAAAATATTCAAATTGAAATTGTCACAATGACTCATACAAAATAGCCGCTCTACATTCGTCCCTTCCAGTACCATTTGAGTTCATATCACCCAGTATTGAAATTGGAGATGAGAGCATGGAGACTGCATTCCAGAAATGATGGTGGTTTATTGAAACTCTTGGAGGAACATAAACAGAAGCAACGCAAAGATCTTTACACTTTACGTTTATTTGGCAAGCAATGATTTCTATGCCTGGATGAGTCGGGATTGGGCTTCCATAGAATGAATGGCACTATTTAATCCCTAAAAGTACTCCCGCTTAAATATCATCTCGATCCTGTTGCGTATAGTGTTAAATTCGTAGAAGTTAAGATCATCTTCAGAAGAAAGCCATGTTTACCAAAGTGCGAATATATTACAATCGGAATTGTGAAACAAAAACTTAAATGTGTCTAATTTAGGTTTAGACTATGACAGTTCCACTATAGCACAGTGGTCATATGTTGTACCTCACTCGATGAATTATCCATCGAAAGATATGATCGAAGCAAGGAGGGGCCACGATAGTCAATTCCATGAGATACGCTTCTATTGCGTGGAGAAAAAGGTCGAGTATTCCTCTAAATGAATCAGAAACTCTGAGGGCATCGCATTTGCGATCCACAAGAGCCGTTAAAGTTATCAGTCTTCACTTGGCCCGGGGGGCTTTTGAGGAAGAGCGAGAGACTTTAGTAGCATTTTTCTTGCTTTCTTGTCTGGAGCTTCTTTTCGAAGTGTGTTTAATCTGTCAGATCTTTGCTACAGCACGGAACGGAATTATCAAAAACCTTTTTTTCGAAATTATCAAATTTGCCCCACTTCTTTTGGAATTCGACAAACTTTTGAGGGAAGACTTCATTAACTTCCGGCGCTTTGGAGACTTTATTTTACCGGATGCGTGTACCTTCGAAGAATTTCTCCTATCGGTTTCGTCGTCGTGCGCTTCATCGGAAGACAACTTTTGAAAAGAGTTATCAACTGGGATGGCTGATGAAGACTCTTTTACGGGCGGTTTTAAAGATTTCCACATACGTCTTCTTGGAGCGCTTCGCAATGGAGCGATTCTATTTTGAATGCGCCTTTTGTATGCCAGGCATTTCTGCAAGTCATGCAGATCATTGCTACAGAAGCTGCACTTTTCAGCTTCATGCGTGCAAGCATTTTCCAAGTGATCTTGGTTGCATTTGCCACAGAGGCGCTATTTGTCGCGAAAGCTAGCACTGTGACCAAGCTGCTAGCAGTTGGTACATTTGAATACCTTTGGCACGTAGAAACGCACTGGATAAGAAACACTATCAATGCAAAGAAATTTCAGAGGACGGAACCAGGGAAAGTTACTCGAAACTAGGCTGACGGCGAAAACACTTTCTGATTTCCTTCCTTGAAAACTGATTGCAATTGTTTGCAATCCAGTTTAGCTACATCAGGAATTGACCGGTCTTAATGTCTTCGCATGTCAGACTCGCGTTAACGATCTGTGACAAAAGTGCGGAGAAGTAGGTATGTCTTAAAAAAATTAAATATGCTGAAACACTGAAGCGCATTTTGTGTAAGCATTTTAAAAGAGATTTAAAAATAAATGAAAAATTCTTGAAAAACTGCGGTTTTTATCCTCCAATACCACACCCAATGAGATTCATATTATTTCAAAATGATCCAAACTCACCTTCTCCTTGGTCCCGATGAACGACGTCTGCATCGACTTGGTAATCATCTCGATCGGTACCTTCCTTTTGGCACCGGCAGCGTCGCCATTGTTATTGCCACTGTTGTTGAAGATTTGCGTCAGATTCTCCGACGTACGACTAGCATCCGAGTTGGTATCCTTAAAGCTATTGTTATTATTATTATTGTTGTTAATACTGTTGCTGCTCAGATTGGTTCCGCTGCTGGCGTTGCTTCCTCCACTGTTGTTGTTGTTCATTAGGTTGTACACCACCGGATTCACCGCAGGGAGATTCTTGTTGGCGATGTTCAGATTGTATGCCTTGTAGTTCCTCTTATGAACCGGGGAGTTGAAATCGTTCAACCTCGTCCGATCCTGCCTATCGTCCCCATTGGCGATCGGCGTTGTCCCATTGTTGTTGTTATTGTTATTGATTTGTGCATCCAGACTATCGAACTGGAACTCTTCCTCGTCGTGTCTTCCCAGGTTCGAACATTTTCCCGAATCGTTCATGCTTTTCTTCCGACAACGATCCTTTGAACTGGCTACAGCCAAATTGGTGTTACTGTTGTTGTTGTTCTCACCACCGGAAGCACTATTCGTAGAATCGCTCGGCCAACAACCCGACGAAACATCCATACAGGTGTCTGTCGAACTGCTTTTCTGTTTGATGAATAACTTCACCAAATTGAACGACGGTTGATGCTGTTGCTGCTCCTCATTATTGCTGCAAATGAGAATCATCCTTACAATACCTCATCTCAAATACTCATATCAAACATTAACTTACTCCAAGTTGCAGTCCTCCTTCAGAGGAACGGAACTCTCGCTGCCGGAATCGGTGGGCACCGGATACATCGGTAGTAGTGTCCGCATCTGCTTACCGAACGACTCACCGGAAGTAGCTCCGGAGCTTGCCGCTTGCGATACGTTCAACTGATGCCTGTGCTGCTGATCCTTATGCGAGTGTTCTGATGCCTCTGCGCTGTGATCTACTTCTTCGGAATGATGATCTGTTTCCGTTCCATCGCACTTTCCTTTAAGATCTGGCATGCTCATGCTCTTTCGTACGAAACAAGTCGGTGCATGCCTGGAAATGTGGTTGAGTAACGGATTTGTCGCCACCATTGGGAGCCTGGAACGGTTCAATTGAATTTATTAAATTCATGTTGATCAAAAAGTTTGAAAACCCAATCTACCATATCTTCATTACAATCTTTGTCATAAAAATGGAATTCAGTAAAATGTTCAACATTTTCGGCGGGGAGGAATGTTAGTGTGAAATGTGTAATGATGTAGAGACCGAAATCCTCACCAAAATGGTTGACAATTTGACAGAACTCGATTTCCATCATAAGAATTGCAAGGAAAAGGAAGATATGAGAGATTGATTTTTGCATAACTTTTTTGTATTTTGAAATCTAATGTTGACGCGCTCAAAAATATCCGCGTTACTAACCTTTGTCCCGGTCCATTTTTCCTGAGCTTACTCCAAGTCGTGTAACCCACTTCCGAAACGGACATCGCCGTTTCCTGAGCCTTCTTCCTGATGATGTGATCCAGGTTGTGAAGCACATTGAAATGCTTGTATTTGGCATAATTCTCCGGACCATCTAGAAAGCAAACAGTATTGTAGATTTTACCGTGACTAAGATACCTCCCCCAACTTACCGTAGAAACTCTCGTCCGAGTAAAGCGCGCTCTGCTCGAACGCGATCGTGTAGTTGTTCTTGTTCGCCTGGCACGTCAGTATGATATCATCCTCGTCCGGATACCCATCCATGTCCAACGAGTCCACACTGATGTGCGACTCCTTCACCGGCGAGAATAGCAATTTCGACTTGCAGATCGAGTTCTCCAGGTCGGCCACCGTTGTGATCCCGGCCCCATGATTCCCCGTAGCTTCGGCCCACGTGTCCAGGATCAGATCGCCCCGGTTGTTGTTCCGATTGCGACGCAGTTCGGCACTTTCGCTGCACATCGTCGGCAGCGTCGTGAGCAACGAGTGGATGTCTTCGGTGCGGAAGCTCTCCATGTCCACCTCGGCCAGGTTGGCGTCGATGTTCTTGGCGAGGTCCTCGTAGTAGGACAGCTCGCCGATGCCGTTGTACGAGGCGGACAGCGCCGACAGGATGCTCTGGTGGGTGATTCCATCGCGATAGCTCCTGGAAGATGAGAGAAAGCATTTTTATAGATGATTAGAGTTAATCGTGTTTGTACTCTTATGGCATTAGCAAATTAGTTCATTATCAAGGTTTCATGAATGGCTGCTTGTGAAATTCGTCCGTTCTTTACACTACAGCAAACCTTTTTTATAATGACGAGAAGTACAAATTTATTGGCCCTTGTTCATCGACTTGAAAGCTACATGCGACAGTTTCGATTTTTACAAGATCCAGTCATTTTTTTTTTTGCTTCGACAATGACGAAAATTGTAGGAAAGGTAAGCGGTGTTATGATAGACGAGAATGCTCTTTTAGTAATCGTTAAGACCATCTACTTCAAATGCTTGATAACGTCGATGTCTATCGCAATGTAAATTGTGAAATACGTATGCACGTGATTGTTATAGTCGTACTATGGTCTATAGGAGATTTGTCTTCGCACCAAACACATCATGTACAAAACGCTCATAAGACCGGCAGTTCTCTTCCGATACAAACGTGGACTATGTTCGAGAAGAACTAGCAAGCAGGTTGGTGTTTTCAATAGATATTCGCTAATTGTAGGCAATGTGGGCAATGTTCATCACATTATTTGGAGTTTAAGAGGCTCCAGTCTTACACAACACTAAAATAGTACCGATCTTAGATTACTGGAAATAGGCAATCGCTCAACCTTTATGGAAGAAAAAAAAGTGATATGGTAGACAGCTCTGCTAGAACATAATCGGTTAAGTATTGACGAATTGGAGGAGGAAATGAGGAATCCCTATCCATCGTACATCTATTTCCAATACTTTAGTGTAACATCACAGACTATGCAATTTTGGAAACCTCGGTTAAATTCTACACCGATTTGGCAGTAATGAAATTTCGTGGATACTCTCCGTCCATTGAAAATCAAAGTGACTAAGATGATGCTGAAGGTAATGCAACGTCCTACATTATGGAAGCTTTTGAAGAAGCATGTCCAGAATTCCAATTTAGCTAGACTTAGGAAACAATGTAGTAGAAATAGGAAACAATATAGTAGAAGTTGTATTCGAGTGGTTCATATCGTATTGTACAAGAAGGATCTTCGATCTGCTGAGTTACCCACCTGAAAAAAAAACTTCGCTACTTTTAAATTGAGGACGTGTGTTATATAAAGAAGCGGATTTTTAGATCAATCGGTCTGACCTTTTTTTTCTCCTGAAATATCTGGAATGCATAATCGATCATCACATCTGTGATGTCTATTTTGCAAGAATGCCTCTTCGTACGTTTACCGATTTGGAAAGTCCACTGTGACTCTTTCACACAAAGTTGTATACGATATCGAGTTGTATACATGTTTTCCTGGCTATTGCAGCTGCTCGCTCACTACTAAAGCACTATTGATGTCTTATTGTAAACTGCACAAAATCATGCACTATCTGCATAGATTACCAATCCAATCAAAATATATTTCAGAGATATCTTTGAGAAAACATATTTTTTTCATATTGCCAATATTCCTACATATACTTATCATATAAAAAATTATCCTCGAATTCCTTAAGAATATTCTCTAAAATAATGAGGATTCATCAGGTGGTCTTCTTAAAACTTCCCAAAAGATAATTTCTCGCATAATCTGGGATAACGCCCTAAAAGCCATTGGTAACCACGTGTGTAGCTCGTTGTTGCTGAGCAAATTAATGAATAAGCTTCCAAACCAACACCACTGACAGGTAGAGAATGATCCTTTCTTCCCCATAGCATTGTTCACAAACGTGTAACTCCATTCAAATGCTCAGAAACAACGAGCTACACACATGGTTACCAATGGCTTTTAGGGCGAGATCAGAAGTTATGCGAGATTTGAAAGAATTACCCCAGTATTCCATATATAGATTTCTAAATAAATGTTCCTAAGAATGCTACGAAATTTCATCGAGAAGTTTCTTATGGCATTGCTTCTCTGAATACTTCAAAAATTCTTTCAAGAATTCCTCTAAGGATCTATCCAAATTTTTTTCTAATAGTATGTTTTGCAGATACATTCATAGATAAATGACAGTAAACCTCCGAAAGGATTTCTAGCGGATCTGTGGAATGGTTGCCTTTTGAATATTTGGAGAATTCCTTAGAAAATTCATAGGATTTATTCTAGGGAAACTACAGGAATAATTATTCAGCCAATCAATTCTTCAATTTTTTTTATACGAAAGGACACTTGAGAGATTCCGAAATCAATTATCGAAGAACTTTTAAGAGAGCTATAGGAAGGATTGTAGAAATATCTGACGAAATTGAAAATATGCCCAAAGAACTTTATGCATGAAATCTTTTTTTTTAAGAATGCTCGAAAATATATACAACAGAAATTCGCACACTCTACAAATTCGTTCAAGCTGAAATGGTATTTCTGAAGAAACTTCTATGATTGTATCTAAATTATTTAAAATAAGTATTTCGAGGAAAGCCATTAGCAATTTCTCGCAAATCCCTGACTAAGGCAATGCAATATAGGGAGATGTTCCAAGTAAAATTTCTTATCGAATCTTTGAATAATTTCAGGAATACTTCAAGCAGGAATTCTTTGATAATCTTTTCTGGTTCAGTCGTCGCGCGGTTTGCCACCGTCAGAACCACCGCGTTGGTGTTGTGAATGAAAAGCGAGATTTTTTCAGCGGGGTTGTACAAAATACAACAGGGCGACGACTGAAGTGTTAAATTGCTCCGTAAAGGGGGTCCGTAGTCTTGAGGTTACGCTTTCGCTTCATAAGCGGAAGGTCATGGGTTCAATTCTCAACCCCTCCACAAAAAACCCGTCCAGCCACCGGAAGAAGCCGCACGGAGGACCGTGCTTTGGGGAGCACATCCATCCTCCGTCAGTATTAGATGATGACTGAGACAAACTGACCCACTTCGCAGGCAGCTAGCCTAAAACGACTCAGGAACACGGCAAAACGGATCACAGCAAAAGCAATAGGCCAGGGAAAGTGGTTAAAGCATAGTGAATTTATAGCGGAGAAAAAGTAGATTTTGTATGAAAATTGACAGGAAACTGAATGACAAGTTCATCCACTTCTCCTGGCCTATGGTCTATGGCTTATTTAAATCGATTGGACTAACAGCAGAGCACTCTCCTACCTGCTCGGTGTGAGAACAAGAGAGCAGAAGAGAGTGAAGGTAGATGTAAATATAGATTAGTTAAAAATAGATCTGTATCGGTAAAGAAGATACAGATAAACTGATTCCGGCACAGTAGTGGCCACGAGCACAGAGTGCCTTTGAAAAAAAATGCTCCGTATGATCAAAACCATTAGTTTGGTGTCAATTCTGCAAGAAAAAATCCAGAATAAACTTAGTGGAATTCCTGGAAGAATCTTTGAAAGAGTTCTTGGTGAATTTCTAAGTGGTAGAATATATGGGAAAATGAAAAATTGGGACTTTTTGAGGAGTTCATGAAGTTGTTCATAAATCTCAAGCAATTTCTAACGGAATATATTTAATTTATTGAGGAATAAAAGAAAAAAAAATGTGATTCCTAAAATATATATTTTTTAAAGATGAATTTCGTTTATCTTTCGACCGAGTTCGAGAGGAAACGCATGAAAAATTTCCTAAGAAATATGCAGTAGAATTCGCAAAGGCACCATTTTAGGCGAATTTTTGGTGGAATCCCTATAACCTACCCTGTAAGTTCTTTCATAAATAATATAAATCAAAAAGCCTTGTGATTTGAAGAAAGTTCTGGTAGCATTACAAACAAACTGTCCCAAACAAAAACCTTGAGATTTTCCTGAACACTTATTGAAGAAATTCGAAGTTTTCCAAGAAACGGTTTCTGAAATAAACCTTGGAGTGATTATCTATGAAGTCTTTGAAGAATCGAAAGGAAAATATTTTGAAAAATCTGAGGAGAAATTTCTTAAGAATATGTGGAGCTATCTCTGATACGAGTTTTTTGTTGAATTCCGTAAAATATTGTTGACAGATTACACTCAAGATATGTTGAAGGCCGTTGATAGAATCGTCAAATGATATCTGGGGACATCTTGAGCAGAAGTTTAATTGTTTGGTAGAGTTGAAGAAATATTCAAAGAGTCAATCAGAACGCAATTAGTTTTTAAAATTTAAATATTGAAGACTTCTGTGAAATCCAAACATCACGGTAGACACAACAAGGTAGGCTATTCCCAGGTGTAAACAACGATTTTCCATCAAAACATGTATGGTCATTCCTATCGTCAAGCATGGGGCCTTGAGGATAGTAAAGGAGAGCAGGCCTTGCTTTCTTTTGCACTCGTTCGAGTTTGCGATAGGAATGACATCACTGCCAAATGTCATTTTACGGAGTATAATACCTTGCTTCTTTTTACCGTGTCCAAACATAAGCTCAATTTCCGTGGTAAATGTGTTTCCATCGGCGAGGGAGGGACAAGGCAAGGCCTAATTCTCTAAATGAATTCTGGAAAGATCTTGGACAGCCTTATTTATTTAGTTTAGACAGACATACTTATTTAGTAAGACTCTTAGACTTATTACTTATTTTTAAATAGGTATATGTTATATGTGAATGCTGAAGATAATAGTTGTAAAATTAAAACAATATATCATCCTTCGTAACAAACCACTTGTTTTTGATTTTTTTCGTCAATAATTATAATTATAATTCATAACCGACATGGATATTACTGGGAGAAAATTTGAAACAGTGGCAGATTTGTTCACCCGCCTGAAACGCGAAGCAACAAGAGTCGGGCTAATGGTGAATGCGTCGAAAACAAAGTACATGCTGGTTGGCGGAACTGAGCGCGACAGGGCCCGCCTAGGAAGCAGTGTTACGATAGACGGGGATACCTTCGAGGTGGTGGACGAGTTCGTCTACCTCGGATCCTTGTTGACGGCTGACAACAATGTTAGTCGGGAAATACGAAGGCGCATCATCAGCGGAAGTCGTGCCTACTATGGGCTCCAGAAGAAACTGCGGTCAAGAAAGATTCACCCCCGCACCAAATGCACGATGTACAAAACGCTCATAAGACCGGTAGTCCTCTATGGGCATGAGGCGTGGACTATGCTCGAGGAGGACTTGCAAGCTCTTGGGGTTTTCGAACGCCGAGTGCTAAGGACGATCTTCGGCGGCGTGCAGGAGAACGGCGTGTGGCGGCGAAGGATGAACCACGAGCTCGCTCAACTCTACGGCGAACCCAGTATCGTGAAGGTAGCTAAAGCTGGAAGGATACGCTGGGCAGGGCATGTTGCAAGAATGCCGGACAACAACCCTGTAAAGATGGTGTTCGCCACGAATCCGGTCGGAACAAGAAGGCGTGGGGCGCAGCGAGCTAGGTGGATGGACCAGGTACACCAGGACCTGGAGAGCGTGGGTCACAGTCGAGGATGGAGAGAAGCGGCCATGAACCGAGGGAATTGGCGAAATATTGTTGGCGAGGCTTTATCAAGATAATTGATGTAAAGCCAAATAAGTAAGTATAATTCATAACACCATTACTTACAATTAGGTTTTTCTATGGTTGAGCGTATTGAACCTCAAACTGGTACTATGCGATTGGTATTTTCGACCTTATACAATATTTGTGTCTTCATAAATTCACAGTTCTTGTTAATTATTTCGAAGATATTGATACTTACAATCAAATATTTAGGACCATTCACTAGAGACGCAGCGGTGGAAAAGTTCGCATCACGAAGCAGCTCACGAGTGTATACCAACGCATAACAAATATAACAGACTCGCGAACTGGCTAGGTCCGCACCCGTCTGCTCGGGAGAACATGTCAAAAGAAGTAGCAACAAGCTCGGGAAATTTTACTCGCGAGTAACCGAGCAAAGTGTGATTTATTATGGTTTTGACCCACGGTAAAAAGAAGCAAGGTATTATACTCCGTAAAATGACATTTGGCAGTGACGTCATTCCTATCGCAAACTCGAACGAGTGCAAAAGAAAGCAAGGCCTGCTCTCCTTTACTATCCTCAAGGCCCCATGCTTGACGATAGGAATGACGACACATGTTTTGATGGAAAATCGTTGTTTACACGTGGGAATAGCCTACCTTGTTGTGTCTACCGTGGTTTTGACCTTGGTTTCGACTGACAAATTTATTTAAATAACCATCAAATCGACAGTAAACTACTAGGTTATAGTCAAAAACCCTTGGAAACCATAAATCTCGGAGGGGAAGCAGTTTTTTTTTCCCAAAAGCACAATATTACTCTGCACAGCTCCGAACACGTTCGCGAATCACTTTTAGCTTCGGTTACTCGGAAGCACGACAGATGCGAATAAACCAGCGCTCTGACGATCGGGAGCGTTTGGTTTTGTTTTTGTTCCAGTTCGGCAGAAATATTCGCCACTTTCCATTAGTGCTTGAGAGACTATGGAAAGTTGATTTTATTTTGAGGAATGCCTAAACCTATACGAAGCAATTAATGCATCAGCAATATTCTAAGGAATAGCGTTAAGTATATATTTTTACTATATCTACTCGAAATCACACTATTGGTTTGTGATTGTGATCGATAATATCAACTAGTGCAATTCACGGTAATTCAAGAGAGTAGTTTAAGAAAATTGTGCATACAAATCGTACACGCTACAGCTAACTAATCATCATCTCTATTGTTCTTACTGCGATCGTTGCGGTGACGTGGGTAGCGATCGTAGGAGTAGTAGAATTTTGAACGACAGCAAATCCAAAAGAGGGCGTATGCATTGATCGCGTCAACATCCAGCTTGTAAAAACACTGCCAAGTGGATGGCATTTACGTAGATTTTTCCAAAAACTTCGATAAGGTATCCCATGATTTAGCAATGCGTAAACATGATCATATCTAGGAGACAGTGCCGCCTATGTTAATCTACGATCCACCAAATCAACTAGTTTCGCTACCTCGTCTGGCGTGCCGCAAGGTAGCCACGTCGGTCCTTTGATTTTCATTTTGATCATCAACGACTTGAGTCATCGACTGAATTCGAACCTGGATGGTGCTGAGAGCAAGAGCAATAAGGGTCAAGACAATGGAGAAAATGTCTACGTCAGTACTGTGGACGATGGAATCCAATTAGGCCCCACTTTGAGGGACGTTAAGGATGACATTTACCAGCTCGAGAGCAATAAAGCAACTGGTAAGGATGGTATTGGAGCTGAACTGATAGTCCCTGAGAGGCTAGCCGGGCTAATGGGCACAATCTGGGAAACAGAACAGCTACAGGAGGAGTGGGTAAACGATTTTGTTGGAAATTATCAAGCCGGCTTCGTTGACGGTCGATTGTCAACGGACCAGATCTTTATTATACGGTAAATCCCTAAAAACTGTAATAAATACGAGGTTCCAACGCGTCACGTTTTCATCGATTTTGAGGCGAAATAGAATAACATCGACAACGTAGAGCTATGGAAAATCATGACGAGACCAGCGTTCTGGGAAGCTTACAAGCCTGATAAGAGTGGCCATGGAACTATGCTCAAGAAGGACCTGCAAGCTCTACAAAAAAGAATCACACTCACCCGTAATCCATGAACCACTGATAGTCCGAGTAGTCATGGCTGAAATCCTGCGACGAGGCGATCGAGCAGCTCAACGGCGGCATGTACGGATTGCAGTTCGTGTCCGAATCGGGACTGGCCGCCATCTTGCCCTGGTACTGCTGCGGCTGTTGTCCCGACAAACCTGCCGTCCTCTTCAACTGCTGACTCACACTCTGCAGCCGCTGCAGCAGCACTAGGTGGTGAGGATTTACGTTACCGTTGTTGTTGTTGCAGTTGTTATTGAGATTATTATGATTACTGTTGCTCAGTATTTGCTCCCGCAGGGCATGATAATTTCGATTGATATTGTCCAGCACAATCTGTACGTTCGATTTGAGGTTTTCGTCGTTTAACAGACTGTCACGGCCTGGGCTACCGCCGCCCCCGTTGATTCCGGGTGCCCCAAACAAGCCGTGCACTCCAGTTGACAACGCTCCGGTTGGCGTAGTTGTATGGGCATTGTTGTTGTTGTTGCTGTTGGCGTTGTTAGCGTTGATATTGCTGCCGTTGGGCCAGAAGTTTGCGTTGCAAGCCAATGGACGTCGGATGGGTGAGTTTTGCTTGCTGAGAAGCGGACGACCGAACTGCTGATGGATATGGTTATGAGTATGATTCAGAAGGGACTGATTCTGCTGTGACAACACAAACTTCCCCTGCTGCTGTTGACGGTTTGGGTACTCTGACATACGAAGAAATTTAAGATCTGAAATGGAGAAGTAGGAGAAAAGAAGGTGTTAGATTGATTCGCTCCAAGAATAGATGGATGTAGGGCAAATAGCTGGAATTCTATTGCGGCACGTGTAAATCCATATATAGATCTAGTAGTTCAAAAAGGGAAACCCAGTGACCACGTGACAGTGATTGATTCGTGTTATGAAATTTGCATTTCGCAAGACCATACCTTGTTTTGATTTTGGACCACATGAGAGAGAACCCTACAGGAACACTTTAGTTATGCTGCGTGATCGAACGGGATCGTGGCTTATGGTTTATTTGCCACTCTGCACGGCACGAGATTGAACGAATCAGACTACTGCACCGAAGACGCAGTGTCCGTACTGTGTCTGGTTAGATCATTAGGCTTTCCCGACCAGGGAATGAGAACTAATTGAAAATAAATTTTGATGTCTTGTATCATCGAATATCATGATGTTTTGATCGAGTTGACAACAATCATAACAGAATATGAGATCATTTTTTTATGAACAAATTTTGATAGCATCATATTAATTTCGATAAGATTTTGAAATCAGATTCCGCTCGGGTTATGCCGCCCACACATTCTCGTCGTATGCGTGCCGTGTAGCGATCTCTTCTCTACATGCAATCAGCGAACAAGGAGTGCTCTCCTGGTGGACTACTCTGTTAGGAGGAGCGGTGTCGTTGTACATACATATTCAATTTGAACTTTGAGTCGAAGATTAATGTAGCGTCATGTAGTTTCAGAATTGGGTCGAGCGTTCGAAGTGCTAACAAGGGGAGGGTAATTTTCCTCATTAGGTTGCAGTAATTTGTAATGTACTTTGAATGCAGTAATTTGGTTTGAATTCTTGTTAGCGTTTTTATTAGTAAGTATAACAATGAAGATTGAAGCATTCAAAAATCTCACGATGATTGCATAATTTAGACAAAATTACGCACTGCGACTTCTCAGAGTAAGAGTATATTCATGCTAGCCACACAATATACAAATGCAACAATTTAATTAGCAAAGAAAGCTGTCGGGTAAAAACGATGTACATTCGATTTTCATAATTTTTTGGTTCAGACACAACGGGATACAATATAAAATTTAAACTAATGGGTTTTGTGTGTAGTAAATATGAACGTGGTCAAACCTGTGTAAACCAATAAACAATCAACTTGTGATCCATCGGTGAGAGGGATCGCCACCGATAGATTGAGAAACACTGCGTTATGGATCTTATAAAGTTAAGTATTTTTTAAATTTGAAAAATGTTCAAAACTGAAAAAATCAATTTTCTTTGAAGTACTTATCAAAAGAAAACCAAACAGGTAAATAAGTATCTTGCCACCAAACAAGTCAAATTGATGTTCCATTTTACTCATATATTTTGACTGTTTCAGAGAAAACCGGACCGGATTACATTTTTGAGATTTTTTCGAATCAGAACTAAAACACACAAATCTTAATCTTAGATTAAACGGGCAATGTCAATGTTTTTTTGCACCCAACAAATTGTCATAATTAAAACACTATTTCAATTCAATTGAATGAATCAGAATTTCAACAGCTTTTCAAACACCACAGTCTAGAAATGTAACGACGGGCACCGTGAACGAGACTGTGCAGAGAGGCTTTTGCATTCGCATGAAAATTAATGAGATCGTCTGGTGTTATTGTTTTGGCAGCAGAGCCAAGCGCACATTTAAAAGTCATATTCGCACACCCTGCCAGCACTCATGCGAAGGCACTGATTGTTATTGTTGAACCTAATCCAATTCAGTGGCAAAGTCTGCATTAAATGGGCTGTTGAATTGTAAATTGCAAACACAACGTTTCCCGCCGTCTCAAGTTGCTTTTTACTGTCGCCTATCAGATTCGTTTGCAAAATGAAATTGACGAACATGATAATTTTACGATTACGAAAATAATTTAAATAAAACTACGACATACATACTCATATAATCTTTTAGGCTGTTATGTTATTAAAAAAGTATTCTTAAGTATTCTGAAATACTTAAAAGTAATGGTTTATAATATCGATCGAATGTTGTCATTGTTCGCGGTGTCTCCAGAGAATATATTCATAAGGTTCTTCTACATCTTTGTATCAAAGTATTTTGAGGTCCAATCAGCTTGCTACATGGACATTCGACCACTCATCAACTTTTACGTGTAACAAATTTGATTCGTTCTAACAAATCTGAAGGCTACTGGTCTTGCTTTTCTAGACATAGAAAAAGCATTCGATAGTGTTTGGCATGAAGGCTTGATTGTAAAATTGAAAAAGAAAAAAAAATGATTTCCAACTTTCTGACATTCTGTAGTTAGAATAATCCAAAGTTATTTGTCAAATCGTACACTTCAGGTTAATTATCAGAACTCCAAATCTGAAAGTTTTCCTGTAAGAGTACAATATTTTCACATCTGACTTAGCTAAGTTACCACACAGAGATGTCAAAATTTTTTGTTTGCGGATTGCACAGGGCTCTCCGCTAAAAGACGAAGCCAGCTACTACAGATGAGTAGATTGCAAACAAGTTTGGATATTTTTCCTTCATACTTGCAGAAATGGAAGATTTCTTCTAATGTTTCCAAAATTCAACTAATAATCTTCCCACATAAACCAAAAGCTTTTTATTAGAAAACTTCAAGTAGACATGCCACGATGAGAAGGGTTCCATTAAAGTTACTTGAAATTTAATATTCTACAACATTGACGAAAATTTTTATTTAAAAAAAAATCAAGAAACATTTTTTTTTTGTCAAGTTTACCATGAAGCATGACCTCAAAATAATTTGGAACAATGGTGTACACCTGAACATCTAAAGACACCAATGCACTATAACGATTTTGATCGTTTTTTCTTCTGTAATTGTCCCAATGTGCAACGCACCGCCCGCAAAGACCGATGGTAATAAGGCGTAAATCAAACACAGCGCTCGACCGTGTGCTTCCTCATTTGCTCGACTTTATTTCAAGGTTGGGCCTGCACTGAGAGATCGGAAGAGTTTGTTTTCTCGGCATTTGAATTTCACAAACAAAAAGTAAAACTCTATCGTACAGCAGAATACCAGATAACCTTGCTCTGGGAGCTGCTTCGGATTGCAGGGGCGGCGGTAGACTTGAGTTAACTTCAGGTCACCAAAGGCGGGCGCCGTCACTGCTGCTAAGCTAGTCAATCCGTTCAATTCACAAACTTGGGTGCATCAACAGCAAAGTGCACTCTCGGTCCAAAGTACATATTGAGTTTACAAAAATATCGACACTTGTGGCAGCAGCAGTATCACCGAGAGACACACTTGTCGACACTGCGACATAATCGTGGGTAGAAACCGTATTTGGAACAATCACAAGCGATTCGAAGTTTTGTATTGCTGGTTATCGATGGGTTTACTCTAATCTGATGAAGACCTGCTTTTTCTTTCTGACGTTATTTTTCAACGGAACAAAACTCTGGGACAAATATCTAACAGGGAACTTCAAAACAAATTACTGGATCTTTTTCCGGAAGAATTCTTACACAAGAACATAAAAAACTAAAACTTTTTTTGAGGAACTTCTTAAATATTACTCAAGTGAATCTGATGAAACATCATTAGATGCAACTCTTGAAAAAAATCAGATGTAATCGTTGAGATTCCCCTAGAGAAATTTTCGTATGAACAATTGTAGGCTGGATGGCTGAAACGAAAATAGAACCCCCACCCCATGACACGATAGGCTTAACTGCCTCGTGACACTAACCGCACGACCACGAAGTCCGAGGTTCAAAGGAATTCAAAAAATAATACTGCCGTCATACTGACTTTAACCGCCTCTTTTGATGCATCTCATAGTTAGTAGGAACGCCAAAGAACTAATCTATGATCATCTATTGGCTATTTATAAAGTATTTTTAAAGCTTGACACATAGTTTTCATTATTCTGGCAGCAGCTTGCTGTAATCATTTTGGCCCAAAGTCACCCTTATGGACCAATTTAACCCCGCACGACGGTACTTTGAAAAATCTATGATTGTAATTATAGGGAAATCCCTGCCTACAGAAATGATTGGAGGTATCCTTTGTTGAATTTCTATTCCTGTATTCCTGTAGAAATACTCCATACTTTAGAATTTCTCATTTAAAATTTTTTTGAATATAATTCCGAAATTCCTGCTGTGGACAAATTCAAGATTTATTCTAAAAGGAACTGCTGGAAGATTACTATTAGCTTTTATTTAATGGATTATTGCCCTAGGCTTTGCAGGTAGATCTATAAAAAAATGAATGTAGTTGCTCAGAAAACTCTTTAAAGATTCAGAAGCAAACTAAGTAGAATTTCTATAGACTTTTTTTTTTGAAAATATAGAGAAATTTTTAAAACAAAATCATTGAATGAATTTTAGAGGATATTTTCTTGTATTGTTTCAAGGGATTCTTTGCGAAAATTGTTGGAAAAATTCATGAAGCAATTTTTTGTGTTTTCGAAGAAAACTTTAAGCCCGGTGTTCATTTTTCCACCACTTCTCCTAAGTGTTTCAACGTGTTTTTTTTTTTTGCGACCAATGATTATGATGAATTGTAGGAGATATTTCAATTAAATCTCTGGGGCATACAGTATTGGCAACTTTTTTGATTTTCCATACAAAATGATCAACTTTAGAGGGTTAGATCTAAGTTATTTATGAATCAAATGAATGTAATTTTCATAGTTCTTCCGATATAATTTGAATTTCAACACATATTTTTGAGCGATTTTTCCAAAAAAAGAGTTCAAATGCAATAACGGCTAGACTAAAGTGAATTTTTTGACGATTAATTATAATTGACATAACTAAACAAATTGAAAAAATAACTTCATGGTGTCTTCAGCAAAATTGTAGACTTTGACGAATGAAACAAGTTTGCTGAAGAAAGTTTTTGTTTAGAGCTTTTGGAGTTTCAGATAGATAGTTTTGAATTTTTATTATTTTTATTAACTTGTGATTTGACAAAAATATTCAAAAATATTGGTTAAAATTCAAGTTATGTCTGATGTGCTATGAAAGTTTCCTTCAAATCGGCCCATAAATACCTAAGATCTAGCTTACGAAATTTGATCATTTTGTACGAAAAAAACGAAAAATTTACAAATGTGCTGTCCAACACTGTACATATTCCAAAAACCTAATAAGAATGTCTTGCAATTCATCATCGTTATCGTTAGCAACATTTAAGAACATCCAACTCTCAAAACATCAACTTTCATCTTCGAAAAGTGACATCTATTTACCAAAACAAACAGGTTCCCTTAATCTGAAGCCACAGATCGACGTGCCTTTCACTATACCAAGTGCGAAGAATGGAATCGCGTAGGAGTATGAAACTTTTTCATGTTTCCTTTGTTTGAAACTGTGGATGAGACCACGAAATTATCCGCAATGAGTGTGTCAAATTTGCCTCTGGTTGGGGTACATGACATACCACCGCCGAAGCACGACATTCAGCGGCCATCAATCAACTGGGAAACAAGACAGTTTCCTCGTCCCATCCCATATGGTGAGCTTGCTTGTCATATTTTTACCCCCTTGCTTGGAAAGACACCCCGAAAACAACAATCACCTTGATTTGTTCTTCTGAATTTATCTTACGTACATTACCTCGGTTTGTCTTGAAACAGAAAAGGCAATTTTTGTTTGTAGCGTTTACCTTTTGACACGACCCGAACTGTAGATTTGTCTTTCGAGAAGAGAAAAAAAAGATGATGTAAGGTGAATTTTTCGAGAGAAGAGTGAAGTCGCACAAGTATTGTTGGATAGCAAATCAATGCCCGCAAAAAACAGGAGATCAGACGACAGTAGAACCAACTCACGCACGCCTGGCCAAACAACATCACCCGGAATGGATTACGATTGAATTTTTGATACCCACTTGTTCGCTTGTTGCTGCTGTCTGGCCGATTGTAAAATGATCCCAAGTAAAATGTGTCGTGAAGGCGGTGGCATTCGTCAAGCCATTTGTGGAGATTTTGCTCTCAACCTCAACTGCTGATTGGCTGGGTAGTAAATATGGAAGCTCTGAATGTGTTGGACGATGACTAAATTATTTGTCAACAAATCAGAAATCATTGCGCGATTGCTCGTGGGCAGCAGCATAGGGGGTTTTTTGTTCTGTCCAATTAAATTTGAACCATCATTGTGTTCAAAATAAACAATTTTCTATTTCTCAGGAAAATATTCCATATTTAACATTTGTTAAACACGTCAACCATGAATGATAGCTAAACTATTTTTTGGTTTCTTGATAAACCTGCCTAACATTGAGAAGCTCTCTTTGTTTACTTTCTTTTCAAATAATAACTGAGCCACATTAACCTCTTCTACTGCGTTTTTTGTATGACACGCTAGCCAAGGACATTGTCTTTCGATCCTTAGTGAAAAAAAAATCCCCAAAAGCTTTAGTATTTTACTGTTACAATCGAAAGAGAGCGAAAGAGCAGAGAATCTCTCATTGTTACATAGGCCCTTTAGCAAAGTTCAGCGAGATTTCTCTATTTTGTTTAAGATCATATAAAACATGGGTTCCTTTGACCGTCCCACCCAGGTATTACTGTGCGTAGAAGATGTCCTGCATATCTAAACTATCCATTTCTCGCGCTACTGATGTACCGTTTTGATTCATATTACGGACAACTTCAAATTCCGGACACTCAACTTTGTATGGGAAATATTTCACACGAAAAGTTTCAATTTTTGTCACTCAAAAGTTCTCACTTTCCAGGCTCGTTTTAATAATCATTTTCCATAGAAATCTATACAAATTTATAGTATCCAATTACCCCAGACGTCTATTTAATGGTTTGTCGATTTTAATTGATGATTTGACCTTTCTAACCCTGATTTTCATGAGCTGTCCGGAATTCGAATCAAAGTGTCCGGAATATGAGGCGTCCGTAATAAAAATCACGAAAAGACCATACATTTCCATTTATTCAAAATTATTCCTGTTGTAGAATCAAAATCTTCACCCACCATTTGAAAGTTAAGTGTTTTGTACAGAATGATTTATTGTATATGCTTTCTGATAAGTTATACTTCACTGAGGCCTTAAGTGTCCGTAATATAAATCAAAACGGAAGCTCGTCTACCAAACTTGGTCCAGTCATAATTACTTTCGTAATATTCATTCACATGCAATCAATCCCTGTTTCAAAAACTACAAAAGTATGTCATGCAACTTCTCGATAAATGTCTTGGCTCATACGATTTATCGTCTACGGTTAGAAATTACTCATCAGCACCCAAACGGAACCTAATTGTTAGTACCATACTGCACAACAAAGACAAATTTCCTCATAAATACCTTTATCACTCAAGTAATCCATTTTATCACAGCTACCATCACCGCCCTTATCACCATTCACCGTTCCGTTCTCCGGGATCGCCTCGGACCCGAACAAAAATTTGTGCAGCAGAAAGTTTTCTTTGGTAGCTGCCGCCTTATCACGACACAGTTTTCGAAGTTTTTGATAATTGCCACTGCCCGGCTTCTGCTGTTGCAACTGTCTTAACTTTCTTCGCTGATGTTCTACCAACTGCTGCCGGAGCAGTTCCAGTTGCTGCTCTTGCTGTATCGTTGCCGATATGGTGGACATATTTCGTAGGATTTTCCACAGAAACACAAACAAACACAGGAGCATTAGGAGGGTAGACACTGGTTTGGATTTTTTTTTCAGAAAACACCTCCTGAAGTGGCACTATTTCATTGTTTGATTGTTTTCTAATGCAGAATTAAACGCTTCCACGGTTGCACGTTCTTTACGAGGGAATTTTTCAGTTGCGACTGAAGTTGAATCACTGGTAGAAAAACATAACTTGGTTCACGCACACTTTCGAGCTCTGAATCGGTGGGCCTATCAGAGGGAGGATGGAATCTTCTTCAAACAGGGAAAATAACACACTTCTGGTACTTGGGTGATTCAAAAACCAAAAAAGTTTGAAAAATCCTGTCTTCCATATCTTTTTAACAATCATTTTGATGGCAAAATTTTCAGAAATTTTAGTGAAGATTTGAAAGTAGCCCGAAGACGTTGAAGGTTTGTATTAACTTTTATAGAAAAAATACAATAATAATACTCTTAACACCGGTATAAATAACCATATCCACATTGATGCTACAATTTTATTTGATGTTTCTGTAGAAGACTATACATACATATAAAACTTAAAGAATGTACATAAATTTATCGATATCTCTTGTACTCGGACTAGTTTGCCCACTTCAGCAATTTTCTTCTCTATGGTTTGAAAAATGCGTTTGGAATTAGAAATTAAAAGTTTGTAGTTACATAAAATTTATACTGTGTTTAGAACATTATTTCGAATTTCTTCCAAAGTAATTTCCAAATAGTCCTACATCTACTTAAATGATCACCGAAATTCCTGAAAATTTGTCTGAAATCTATTTTTATTATAAAGATTGTTAAAACATATGCGGGAGATGAGATTTGCAAACTTTTTTTGCAATTTGAATCACCCTAGTAGGATCACTGTTCAGTTGGAATTTGCGATAAGAAAAATGCTGTTCAAACATAAGACTCGATGCGTCTACAGGTAACCGCATTGAATGCTCGATGCGGTTTCGCGTTTGTTATCTCAACGAACAGATTTTTGTTCAGCGAGCTTCAGCTTTGCAGCCTCAACAACCGTCTTCGAATTTCAAGAAAATTCACTAATTTTACTTTCGTTACTGGCGTTAGATCTGTATCCAAGATGCTTAGTAGTACTGTCTGATTTGATATTTGAAGATGTGCTATTTTTATCTTTCTGTTCGAATGAGATAGCATTGCCTATCTTTTACGACAAATCCAAAAAGTGCAGGTTTTCTATAACGGAAAAAAGCTTCAAGTGGCTTTGCGAGAGATGACATTATCAGTAAATCGTCAGCCGCGTTATCAGCAAGTACATAGCATGTTGAGAAACTGATGAAGAGAAGCAAAATGTGCATAGGTTGAGTCATGAATTTGACTGTTATTTGTGACGGTGGTTATATTTGCGTCATTTAGATTCTGGACGAGCGTTATTCAACTCATTACTGCAACATGAGTTATTTTTGAATGCAATATTTGATTTAACAACAAGTCTCAATCTATTTAAGAACATATCAGACTGAAATATACCCTTAGCATAAACTATGCAATTGGTTAAATGGACAAATTGAAGTGAAATTTGCAAAAAAGTTACACGTCTTCTGACCACTTGCAAACTAAAAATTACAATAAAGCATTTGTGTTCAATCAGTATTTTTAGCAATCACGGTAGTCGACACGTTTTCGTTTACATTCGACAGCATTTGCCGTCAGCATTCACAGTACGAGCGATCAAACGAACGTACGAAAGAAACATGTCAATTGAATGCAGCTGACCACGATGGCGTCACCAGAAAATGGTACGGTTTTGTTTATTTCTATCATTTTTCGTGATAAGGGCTCCTTTCATTGTATGTGGGTTTCATTGGACATCACAAGAAATTATTTTTGTTGTTCATGATCGGACATTTGTAAAATCTATGCAAAAATCACGATTTATGAAAATGTCATTGTACTGTATTGGAGAAAAATCTTGAAGATTTATGTGTCTTTCTTATGATATTTATGATTTGCAAACATCGGATTGATGTCCTTTTCCAGGATTCCAGAATCGGTTCTAGGATATTCCGGAAATAGTTGTAGATGGCCCTATATTGCATACAATTACTTAATTTGTAAAGTATTACAATTCTGTTATAAAATCTTGAAGATTGATGTATCGCTCGCATAATGTGGTTTGTGCTGATTGAATTTTGGTCCCCAACTGATGCCCCAGGAATCGGTTCCAAGGGAATCCGGAGCTGGCCAGAATGATAATGAATTGAAATAGTTGGAATATACTAATGGTTTATGATTCAGTTACAATCACTAGCTTTATTTGATCCGTGCAAAATAATCATGGGAATGTCTCAAACAACCTTCGGACAGACTCCACGAAACATCCGTATAAATCCGGAACCAACCGTCCGACTGAGGTTCCCAGTACAGGTCACGAAACATAAATAGTGTTGTGGTGTTGTGTCAAAATGTTATTGAAATCGGCCTAAAATACATACGTACGAGAATTTAAAAAGAAAAATACGTTTCTACATGTTCGGATGTTAAACAGCTGCCCATGTTTAAAAACATTAATTTTTGCTTCAAAACTCAACTAGGCCGTAACTGGTACACCTACCCCAATTAATTTTCACCAAAACCCGTTCAAATTCAGTTACAGCATATTTTTTTCTCGTCAATAACAAATAATTCAAATGAATCTTCTTGCCTAAGGTTGTCTATACGATAGTTTTTTGAAAAAGTTGTGAGCCAAAATATGTATGAAAACAGCATTTCTGTTACAAGTTTGCTCTATGAGAACCACAAAAAAGTTACTTTGCCCAAAATAGAGTCTTCAACCCCAAATCATGTTCCAAAACAATGTTGATGGATAAAAATAGTAAAATATTGAGAATGCGTAATTTCTGTCATTATTTTTCAAATCTGGACCACTGTGGGACGCAAAGTTTAAATTCCATCTGAAACCTTTTCAGAAATCTCACGAGGAATACCTCCAATAATTCTGCTATCAGTCCTTCTTTCTAAATATTCGCCTCCCTTCAGGAAGCCTTTTTTAGAAATACAGTGGGATTCCGTTTTTGGCATGCTTTATTTTGGCACTCCCCGATTTTGGCAACAAAGTGGATCCGTTTTTGGCAACATTTTTGAAAAATAAAAAAAAAACCGTTAGAATTTTTGAATTTTAGTAAATATCATTGTGTCTTTTATTTTAGTAATTTGAAAATCAAGTCAGCTTCACACTTACTGCATTACAGATCTTAATTTTCGTTGGTATTCTCCCAAATTGAACCAACTGCTAAAAGTATCGTAAGCGATTATTTAATTCTAGACGGTCGTGTGCTCGCAACGTTCTAAGAAGTCTTTAATCTCTATGAGTATATACTCGTAGATAAAACTAGAGTTCCAACATATTTTATCAAGAATTTACGCTGTATGACCAGCCCACTTGAGAATGCCGGTAGATGCTATAGTTGATAAAAAATATTTTGTCTTCAATTTTGGGAAAGCTCGTTTGAACAAAGCAAGCATTGACAAAAGAGCAACAAAAAGTCTTTGACTCACACAGAGTTTCATTCATGTCGCTTTTTCAGCTCACTATACTTTTTATTGTGGAATTACATGCATTGCGTTGTAAAAGCATACCACCACAATAGCGGCAGACCAAGCAAAATATTGTGTCTCTTAAATTTATATAGAATTCCACAAAGTAAACTGCGTATTTCAAATCAATTCGTTCAGGATTCAGAAGTGTCAACATATAATTCATAACCGTGACAATATTTAGAGCAATAAATGACCCACCACATTATTTTATACGCCGTTTGTAGCGTCACCATGACAAATTGGAACACAGTCTAAACTAAAATTAATTCTCAATAATAACCTTATAGCGTGCAATGAGTACGATAGACACTCTGTATGACGTTCGACTCATTTAGAAAAGATTCAATATTTTGTACCAATGTTACTCAGGCTGGAGTAAAAGCGTAACTTCTAAAACACTATTAAAACTTATTTCAAATTGTATAGTGATGAGAATCTTATTGGTGCATTCTACGAAATAATGCGCCACAGTTATGGAGTGCTCATGCAGCTTGTGGATCGTCTGTTGAGTACCACTGTTCTATACCATTTTGTAATTAATTTTAGAGAAATTGTACATCCATATTTCTATAGACATTTATATTGAAGGGTAAGTCAATAAACTTTTTTTAAATTTCATGTCCTGATTTGAACTGTTTCTGTGTGCCTTTTTAAATGTAGTCAATCATTTGATCTTATCCTTGCCATGCAAGAAATATAATTTTGAGTCTTTTTCATACTGTCAATTTTGATGCTTGGGCTTAAAAGATAAATTGATTTGCTATGCTTATATTTCTAATGAAATGTATTGTATTTTTGAATTCTAACACTGCTTTGAGGAATTCTCGCTAAACATTACTAAAGGACCTATGTACAAATGAGGGATTCTCTCCTCTCTCGCTTTGTCTAGTTCTAGGATAAAGGTCACTTATGCGATTATTGTTTTGCATTGTCTATGTATACAAATAATATAAACATCATTTCAGCAATGAAAAGTGTGTGGAAGGTCTGTCACGATTAATATGACGGGTCTATAGAATTACAGCATATTTATTTATTTATTTATTTATTTATCCTTCGGAAATCTACTTCGAAATTGACCGTTCGGAAGTCTGGCAATCATTTGGTTCCATAATGATGATGATAACAACGTCCATATGATTCTCTCGAAGTTAAAAAAGTGGGTTCCGATTTTGGCACGATTTTTAATTCAAATTTCTCTAAAGAGCCCATAAGGTTTACATAGAACATGGGACAAGTAGGTGTAGAAGGCTCAAAATACTTCCCACTGTTAATATTTGTTACAGAATTCCTACAGAAATTCATTCAATATTTCAAAATGAATTACATAACTCTCTCTTGAAATGCACTTGCACTGATTTTGCATAATACAGTCATTCAAAAACATTAAATTGTGGGTTGTCAATTTGTTTTGCAAAGTTGTTCACATTCTGATGTTACACAATTTGGTAGAAGACATCAACCACTCACAACTAACAGTTTTTGAAAATTGAATAAAAAAATAAACTCTCGATAAAATACTTTTGTCTTTGAACAATCATTTAAAACTCTATGAAAAATTATTGGACCTCAATGAATGCACTACAGGCAAAACTTCAGGTATTTAGTTCGTCAATCAAATTTCAGGATTCAATTCGGACTACTTTTGAATGGGAAAACAGCATTTTTTGGTTACTAGCTTTTGTCACTGACTGTGTATACCTCTGGGTTCGAATTCTGAGACAATTGAGAGTGTCTCTCACTTATCGCTGTCTGTAACAATCATGATCCGCAACACATAATGAGAGTCTGTTTATCGTTTACTGCTGACTGTATCGGGAGGATAACAGTTCATGATAAGATCCATCTAAACAAGCTCCGAATCTAGGGAGCACAATCGTTATAGCATGCTCGAGGATTGTCTATCATGCCAATGAAGTAAAACACCTACCCCCAATGGTTAATATTCGAGAAAAATGGGTTTCATCATTGCTCTCTCTTTGGAGATTTTTCTCGCAGATGGTGGTTATCAAGCTTGTTACAACTTGCAAATCATTGCCGATCATGGACCGATACAGATGCGATTTATTTTCTTCGCTTGCTTTAATCGTGCTTCGAAATCAATTGAGAACGAATTTTGCAATGCCTGATCTCCCTAATTCGATGGTTTCTCAACATCGAGTTAAAAAGAGTTGACTGAAGTTCCTATGTGATTGAATTTATGCACTGCCTCATCGGAGAATGTTACCCCTTATATCCTACGTTTACCGTCACATAGAATGACAAATTATGGTAGGGTTAAATGATTTAGTCACCCAAACCAATTCCCCATTCTGTGTGGGTATTAGTTACTGAACACCCTTTCTCTCACACTTGCTCCACCGTGCAAGAGCTAAATTCCAAACTGCATATACTTTCATATTTTATTACCACAACCAACGGCGTCGTCGTCGCCATCATCGCCATCGCCATCATCTGAAAGTCAAATCAATTGAGGCGATTATTGCTACCACTGAATACCCTAGGAAAGCAAACCGCACTCAGAATGAGGTCCATTTCCAGTGCGATGCGAATAAACTCTACGCTTGTACACAGCAAAAAAAAGGTAATATCACATCATTCTAGTAGCTGCACATCAGTCTCGTCCCGTCTTTTAAACGTACAAAATAAGTTGAAAACGGTTGAAAGTCCAGGTTTAGCAATCAATAGATCCGGTTTGAGAAATTATAGAAAAAGATGTGAATGTTTGAGCGGGAATTGAATACTGTTATTGCGAGTGAGAACCACCTCCGATAACTCTCGTCCATCTCACCACGCTGAAGGATGTAAGTTCAAGTGAAAGCAATTCTTTCAGCATGGTGAGATGGCCGTGAAGTATCCGGCATGGCTCCCACTCACTAGAATAAGGTTTAGATTTTGCTCAAGCTTCTACATTTTTTTTGTTAATTTCTGAAATCGATTCTATCTATTACTAGACTTGGATTTTCAACTACCGTCAGCTGATTTTGAACGTTTAAAATATGTATTGTACACCATAGTTGCGACAGGACGGATGTGCTGCTACTAGAATCATGTGATATTACAATTTATTTGTTGCTGTGTAGAGGAAGAGAAAAGTGGTTCTCCCATACAGAATTAACCCGATTGCATCAATTAGGCAGCGCCGACTAACTTCCTGCCCACACTGATGAAGAAATGCTCCACCAGTTTTCCATCACTTTGGGCTATGATGTATGACGTGAAACACAGTTAAGTCCAACAAACCGCCAACGCGCTTCACTGCGCACTCTGGTTTTCGTCTAACATCTTCCAGATTGACGATTACGATGAATCGCCACCACCAAATTTTTCGTGCACTCTTACAACGTTTTTTCTTCCAATGTGTCCCTACTGGGACAGAGCTTGCTTCTCAGCTTGTGATCTAAGAGCTCTTCCAGTTGTTAACTGAGTTGTCGACTGACCATTTTTGCATTCGTATATAGTGTGGCAGATACAAAGATACTTTATGCCCAGGGAAGTAAAGGAAATTTCCATTATGAAAATATCCTCTACTAATTTGGAATCGAATCCATACACCTTCGGCATAGCTAGCCGCGAACGTTACCACAAGGCAACGAGAGAACACTATTTCTATCGGGGTTCCAAATTAATCTGCAGACATCAATCAACACCATTATTTCACACAGGTTCGAAGTTTTTCCAGCACTTGTATCGCCATCTATTTTTCCCTAACTAGCTTAACAGCCCTACTTCCTTCACCTTGAGTGTGGCCAGTCCTTGAGAACGCATGGTCGGTACGTTCCTACCAAAAGCCCAAAGTAATGGTCCGTGGAGGCCATTATAAATTCATGGCACACAGCACGAACGTACTATACGCTCAACGGGAAAAATATGGTATACCGTGGAGTATACGTCTCTCGTTATGCCGTTGTTGATAAACTGCTAACTGCCACACGCCAATAGAGGGATATTTGTCGGTTGCGATACCGAGCAAATTTCGCCCTGGTTGGACTTCATTTTCTTTCGTTGTTTTCGACAGCATTGAATCGCAGAATTTGCAGGTCACGAAAAAGTTACATGTTTTCCGATTAATTAAAGTCAGGACTAAAAAAGGACTTATTTGGATTTTTTCTGTCAGTTTTCAAAGTGCGTGTTTCGTAAAATTGTCCTGATATCTACTGAATTGTTTTATTTGCAATTTGTATTTAGAGAATCAACGGATGTTAAAAATTCCAAGACCTAAAAAAATGCTTGAAAAAAACTTTTAACAAGCAAAATTTAACATTCTTCCAAAAACTTATAAGCAGGTATCACTGAATTCGTTTTCAATTGATTTCGAAGCACGAACAAAGCAAGCGAACAAAAACATTACATTTGTATCGGTTTATGATCGGCAATGTTTCGCAAGTTGTAACAAGCTTGATAAATGTTAGCAAAGGAGAGCCCCAAAAAGAGAGCGATGATGAAACCCATTTTTCTCACATATTTACCATTCGGGGTAGGTGCTTTACATCACAGGCATGACGAACAATCCCTGAGCATCCTATAGCAATAGTGCCCACCACGTTTAAAGCTTGTTTAAATGGATTTTATTATGCACTATTATCCCCCCGATATAATCAGAGCTGTAGCAGTAGAGATGAACAGACACTCATGATGTGTTGCGGATCATGATTGTTACAGAGAGCGATAAGTGAGAGATACTTTCAATTTTCTCAGAATTCAACCCCTGCTTATAATATCAAAGTACATAAACATGTACAGAGCTTTCAAAATTTTCTAGCTTTAAGTCAAAAACATTGAAAAGAGGTCGCATTTTTAGCTGAGATTTTTAAATTGAAATTGTTGGACTATGATTCGATTTCCTTCTTCTCATAGAATCATAAGTTGAATTCGAGAAGAAATTTGTGGTGGACTTCCTAGCGCAAAATGGTAAACATCAACTTTTTCCGTCATTTGAAACCAAAATTTGAATATACTTTTTTAGCTTTCATAGCTTTTCAATGCACTAGACCGCAAGTGCATCTGCTTCAAATTGGCTTGGGGAAATTGGCTTGCAATAAGTTCAATTGTTTTGCCATTGGAGATTTTAATGTTAATCATCGCTTGTGGAACAAGCTGTTGGATATACCCATATGGCTTATTGGCAGAATACTTTGATTGCAGGACCTATAGCGACTGTGTGCCTTGAAAATAGGAACTTTAGAAAAGATACCGTACAGAAACAAAAAACATTCCGAAAAAAATACCAAACTGGAATCAGAAAAACGACGAACTCAATAGGAACCAGAAGAGTAGAGTTCGATAGCTCATCATAGAATTAGAGCAGACATTTCCCCAAGATCAAAGTTTTTTTTTAATGCTAGTGCTAGTATTACTGACTGCCCATATTACTGTATGTATTTTTCATGGTTTTCTCTGGGAACCTCATCAGATATAAATTCAGGTATTTGCCCAAAGTTTCGGAAATTATTCCGAAAATTTATTCAGGAGTTTATTTAGTGATTATTTCTTACGGAAATCCTCCCAGAATTTTCCTAAGGAATTTCGTCAATTCAACCTCGATTTTCCCAAGGAAAATCACAGAAATTATCTAACAGATCATCAAGAATTTTGCCAGTGATTGTTCAATCGATCTTAAAAAATCAACTGACAACTCCTCCAAAGATGCCTCCGGGAATTTCTTAGGATTTTACATGGAAATTGTCTGTTTAGGTTTCTTTAAGAGTTCAACTGGGAATTCATTTAAGGATGCCTGAAATGTCTCCAAATAAACGCCAAGGAAAGATTTCTGATGAAATCCCGTAAAGGTTTCTTACGAGAATCCTGTAAGGTTTCTGATGAAAAACAGTTTATGGTGACAATACTGGAAGGTTTCTGATGAAAATCCAGGAAATATTATAATGATCCTGATTTCAGATGAGTTCTTCGCAATGTTTCTGACGAAAGGAATCTAGGACTAGAAAGGAATCTGCTGCAAATATTTCAAGGATTTCGATGAATCTTCTGGATGAATTTTGATAAGTATTTTGGAAGGATGGGCTCTGTTGAGAACCCTGGAAAGATCCTTTGAATAATCCTTGAAACTTTATATGGAGAACCCTGGAAGGATTTTTAAGGAAATATTTAAAGAAGTGTGGTTGGAATCCTAAAAGGAGTATTCTGAAAATTGATTTGGAAGGGAGAGACAAGAATCCTGGAACGAATCTGATGCAGATTCGACATCGTTGCTGTTGAAATCCTGGAGCGATTCTGATGAGAATCGTGAGAGAATTCTGATGTGATCTTTGAAACATTCCTGATGAGAATCCTGGCAAGATTTCTGATGTCAATCGTACGAGGATTCTGATAAGCATTCCGAGAGAATTCTGATGTGAATCCTGAGGAAATTTTGAGAATCTTGGGAGGATTCTTATTAGATTCCTGGAAAAGAGAATTTTCAAATAATTCCAATGAAGAACTTGATACAAGTTTGATGTTTATTCTGGGAAAATGCTGATGAACCTGAGAGGATTTTAAAGAGAATCCCTGAAATATTTTGATGGGAATCTTAAGAGAATTTTGATAAGACTCCCAAGAGGATTTTGATGATGATCCCAAGAGGATGCTTCTGTGATGAAAATTCTGAGAGTACCCTGAGAAAATTCTGAAGAGATTCCTTAGAGAATTTAATTGATAATCCTGCGAGGCAGCTGATGTGAATACTGTAAGGAATTATAAGTGAATCCCGCGAATATGCTGATGAGATTCCTGCTAGAATTCTGATTAGAATCATGAAACGATTCTGATGAGAATCCTACGAGAAATCTAATAAGCATCTTGAGAAAATACTGATGAGAAAGATCCCTGAGAAGATTAATCAGAAACTTTATGGGATTCTCATCATCAGAATCAAAATTTCAAAAATAAATAATTGGAACGTTGTTACTAAACCTGCGTTTCAGTACAATGATCGAATATATTCAAAACACTCAAATTTAGATTCCAATTGTTTTACTTTCACGAAAAAGTTGAATATTATATTTCTCGTGATGAGAATTTTTTCTAGTCTTCATTTATTTGCCTATTCATATTTCGTTCAAAATATGAATTACAATTAAGAAACGAAATATCGAGGCTACTAAACACAACCTAAAATGGTCCCCTTACGTCCAGAATGTCCCAACTTATAACTAAAAGTTTTAATTTGAAAAAATGTGTTATTCAACATTTGATTTGGGTTGGCACTCCTGGATCACATACTAAGACTTCCGGCCTCCTATATCTGAACATGCCAAAGTGATAATAGAACGTGGATCATACTATATTCAAATACTTTCACATTCGAAATATATTTAAATTTTAACAAGAATCACTGGTGGAATAGGTGGTGTGCGTGCACTAAATTCCCGGTCGAAAACTGTTCAAATTTTGAGAATTAATGCAAAAAAGGGAGTCCACGCCTTTTAAGGGTTAATCTTCTTGCATTGAAATTATCATTTGAACATGCAAAGCTTTCTTTTTTGAAATTTTGTGGTATAAAAAACAAAATGCTTTCTTACTTTTTGGTACAGTTGTGTTCAGAATAATAGTAGTGAAAGACGATTTTCATACAAAATGCTCAACTTTGGCATGCTGTAACTTTGTTTCCATATGAGCAAACGGCATGAAATTTTGGCAGTGAACTACAAATATACTCAATTTCATTAGCACAAGATTTGAAAATTTTCACACTACCGGCTAAAAAGTAAAGCACCAGGTGAAATCGCTCAAAATGATAGTAGATTTAATAATTTAAATATCTCTCGCATACTCTGAGATAACGCCCTAAAAGCCGTTGGTAGCCACGTGTGTAGCTCGTTGTTTCTGAGCAAAAAAAAAGAATAAGCATCCAAACCAACATCACGGGCAGGTAGATAATGATCCTTACTTTCCCATAGCGTTGTTAAATAACGTGAAAATCCATTCAAATGCTCAGAAACAACGAGCTACACACATGGTTACCAATGGCTTTTAGGGCGAGATCAGAAGTTATGCGAGATCTGCTGTATTTTGAGTTTTTGAATTTTTCTTTATTCATCATTTCAACCATTTCCAACTAAGCTATGAATGTATAAACAAGCCAATTTTTTTTTGAAATAAAATTGTTGCTGAACAAAAATTTACAAAAGAAAAACTACTATTATTTTGAGCGATTTCACCTGGCGCTTAACTTTTTAGCCGGTAGTGTGAAATTTTTCAAATTTTGTGATAATGAAATTGAGTATATTTGTAATGCACTGCCAAAATTTCATGCCGACATTGTTTCCTACGTTATTTTGAGAATACTAATCAAAAAAATCATGCGCCATTTTGTTTTTAGTCTGACCAGATAAATCATATCAGTAAATTGTGTTTCTGTTGTCTGCCAAAATCAAAAACTTCAACCGAATAAACGAAATAACAGGAAAAAAAATCCATGCAATATCCTAATCTGATATTGAAGATAGCCGATAGTGGAAAAAATAGTTGTTTAATAAGAGCTGATGGAATTGGAACCTAACTGATTACATTTTGCTCATCAACCATTGGTGGTAGCAGATCACTTTACAGTTACTAATGTACATCGGCCCAAAAGTAATGAATTCCTTGAGCATTACTCTTAATCATCATTTTACGTCGCCTGACTCGAATTTTTATGCCACACGTCCCCGTTGTTGCTCCGATTTTTTTTTCGCCTTCCTGTGACATAGACATTTGCGCAACGAATCGTACACTTGAGCCCATTGCTAAGCCGCCAACTGGGTTGCACTGGCATTTTTTCAAATCAAGAACACAAAGATTTGCTTTGACGAAGAATCATCCGACAGCGCCGACACTTTTTCTTTCTTCTTGGCATTACGTCCTCAAGGGGCACAGAACCTCTTCTCAATTTAATGAGTACTTTCACCATTATAGAGCTTTCTTCGTATTCGTATATCGTGTGGCAGATTGATACTCTACGTCCAGTGCAGCCAAGAAAATTTCCATTACGAAAAGATCCTTGTTGTTATAATAATTGCTACATTTCATTTCTATAAATATCCAACACTTTTTCGCTTGTTAGTCAATAACAACACCTTCACTTTATCCGTTCTTCGGAATCGATTCTTGAACCAATTAGGGATTATTCACCTTCCAACCGGTAATTAACTGCCGAACGTTATTGATTACGTCACCGAACCTGCCGATTCGTATGAATCCATTTTCATCTTGCCGAAAAGCCTAAAGTAGAACTTTTTCCCGAACGTAACTCGCGACGACGAAGACGACGACGCACGGTTCAAATCTCAAACGGCGACTAAGTGCGAGAATTCGTTCGTTCGTTCGTTCCCATATGGCACAACGGGGCAGGGCAGACCGCTATATGATCAGGCACTTTTCGCGAGAAATTTTCGCGCACACATAAACACCCCTTGTCCCGATGTTGCTTCGTTCTGGTGATTTTTATGAGCATGTATTTACAAACATTGGACCAGTGGTTTCCAAAGTGGGCGAATTTGCCCTTCTGTTGCATGCTCCTGTGGAGCGAGCAACGAAATCTGGATCAAATTATATCTTTATCGTTTATCAAAACGAATCCGTTCCCATATCCAAACTTGCAGTGTTTTCTTGTGGAAGTACAGAGGACTCCTCGGCTTCCATAAAGCAAGTAACACGTCAACATTTCCCTCCCATCACCAAATTGAACTGCACTCGGACGTAGCCGGCGCCGTTATTGTTATAATAATGAGAGCACCACATTGGAAATGCTACTGATCCTGAGTAGCGTATCTTGGTTCTCTGTGTAAGCATAGATGTTCTCGTCGTGCAATAAAGGAGAACAACTGCGGGCGATCAACCATGCTCATGCTCAGCGAAGTACATAGAGATTGAATCAGATATTAAAACTTCAAATCATGGGACGATTCAAAAAACTATTAGCCTTAAGGGATCGAAAGTCCAAAAAGTTTGGGAAACACTGCATTGGACGGTCGGTCGCTTGGGAGGACGTTCTCGTCGTTGCCGATACACGGAAACGTGAAGCAGCAGCAAGGCGGTGCGTGAGGTTCTTCCCATTCGTTCCCATTTGCATCTCGTGAGATGTGTGATACTTTTTTCGCGCTGCTACTAGCTTCTAGCTTTCTCGAGATGAACGAATGAAACTCAAAGATTCTCTCCCCGCACTACTACAAATTGTTTCGTCACGGAAATGGCCGTTTAAGTATGGCACACAGTATTTCACACACGAGACTTGGCGGGCCCTATCAACCGCAAACACTACAGTAAACCGTATAGAGAGGCACATTATGTCGGATGGCGGTGGCAATGCTATACAGTCAAGTCAGCGTTAACGGGCCTTTTCCTGTCCGCTTGAACCCGGTCTCTAAAGTGATCAAATTGAAACCATTCTGATGGTTTGCGTTGTATGTGTATAAGGTTGCAAGCGCAATCAGACGTCAAGAAGTGCAGATAAGACACGCGCAACAACAGTGAGATCTCCTGTAGGACGCTGCCACCCACTTATACCCAATAGATTCAGAAGAAATTCTATAGGTAATAAGTCATATTGGGTGATGTATGAATATAATTTAGTGAATGCTACATGAGGAACATGTTTGTGTTGTTTTACTTAACTACACTTTTCTAAACGTGGAAAAAATGGAAGAAAGGACGTTTCTCCGGAATGCAAAGGGTGAAATGGATAATGTTGATAGTTGCATCGAAATGAGCAATCAGTTCGATGCTCTAGACAAATTTTCCGATTACCAAATCGAAGCAGCCTCTAGCCCAGGGTATTTGATACAAGTGAGGAAGCAAAGAGTGCCACCTAACGTGGTCAGTTGTTCCGAATTTGGGGGATTTAGGCAGGAGATCTTAAACTCCATTAGGGTATTCAAGGTCTCCTTCCAAATCGCAAAGAAAAGAGACTGTCGCGTTTTGCTGGACACTCTTAAAGATCGCGAACTTCTTCTCAAACAACTTGAAGAGAAGAAGCACAAATTTTTTACTCATGACGACAAAACTAAACGTTTGTTCAAAGTCGTCTTGAAAGGTCTCTCAAGTGTCGGTGGATGAAGAGATCAAAAATGGAATAAATGATTTACTTGGATTTTCCCCAGTCGAAGTAATCATTATGAAAAAGAGAACCCAATCTGGTTCATGATTTACGGAGGTTCTTCTCACGCTAAGGACGTCTGTCCAGTTAAGGAAGATACCGATAAGTTCATATGCGCCAATTGCGGAGGCAATCATAGGTCAAATTTTGGGCTTGCCTTCCGCGTAGACGAGTCGTCGAGGCTCGTGCCAGGCAGATGAACGGTAATGTCCGTTACGATAACGGTCATTTCCGGAATTTCCCTGGTAGAGCATCGAACAATGCTCATTATTCAGTTAACGATCGCTTGATACCCATCAGGAAGATTATAATCATGCTCATTCACAAACTAATTTTAATCCGTCGGGTAGCCGTTCGCATCTTTGAATTTCGAATGGAAAGGAAAATCCTTTGCCGATATCGTAGCAGGTAATTTGAACTCCTCCCCTATTCGTTCCGCCCTTTTCATACTACGAATAACCGTTCTAATTGTTTCATATCAAATGAAAAAAAAAAACCCTGCCGCCAAAGGAAACTTCTACTCCGCCTCTTCGTCTACCAAAAATTATAAGGGAAAATCATCAGATAATGTACCCACTTCAAGTGATATGTCTGCCTCTGATTTTATTTTTCTAACTGAACAATTAAATCAAACACAGTACCAAAAAATAATGTGATTTACGTCTTTTGGGATGCACATAAAAGAAGCGAGCCGAATAACGTACATTTGTGTCGAATTTCAAATACGTTAGTGATTGATTCGGAAAATGACGATCACAGTTCCATCGTTTTCGTGTCCTTCAACATGTAAAATCACATTTTTTGTTCAATTCATCTTCATAGACGCGTTTTTGTGTCGTTTCATCAATTACATCATGTGTCATTCAGTCATAACCAGAATTACGTCCAGAGTAATTTTCATTATTTTTAAGAGTGAATGATTGATACAATATTCAAAGCCACCACTATGACTGAAGCAGTTCAAGTTGGTGTAAAATGTACAAATCAAATTGTTATTGGATTACGTTTTTCTAATGGATCCAATGAATAGTAATTAAAATATTTTAAATTGGAATGCTCGTTATTTGAATGGTAAAGAGGACGAGCTGTTTAATTTTCTTACAGCTAATAACGTGCATATAGCAGTAATTACTGAAACCTATTTAAAACCTGGATCTAAACTCAAAAGATATCCTAACTTTTTTGTTTATCGTAATGATCGACTTGATGGGGCATGTGGGGGAGTTGCAATCATCATTCATAGGCGTACAAAACATCAACTTTTTTCGTCATTTGAAACTCAAGTTTTTGAAACTTTAGGTGTTTCTGTTGAAACACAGCTTGGTAAATATACTTTCATAGCTGCCTATTTACCTTTTCAATGCTCTGGACAGCAAGTTAATTTGCTGACTTGCAAATTGACTCGTAATTAGTCAATTTTGTTATGTCATTGATGACTTTAATGCCAAACATCGATCATGGAATAATTCATAAAGTAATTTCAACGGCAGAATTTTGTTTGATGAGTGCTCTTCAGGATATTTCTCAACTCAATACCCTGATAGCCCTACGTGTTTTTCCTTCTAGAAACCCTTCTACGATTGATTTGGTCTTAACAGACTCTAGTCATCTGTAGCCAACTGATTACTCATGCTGATTTTGATTCTGATCATGTCCCTGTTACATTTCAAATATCCCATGAAGCGATACTCAATCCTATCAGCTCCACTTTCAATTATTTTCGAGCCGACTAAAATATATATGAAACATATATTGACTCTAATCTTGATGTTAACATTTCTTTACAAACAAAACTTGATATTGACAATGCTCTCGAAATTTTAACAAATTCCATTGTTGAAGCCAGAAGCATTGCAATTTCAAAATGTGAAGTAAAATTTGAACCCGTCATTATAGACGATGAAACTCTTGACCCGTTTTTAAAACGCAATTTTAACGAACTTGCGATCTTGCTATGAAAATTATACGGCAGGATCTGCAGAAAAAAAATGAAAAAATGTTTTACTCAATTAAGAAACAATTTTTTTTATTAAATCATCTTTCTCATTTGGACTCTGGCTTTAAGCCCTTTTGAAAATTAACAAAATTTTTGAAAAAAACTCAGAGTCAATTTTGGCATTAAAATAGGAAAACAAATTATTGCTAACTAATTGCGAAAAAGCTTATAAACTAGCTATGCAGGTTGCAAGCGCGCACAATTTTAATTCAAGACTTATTTGTCCAATTGAAAATCAAGTTACTTAGGATTTCGAAAGCATTCTCAATTGAGAGAACGTTTTTGAAAATTCCTGGGAGACTGATTTGGAAGAATTGAGACCTGTTATTGATAAAATCAAAAACATTAAAGCCCCTGGCGTTGATGGAATTTTCTACATCACCATCAAGAAACCTTCAGAGAGTAGTTTACCATTCTTGGTTGATATATTTAACAAATGTTTTCAGTTGGCATATTTTCCTGACAAATGGAAAATTGCCAAGGTTGCGCAAATTAAAAATTATCTTTATTCCACGGCCAATAAATCGCGATGGGAGGAAAGTCGGTGGCAGCGTCTTGTAAGAGACCCGACTGTACACCGCCCCGTTTAGCTCTATGGATGCCCCTTTCTTTTGCCGGTGGCGGCGATCGGTCGTCGGTCGGTGCGCGGTTCTGTGGTGCAAAACGATAAACAACAAGACGATGATGGCGACTACCATGCGAACCGAGTAGTGGCGATGACTAATCAAAGGGCTTTTACTTGGCATAGCAGACGACGGAAAGAGAAAGGGAATATCGACTAGGCCAAATTTATACCAATCTAATGCTAATGGGGAGATGGAAATAATTTTGCTATGACGTCATCGAGACGTCACTGTGTGATTTGGTTTGTGAATTTATTCATGTATTCTTGCTATTGGGTTAGAGCTTATCGAAGAGCTGATGAGGTTATGACCCTTGAATTTTTCATAATTCTGTAGATATAACTTTCTTCTGGTCATTTTGGTCTGAATTAGCAATGCTTCAGATGAACAACACTACCCTATGAGTGGATTACAACAGAATCATATCACAATTATATCAAAATTTAAAAAATATGATAATAAAGACATTAAATTTTGTTATAATTCTGTTATGGAAAATAACAACATGAGTTATAATTTTGTTTGATTTGAGACATAATTTATATTTTTGTTTAAATTATAACAATTTGGTTTCAATTTTGTTTCTTGTAGACGAAATTGTGTTATAATTTTTGTTATTTTAACTACTAACCAGCCAGAATTATAACACATTTTGTTAGAATAAATGCAATACCTAAGTAACAAAATCTGTCACAACTCTGTTGTTATCCATTGGTCGGATATTCAGTTTTCGCGCAATTGCCATTCCAATTACTTGATAAACACCTATTAGGTGAAACTGGTTTCAGAAACCTGAATCTTCATGAACTTCTGTTATTCTTAACCTGCTGTGGTAATGAGTTATAAGATCTCTTTACGCTCATTCGTTTTTCAGTGCTCTTTTTAGGGCGCTGTTTGAATCCATTGTGGTATGGAGCTACATGCTATTATTTCGCTTACGCGACTTCCCCTCTTCAAAGGACCCCACTCCTATTTACTCCCATCTTTCCATTCCCATTCATCTCCCATCGGGTAGATGATGAAATAGACTCAAATATTGCAATGGCACAAATCTCCCAAATGGCGGGGAACGTGCCTCTGGAACCGGCCTTCTGATACCTGATACTCATGATTTCTTGAAGGTGATTATTGGAGGAATGTCACAAAGAAGTAACAAAAAAAGTCTTAGAAAAATTCTTGGCTTAATTTCTGATCATATTATACGAGGAATCAAATTCCTCAAATTATCTCCTGATTCCGGTTTTTTTTTGTTTTCTTGGTTCCTGTTTAGTCCTGACTTGGTCTCTTTTTAATTCCTGTTCGATTTCTGTTTGGTCTCATTTTTCAGGCAAGAGGTCTCTAAAGTTCCTATTTTCCAGACACACTCGCTACCAGCCCTGCTACCAGCCTTTGTGAAATCTGAATTGAAACTAGAAATCCGATTCCAGCGGATGACGATTTAGATACAAAAATATGAAAATATATTTTCGTACGCAGTAAAATACTATGATTCTCATTGTCCAAGTCGTGTCCATACTTTCTGGAAAACCTATACAATCCATTGATAATTGAAGTACATCGTTTGTAGTATTCTATTGAAACACTGCCAATTGGGATGAATTCAAATCAGTATGTTTGCTCTCGACTTATCTCACACTAGTTACTTGGTCTGTTGGTGTGACAGAGTGCAGATTCAGGTGTAATAGTACGAAATTCAGCGCAGTTTACCACAAAACGGTTCGTCGGTGGATGGGTGGCAAAGAATTAACAGTACAGATTGAGCAAGAAGAAGTTGAGGATAAATGTCACTGTCTCGAAATAGATGTCACAGTTTAGGACTGGGCGGGGAACCTTTGTGACATTCGATCAAGCACCTAGTAATGGTAATGCGTGAATGTTGTTTGGTCAGCTATAGATAGTTTGACAGAAAATGATGTGTTTATGACAGACTGAAATTTCAAGAACGTTGCTTCAGATGTTTGTTTGGAATTACAGTCAAACCTCCATGAGTCGATATCTCAAGGGACCATCGACTCATGGAAATATCGAGTAATGGAACAGAAATGCTTAGAAAAGCTGTTTGAGGGGACCATTTTAGTATGATTCCATGAGTCGATGTCGAGTCATGGAACATCGACTCATGGAGGTTTACCTGTACCATCAATCAATCATTTTGTATAGGCGAAATTTACAGAGCGGTACAGAAGGATGGTTGATATAGCAATACATCTAGTTAGTCAAAGCATAGTTCAAGTACATGATTCAAATTGTTTTATGTATTTATCTAGAGTATTAGTTTCACAACCAAATATTAAATGATACGAATTCAAAAATTACGAAATATCTAACAGACTTTGTACAATCAGCTCTTGTATAGGCGAGTTTGAAAATTGTAATGCATACTTTTACGAAGTTAAAAACGAGATTCGGTGAGGCTTCTGTTGAACTGTTAAAATGTTCGTGTGAATATTTATTATTTCACTAACGTCGAACATTTCCCTCAGCTTACTCTGAATCTATGACAAAAGGTCGAAAGACAAAAGGTCGAGAGGACAGAAGGTCGAAAGACAAAAGGTCGAAAGGACAAAAGGTCGAAGAACAAAAAAGAAGGGACAAAAGGTCGAAAATCTTTTTTCAAAGAAGGAAAAAATTCTCACCATGCAAATCATATTCGACCTTTTGTCCTTTCGACCTTTTGTCTTTCGACCTTTTGTCCTTTCGACGTTTTGTCTTTCGACCTTTTGTCCATAAACCGCTTACTCTATACCTAAGTCAATCGACTCTAGACATTTCCCATACAGATTCCGAAAAAAATATGAAGTATCCAACTTAAACATTTCCTCCTCGGATGGCCAACCCCAAATGCCCAAATTGCAATGCACCACCATAAATAATTCAACCTTTTGGGAGAAAAGACATATCCCATGGCGCCGCTGGCTGCCTAGATGCCCCATGTGCAGTCGAAAGTGGCATCAGCCGGTGACATCGGGACACACCTTTCCCAATTTCATGCTTCATCGGTTTGTTGGTAGCAGTCGTGCAGATGCTGCTGCTGCTGCTGCAATCACTGTGAGTCTCTATGCCGTAAAGTTGCTCTCTTATTGGAAGCTTGCTACACTCAGGAAACTGAACATAGGAATATCAAAAGGTAAGCCATATGAAACAACACGAATTAAGAGCATAAAGCTTTTATGATTTTCATAATGGCTGAGTCTGAAGTTCGTAATGCGCTTTATGAATCATTTCAAAAACGCTTTGTGTATCATTTAAAAAAAGTAAGGAATTACGCAATGGCCAAGTTAAATGTACTAGTTCATATGGAGAAGCTCCAAACTCAACATTCGAAAGGTTTCATAAAATGCAACACAAGTGTTTGCCTCATGATCGTCAGGGATCTATTATAAGGAAAAGAACCATCACTGTTTTGCAAATTTTCAAAAATCCAAGTTATGTTCACAAAAATCTACATGCTATCTGAAATGTACTGAAATATTTGATATAATAATAATCTGAATAGAGTTTTATAAACCACGTCAGGAATTTCCTTATTTGATTTATGAATTTCAATATGTTTGTTATGATATTCATAATGAACGAACAAACTTTTCATAAGCTTCATTATTAATTATAATACGTTACATTGTGAAATGCTGTACAAGTTTATGAATGTTTGTTAGCTTGATTACAATTTCATAATGTGGAATAATGATTTTCTTAAATTTGAAAACTCTCTGTTTCCTAATGTTTCACAATAAACCTTATGAAAAACCTTTTTTCAAACTTAAAGTTAATTTCCAAAAGGCAGTTTTACGTACTTCGTAAGTACATTTGCCTGAGTGTTTAGCTTCACCTCAGAGGGGTAAGGCAACCGGTGCCAACTTTCGCTTTTACTTCGAATGACTCCCAGATAGAGCTACTTAGCCAGGTACATCATAGCAATGTCGTTGGGTCAGTCGTCGCTCGGAGCTAGTTTATGTACCTTTCCTGCCTATGGGGCATGCTGTTACTTATCTATTTGAACCGCTGCAAAGTACTTTCAACCTATCGCCAAAGCAAAACCAGTTCCAACCATGTAAAAGGAAGTACTTCCTCGTCATGACTTACCCTTTTTATAACTTTTATCTTAACCATAATCGCAACCGCCTCAACGATCGGTATCTGTGTTATGGGTGTGTTTCTAATCGATTGATTGAAACAGGAAATTTTCCTCCTGGTCCTACTTTTCTGGCTTGTCTGCTAATTTAATATGAAAATAGCGCACTTTTTAACAGAGAAGCTTAAAAAAGTTTGTTCCGGTGGTGAATTTTATGCATTTCGTACGATTCGAGACACACCCATAACGGTTACACCTCGGAGCTGCGAACAATCTTAAAACGTGATCGAAAGACCACACACAATTGGTAGATTGCGGCATTTGGGACAGTCATTGGTAGACCAAATCTCCAATCCAAGGGAGGTTTGATCACACGGCGCCATAACCGCTGCCAATCGATCAATCCTCCATGGTTTTATTTTGCCTTGGACGATTCCAACGATCGCTGCACAATGTTTCGAATCTGCATTATAGCAGGAAAAACTATTTCTCTGTTGATTCCAGCTTTAGTATTGCACTGTTATAATCGAAAGAGAGCGAAAGAATAGAGAATCTCTCATTGTTACAAAGGTTTCAATATAATACAAGTTTTATTGCTGCTCTTAGAACGAATTCAATAACTTTTCCAAGAATGGGCCCGTCGGTCATAAAACTGCCTATAAGAGGTTATCTAACTTGATAGAGCTAATTATTGTTGTTGCGACGCCGCTTGGACACCCCTACTTACGGAGCATAAGTGGAACATAACCAAGGGATTGCTAAGAGTATCTTTTTCTGTTGCCTCTTATAAAACGATAGCGGAGCTCACCCACACGAATGTGCACATCAACAAAGTAGCTGGTGCAAATGTGGGGAAATGAACCACGGCACACAAATTCAACGCATTACATTATTTTCTCTCCGTATGTACTTGCGTTTCATTCTGAAGAAACTGATTCACACTTCCTTTTTTGTCTGTTATCTATGGTTTGATTTCCCTAAGAAACATTTGCTTTTCTGCAGCTCATTACCATCATCAGCTTTAGCAGACTTCGTTGCGCTTCATGCGTTTTGTACTGTTTTCTTTCGTAGGAAAAGGTAAACATCCGAAACATATAGGTGTGTGAGTGGAATTTGACTCTGGAGTATAAATTATGCTCCCGATAAGGAGGCACAGCTCAAGCTGTCAAATTCCATATTGAAAAAATAGGACGTCATCCCTCTGAACATAACAGTTCGCAACGCGGTGGTAGTGGTTAGCGTAAGAGCATAAAAAACAGGTTCGAAGTAGTAGTAGGCAGCAGGAGTAAATAAAAGCAAAAGTGTAGCGGGAGAAATATAGTGAATTAACGCCATTGCAAATTAAAGTCGGTTGTTTGAGAATTTTATTGCGAAATACATATTAATCCGGTAGTTAATTAGCGATCAACAGGTCAAAATCGGTGTGTAAAGTGCCTTCTGGGAAGTCCATCGGGATTGCTACAAACTATTTCAATAGGAAATCGTAGTTAATCTAACAGTCCGGTGGATTGGAACGCGAAGATCACACGACCAAAACAGCTGATTGCAGATAGGGTAGTTGGACCTTAGTTCGACACCTACAAAGTGGAAGAGTAAAAGGGAGTCTAGAGTAAAAGGAAACCACTTCTTTTTGAGCATCGCCGAAAACAACTTGGCTGCTGAGGAAAATTTTGGTTTCCCCACTCGGGAACAATCTCAAAAAGAAGTGACGCAAACCAAGTGTCCCTGTGAGAAGTCGGACCTGCCCCAAGATGCCTTCCGATGCTGAATCCGTGAAGGATCAAACCCTCCTGGATCTCACGGGAACTCCGTGTGGGATCTGCGGTCCGTCGACATGCGACGAAGCGATGATCGGTTGCGATGGATGCCCCGGTTGGTTCCACGTTCGCTGCGTGGGCCTTACGGAAGGTAAGCTGCCTAAAAAGTGGTACTGCAAAAGCGAAGCCTGTCAAGAGAAGGCTCAGGAGTACCAGAAGCAGAAGGACAGCAAAAAGCCGACGCGCAACCGGAAGCAAACCAACGAGTCGGAAAGTTCCAACGTGTCCAACGTCGGAACGAAGGTGCGCGCACTCGAGGATCGGCAAAAGCAGCAGTTGGCAGAGCTGGAGGCGGCCATGCAGCTGAAAAGGAAGGAAAAGGAGTTCCAGCGCGCGCTCGAGAGGAAGAAAATGGAAATGGAAGAGGAGATGCGTGCTGAGGAGGAGGAGGAGCAAAAGGCTTGGCAAGCGGAAATGCTCCAGCGTAAAAGGGAGCATATTCAGAGGATGGAAGCCAATCGAAAATCATTCGAGATGCAGATGGCGGCTATGGACAAAAAGTTGGAAGAGCTTTCGGTCCCCCATGTGCCACAATCGGGGTCAAAGCTCGTCGGCAGCGGTACGCAAGCAGGAGAACCTTCCGGAAAAATCAACAAAAACGTGTTGAAGCTGACGAAGGCCAACCTAAAAAGACTGGCGGAGGATACCGACGAGGACACCGACGAAGATGAAGACAAGGAGGATGAAGATGACTGCGACTATCCTGTCGACGCGGGTAAGAAGAATCAGTCGAGTAAGCAGAGTCCGGTTTGCTCGAGGCTGGGAATGGAGAGGAATTCAGTTTCATCGATTAGGAGTCACGTCGACAGTGTGAGCCAAGACGGGCTGGGGCGTCGGCAAGTAGGGCCGACAAAGGCGCAGCTGGCTGCGAGAAAGGGCCTGACATTCAAGCTCCCCAAGTTCTCGGGCAAGCCAGCACAGTGGCCCCTGTTTTATGCAGCCTACAACGCGTCTAACGATGCGTGTGGTTATATGAACCACGAGAACATGATGCGACTGCAGGAGGCGCTGGAAGGAGATGCCCTGGAGTTGGTATCAGGCCAGCTTCTCCTCCCGGAGTCGGTCCCGCGGGTGATCGAAAAGCTACGACGGCATTACGGACGGCCGGAGCAGTTGCTGGAGAGTCTATTGGAGAAGGTTAACCGTTTGGATCCCCCAAAGCCGGACAGTCTAAGGAGTTTTGTTTCATTCGGAAATACGGTGGAGCAACTCTGTGGTCATTTGGAGGCCGCTGACCTGAGACAACATCTCGTCAACCCACTACTCATCAAATCGCTGGTCGCTAAACTCCCAGACCGTGAGAAACGAGAGTGGGTCCATTACCAGAGAGGTCGCGGTGAAGCAACGTTGAGGACACTGACGGATTTCCTTATGGACATTGTGGCAGATGCCTGCGACGCCAACGTTGACGTGGAGTTCAAGCCATCGCATCAGCCAAGAGGAGGTTCCCATTTCGAGAAGCTAAGAGCGAAGGAGAAAGGTAGGCTTTATGCCCACGCCGAAGTCAGCAGTCCGGCCGTCAACGCGAGTGAGGAGAAGTTGCTGGGGCCCTGCCAAAAATGCCGACGAACAGATCATCGCCTGCGGCATTGCGCGGAATTCAAGAAGCTGCGGTATACGGAAAGGTTGAAATTGGCAACTCGCGAAAAATTGTGTCACGTCTGCCTTAACGAGCACGACGGGAAATGCCGGTTCAAGATCCGGTGTAACATCGGCGAATGCAGGGAGTTCCACAATCCTCTAATGCACCCAGTTGGAAACGTTGTTGGAATAAATGCGCACATTCGGACAAACTGCACGGTCATGTTCCGGATCGTTCCAGTCCAGCTGCACTGCGGAGGGAAATCAACCACTGTGCTGGCGTTCCTGGACGAAGGCGCCAACGTCACGTTGATGGAGAAAGCGCTCGCTGATCGCCTTGACGCAGTAGGAGGAGATCAAGTGCGGCTTACAGTCAAGTGGACCGGAAATATTTCCAGAACGGAGGAATCCCGGAGAATGAACCTGTGGGCGACAGGCACGACGGCCGGTGCCAACAACAAGATGATGCTGTACAATGTCCACACGATCGGAAAACTGATGCTGCCGCGCCAGAAACTGGACTATGAGGAGCTTGCAGCACAGCACAGTCATATGAGAGGATTGCCAATCGAGTCCTACGATGGAAGGCCTCAATTGCTCATTGGGGCGAATAACATTTATTCCTTCGCTCCGATGGAGGCAAAGGTGGGCACGCCGATGGAGCCAATCGCCGTTCGAACCAACCTTGGGTGGACGGTTTATGGACCACGACAATCAACCACTGTGGCGACCGGTGGCTTTTTCGGTTACCACCAACAAGTTACCAACGAGGACCTGCACGAGCTGCTCAAAAGCCACTACGCGCTGGAAGAGTCGGTGGTAGTAATTCCACAAGAAACGGCGGAGGAGAAACGGGCCCGTGAAATATTGGAGCGCACCACCAAACGTGTCGGCGACCGCTTCGAAACCGGGTTGCTGTGGAAGACAGAAGATCCACGGTTTCCGGACAGCTATCCCATGGCCCTGCGAAGGATGAAGCAGCTGGAGAAGCGGCTAGAAAAGAATCCGGTGCTGCACCAAAATGTCTGTAAGCAGATCGACGAGTATCAGCAGAAAGGGTACGCTCATCTTGCCACCGCTGAGGAACTGGCCAATACACCATCCGACCAGGCCTGGTACCTTCCGATCAACGTCGTCCTAAATCCGAAGAAGCCCGAAAAGATTCGTCTCATCTGGGATGCGGCTGCGACGGTCCAAGGGGTCTCCTTAAACTCCCAGCTGCTAAAAGGACCGGACATGCTCGTTCCACTGGTCAAAGTTCTCTCCGGCTTTCGCGAATGGAGGATTGCATTCGGTGGAGACCTGAAGGAAATGTTTCACCAGCTGAAGATTCGCGAAGAAGACAAGCAGAAGCAACGGGTCATCTTTCGGAAAAACCCGGCGGATCCACCAAGCACTTACGTCATGGACGTGGCGACATTCGGGTCGACGAGTTCTCCATGCTCGGCCCAGTTTGTCAAGAACCGGAACGCAGAAGAGTTCGCCACACAATATCCCGAAGCGTCTGCGGCCATCACGCACCGACATTACGTCGATGACTACTTTGATAGCGTTGACACAGTGGAAGAGGCGGTTACCCTAGCCCAGGACGTGCGATCAGTTCACCAGAAGGCTGGCTTCGAGATCCGGAACTGGGTATCCAATTCACCGGAAGTTCTCCTAAAACTGGGAGAGGAAAAACCAGCTGCGCCGGTTCATTTCGGCCGGGATAAGCAGACATCGAAGGAGAGAGTTCTCGGAGTGATATGGGACCCGGAGATGGACCAGTTCTCATTCTCAACGAAACACCGGGAAGATTTGATACCGTACCTGTATGAAGGACAACGACCGACGAAAAGACTCGTCGCAAGCTGCGTGATGGGATTCTTCGACCCGCTCGGACTGTTGTCACCGTTCACCATCCACGGGAAAATCATCATCCAACATCTGTGGCGATCCAACTGCGACTGGGATCAAGAAATAAATTCCAATTCCTGGGAGCTGTGGAAGCGGTGGACAAGCCTATTGCCGGAGGTTGAGGCCATCCGGATACCCCGCTGCTATCTCGGCTGCGCCAAGTCTGCAGAAGTCGACGCGCTGGAAGTACACATCTTTACCGATGCCAGCGAACATGGATTCGGTTGCGTTGCATATCTGCGAGCGGTCATCAGAGGGGAGGTCCACTGCAGCCTAATGATGTCACGGGCAAAGGTGGCACCGATAAAACGTCAGTCGATTCCACGTCTGGAGCTGATGGGTGCTGTTCTGGGAGCGCGGATGAATCAAACAGTCCTGAGCACGCACTCCTACCAGATCAACCGCACCGTCTTTTGGACAGATTCCCGCACTGTGTGCAGCTGGCTCAATTCCAATCAACACCGGTACAAGCAATTCGTTGCATTCCGGGTCGGTGAGATCCAAGAGCTGACGAAAGTAGCGGACTGGCGATGAATTCCGACCAAACTCAACATTGCTGATGTGCTGACGAAGTGGGGACAAGGCCCGCCATTACAAAGCGAGGGTGAGTGGTTCAACGGGCCGTCTTTCTTATACCAGCCGCCAGAAATGTGGCCAACTCAAGAATCGACGGTCGAAGAAACAGAAGAAGAAGCGAGAGGTGTTGTACTGTTCCACGAGGTCATCGACGTCCAACCAATTTCACGCTGGACAAAACTACTGCGGGTGACGGCCAACGTAATACGCTTCATCGCCAACTGCCGGCGAAAGAGGGAAGGAGAGCCTATAGTGGTCACACGAGCCACGGCTAAGCAGCGCCAGTTGATGAGATCGACGGCAGTAAAGTATGCGTCGGTGACAGCACCAGTCGGCCGAGAAGAGCTCCAGCAGGCGGAAACAATTCTTTGGCGTCAGGCACAGTGGGACAGTTTTCCGGACGAAATGAGTGCGCTCACTGGCAACTTGAAGCGTGCGCCGGATACACCGATGGAGACGGTCAAGAAGAGTAGTCAAATCTACAAAAGTTCACCGGTTCTGGACGACGAAGGAGTCCTGCGCATGGAGGGAAGGCTGGCCAACTCCGAGGAAAGTTCCTTCGACAAGAAGCACCCGATAATTCTGTCGCGGTTCCACGAAGTAACTCAGAGACTGATCCAGCACTACCACGAAACGTTTGGGCACGCTAATTCGGAGACCGTGTTCAACGAGATGCGACAGCGTTTCCAGATTCCAAAGTTGCGCCCAGCGATACAGCAGGTGGTAAGAAAGTGCGTGTGGTGCAAGGTCAACAAGTGTCGTCCACGATCACCGAGAATGGCTCCACTTCCAGTTGAGCGAATCACTCCTCATCTTCGGCCGTTCAGTTCGGTAGGTGTTGATTACCTTGGTCCGGTGGAAGTTACGGTTGGGCGGCGTAGGGAGAAGCGCTGGGTAGCAGTTTTCACCTGTCTGGCGGTACGGGCGGTGCACCTAGAAGTCGTGCACAGTCTCACGACCGAATCATGCCGAATGGCCATCACTCGTTTCCAGAGCAAATTCGGCAAGCCAGAACAGATCTTCTCCGACAACGCGACATGCTTCCGGGGAGCGAGCAACGAGATGGTCAGGATGGAGAAAATAAATCAAGAGTGTGCGGAGGTCGTCAGCAGTTCCAGCACCGTCTGGAATTTCATTCCACCCGGTACCCCACACATGGGCGGAGTGTGGGAACGCATGGTGCGGTCGGTGAAAGAGGCGATGCGTGCGTTCGACGACGGAAGGAAATTGACCGACGAGATCCTGGTGACAACACTAGCCAAAGCTGCCGACATGATCAACACACGTCCTCTGACGTACCTGCCGCAGGAGTCGGGCGAAAGTGAAGCGCTGACCCCGAATCATTTCCTACGGGGAACGGTGTCTGGCGCAGATCTGAAGGTGGACGAAGGATCGACGAATACCGCAGAAGCATTGCGGAACATATACAAACGCTCGCAGTTCCTCGCCGATCGAATGTGGGAGAGATGGAGTAAGGAGTAAATCAACGGTCGAAATGGTTCAACGAGCAGAAGCCGCTGATAGAGGGCGACTTGGTATTCGTGGTCGACGGAAATAACCGGAAGTCCTGGAAAAGAGGTGTAGTTGAGGCGGTGATCAAGGGCTCGGATGGAAGAATTCGACAAGTGGACGTGAGAACAGCCGATGGTAAGGTGCTAAGACGAGGCGTGGTCAACCTAGCGGCGCTGGAGATCAGGTAAATCCGGGAATTCCGGATGTTACGGGCTGGGGTGTTGCGACGCCGCTTGGACACCCCTACTTACGGAGCATAAGTGGAACATAACAGTTCGCAACGCGGTGGTAGTGGTTAGCGTAAGAGCATAAAAAACAGGTTCGAAGTAGTAGTAGGCAGCAGGAGTAAATAAAAGCAAAAGTGTAGCGGGAGAAATATAGTGAATTAACGCCATTGCAAATTAAAGTCGGTTGTTTGAGAATTTTATTGCGAAATACATATTAATCCGGTAGTTAATTAGCGATCAACAGGTCAAAATCGGTGTGTAAAGTGCCTTCTGGGAAGTCCATCGGGATTGCTACAAACTATTTCAATAGGAAATCGTAGTTAATCTAACAGTCCGGTGGATTGGAACGCGAAGATCACACGACCAAAACAGCTGATTGCAGATAGGGTAGTTGGACCTTAGTTCGACACCTGCAAAGTGGAAGAGTAAAAGGGAGTCTAGAGTAAAAGGAAACCACTTCTTTTTGAGCATCGCCGAAAACAACTTGGCTGCTGAGGAAAATTTTGGTTTCCCCACTCGGGAACAATTGTATTATAAATTGGTCACGATAATCTCATATAAAGGTGTCTGGGTTCGACTCCCGGTCGGTCCAAGATCTTTTCGTAATGGAAATTTCCTTGACTTCCCTGGGTATCATCGTACCTGCCAAACGTTATACGAATGCAAAAATGGCAACTTTGGCAAAGAAAGCTCTCAGTTGATAACTGTGGAAGTGCTCATAAGAACACTAAGCTGAGAAGCAGGCTCAGTCCCAGTGGGGACGTTATGCCAAGGAGAAGAGAAGAACCTCATATAAAGCGATGTAAAAATTGAAACGTCATCAGGATATTCACCTTTTTTGCCTAGAAAATGCAAAACACAATTACGAACAGTTTCTCTGAAGACATTAAAATGTCCTCAATCAACGAGAACATAGAAAAAAAAATCCTTGTTGTATTGTCCATTCGGACCATAGTGCTTGACTATGCCCGCTGGCATCAAGTCATCAACACTTGCTAATCCGGCGGGTAATTGCAAAATTGTCCAACCCCTTCGTGAATGCCATTTTGGATCTCTCCGACGTCGACCATCTCGTGAGTGAAGTACCTATAGTTCATCGAACAGCAGGTGCTCATTGCTCTCAAAATTGTGGAAAATTGGGTCTTGGATAATTTTCGGCTCCGGGGTGTATTAAACGGCCGTGATGTAATGATGTTCGCAGCGGAATTCCATTGTTGATGATGATGGAGGACAAAGTACCTGTATACAAGGTAACGGAATCCCAAAAATTTACTCACTAACAGATCCAAGTTATTTACTTTTTTTTTTATTTTCATTTTTAGCCCGATATTTTAGCAACTATTTCTCAGTGAAGCTATTTTTGTTGTGAAAAAATGCAAAATTTCAATCTTGCATCCCAAAAGCAATTCGAGCCCATGTAAAATGTTGTTTCAAACTATTTTCTATCCAGTTTTATGGTGTGGATATCGTAGAAAATAATGTAATTATAATCAGGCATTGTAGCCTCAAAGAGAGGAAGCGATAATAAAATCCATTTTTCTTGCTAATTTCCCATTGGGGGTAGGTGTTTTATATTATTGGCATTATAAACATTTCCCAAATATTTTATATTAATAGTGTCCTTCAAATGTTGAGCTTGTTTAGATGGGGTTTATCATGCACTATTATCCTCCGATCTAAACAGAGCTGTAGCAGAAGATGATGAATAGGATCTCATGATGTGTTGCGGATCATGATTGTTAAAGAAAGCGATAGGTGAGAGATATTTTCAATTTTCTCAGAATTCAATCCCTGATTATAATATATTTATGGTAGACTACCAGTTCAAAGTCCTAATTCTTTGAAAACCAGTTGAAAAAGTAATACTCCTATACAATTTGAAGCAAACTTAATAACTTTTTTCCGTTTTTTTCCTGTTCCCACTATTTTCTAAATAATCGGCAGATTCCCTCACCTTGTATACACATACTTTGAACGGGGAGCCCGGTTTTTCTGGGTTTTGTTTTGCTTTAAATGTTCGAGGGTCACAACTGGTAATGACGAGACGATGCGGTCGTTGACAAACCGGCTTGAGCTGATTAGGTCCAAGGCAAGCCGAGGGCTCTTTTCCTCACACTTACGTAACGATCGGATCGCGCGCCAAGTGGGAAATCGAGAACGAGTATCGTTGCTTACCTACCATTTTACAGTCATGCCAGGTGAGGTCTACGTTTCCATTTCTGGGTGAAAAGTCGATCGCGAGATGTCGACGATATTGATGGTGGTATGTGATATTACGGAATAGACGGAGAGGATAGGCTATTAGAGTTTATTTGCGTGATTACGGTGTTTGACTTACGGCGTTGAGCTGTTGAGACTCCAAGCCTTCCACGGTGTTACCAAGTTTCCGTGTTAGTCGCATTATCAGATTCGGGATGTAATAATAAAGATTGGCTGGCAACGGGTGGTAATTAACTAAATAACGACGGAGTGATGCCTTAAATTGGATGGAGTATCGGGAAAGGTGTGAGACGTCATGTAAGATGTGACGTAATCTTTATCCAATCTAGTTGGCGATACTTGTAGCTCAAGATAGCATGACATATCATCTCTTCTATAGCAACAAGATCGTTCAAAAGCTCATACAGGTCGGACTCGATTATCCGGAGTATCGATTTTTTTTTCACTCTGGATAATCGAATCCTCCAGATAATCGAATCACTAAGAAAAAAATTGAAATCTTTGACAAAAGAACTTAAATATTATATTTTTTCGTTATTTTATTCACACATTTAAACGTATTCACCGAGAACCCAACAGCTGATATCTCGGTAATAATTTGACGATTTTCGGTAAAATTTTTACCGAGATCTCGGTAAACGTTTACCGAATCTCGGTAACGTTCGCCGATTTCGGCAATCCAAATTTTTTGCCGAGATCTCGTAAAATAAGTACCGAGATTCGGCATTGAATACTACCGAATTCTCACCTGTGGGTTCTCGGCGAAAAGTTTTACTGAGATCGGTGAAATCAATTAAGTATGTATATGATGCGGTGGCGTAGCTAGAATATATTTCTAGGAATAGTAGGGGTCTTCACAAAAAAAAAAGTTGACCAGCATACACAAAAAAAAAACACTTTCAAACCGCCCCGTTTCTTAAATACGTTCTAAGCTGCAAATGAATATTCCGATCCTAAAATCTTGTTAGGACTTTTATGTTGCTCATTCTCGCCAGCTGAGTTTGAGCACAACTAATTTACATTCCACAGGCTAGTAATTCTTCCAGCTAAGGCCACTCTCTTTAGTTAGACTTACTTCGTCAGCATGAAGCAAGACAAATTGCATTTTTCCCGGCTCTGTAAGCACCCTTCCCGGGGCGTTCATAAATCTCACTTCCAAGTCACTGCAGCAATCATAAATCAATATCAGTTCAAGTTGACTGACTGGCGGTCGGTTGGCGCGCATGGTTTCTGTCTACTTATTTGGGCAGCTGGAAAAGTTGAGGAATTTAATTTCCGCATGGCAGGGCATCAAAGTGAATTCAATTCTCGTTGATTTCGGTGGAAGAATGAAAAAAAAACGAGGATTTTGACCTCTGATGTTTCGAGTATAAAGTTCATAATTGTGTCTAAAATTTCCACTTGACTGTTGGGGGTTTCCTTCGGGTATGAATAACTCCAGATGGAAATATCATTAATGCCTTAGTTCCCCTCTTTCTTTTCCAGTTACAGTTTATTGATGTTTTCCACCGAACATTCAAAATTTATGACGAACCCTAATTGAAGCCCTAACCCGTTTCTAGTTTCATTTCTCAATTATCACTCTAAAATTGTAATTAATTGTATCCAGGAGAGAAACACCAAGAGTCATGGCTTCCGTTTTCTCTCTTTGTTAGCATCTCCATTCGGAACCGAAAACATAATTCAAAGTATTACTTATGCTCGAGCTGCAACCCGCCGAGATGGGTTTCAGTTTCATTCGAACAACAGTACCTCCTAGTAGGAGGTCGGAGGAAAGCACTTACCGAGGTTTTCCGGGATGCAATCCACCACTAATAAACCACCAGAACCAATGTAAACAGGCATCGTTAATGCACATTACTAACCTCGGCATGTGGCGGCGGGATGCACTGATGAAGAAACAATGCGATTCCATTAATAGTTTACAGTCCTGGAACTGGAATTGGTCGCGGCAAATATGGTTTTGCGGCTTCTGACGTGATTGACTGTTGAACGTTGGTATTCATTGGATGTGACTGGAGTACGATACGCTCGATTATGGCAAGGCATAAAGTTCCAACAAGGAGTCTGCTTCTTAGCTATTCTGTGAGCACTTCCATAGTTATTCAATGTGGACTTTGTTTGTCAAAGTTACCGTTTTCATTCATCTTCTTGGGGGGCTTCTTTAACCACGTGGTAACTTCCGCCAGTATAAAGCAAAGTCATGTGGAAGGTGTCTGGATTCGATTCCCGATAAGGACCAGGATCTTTTGGAGTTGGGAATTTTTTTGACTCATAAGTACTATCAGCACGCCGCATGATATACACCATAGCATAGCATAACGTAGCATAGACTGACTTTACATGACGGTGGTTGCTACTTCGTGTTTCATCGAAACTGGTAAGAATTGAACTTCGATCCAAATGAATAAGGGATAGGGCTTGCCGCTTACTCTCGAAGTGCACATTTTAGCAGCTCTAATATTTCAAGTCAGCTGGGATGGGCAAGGAATGTTAGTATGTAATGATTGTTGCTTCTAGAGACCGATGATACCTCTGCATCTCCACAATCATCACGAGAAGGGTGTTGATTAGTTTGGGAGTCACCTTCTTAGGTCGGTGATGCGATACATTAATAAGGAGAATAAATACGACTCTTACTTGAAACTAGTTTTGTATTTTTGAATCGCGGTGAAATATTTTTGTAGATATTGGTAGAAGTTTGAAAAAATATGTCGACATATATATAGTCGAACTATTAAAAGCTTATTTTTGGTAACGACACAAAAAGAAAGTATGTGTATATTAAAATTGTATTAAAATTACATAAACGCAACGTTGCCACGATAGAAAGTTGTTATTATAAACATGGAACGAGCTCACCAGTTAGCAATCACGATTGATCTTGATTCCTTCGCTAACCCCACAGGAAGGAATCGAAGACCACACAATATTCGTCGTCAATATAACCTTAAGATTGTTAGTGACTATCTCGAGGATGGGATTCGATCACAGGATCTCGTCGTCATTTATCAAATTATGAGATTTGAATTGAATACTTTAACTCCGGAAGAGGTACCACAGAAATCACAGAAGGTTATTATGTGAAACTTCACACTTGTGTGAACTACTCAATAACAATGCCAGCATCTGATAATCAAACGTTTTACATAAATGTTTTCCCATAGCACTTCCATCGTAATTTGTCATCACATCAACCCCCATAAACAGTCGAACTAATGACACACTCTAGGTAATGAAAAAATCACACAAAGTGAAAGGCACACATGAAAAACATCACCAATGTTTATGATGTAAAAAAAACATCAGGCAAGGAGCATAAAATTCATCCCCTTGCACTTTATGCTCTCGGCAGCATGGATGATAGTAAAATGAGAATGTGATGACGGCGAAGATGATAGTATGACAAAGTTGATGCATCACATTTGCAGGTATCCCTTCTTCAATCTGTGAGAATAAGACTTCCATAAATCCACGAAAAATCCCAGTTTGACAAAAGTTTCTACTATAAATGATCACTTTTGGATGTTTGGCTCATTTGTCATCGATGTAATAAGATAGCTTTCCCACAGTGCGTCAGACAACACCCTTCCTTCAGCAAGTGCACCAGGAAGTAGGGTTTTCGAAAACTAATACCCCTCAAAAAAGATTGTGATGAGAACGGTTTAGCTCTGCATTTAAGCCGGATTAACTTTACTATTTGGGGTTGAAACTTTAAGTTGTTTACGGGTTTTAAATAATAACATCAACCGTGGACTTTGTTGTGATGATTGGTTGCCCAATACAGCTCATAATCTCATCCGCTGTTCGTTATTGAGTAGAGTAGGCAATTAAATCGACGAATCGAAGGCTTTTTGTTTCGCTCGTTCAGCAGAAAGTTGAAAAATTTGCATTTTCTGCACGAAACATTATGCATCAAATGTGTACCTACTGGCCAATGTGATTGTGATGCATTGTGCAAACATTGTATGAACGAGAGGGACCATTGCACAGTGGTTTCATTTGTTCGACGAAGTGGTCATAAATGAATTTGTACAATATCTGATGAATTATGTGTTGACTGTTGAGAGCACTCTCGATGTTTTTTTTTATTGATATCACTTTAGAAATTCTGAGAACTGTATTCTTAACAGAAAAAGCACAAATCTCACATGACACTACCCCGAACGCCACTACCCCGAACGCCACTACCCCGAACGCCATTACCCCGAAAGCCATTACCTCGAAAGGGTCATTACCCCGAACGCCACTACCCCGAATGGGTCACTACCTCGAACGCCATTACCCCGAATCCATTATATTTTAAGATTTATTCTAATTAGAAGGTGGGGAGAAAATTGTGCAATTTCTTATGAGAACTAAAAAAGTTTAGCTTAACAATGAATTTTTCAAATATTAGGAGATGAAAAAGGAACTAGATTTTAATAAAACAACTTTAACATACTATGTTTCGTTTGGGTTTGTCCTCTAATTTTGATGAGACTAATACAGCTGCGCTGCCATACTCTGAAGAACAGCCTATTTGAAACAGAAGGGTGAATTTATTATGAAAAGGATATTTATAATATGCACAAAATAAGGATGTAGTAAAGTTTCGTTTTGGACGCTGCTACCCACTTCCTTCGCTCATTTTTTTTTTTAAGATGTCGATCACTAGAATTGAGATCTTCTAGAAGATTTTGTTTCATAAACATTGGTAATCGAAGATCAGCCTGATATTATCGCTGCAAGTGTTGTTGTACAGAACCCGTTTAAAGAACAACCTGATAGACAATCGTTCTGCGGTGGCATAGAAACGCTATTACACTTGTTAGAAAAACCGCGGCCTCTGATCACCGTTACAGTAAATACTTTCGTTAGTGTGTGAGATCATTCAGCTGAATTTCAATAAGATAACCACAAAAATAGTTGTGTTTGATTCAATAAAATGAATCAAAAATGATGGCAGAAAAGTAGTGAGCAGCACCATAAAAGACCTGACTGTTTAAATAAGCGGAAATTTCTGATTAGAACTAGCAGGATTAACTTCAAATAATGCCTTGAGGATATCCTGCTTTAAAAAAAGCTGTTTTATATGGAAATGTTAGTGCCTAGCTTATCCAACGAAAATTTAGAAGAACAGTCTATTTAAGAAAGAAGGGCAAATTTCTGGTGAAATGCTTGCAGCTATGACGTGAATAATCACTGTAACATCGTGACGCTATCGCACAACCTGTATTCATAAGAAAAGATAATCTTTGTTAAAAACAAATTTAAGGTGTCAAAAATGGCAATTTTTGGCTTTATGAAATTTGTGAATGATCCCTTGAACTGCAAAAGTTCACACTGAGCTGAGAAACAGGCACTGTCCCAGAAATAAAAAGAAGAAGATAGTTGCCAATATGACATTTAGTAAGAATAGCTGACATATGAAAGAAGGGAAAATATATGATGAACATTTTTTCGACGAATTTTACAAACCATTGATTACCAGTTTACATTAGAGACGCATACATGAATGGTCAATCCTCTATAACAGTATAGTTATCATTTTGGCACTCAAAACAAGATATAGCATTGTATCTCATACTATTCGGGGTAATGACTCAGTGTCGTTGGGGGTAATGGCTTTCGGGGTAGTGACCCATTCGGGGTAGTGGCGTTCGGGGTAATGGGATGGAGCAATCTCTCATGCTTATGGAACTTGCCTTCCAATACCTGAATCCGTTCCTGAACGTTGTCAAGAATATAAATGTCGAACAGCATAACCCGACCAGATAAAAGAAACAAAATTATAACAGATTTTGTTTTTTTTTCCTTATATGATTTTAACTGTAACAAAATTATGCAATATTATGTCCCTGTTCATAACTTCTGCAGTTGGTTTTAACAAAAGTACAAATTACCATCGAGGATCTGTTCATCATGCAAATTTCATCATGCGAATTGTGATGGTGATGTCGATTTACATTAAATCTCAGCCTAAGACAATTAATAAACATGTTTGAACATATACTCCTAATATTTAATCATAAAAAAATAATGATAAACAATATTTTTTTCGAATCCCTGAAGAAGATCCATTATGGATTGAAACGTAGGAGAAGAAACCGTACTGTAGTTCTCTTTTACGTATTCGAACCAGAACACTTGATTAATACATACAAGCAAATTTTCATGTAATTCCACCCACACATTAGAATAGCACATTACTAGGTGAGCTATTATACCAAAACTAATCTATTAAAATTTTATTATTACTACGCTCTTCAGTAAGAGAAGCAGTTTGTAATTCGGAGGGATCTACAAAATTAATTTTATTTATATTTCAGAGAACGAGCAACGAGGCGCATAGATTATTTTCAGCACTCCATAAAAAAATTGCGAACCTATCAAATAATAAGTAATAAATCTATGAGTACTTCTCAAAATCAGAGTGGCAAGGATCTTTCCAGAAATCATTCAAAGAATTTGGATTTGTCTTGCCCTTCCCTGGCCAATGGAAAAAAAATTGTCATAGAAATTGAGATTATGGTTTAATTTCTCAGAAATTGCCTTCAGCATTCATATTATTTTAAAAATAGTTCTGAGTCATATCTCGAAGAATTCTTCAACTTCAACAGACAATTAGATTTCTGCTTAAGATCTCACCAAAATATCATTTGTATAATCTGTCAACAATATTTTACGAAATCCAAAAAGATCTGCTAAATTATCTTAAAACAAATTCTTCCAGGAATTAACCGAAGAATATGTCAAAAAATCAGATAAGAGGTAGCTCCACATATTCTTAGTGAATTCCTTCTCAGATTTTTCTAGATGTTTTTTTTTTCGATTCTTCAAAGGTTTTATAAATAATCACCCCAAGGTTTATTCCAGAAATCGTTTCTTGGAATATCTCGATTTTTTTCAATAAGTCTTCAGAAAGATTTTTGTTTGGGAATGTACAGTTGTACAGTTACAGCATGCCAAAGTTGAGCATTTTGTATGAAAATCGGCTTTCACTACTATTATTCTGAACACAACTGTATGTAGGAATATTGGCTATCTGGGAATATCTTAGTTTTACTTAAAGATATCTCTGAGAAAAATTATGGTACATTCCTTGTATGAGTTTCATTCAGAATCTCTAGAAAAATCCTTCATGGAAGAAATCGGTGAAAGTTTTTTTTATATAGAATTCATGTATAGTTTTTGACATAGCAACAAAATTACCAAGAATAATGTTTTGCGAAATATTGAAATTTAGATCTTCCTTAGCCGAGTGGTTAGAGTCCGCGGCTACAAAGCAAAGCCATGCTGAAGGTGTCTGGGTTCGATTCCCGGTCGGTCCAGGATCTTCTCGTAATGGATATTTCCTTGACTTCCCAGGACATAGAGTATCACCATACCTGCCACTTGATATACGAATGCGAAACTGGCAACTTTGGCTAAGAAGCTCTCAGTTAATAACTGTGGAAGTGCCCGTTGAACACTAACCTGAGAAGCAGGCTCTGTCCCAGTGAGGACGTTAATGCCAAGAAGAAGAAGGAAATTTAGATGTATTGTTGGTTGAACTATTAAAACAATATTAGGTGGAATTTTGAAAAAAAAAAAATCATTAGAATAGTTTATGCAGGAATCACTTAATAAATTTTGGCGTAGTACTTTTGAACTCATGCCCTCTCGTGTATTGAAGCAATCAAGTCGATAATTTATCTTGACGAGTTTCTGGAAAAACTTCTTGAAGTCTACAAATTACCTGAAGGGAAAAGTCGCTACATGAACCCGTAGACAATTTCGTGGGGAATTTATGTCTGATTCCTTAGATGAATACTTGTGAGATGTCTGGTGAAATTTAGGAGTCACTCCCATAAAAAAAATTTAAGGAATCTATTTTTGGGAATTCTTAGATGAAATGAAATCCTTACACCCCGTATCTTGATTGCCGTTCAATTAGACTTTTACCAATTGAATCTTCAGACACTTTTCAAACTCTACTTTGCTAACTGTGAAAGGAAAAGGATGTGGATGACCTTCGAAGTTTAACGTTTCATGCAAAAAGTGTAAAAAGGTTGTGTGTAATGATCGTTTTGCATGAAATCCCCCCCCCCCTCTGATGGAATTCCTGGCTACGCCCATGATTCAGTCCACTGTATGAAGGACCAAAAACGGATGGGCGAACCCGCAAGCAGAAACACTTGCACGAAAACCACGGGAATTTAAGAGCATCTCCTTCCAGAACAAAATTTTCGCAAACAACGGTAAAATCGAGCCCTCGATTAAGTTCAGTAAAATTAACCCTCTAATACCCAAATTTTTATTTTCGATCTAAATATCATTTTTAGTTATCTAAAATCGTTCTAAACACGTTTTGGACAATGCCTTATTTTTATTCGCAAATCCATGAATTATGGTTTTTGATTTTCATATATATTTTTTTAACATCCCCTTCCTTTTGTATTTTTTCTTGAAGCCTCTTCTAGTTGCTAATTTTTGGCAATAATAAAAATCCAAATTTTTACGATACTTTTGAAAGTATTAAATTTTTATTTTTTTTTTCCTGGAGCATATTTTATTTTCCGTGTAGCTAACGGAAAAACAGGTTCGAAATAATTGTAACACCTTCAATCTCTTCTTCTATGATAGGTTCATCGTAGAAAAATATAAAAGGTACGATTTTTCATATTACACGTTATATGAACCCCAGGCTTTTGTAGGTTACATAAGAATACAATTTTTCGAAAAATTTTCAAAAATACAAACAAGTTTCAAAAGTCATAAAAAACTTTTCTTATATGCGTGTTATGAGTCAAGGTTTAAGCCAAAAATAAAATCATTTTGATTTCCGAGCTACGAAAAAATACACAAAATTCCAAAGTGTACCCCGTCTAAAGGGTTAACGTATTTCAGTAAAAAAAACCTGAGCTTTCTTCAGGAATTTCCTACTTTGCGGAGTATTTATTGGTTCGTAGCAACAATACTATGGTTTAAGAATAACTCAAGAACTTCATGACTTGTAAGAGATTGGCTTTCACATTAGGCTTCTGAGACCACGATTTGAATCAACATTCATCCGGCTAACATTCTTTCCACTTACTGAAAAACGCACTAAAACGTGCATAACTTTTTTTCTCGATGGATTTTGCTGAAATTTACAGAACTTCTGGAAAAACTCTTCTAGTTTATAGTCCAAGTGGTTCCGGATTTATTCCGGATTGTCTTGGAGTGCCAAATCATCCATTCAACGGATATCCCAAAACCCTGATGAGCTAGAATGTTGGTGTCTTCGGCAAAGTTGTTTAATAAGATCAAGGGCTATCTGACAGTAACAAAACTAATTGAGAATGTATCCGCTAGGTGGCGCTAGTAAAACATTTTCTTCAATCTGCTATAGCTCAAGCTAGAAGTTGGTGTGTTCGGCAAAGTTGTTAAGCAGATCAAGGGCTATCTGACATTAAAAAAAAACAACCGCTAGGTTGTGCTAGTAACAGATTTTCATCAATATTCTACATCAAGATCCTGAAGGTAGAAGGTAGACTAGAAGTTGTTCAGCAGATCGAAGGTTATCTAGCAATAACAAACCTTATTGGGAATTTATTCGCTAGGTAGCGATAGTAACAAATTTCCTTCCATCTTCTACCGTAAGGACGCCATTCACCGCCAAGCTCCATTCACCGCTCATTGAATTATTTTGAAAAATCTAAACAAATTTTCGCAATAAAAGTCATCAACATGTATGAGTATACCAGAATGGATTGTATCAGAATGAAATTCATATGATTTAATTTTATATACTATTTATAAAAAAATATTTTAGGCTGTTGAAGGCTGTAAACATGAGTAAACATAATGATTTTATTATGGCAGATCGAAAAATGCTTCTTAACTGCCACGCTTTAATATGTTGTTGTACTATAGCACAAAGATAACAACCAGCTAATGAAAGTAAATTAATTCCAACTAGTTGTGTATATAGAGCCTCATACTTATTATGAGCGGTGAATGGCGCCCTACACATGACCATACATGTTATTCGGTACCATTATACGTTGTTCAGATTTCAACTTCTTTCCTACAAAAACAAAGGTTTTATCTTGCGTCTACCGCAAAAAGTTGTGAAAAATATCGAAAAACCGATTTTTGACAGAATTTAATGTGTTGAAATGCTGTTAAATGAGCGGTGAATGGCATCCTTACGGCATATTTAAAGATCCTGATAAGCTAGAAGGTTCGTGTCTTCGGCAAAGTTGTTCAGCAAATCAAGGGCTTAATTTGGCAATAACAAAACTAATTGAGAATGTATCCGCTATGTGGCGCTAGTAACAAATTTTATTGAATCTTCTATATCACGAGATCCTGATAAGCTAGAAGGTTGATGTTTTCGGCAAAGTTGTTCAGCAGATGAAGAACTACCTGATTAAAAATTTATCCACTAGGTGGCGTTTGTAGCCTTTTTTCGATCTTCTGTATTTTAAGATCTTTAAAATCTAGAGTGTTAGGGTTACCGACAAAGTTGTTCAACAGATCAAGGATGATTCGGCAGTGAAAAAACTTGATTAAAAAATTTCTTGAACTTGAGATACTGATAAGCTAGAAAATAGTTGTCTTCAACAGATCAAAAACTATTTGGCTGTGAAGCATCCGATTGAGAATTCACCCCTAGGTGTTGTCATAACATTTTTTTTATCAATCTGCTAAATCTTGCGATGATGATGCCAGAAGGCTGGCGGTAAAAATTTGAATGGGATTTGATCTGCTAGGTGGCGCTAGTAACAATATTTCTTCAATTTTCTATATCGAGGAAGTAAATACATTCGGCAAAGTTTTTCAGCGGGACAAGGTACAGTGTCCGTTCGATTTTGGCAAAGAAAACCGTTAGATTTTGGCAACACGGAAATACATATACAAAAAAATGAATCATGTGTCAGTCAACAATTCTGTTAATCTCAATGTTTCTGTGGGCTTTTTGAGGCTTACCATGTTCAAAATGGGTAAATTTAATTCGTAATCATTATCACGGTGATAATAGTAGTCAACGGAACATCTTTCGATACACGAGAGCCTTTGCGTTTCGATTATTCATGAAACTAACTTTTCACGCAATTCCAGTAAATAAATGCTTGCAATAAATATACAACAGAAAAGTTTTTAAAATGTATGTTTCTGTAATCTTGAAATCATAACGGATTCAAGGAAAGGTATGGGAGTGAACAACAAGACGACTTATTTTTCAATGTTGGCCTATAAGCGGTACCACCGTGCATTGCAGCGAATCATCGCTAAGGAAGTTATATTAAGCTTACGAGAGGGATTGTCCATCTATTACGTGAGATGCTTTTTTTTGCTAATATGCAAGTACTCTTTCTTCCTAAATGTATTACAACTGAGCCCTGAAAACGCATATACCTCTAAAAACTTACGTAATTGATGGATGACCCCCAATTATCTGCCTTGCATGGGATGCACCCTTTTTTGCGAATTATTTAATAAGCAGCACAAGTACACAGTGATGAATGGATAAGCGTTCATGTTTGCTTAATTTTTTTTTCTTTGCGCGCGCACCTCTTCGTACCACGATTTGAATAAAGCAAATTGTAAACAACCTCCGCGTGAAACTCTTGGATGAGAATCGAAACATAACTCCGGCCAAGGGAAAGAAACCCGCCAAGACTGAGAAAGGGAAAGACGCACGCCGTTCGAAAAATAGAAATGTTACTTAGCCTTACTTTGCCAGGCATTGGGATTCGGTTTGTTGGTTGGCCGAGTGTGAGAAAACATCAGTCAACATTTTTTTATGGCCGATACACGATTATGACGGGTGAAGACGCAGCCACACATGTGCGCAGAGAGATGCATGCGAGTAAAAATTATGATGGGGGGATGGTTTGGAGGATGTAACTGATTTTAATAATAAATGAGATATTATTAGCTGCTGTTGAGTAGGAAAAATAATCAACAACCTCGGTAGGTAGTGACTGACTGAGTTTGGAAAAAATACTAGCAGGGGGAAAGATTTGATTGGACTGATTGAGATGGAAAAGGCAAAGGTGCTGCTTGTGCTTTCCAGCCAATTGTGTCAACAATGTGGTGAAGTGGAAAAATAAACTTGTTCTAATGATGTTTCCATTTATTTTAGTTTTTTTCGAAACAATGCTCTTGTAACAAGCTGAATCTCTTGGAACTTGAATTTAACTGCATAATTCGTTTACTCGATTTGAACGGCTATGCAGTATGCAGTCTTATTGATCAGTAAAACAGGTTCATTACTTGCCCAACGTTTTGGCACGGAGTGTCTTGTTCAGGGGAAATCAATATGACCATTTTTGTTTCATTTTTACTTCTATTTGATTTGAATGTTGATACATAATGTTATTGTTCTGAATTCGTGCCATTTTAACATATCTAGTAATTTTAATAAATTGTTTAATGAATTTAATTAACGTTATCTTTAAGATTCGTTCGAAACTTTCACTATTCTTGCTACATTTTCAAACTACCATACAGTTTATGCAGTTTCGGAAGAATCGCCAAAGACATAGTTCAATGTGGATGCATAACAGAAGTATACACTCATATAAATAAATTTCCTGACACTTCTTTGCGACTTAACGCCTAAGCTTCTCCTGATCAACGCCGAGCATACAATCTCCTCTAACTTTGGACTCAATTTTCCCATAAATCATTCCGGTCACATGCACATAAACAAGCTCTTTTTAACGCACTCATCAGCCTGTATGCTGCGGAATCTAACGAACAAACAAATACACAAGGCGAAAAAGTCTCTCGTTTGGAACGGTCATCTCCTCGGCAGAGTAGAGATGCATCATTCAACGGGCACCAGTTAATTCCTTCGACGACGACGACGACGGGATGCTATTTTTGAAATTCAAATCTGTATACATATCAGAATCAGGCAGAAACAACGCTCCTCACTCCACTACAATCCGCCGCAGCATCTCACAGCATCATATCATCATCGTTCGGTTTCGATTCGTGTCTTCGTTATGCTCGATCGCGGATGGAGCAGCGGGAATCAACTCGACATGATCTCTTGCAGAGAAAACTCCTCAATTCTGTACGAAAATAAACGCGTGATGCTTTGGATTGGACACAAGTGTACGAATCGGAAGCGCATGCGTCTAATTTTCACTTCATTTTATTAGGGATTAGGGTGCGGTTTATTCTTCGAAAGTTCTCAAAACCAAAAGTTTTTGTAGATTTGAAGGAAGCGCAAGAACCTGACTGTGAATTTTCATGATAAAAAAATATGACATTCAGAGAAGTTCAAATAACTATGTTATTTTCTAACAATTTTTGAATTTGTCGATACCATCTTTTTCAAAATTATGAAAAAAGTTTGTAGAACATCAAATTTGGGTTGTAGGACATTTCCCAGAAAGCCAAACTCCAGAACGACATTTTTCAAAATGACGTTCCCCAGAATCCCATTCCCCAGAAATCTATTCCCCAGAATGGGACATTCCCCAGAATAGGACATTCCCCAGAATCGTTTTTATACATTATAAAAGAGTGAAAAAAATAAATTTGGTTATCAAGTTTTATTGTCGTTAAAAAATGTTCCTGCAGAATTGATTCGAATTCCGGACACAGGCGTCAATTCACCCAAAATATTATTTTGTCAAAATTATTATTAAGGATCTCAAGCAAATAAAATCGGGATGGAGTCAACAAATAAATATTTTAAAAGGCGAGTGTATGCTTCCCTTTTCTCAGGCAAACCATCTGGGGCCGTCCATAAACCACTTGGTCATCTATGGGGGTGCATGGTTTGGCCAAAGACCACGGCCTATACAAATTTCAAAACGTTTGAAAAATGGGGGTTTGATTCCATAATAATTGTGTACGTGGTTCACCAACCAAAATCTTAAGGAGAAAATACTGTTTAACAATTTTACATCTGCTTAACATGATTTTCCTACTGTAATTTCTCTGAATATCATTTCCCCGAATGCCAGCTTACCGAATGACCCATTTCTCCAAAAGACATTTACCCGAATGACTCGTTTCCCTGAAAAGTGATGCAGTTCAAACAGGTGCAAGAATAGTCTTTGGGGACTAGGTGCCGAACTATAAAGAATGATAAGCAATTAAAAGAAGAAGATAATGTAGATTATAAGGTTATCCTTGACTAAATATGTAAGCACATTTTGCCAAAAATGCCGATGATGGTGAAACTCGAAAGAACTGCAAATCAAGTAAGTAAAGAAAGTCATAAATTTATGACAATTACTTTTTGGGGAACTAGACTATTCGGGGAAATAGGGTATTCGGGGCACTGGCATTATGGGAACTGGCGTTCGTGGAAACAAAATTCGGGGAACCGTCATTCGGAGAAAAGTAGCACAACCGTTCAAAATAAGCTGCTCTTACATATGTCATACTATGTTTTATCACCAAACTTGACCCAGGCTATTGATTTTTTTGTTTTCATAGTTATTCTTCCTTCTTTTAAAATTGGCTGTTTTGCATTACACAATTAGTGTAATATTCTTCATATGTACAAAATTAATTGATGGAATGCAGTGAATCAAATTGCCATCAAAACAGATGAAAAACAAACAACAAAGCAAGCTTGCTCACAACCGTGTGTCCCAACTTTTGCGGATAAGGATACAATCAAAAGCAAAATTGTCATGACAATCACATGGCGCAACATTGTTGCAACCTTTTCAACTCTTGATAAATCAGTTATTTTAAACACAAAACCAAATGTGTTTTATGGATGTTGTTCGATAATGTGTCAATGTTTACCAACACGGAGAAAGTTCTCGAAAATTGCAATTCGAAGCCCAGAAAATCGCTGCACTCGTGGTAATCGATCATTGTCATATTCTGTTCAAGTGATGGGGAATAAAATTGTTGCAACAAGAAGAGAAGATGACAATTTCTTTCGTTGTTGCGTGTTGGGTGACAATTTTATTCACTGATGGAAAAAATTGAATGAAATTTGTAAGGAGAAAATCGTCAAAATATATAAAAATCGTCCAAGCGATTCTAAAGATATCTAATTAATAAATGAAAGAAAAATCGGGAGAGCTGCCGTTAAAAAAACCAAAACTAAAATGTTTTACCTATGAAAACGATAATTTGGTTTTCCTCAAATTTTTCAGTTAAATGTGTTAACTTTTTATTTTTTACCATTTACCTGGATTTTAACAGCCCAAAAAATTGTAATTTTTTTCTGGGGAATGTCCCATTCTGGGGAATGTCCCATTCTGGGGAATGTCCTATTTTGGGGAATGGATTTCTGGGGAATGTCTCATTCTGGGGAATGGCGTTCTGGGGAATGCCATTCTGGGGAACGTCATTCTGGGAAATGTCGTACAATCCAAATTTGTCTTACTATTATATTATTATATTATTATATTATTATATTGTTATATAATTATATTATTATATTATTATTATATATTATTTGTCTTAAATATAACTAGTATTATTTAAAAGTAATTTCCTTCACATGTTTCCATTTGATGAAAATTGTATCTTTGTTTGTCCATAACCTAACAAAAACTTCACTAATTTGAAATGTTTGGTGCTTTTGAAGATAATTGGAATGTTTTCAAACAGTGTGAATGAAACATATAGTTAAAACAAATGTTTTGACTCAGTTATCAACATTAACAAAAACTTGCTGAAACAGGAATCTGTCATAGGAATAAACAATACTAATGTAATGGTGTTTACATGTCACGAGTTGGTTCGAAGGATGATCCCTTTAATTTCAAGTTCGAAAGGCTCAATATCACTTCCGCACTTGCGCCACCCAGCGGAAAAATAACAAATCAAACTGTTTGCCATCCGAACTCCTTTGACGGTCTGAACAACTTTGCCCAATTCTCGAATTTCCTATTTCATCTGGTTCACAATACAGAACTAGCTTTAAATTTTCAATTTCACATGTTCACTACTGCCACCTAGCGACAAAAATACAAACTAAGCTGTTTCCCTACTGCATTGCATTGACCTTCTGAACAACTCCGCCAAAAAAAGTTCATTCATCCTTTATTATCAAAATTATAAGACAGAATGAGTATAAAGCACTCACTTGAGCATCATCAATAGCGCCACCTGACGGAAAAAATCTAAATCAAACTATCTGCCTTTCGGTTGCCCTTGATTTTTTGAACAACTTCGCCGAAGAATCGAACTTTCTAGCTCATCTGGTTCACAAGATATAATTTGTTTGATTGTACCCTGTTTGACATAAAGCCTTTTGGCATAAGGTCGTTTGGCATAAAGGCCGTTTGGCATAATTGACATTTGGCATAATTGCCATTTGGCATAATGATTGACTTAGATTGACTTAGCTTTTACCGAGATCAACACCACCGAGCACATAGCAGGTTCTCAGCAAGCGTGGTGTTCGTTCAAAGATTTTCCAAGCTATGAATGTCAAAATTGTTGTGACAATAAAGGGATTGCTCATAGAATATTTCGCTGCAGGTCAAGCTCTGTCCCAGTTTGGACGTAACACGTAAAATTACTTGGTAAAAGAAGTGAAAATTTCTTTGAAAAATATTAAAAGCTCTCATCCAGAGATCTATTATTGCAGCATAATTCAAAAATTGCAAATATACGAGAGCATATTATTTTTCGTTTAAAATGTTTAGGGCTCTAACGCAAAAAAAATCTTCTCACAGCATAACTAAAAGGAACAACACATTTTTAAATAAAAATATAAAAAATATGCGGCAAAACTTTTGAACGATTCAATATAAATTTAAATTTTGGAAGTAAACATCAAAAACACCGTCTTTCATAGAAAGAAGGGAAAATTTGTGATTGAAATAATATTTTTTCCAGTATATCTCTCATGTGTTTGCCAAAAATAAACTTTGTTGAATATTTGCAGGTTCTTAAGTAATTATCATTCTAATTGATAAAACAGCAAAACATAAAAATGGTTAACATTAAGCTTTACTGAATAGTAAAATTTAAAACAGTATAAATATAAAGAACAGCTTGTTTTTCAAAGAAGGTAAAATTTATGATTAAACATATAGAAGATTGGACGCCAAAAATTCTTGCGGCATAATAAAACGAAAAGGCATCAAAAATTGCATTCAGAATCATCGAAGTGATTGTGCTACCTTTCCCCGAATGTCGTTTCTCCGAATGTCGGTTCCCCGAATGACCCTTTTCTCCAGTTCAAATAGGTGCTATAATAGCCTTCAGTTGCAGGATGGTGAAACGACATTCCGGGAAAAGTAGCACAAACCATCGAAGTAACTGCAGTAAACGAGATCTTTTTTCACTGATAACTTGAGCCCTTTTGTCAGTTGGAAACAAAAAAAAAAATCTAACAAATATAGCTCCAGAGAACAGTCTATGCATAAAAAAAAATTGTGAAATTTATTTAAATTTTAAATCAACAGTTTTTATACCTATAATTATGGTTACATCATATTAAAAAATAAACACATAATGTTTCAAAGAAGGGTAATTTTGTGCTAAATATATCAAAATCTTCGGCGCAAAAATTTATTCCAATAGCAAAACTTAAAAGAAGAATTAATATTTTGAAGAACGGTAATTTCTGGATAAATAATAAAATACTATTGGCAATAACTTTCCTTATATGCTTCAGTTTATTAAAGAGCATATGATTGTTGAATAAAGTGTTATTTTGTATCAATAGGGTCCTAAAGCCCTGTCCCAATTTTAGAGCCAAACGCTTAAGTTTAGCGCAATAACAAATGTTTACTCAATTTTCTAATGTTTTCCGTTGGTTTGAGTCCAAAAAACATTTTTTTAGATTTTGTCACACTCCTTGGCTTAAACTTAAATTTTGGGTGTATTTTGTTTTCCGTGTCCCTTCCGAAATGTCAGATAGGATCAACCCCAGTGGTAAAACTAAAACCCCTGTGGTGTTTTTGTCGACTAAGCGAACGTCAAACATGATCTTAAGTATCAAGGTTCATTTATGGACCCAATTTTTAAATTAAAGTTCAAACATGATACAGCCGTTATTTGAGCGGGAAATATTGCTAAAGTAGTTGCAGTAAGATGCTCTTTCGTGTTATTAAATAAAAACAAGATTTCATTAAAAATTTTAGGACCCAATTGACTTCAAAACAAGCCTGATGTTATCAGAAAGATTCAATAGAAATGTATGAACGAATGTCGGGGATGAACCAGTCTCGGGCTGAATTTCCCCATAATAAAGAGTCAATCAATCAATCAACGAATGTCATCTTAAAAAATGCTTGGTTTCGGACTCATTATGCCAAACGACCATTACGCCAAATGACTTTATGAAAAACGGTTTTATGCCAAACGACTTTATGCCAAATGACCTACCACCAATTTGTTTCATATGTTTGATTTAATGCCACCTAGCGGCAAAATTAAGATCCAAACAGTTTGCCTTTCGGATGTTCTTGACTTTCTGAACAATTTTGCCGAAGATTTGATCTTTCAATTATTTGGATCGCAATTGGTTTCCGAATGTCCTTGACCTGCTGAACAAATTTGCTGAAGATCATCAAAATCTCCGGATGATGCTATATGAATGTTCCTGTGATTCAATATTCAGCTAAATCTTGCAATACTTGTTTCGAGCGAGTCCGCGTTAATGGATAGAGTAAGGCCATAGTTTTATAGTTTTTTTTAAATGAAATTCGAAGAACGTCTCATTATTAGTTGTAGTTTCATGAGTGGAGAAGTATAGAAGAGGCCCATCAATTTGACCAATCGAATGCAGTTCCTTTAGTTATTCGACAGGAGCTTTTGAATGAGCATAATTTTAAACATTTTGAAAAACCAAGTGTAAATAGTGGGCCGGTTTCAGCGAGAATGTCTTAGCTTACGGGTTAAATACCTCAAAAAGAGACTAAACAGGAACAAGCATGGCTCCAGGGAATTATCTAGTTATTTTTTTTTTTTTTTCAAAATTATTTGGAGTAATTCCTGAAAAAGTCCGTAGCCTATAATAAAATTTCTGTTCACATTCTTAATTAACTCCTGCGAAGATCTCCGAAAACAATATGAACTTTTGAGCGAGTCTTGGAGGAATTTCTAGAAACAATTCTATTGAAAAATAATCAATTGAGATGTTCTGAAAAAAAATCTGAAGAATTCAGGAAGGATGATGATGATGATGATGATGATGATGATTATTTAGCCACCATCAGCGCAAGGATTACCTATGGCTGCAGAATCATACCGGGATGGTATGATCTACCTGATGGTTTGTTGTAGCAGGGCTAGTTAATATCTTTGAAGACCTTTGGAAGACAACACTAAGGCTGTTTTCTCATGACAAAAGGCTGGCGACCCCACGCACTTTCATCCAGTCAACAGTTCAATTAACTCCCTTAGGCTACCCCTCCCCAATACCCAATAAATAGTAATATATCATATATAGTGTTGTTAAAGTATCTTACCGTAAAATTATAGAAATAAAGAAATTAAAAATTATACTCAGCTTAATCCAAATAAACTCAAAAACAACGTCCGGGGAAGTATTTCAAGCTTGTAGCTACGTGATTCCAACGTTTTGATCTGAAGAATTCAGGAAGGAATTCTTAAATTAATTTGTGATGGGTGAAATTACTGGAATAATTACTGTAGTGTTTAAACTTTTAAAGAATAAAAATAGATTTTACTCGAGGAAAGTTTGTACATCCAAGTAAGTAATTCCTGGATTAGATGCTGGTTAAATTTCTGGAGGAACTTCATGAGAAATTTCTGGTTGAAGTGAATTATTAGAATAGTTTTTAACAGAATGTCTGGCAGGACCTGAAGGAATTCCTGGGAGAAGTCGTAGATAAATTCTTAAAGAAATTCATATGAAGATGTAAACAAAAACTGAAAAATCGGCGTACGAACTCTTGGAGGAATTCTATTATTAGCGATAATGTTTGCTGAGAAAATTCCTCAATGAATATCTTCCGATTCTGTGGAACAAACTTTTATATGATTTTTTAGCAGATCTCCTACAGTAAGAGGTAGAGAAATCTACGGAAGAATTTTTTGAAAAATCACTGGAGAAAAATCTTGGATACCTATTGCGAAACTTTTAAGTGTGATCCCTGTAGAAATGACTGAAGGTTGAATTGAAACTCTCAAGGATTTCCTGGATGACTCTCTAGAGACATATTTCTAAGCATTGCTTGAAAATTCAATGTAGCAATTTCTGCACGAATTCCTGGGAATAATTGGTCGATACATTCTGGAGGAATCCCTGGAAAAGTCCCTGATGATAACTAGAGGAATTCATGAAGCTTATCCTCGAAGAACTCGAGAAAAAATTCCTGAAGAACAGTGGGGTAGTCACGTCAGAGCTTCTTAGAAAAAATCTCAAGGATTTTGCACCTGAATTCATTGTAAGTAATAAAATAAAAACAAGGGACTTTGAATACCATTTTGGTTAGAAAGAAACTTTTTTACCAATACTTAAAGACTTTGACATGCATTGGATCTGGTTTCTTAAAAGATCTGATGCCAGCCCTGCTAAATATATTTTTTTTTAATTTAATTGAAAAATTACCTTCAGGATGTTTGCGTCACCTCTAAATGAAAATATTTTGATCCAAACTTGAGGGTTTCTTTTTAAATTATAGGAATTCAGAAGAGTACACTAACTTTCGGGTTTGTATAGCATTCGAAAAATAAGCCGCACCCTACTGTAGATTGGTGTTTATGGATTTTGTTTGAAACTAGCAGAGCATCACGCAAACTGGCACAAGCACAACGCGAATCTCGAAACTAGGCGTGAGCCGAAATGCGTTGCGCCAAAATATAGGCAACGTTCTGACCGGCTCAGTTTGTTTTTCCTGCCGGGAAAACAACTTATAGAAGTAAGGTCACTTTCACCTTCGCGAAAATGTGTATCTGCACACACCGATTCAAAAGGATGCCGACGACCGCGGGAAATTCTTCACGCAAAAACAACCAATTAACAGCACCTTCTCAGTTCGCTTTGAACTCGAAAAATTTCACTCAATTTGTCTTATGGTTTCGAAAATAGAAAATAATAAACAGAACTACGTTGACCGTTGACGAATGACACTCTCGCGTAGAATTGGGACTAGAATTACGCGCGCGCGTGGCTTTGCAAACAAACCGTAGTCTAGCGCGAACGACTCTTGACATAGAACTAAACAATTGAATGCAAGCGCGCCTTTTTCCACCAAAGTTCTAAATTCGTTTGACATCCACAACAAATACAGTCACGCAACGGTCTCCAACATTGTAAACTAAATATGAGTGGTTCTCAACCTTTTTGGAACTGCTCCGTTTAGTTCTACAAATATCTCGCAGGCCACCAATTGGGAAACACTGCTCGATACGGTGGTTATAAAAATACCCATTCGAGAGCATAACGCGCCGGATTTGAGTGTTTTCTCCGGGCAGCAGCAGCAGCAGAAGCACCGACCGACTATGTGTCCTCATAATTGTAAACTTCTCCACAAGATCCCACGAATTCAGCGCGAAGAGAATCGAAAGAATAGATTTTCGCTCCGTGACGTTTCAAGAAAAGCGCATCTACTTAGAGCACATTATGATGATGTTGTACCATCATCGTTATGCTGCTCCCGAAGGGAAGAAGCCTGAGAACAGGAGCCCTCGGAGATTTGAGATGCCGAAAGGGAAGTCCACCCGTCATAGAATGTCATACCCTATGCTGCATGTAGGCCAGACCGCCTGCATGCATAATGGAAAACGAAAATGAGATGTGTTCCCATGAGACGCTGCTGTAGCACTGTTACTACGGATGTTTACGGGTAATGTATTGCATGTCGTATGCCGGCTCACAGCAATGTGACTTTTAGGAGGCAAGTGCAATACGACAATGGATGTGCAACTCTTTAATTGACCTGTCAAATAGCAACACTGGAAAATGAGGAAGAGAACGAATTTTAATCTAGAAACCATATATAAAATTATATAAAACAGTTTATTTTATAATTTTATAAATCAATAGGCGTCATATTGCAGCTCAAAAATTTGAAACTTATTTTTCATACAATGATCTACGTTGATATTTCAAAACATTGCTTTACTAATTCCTACAGAGATTTTCACAGAAATTTGTGAAGGGATTCCTCTTAACATTTTCCTATGGAAATTCTGGCGATTCTTCTGAACAAGCTTCCTATAATTTATCCAGAGATGTATTCAATAACTTCTCCAGTCATACAAGGATTGCTCCATGAAAACCTCCAGGGCTTCTTGCAAGAATTTCTTCAGGAATTCCTATAAGAATTCCTTCATAGGTTGTTCTATAGATTCTTCTTTTTTTTTTTTTTTGACAGGTTACCTATTTGTTGACAAATTATGTCAGTGATTTTTCAAAGTTGTTTTTTGTTTATTCCTCCAGAAGTAATCTATAAAAATTTCTAATAATTCATTCCGAAATATTTTTTGGGATTTCTCTAGATTTTTTAGGAAAAGAAAAACGATCCCTCCAACAGTTCTTTCAGGATTGTTTGAAAAGATTCAACAAAGGTTGCCTTCAAACATTTTCTATGTCCCTCAAAGGGATTTCTCCAGGAATTTTATAACTAGTATTTACAGGAATACTTACAGAATTTCCATTAGTAAAGTCTCTAGGAAATTGTTCATGTATTTAGACACTCCACCTGCGATATTTTTTTTCTCAGATATATCTAAGAATTTCTCAGTTTTTTTTTAATAAAAAACAGGGTTTTACAAAAATCCTGTCTTTTCTGGAATTCCTCATGGGATTCTAACAGACTTTTTTTCCAGATTTCATTTAAGAAAATTTTCAAAATGACTCATTGACTTCAGTAATTCTGTCAAGTTTACCATAGATTTTTATTATAATTTATCAATGGATTCCGCTTTTTTTTAGGAACTCTCCCAAGGACTTCTGGAGGAATTTCTCCGGTTATTTCTGCTATATTTTTTTCAGGTTCTACTTAAATTTCTTGAAGGTTATTTATGTAGATGGAAATCGTTTAACACTTCAATCGTCGCGCTGTTGTATGTTGTACAACACTGCTGAGAAAACCTCGCTTTGCGTTCACAACAGCAACGCGGTGGTTCTGACGGTGGCAAACCGCGCAACGACTGAAAGGTTAAGGATCGCTCTTGGAATTTCTCAAGAAAATTCTCAATAGATTCAATCATGAATTTTCTTCAAGAATTCTTCAGAGATTTTCCAAGAAATCGTTTTTGTTCCTCCTCAAATTCCACTGTATTTATGGGTGTATTGAGCCTATTGTCATAGGGGTTCATAAGGAATATTTCCAGTAATTCATCCTGAAAGTTACCCAAAATCGTTCATAAATTTTTCCAGGCGTTCTTTCAGTAAATTTTGAAGGATTTTACCAGGAATATTTTGTTCCATTATCTTGAAGACGACTCCAGGTATTCATTAAGAAATTTCATCTGCAATTCCACCACAAATTCATCTAAGGTATGCTCATAAAATTCACACTTTCTGTAAAACTTCAAATGATGCCTACAAGAGTCTTACGACAATTCCATTCCGTAATTTCTCCAGTGATTCCTTCACGGATTGCTCCTTGGTTTCTTACAGGGAGTCTTTTCTCCACTTTTATTTGATTCAACAACAGATGCGATATAGATGTACCTTCGTTGGGGGTGTCATTGGTAGGTAGGGCCAATCAGTATCGTAAACATTGTGAATATTCGAATGATTTTTGTGCACTCATCCGCTACCATCACCTCCCACACACAGCACGAGCCGTAGAATGAACATCGAGAAACACAAAAACTGTTAAGGGAATGTAATTTGACACGATGACATTTTCATAAATCATCAATTTAGCGTAGATTTCAGAAATGTCCAGTCAAGAATAGTTTAACCTTGTTATATCTGACGTACATACACTGAAAGCTGCACTTATTACGAAAAAAGATAGAAATAGACAAAACGTTACCGTTTTCCGGTGAAGCCACCGTGGTCAGCTGTTCATTCAGTTGACATTTTTCATTCGTTCGTTCATATGACCGCTCGCGCTGTGAATGCTGCAGGTAAAGGCTGTCGAATGTAGAATGTAGACTACCGTGATTGCTCACAACACTCACAGAAATATTTGAAATAGTTATGTACAATTTTGATAAAGATTAAATCTTGACAGATCGTAGTTTATTTTGAATGACTCATTGAAAAACGCTTGAAAATCAGACCATTCCCTATTTTGTAGGAAATCTCACTTTCAGCTGGATGAATAAAATTTTCAAATCAGCGTGTTCTGGTGGCGTGGGTGTAAAATTCGTCGCAGTATTTTTTTTTTTGCTTATATTTCTTAGGCTTTTCTGTAGGGATTCCCTACTAGATAAAAAAAAGTCACAGTTCATTCATGAGATTTTCTACCAATGTCTTCTTGAAATCCATCAGGAATATTACATTTTTCAAATTCAGAAATTATTCAGCATTTTCTTGAAGAACTACTCCAGGACTTCAGAAACTTTTTAAGAGATGTCTTCTGGGTTAAGTTTAGTAATCATTCTACAAATTATATGTCGATATTTTTTATAAATTAAAGTAGTTTTAAAGATATTTGAAATTGGCTACGGAGTTATTCGCAACTAGGGAACCTTAAAGTATATTATTTGGAGAATTTTCCAAAATATTTCTCTGGTTTATTTTGTTAGAAACATCTTCAGATTATTGTTTTAGATTTAACGAAAATGTTGTTATATATTCTCCACAATTATATTGAACGAATTTTCCATGAATTCTGTAATATATTTTTCCATTGCTCCTACCAAAATATGAAAAAAAAAACAAACTTTTTTTAATATTTTTTTTTTACGGATTTTTTTCTACAGTATGAATTTAGTTCTCACATTCTCCTTTGAATAGATCGATCAAACAAAACTTTATTGAGAGAATTAATTCGACTTTTGGAATTGGCTATTCTTTCAGAAATTCATCATTTCACGAAAGTCACAGCTCATTCATGAGATTTTCTACCAATGTCTTCTTGAAATCCATCAGGACTATTACATTTTTCAAATTCAGAAATTATTTCAGCATTTTCTTCAAGAACTACTCTAGGAATTCAGAAACTGTATAAGAGATATCTTCTGGGTTCTGTTTAGTAATCATACTACAAATAGGGTGCAGAGCTACTTGAGCACTTCCATGATTCACTTTGGCATGGGGGGTTTTTTCTCGGCCGAATTATACGAAACCTTGCAACAAGAAACGCTTTAGTATAATGCATATTATGGCCAAATATAAGCTCTGTAGCTTTCAAAAAACCCCACTGCATTTTATGGCAATATGGGAGGAAACTGAAATTTCTAAAAATTACCAGGAACTAAAAAGTGCTTATTTGAGGCTGATATTTTGTACAACTCATATCGCATAGTAGGTGAATTGTCAGAAAATTATTCTGATAGAAATTTTATTGCGATTACTTTACGAGGTTCATTTATAATCTTAATGTGACTGTTTTGCGATTATTATTACCAATGTGACAAAACAACTTGGTATTTTTTTCGAATTTTCTAGAACAATCTCACAGATTTCAGTAAGTTTATCAAAAGTATTTATCATTTGATGACTCTTCATGGTATTAACTCCAATTTGTCAAAAATGTCGAATGTGTTTTGCAGTTATGGGCAGTGTAGTGAATATCCTACTCGGCAAGTCTCGTTGAATAAATGTACGACTCGTGCTGTAAAAATCGTCACACAGCAACTTGTTTCGTAAACTACTATTTTGAAATTACCTTTACTTTAATACACAATACTTCAAAATCCAAATTATTTTTTCCCTCTTTCAAAATTATTAGTTAAAAATAAATAAATATATAAAATCCAAATTAGCATTCTCATGAAAAAAAAAATGTTCTTACTTGAAGGGATTACAAAAAAATCTAGTACGTAGTATACAAACAATTGCGATTTTTCAAACATCAGACACTATGAGTACCGTTAAGTCACCCGTCACCGTGCGGCCTCCATTCACCGTGCACATATACAAATTCCTACAGAATATTCATACAATTTTCACAAATTATTCTTTTGTTAGCAAAATTAGATAAAACTGATGAAAAGTTTTTGTCACATAACATTTTGAAAAACCTAGTTTATGAAGTCAAAATCATGTGAATTCTGTTTGATAATGAGATTTTTCAGAAACGCCAAAAATTTACATTTTTCATTTTAACGTTAGAGTATGAAATTTTTCTAAATTTCAACAATTTTTCACTGTGGACACTACTAGTAAGATGTATTTCATCGTATGAGCAATGAGTTTTCATGCAATTTAGATGTTTTGTTGTGTTTCAGTCGAAACCTAAATGCACGGTAAATGGACCCTTTTCAATATGTATGGTTCCTATTAACGTGCATTAGTGTAAAAGGCATGGAATTATTCGGTAATATTAGATTTATTGTTATGTCGTCATTAAAATACTTCATGTTGAGTTTTTGAGTGAATATGGAATGGTTTGGACGATACAGTCAAACTTCTTATGACGATTTTAATGAAAAAATAATTATTTAACCTATTTTTAAACTTTTTATGGTTTTTATTGTAAATGAAGATTCGAATACTCCTAAAAATGAGTGCGCACACTACTAGCAACATAGTTGCTCCATCAACAACGTTTCTTCAAGATACAAAATTAAATCATGACGAAACCTTTACGCACGGTAAATGGTAACATAGAACGGCACGAGGCGACCTTAACATGACATTTTCAAACATAATTTTTTGTTATGCATCACTAGTTTTAGATTTTTTGAAGTGCAATTTTTTCTAAAATGCACGGTATGGTATGATGAATGGTAGCTTGACGGTATCAGTTAAATTCGCTTCTAAGTATGGAATGCATTAGATCTGTTAAAATGTGTAATTACCAATTTTACTGTCGAAGCTAATACCGCAGAATTACGACAGAAACCCTATTTCCTCATTAAACCAGTCGGTTATTACCCATTTCGGTTAGACCACTTGAAAGTGTTCATTAACACTTCTAAATTCGCTCGTAAAATAGTTCTCCCCTTTACTGTTTCCCAGCTGTGAATTTTACGATTCAAACAAAATCCCTCAAGTGCTTGATCGGTTCATCACAATTCAAGCTCTTCGAAAAAAATCTTTGTCAAAAACAAGAAACTAACCTTCTGAATTTTGTTTGAACACTTGACATCAAATTCAAAGAACCGCGAAAAATTCAATCTGTTCTCAACGGCAATAAATCTCGCCTCCAAAAGGCAAAGACATGTTCCACTGCAAGCGGTGCGTAGCACCGTTTGTTCGCTCATCGACTCTTTCAAAACAGATAATTGAAATGTCGTTGTTTTTGTTTCTTAAAGCCCATTCTCATGCTCATTCCAAGCACCCTCCTCACGTCTAATTCCAACGGTCGTTTTGTGTTCAGACTGTCACTTATCCGAAATTCGAACCATTTTTCTAAATTACGCATTCAGTACGTGCCGACGAGCTGTAAAAAGTGCAAGTGCACCATACTGCGCCTTAGTGGTGATGGCAGGTTTTGTAAACTTACCCAAATTCCATGAGTCATTCAACGATCTGAAACGAAAAGAAAAAAAAGACGATGCGGGTGAGACATGGCAGCCAAATTAATAAGCATTGAAAGAAACGAAAAACTTTGTGCATTACGAAAAACTAACAAATAAAATAATCAAATCAAAATATTCCAAGAAAATATTATAAGTTAACACTAAATAACTAAAATACTAAAATACGCTTAAATTCTATTTTGGATTTTTCTAATGCTATTTTACACTCAATTACAACTTGTTCCAAATTATTTTATTGACATTTTTTGTAAACTATGTAGTGATGATTATTCTTTTCCTAGAGCATGAAAATTTGTTTTCCCGGTGAGAAATATAGCAATACGATCAGGGAGTTTGCTTTCACAAAGAGACAGAGAGGAAGAAGCCAAAGGTGTCTCATAAATCTGATGTGTGAAACTTCGATCCTGCCTAAAGATGGATTGGATTACGATCCGAGTGGCAGAAGAAGATGGGTGGAATGTGATTATTGCGTTATGCTAACCAGAAAGAAATTCAATGAACGCCCTGTTATTTTTTTTTATTTTGGATGATTCTGGGAGTTTTATTGTGACATGCGGTAGGGGCACGTGTGCGTTATGATTCGTGTTTTCAACACGATCTGTGCCGAAACGACCGAAGCAAGCTGAAGGATGCACCTGTTGTTCTTAAATTTTGCCATTGACTTTGAGTGTTGGGTAAATAATCACGAATGACGGGAAGATAATTACGATAATATGGATGCATATGGGGGTATACCTACTTGTGAATTATTGAAAAGTAAACATGCTATTGCGAGAATTTCATCTGTTTTTACTTTTGCGAGCAAATTATTTGCAAGGATTGTTTTGCTTAGACTTACACTAAAGCAATGGAAGAACTACAGGCAAACAGACATAACAAATATCAATTCACACCACAGTAGTGCAAACATTAACGCCCAATGCTCAAAATGATGTTTTTGACCAACCGAAAAACCCCTTTCGTAGGAATAGAAGCAAGCTGTGTGTTTTTACTTCATTCGATTTGCCGATAATTTTTTTCTGTTTTGATATTTGATGGGCCTTCCTTAGCCGAGTGGTTAGAGTCCGCGGCTACAAAGCACATGCTTAAGGTGTCTGGGTTCGATTCCCGGTCGGTCCAGGATCTTTTCGTAATGGAAAGTTGAGAAGCAGGCTCTGTCCCAGTGGGGACGATAATTCCAAGAAGAAGAAGAATTTGATTTGATTTTAATTGGACCACAGATAACAGATGTTCATGCTAGAACCAAAATCTTCTGAAAACTTGTGTAAATATTCAAACTAAAACACGTTGAACACACTAGCGCCGCCACACAACGGATTGCTGCAATCAGTGGTGAATATAAGTATCTTGAAATGTTTCATATTCACCACAGACATCACCAGGGGAACTTAGCGATAACAGCGCCACCACGATGTTGCTACTTGTGTTGCCACTTAAAATCACCATTAATTGTCGTACACAGTTTTACAATCGGACATAAACATCTGTTATCTGTGATTGGACTTTAAACAATGATCAGGAATGAGTGCATTGCGCCTACAAAATCGTTTCCCAAGGATCTTCTTCTTCTTTTTGATATTGCGTCCTCACAGGAACAGAGCCTGTTACTCAGCTTTATGTTCAATGAGCACTTCCATAGTTATTAACTGACAACTTTATTTGTCAAAGTTGCCATTTTCGCATTTGTATATCGTGTGACAAGTACGATGTTACTCTATGGACCTATGCACGGGTTCATTATTTGACGTTTTAGCGGTGCCGTGTTATTTATGTGACCATGGAAACTAGTGAATTCGGCACCGCTCAAACGTCAAATTAGTGAACTCATGCATCGGTCCATACTAGACCTATTCAAATGTCTGTTAATTCCTCAGTCAACCAATATTTTGATTTTCCATGTCAAAATGAACTCCTGGTCAAAATTTCAGTCAATTTGAAAAAAAAATTAGATGTGCTTCAAATCAATTATGTGTTTTAGGACTATTTTCAAGCTTTGAAAATTCATAACTACTGAACGGAACATTAAAACTTATCGGAAATACCTCTACATAGTAGTTTATTCAATTCTACGAACTTTTGTCAAATACGGTTTTATGATTCGAGCAAGTTTAAACATAGTTCGGTTGACTTTTGTGCTTCAAGGTTCCTGAAAATCACTATTTTTGGGGTGTGTTCTCCCTGATAAGCATACCTGTATGAAAATATCGGATTTTAAATTTCCAGAACATGATGACTACGCATTTCTTAAACTCAATCCCGTCGAAAGATACCTTTTATCTTACGAAAATAAATTGTAAAAAATAGGTAATTAGGAAGCACATTCGTAAATCCGCTGTGGGTGAGCCAAGAACACGACCATGAGCTTCAAGGAATGTAAAAAATGAACACGTTGGCACTGCTTTTTCTCAGTTGATGATAATGATTGTTTTCAAATCGTTCTGAATAGTCAGTGAAATACGATCGAAACAATCATCACTCGGAAAGAAAAAGCAATGCTAACTTGTTCAATACATTCATTCGACGGTACATGTGTCATGCACGATGGGTTGTTCGATTTTTGGGCATTTTTGGTAATTTATTTCTTAAAGCAACATGTAAGCTGTTAATGGTTAATGATTTCATAGATTTATTATGTTTGTTTCCCGTTGACTGGGGCCTGGAAAAATAATGCTAATGTGTGTGTTTTTATAGCATACATATTCAAAAAACCGTGATTTCTGGGTACTGTGGAGAAAAATCTCGATCAAACAATGTTTAAACTTAATTTAAACTTGTTGGCGTGTTCGACAAACTTCAACAGAATAGAATTTTAAGCTTTCAATAGGTGGTAATAGCAAGTGATTTTGATTTGGGATTATTGAGTTATGTTTTTTAAACCCTAAAATAAGCCTAAAAACACATTTTTAACTTGAAGCATAGCGGAACCTCTATCAAATGAGCTGAAAATTTGACCAGACATTGTTCTTAATATGAGAATTCAGAATACTGCTTGACCGGAAGATTTCCAGACTTTTTTTTTCAAATATGAACAGGTCTACTCTATACCCAGGGAAGTCAAGAAAGTTTCCATTTTGAAAAGATCCTGGACCAACCGTGAACGGAACTCAGACAGGCTTTACTTTGTAGCCGCAGACTCTAATCACTCGGCTGAGAAAGACCCCAAAGATTACCACAGGATTTACCTCAGAAATTCTATTCGGAATTCATCTAACGATTCTTAAAGATATTTTTCAAGAAAGTGCTCAGTCCTCCAGAATTTTTTCCGGTGATTCTTCCATCGATTTCCTTAGAACATTCTTCAAGATTCCCGTTAAGAATATCTTTTGATAAATCCAGGCACAAGCTTCTTCAGAAATGCCTACAGGGATTCAATAGGATTTCCTTTAAAATAGTCTTTCAGGATTTCTTTGAGATTTCAACTAGGAAATTCTCTAAGGATACCTTCAGGAATTACTCCACAGTTTCCTGCTATGATTTTTTCAGCAATTCTTTCACTTTCTCAAAGAAGTTTTCAAAGATTATTCTAGGCATTTTTCCAGGCATACCGCCAGTTAAAATATTAGATTTCATTTAGAAAAATCCGTGAGATAATTTAATAGAAAATTCTCAAATAACCTCTGAAGAAACTTGTTGAAGTTCCAAAGTCTGAAGAATTTCTGAAAAAACTCATGGACTCTTGAGGAAGCTTTAGAAGGTTTCTGCATAACTTTCGGTTTTCATTTACTTACTGATACAGTCGGCGCGAAAGTTAGTAACCAAATGCAGTTTTCCATACAAAATGCCCATGTTTGGGGATCTGTATCTCAGCTTTCTGGTAGACCGAATTAGCAGAAGTTTGGATCAAGAACTACAAATAACCTGAAGTTTTGTGTATACTGAGCTCATTGAATTTCAATCATTTTCCGAGGAGTTTCAGAGGGTTGGTCAAAGGGAAAAGTAAGTAACCGAAAGATTTGTCGATTTGATTAAAAAACGGTGAATTCTCAGTGGTCGGTGTGTTCTGCAAGTTTGTACAACTTCCGTAAATGAACAACTTTGCCGAAGAAACTAACCAACCAAAATTTATCGTTTTTGAATTAAATTGATTTTTTTCCTAAGTTCTAGGAAAATTCTATCCAAAAAATTCTCTGAGTAAAAAACTGAAATTAGTAGAAATGAAGTGCTCAAGGATTTCCTGGAACAAATTTTGAAGAAATTGCTATAAGCATCATTTGAAAAATCGCTGTAAGCATTTCTGGAAGAATTAGTAGATGAATCTCAATAGCAATTTCTAGGAGGGATCCCTGTAAGAGTCTCTAAAATTATTGCTGATGAAACTTATGAAGAAATCGCTACGATAATTCCTGAAATTCCCTTTTGTTCGAAGAGTCTGAATAGAAATTCTTAAGGAATCATTTGAATAGTCGGGTTATAGTCTCTGAAGGTTTCTCTGCAGCCTGTAGAATTTTGCAACAGAATTTATTGCAAGCATGATGATGGAGAAAAAAAAACTTTAAAAACTATTTGATTCAAATAAGGGCTTTAGAAAGCTTCCGTTAGAAATAGAGAATTTTCAGAGACTTGCATAAAAATAGATAACAATACTTATCAGCAAAGTTCATAATACTTTCGATGCTTAAAAGTTATTTTCTGGTAATTTGGAAAAGACTTGTATTTTGCCATAAAAGAGAAACAAAGAGTTTAGTATGGAGACTGCAAGCATGATTAAAAAATCAATTAAATCTTATTTTATCGTGAAATTTCAACCAAACTATATCTGAAACGAAAGATTAAGTCAAATTTTGCATGCTTGCTGGATTAAATCATGTTGAAAAACGAAGCAATCGTGAACCCTATCTCAACAACCCTGCTACGTCCCTGACAACCGTATCCTGGAGTAGGTTGGACCTAGCAACTAAGGGTTGTTACACTTTTTTCTTATTCCTGTTTCAACCACCAATCGCATCAGACGTGTGTTTCAATAAACGTTATTGTTCCTGTTACATTCGTATCTTGTTCTTCGCCTCCAAAGTTCTGCAACATCAACAGGTTATGGGCGACCACCGTAAAGAAGCTGCGGTTCACGGAATTCAGCAATTCGTTGGTAAAGGTTACGATGTATGGCAATTCCGTGTTCAAACCTATTTGGAGTCGGTGAACGTATGGGACGCTATCGTAAAGGATGTACCCGTTACGGCTGCGGAAGCGGCAAAGTTCCACGAGACGGACAGGAAGGCCAAAGCGATTTTGGTGGGCTTCGTAGCAGACGAGTACCTAGGCTGCATTCGGGACAAGGGCACAGCAAAAGCAATGTGGAAAAGTCTCGAGGATACATTCGCGAAGAAATCAGCAGGTAGGCAGACCCTAATCAGGAAGCAAATTGCAAGATTGCACCTGAAAGATGGCGCCTCGGTTCGGACTCATCTGCTGGAGTTTGAAGATCTGATTCGTCAGTTACGCATGGCGGGATCGAAGTTGGAAGAAAGCGATGTTTGCTCGTCTCTGGCGTTAACGCTTCCGGAATCATACGACGCTCTGGTGACGGCTTTAGAGAATTTGCCGGAGAACGAACTTACCTACGAAGTGATGAAGACCCGTTTGATCGATGAAGAATCGAAACGAAACGATCGAAGCTATACTGTAGAAGACAAACCAGCAGCGTTCATTGGCGATAACCAGAAGAAAGGCAACCGGTTCAATGGAAAATGTCATTCCTGCGGAAAAAGAGGGCATATGAAGAAAGATTGCAAGAAAGCAAAAGGAAATGCAAATGTGGCAAGTACTTTTAAACCAGTGGTGTTCATGGCGGACCGTGCAGTTACTAAGCGAGACAGCGTCGGGAAGATCGTGTTCAAGTTGGACTCTGGATCGAGTGACCATCTCGTGAACAAGAAAACGTATTTCAAATCCGTCAAATCAGTACAATCGCCAATTATCATCAACGTAGCTAAGGATGGCCAATTTCTTGAAGCCAAGCAGGTAGGAGAGATCTCAGGATCAAGTAATCTTGGAGTTCCGTTGCATGTGAAGGACGTTTTGTACGTGCCAAGTCTACGGGACAATTTGATGTCAGTAAAGAAATTGGCAAAAGCAGGAGTCGAAGTGGCGTTCAACAGCAAGGTGGCAACGTTGAAGCTAAACGGGAAAACCATTGCGACGGCCTATCTGCGAGGCAACTTGTATGAACTTGAAATTGAAGTCCTGGAGAAAGAAGTGAATTTGTGCAGTTCAGAGACAGCAAATCTGTGGCATAGACGACTAGGTCATCTGTCTGAGAATAGTATGAAGATGATGGTGCGGGAAGATTTAGCCAAAGGACTGAACTTTAAGCCTCAGAAGCTCCAATTTTGTGAAGCTTGCGTTCAAGGTAAGATGTGTCGAGAACCATTTGATGGAAAGCGCGAAAGAGCAACGAGACCACTCGGAAGAATCCATTCTGATGTCTGTGGACCTATAGAGCCCGCGTCATGGGATGGTCACCGTTATTTTGTCAGCTTTATCGACGACTATTCACACTTCGCGATGGTGTTCCTACTGAAGAAAAAGTCTCAAGTTTTTGAAAAATTTCAAGAGTACGAAGCGATGGTAACAGCTATGTTTGGAGCATCGATATCGAAGTTGACAGTAGATCAAGGTCGAGAATATTGCTCCGGAAATCAGATGAAATTCTACAAGGCTAAAGGTATTCAAATAGAAGCGACCGTTGCATATTCCCCTCAACAAAACGGGGTAGCGGAGCGGTTCAACCGAACCCTAGTGGAGAAAGTTCGAAGCATGCTTATTGACTCGAGGATGCCTAAATCGATGTGGGGAGAAGCAGTTCTAACAGGTACGTTTTTGATGAATAGGAGTCCCACTTCTGCTCTCTCGAGGAATCTTACCCCGACGGAATGCTGGACCAAACAGAAGCCGAACTTGGAGAAACTGAAAGTTTTTGGTTCTCAAGCATTTGCATGGATCCCCAACCAATATCGCAAGAAGTTAGATGCGAAGAGTCGAGAACTGGTGATGATCGGATACGCTTCAAATGGATATCGCTTATGGGACAGGAATTCTCGGAAAATCGTAATTGCTCGAGATGTGAAGTTTAATGAAGCTTGTTATCCGTATGCGTCCAATAGTAGCAAATCTGAAGATATTCCTTTGATGATCTTGACATCGTCCGATCAAGAGGGGGAAAGCAAGAATTACCTCGTATCTGGAGAAGAAAACGAAGCGCGAAATTCCGTTGAAATGATTGAAGCTGAAGATAGCGAATACGATGATGAACTACCCACCGCGCTCCCTTCGCAACAAGAACGGGACAGCAATTCAGATGAATCGTCCACGAGGCGTAGCGAACGGGAGCGCAAGTTTCCGGGTAAGTTGCTGGAATATTTAACTGGTTTTGAAGCAACTGCTGTTGGCTCTCCACAATTCACAGATATACCTCAGTGTTTCAATGATATCGCAAAGAGTGATGACCGTGACCATTGGATGGAGGCTGTACTCGACGAGCTCAAATCGATGGAGGCCAATCGTGTGTGGCAACTGATGAAACGACCACCAGGTGTTAAGCCCTTGAAATCCAAATGGGTATTCCGATTGAAGGAAAACGAATGTGGACAAGCAATTCGACACAAAGCAAGGTTAGTGGTGAAAGGATTTCTGCAACGTCCTGGCATCGATTATGAAGAAACGTTTGCTCCTGTGGCTCGCTTGGCAACAGTACGTGTGGTGCTCGCTGTGGCCGTACGATATGGTTTCTATCTACATCAAATGGATGTGAAGACGGCCTTTCTCCATGGCAACCTGAAGGAAGAGCTGTACATGGAGGTACCGGATGGAGTGCAGGCAGCGCCAGGAACAGTATGCAAGCTACTGAAGTCTATTTACGGGCTGAAACAGTCTCCACGATGTTGGAATGAAAAACTCAATACGGTGTTGCTGAAGCTAGGTTTTTCAAGATCGAAAAGAGATTATTGCTTGTACACTTCAACAAAAGAGAACGACGAAATCTTTCTGGTGCTGTATGTAGACGATTTACTTATCATTGGCAGAAACATTCGAACCATTGAACACCTGAAGCAACAACTGTCCCGTGAGTTCAAAATGTCGGATTGCGGCGAGGCAAAGTTCTTCCTTGGCATTGAATTGGATTACGATCGTCAGAGAGGTATCCTAAAGTTGTCCCAAGGAAGCAATGCGCAAAAAATCCTGAAGAAATTCGGCATGATAGATTGCAACGCAGTGAAAACGCCTATGGAAAAAGGATTACAGTTGAGTCGAGCCGGAAGCAGAACGAATGAACCCTACAGAGAACTTCTAGGCAGTTTAATGTACCAGATGCTATGTGCTAGACCTGATATTTGTTTTACTGTAAGTTACCTTGGACGTTACCAACAGAATCCGGTGGATCATCATTGGCAGGCCTTGAAGCGCGTTGTGAGATACCTGAAAGGCACTAGCGAACTTGGTTTGCTCTACAAGCGGAATGAATCTTCAGCTCCGTTGATTGGCTTTGTGGACTCAGATTGGGCATCAGATCAAGAAGATCGATAATCCGTATCTGGCTTTGTCTTTAAGGTGTTCGGATCAACCGTATCGTGGGCAAGTAGAAAACAAGTAACCGTATCTACTTCATCTAGTGAAGCAGAATACGTTGCTCTCAGTAAGAATACGTTGCTGCAGTAAGTGAAGCGATTTGGTTGGGCGGTCTCCTGGAAGATTTGAAATGCAAATCAAAGGCAGAAGCAATTCCAATATTTGAAGATAATCGTGGCTGTATTGGACTGGCAAGAAACATGGAATCGAAAAGAATCAAGCACATCGATATCAAACATTATTTTCTGAGGGACCATGTTGCTGCTGGAACCGTGACGATTGAGTCTATTGGAACTGCAGATCAAGAAGCCGACATCTTCACGAAATCATTGGATACTGTACGATTCCAAGATCTACGTTCAAGACTGGGAGTCACCGATTGAGAGGGGGTGTTGAAAAACGAAGCAATCGTGAACCCTATCTCAACAACCCTGCTACGTCCCTGACAACCGTATCCTGGAGTAGGTTGGACCTAGCAACTAAGGGTTGTTACACTTTTTTCTTATTCCTGTTTCAACCACCAATCGCATCAGACGTGTGTTTCAATAAACGTTATTGTTCCTGTTACATTCGTATCTTGTTCTTCGCCTCCAAAGTTCTGCAACATCAACAAATCACAAAAACGTTTGATAAATCATACTTTAAATTTTATGTAAACATCAATTAAACCAGTGTTTTAAACAGCTTTGGCGACCTGTAGCAAAACATTGTAACGTGCAGGGACATTTCTGAGAAGGGCATCAGATTCAGCGACGCCAAATCTACTAGAGACACATAATTTAATCCTTGAGGCACGCAAAAATGTATTTTTTGTTACGCTTTGTCACTGAATGGTTTTGAAAATCACCACGAACTTGTCAGTTTTGAAAACTTTTAGGATTTGAGGAGTTCTATTTCCAAGCATGTTTCCACGAGTTATGGAGCAGAGAATGGCAGAAAACTCGGAGCGGTGCAAAATATGCACGTGCTGCACCCGACTTTTGCGTGCGTCTCTTGTTTTTGTTGAGTGACACAAAAGAAGGTGCGAGTATTACCCCAACTGTGTGAGAGACAAAAGATAGCTCGATCTCTACTCTTTAAAACTCTTGGAGTTAAGCACAATGTGCTTCGTTGGGTGCTCTTCTTTGGAAACATAATCGAGAACGAATGTGACTGACGGCGGTGTCTAATCATGTTTTGCTTGCTCTACACTTCAAAATCATTTTAGGGTTTATTCACAAATTTCATAACGCCGAAAATGGCCATTTTTGACACCCATATTGATAACGCATATTGTATGAATATTTTTCAAATTTTGTATGAGCTGTAACATCTTAAAAACCCCTCCCCCCTCTTCAGCGTTATGAAATTTGTGAATACGTAGAAAGCACGTGAATTTGAAACTAGGACGTTGGACTTTTCTTACAATGTTCTGAAATTATTTTGTAATTAGAGGCCGTTCAATAATTCAGTAAGGAGTTATATGTAGGGTGAGTCATGTGGAGGGGCAGGAAATTGTTTGTTACGTGCCAGACAAATTATTTTTTAATTTTATGCAACAAATCTTCCCTCGGGAGAGCGGGTGTCAAAAAACCGACAAAACTCGACACTTCCGTGGAAAAGCAATTCTCGACTTCACTTTCCTTGTAAAAAAATCTTACCGCCTTTGATCTTCCCGCATTTGATATTTGCGTTTCAAACGCACACAGAAATAACATATGTCGAATTCGTTTTTGAATCTAGGTTGAAATGGGCGCAATACGTTCTGGATCACAGTTTCAGATTCAGGTTCGACCGAACTACAATTTGCTTGAAGTTGGTTTGTTTTTGTGTTGATCACCGATCCAGTTCCTAAAAACAAAAACGACAATAAACACAACGATCACGCGAAAATTTTGTCAGATATATTGAATCTAATAAAAGCAATCGTTTGTTCAGGAAATTGTCAAAACTCCTGGTTAACACGTAAAGTAAACCGAAGTCGTCGAAATTATCGAAGTAGGATAAGTAATCCATTAGTTGTGGGTGTTCCTATAGTTGTGGTAACGCCATTTTCACTGAATTTATGCATTAACCACAAAATTGACACTGCCAATCGACGTATTAGTTTGTTGATACACGAAATAGTTGAAAACAGCGTGCAAATTACTTGAAAGTTGATGAAATATCACTAAAATTGCTGAAACTTTTCTTACTTGTACCAACAGTTGCGGTAAAGTGTTCCTATAGTGGAGGCCCATAAGAAAACAACGGATACCGTAACTATAGGAACGCAAAATAAAAATATACCGCAACTAAAGGAACAGTGTAGGTACTATTTTTCACTGACATGCCGTTGGCTACTGCAATGAAATCATTTTTCTCATTAAGTCAATGGTAGTTTCTTCCCGTTACAACATTAATATGTTCATTAATTACGCTTTTTGAATTTAAACGGTTTGAATCGTGCTTAGTACCTCCACTATTGGTACATCTACCCTGTGTAGGAAGCGAAATCATGTATGATTTATGAAATAAACAAACGTTTGTGTGGTTCGTTTGAGAGTGGCGTCCATCCGTACTCCGTCATCAAAGCAAAGTGATGTTATTTGAGAGAGCCTTGCCTAATGCTCAGAGAGATTCTCAGCAACGGTACATGGGAGTTTTAGCACACAAAAAAGAATGGGTGGAACACAATTCATATTGCACTAGCACGTCTCTTTCAAATTGAACGTGCTGTCTCCCGGCAGCGCGTGCTGCACCGAAAGAGTTTTGAGTCGCACCCTATCCCTGGTTATGGAGTGTCGGGTAGTTCTATGAAAACGCGTAAGTTCAACCAAAAGCTCAAAGCATTTGGCATAGGCTTCGTAGAGTGTTCTATCGAACACTGAATTACAAACTGACCGAACTCTACGATGAACCCAGTATTCTAATGGTGGCTAAAGCAGAAAAGGACGCTGATTCAGACTTGTTGCCAGATTTATGAATAACAGAATTGTATGGACGTACTTTTCGTTTGATTCTGTTAAAACTAGAAAACATTGCGCACATAAATCAGAGTCAACGACTATCAATAAAAAATTAGTGTATTTATACCTAGAAAATGATAGCGATTATTATATAGATAGATATATAAATAAAAAAGGAATGGTGTTTGTATGTCACCAAATGGATTGAGTACTGTTGAATGATTCTTTCACTGTTGTATTCGTCAAGGGTTTCGTCGTGCTTGTGTGAGGAAAAAGTCAAGGATTAGTCTCCGGAATAGTTGAAAAACGGGTGAAAACTAATCTGCTACTTTGTATGGCAGTTTACATTGCGTCATTCAACAGCCTACTTGGTGGCAAGACAAAGTTTGCCGGGACCAGAGAGAGGGCAGACAACGAGCTTCCAAAAGTCAAGGGAACCTGTCATCAACTGTCACTGAAAAATCGCATATTCGAAGGGCAGAGCATGAAAAACCGTCAAAATTACAGTACACGTAATAGGGTCCCAAAGCCCTGTCCCAATTTTAGTGCTAAACGCTTAAGTTTAGGACAAAAACACATGTTTACTCAATTTTTTAATGTTCTCCGTTGGTTTAAGCCCGAAAACCATTTTTTTATGTTTCTTTAGATTTTGTCACACCCCTTGGCTTAAACTCAAATTTTTAGGTATATTTTGTTTTCCGTGTTCCTTCCGAAATGTCAAATAGGAACAACCCCAGTGTTAAAATTAAAAGCCCTGTGGTGTTTTTGACGACTAAGCGAACGTCAAACATGATCAAAAGTGTCAAGGTTCATTCATGGACCAAATTTTGAAATTTGAGTTCAAACATGATTTAGTCTTTATTTCAGCGGGAAAAATTGCTAAAGGAGTTGCAGTAACATGCTCTTTCGTGTTATCAAATAAAAACAAGAATTCATTAAAAATTTTAGGACCCAATTGAAATTTCCAGGTGTTTTTCGTTTATTTCACATTTTAAGGTGATTATAGAACGAAGCCACACCTTAAATTTTCAAGAGCACAAGACTTGAGAACCAAACAGCGCTCTACGTTGAAAATTTATCGCATTGGTCTCCACCAGCAAGCAGTGGTGGAAAAGTTCGCATCACGAAGCAGCTCACGAGTGTATACCAACGCATACCAAACATCACTCGCGAACTGGCTAGGTATGAGTAAATCCGCACCCTCGGGAGAACATGTCAAAAGAAGTAGCAACATAGTAGGAAACCATAAACCTCGGAGGGGATGCAGCTTTTTTCCCAAAAGCACAGTGTGACTCTGAACAGCTCTGAACACGATCACGAATCACTTTAGCTTCGGTTACTCGGGAGCACGACAGATGCGAGTAAACCAGGGCTCTGACGCTCGGGAACGTTTGGTTTTATTTTTGTTCAAGTTCAGCAGACATGTTCGCCATTTTCCATCAGATTCTCCAGTCATGTGCACTTGCAAATTCAAAGTTTGGCTTGGTTTTATAATCACCTTAAAAAGTCGAATACCTAAATATAGTTGCGTGTTGGCAAACTGCTATTGATCTTTTTATCTTCATATCCTTTTTCATAGTGAACAACAAGAAGTGAATATGATGTTGACCAAAATAAGTTCATCTGACCGTTGTGCACCACCTAAGAGTGAGAATTCAAAGAAGGCAAGAAAACATGCCAACTGTCAGTGAACTGTCCTCTCTCTCCCAGGTTGGGACCACTAGTTCACCATAAAATGATTCCGACAGATCCACACAAACATTTTTAGAGCAATCGAATATTCATTTAGGAAAACATTTGAAATTCTCATTACATAATCGATAATGCGTTATCCAAACATTTTCAATATCATATAATTGAGAGTCAGCTCGATAATTACCAACAAACAAATAATTTTATGAACTGTAATGTTTGTAAATCAAGGTATTGTCAAAGCAAGACTATCCAACATCCTCAAAAACTCAACTTGGAATGTATAGATCCACATTGCTCATTCAGAATTAAATAAAAGTTCATGTCAGCATTTGTCAGCTCACACATCCAGTCCGATGTCGACTATTAATAAGTTAATAGCTTTATGAGTTCAAAGCCATAAAACCACCACGATGAAATATGAAAACCGCTCAAAACTGCCACACAGTGAAATTGTTGAGTGCACGGTTTCTCGTCGGGAGAGTTCCAAAAATTTCTCAAGTGTGAAATATATAAATTCTGTCATTTGTCATTCTCAAGAGTCCGGGTGGAGAATGAGATTTTGGATGCTACTGAGTAAAGTTGCTACCGAATATCATCGATATCCGTTGCAAAAGTGCGCTAATGGTGTTCCTATTTCCGATATCGCAGCTAAGCTGCTTCACACATACAACACACTACAAGTGCAATGGCCGTTTTACATTAAAAACTTATGTGCGATGATTCGTAGGTATATCTTGCCGGCCACACGTTTGCTCGCGCAGACTTCGACTCAGACAGGGAGAGGCAGTCTGATGGAAAATTGATATGCGTGTTCGTAAGACTTCCGAGCTAATCAGCGTCTTCATGCGTGACGCTGGGTGGCGCCTCTGGTGGCGAGTGCGACTTACAATTTATGAGCAGCGAAATTAGCATGCCTCGAAATATGACACATCTTGATGAGCTCGGGAGTCGGAAAGTAGCAACGACCTTCTGTAGCCACAAAAACCGCAAACTTGTGCTTGCTGTATCGATTAATTGACAAACCTGCAATCGTTCCATATTATGTAAATAATAGTAAAATAAATAAATAAAAGTACCGTAATCCGGGGTAACTATGATCAGTTTTTTTTTTACATTTAATTAAAAACTCTATTCGAATATGCAAAAGTCTCAAGTTTTATGTTTTTGGAACAAGTATACTGGGATCAGAAAATCAAGATTATATATCGTATTTATTTTGGTTTCTGAAAGTTTCAAGCTTGTTGGGTTCTAAATGATGTTTGTTTTTAATGATATGGAGTAACATTGATAATCTTTCACATAAACTAATTATTATGTTCTATGCAACCTTTGTGTTTTTACTTCAACAATATAAGATTAAGAAGCACCATGCATACAATAATAATCCTACTGCAAAATCTAAATTTGGACTTTTTAGTAGGGTCATACAGATCAATCCTTCCCCTTTTTACGGTACTTTATTTATAATTTCGATCTTACGGTTCTTTCGAACCAACCAGCGGAAATAGCAAACGAATATAAAGAATGTAGGCCTGTTCTATACCTGTTTTAAGTACATATAAGTATGTATAGTTAGTAATCCTACACCCATCAGCTTGCTGTATAACTTACTAGCTAATGAGGCAAAACATCCAAACGGGGCCGATACGGAAAGAAATATGTTCGAATGTACTTTGCATGTCCCAGAACCGTTTTGACGCAGTGCTTCAACCTGTGTCTATTGGAGAAAAAATAATACGCAGCACACGCCAACACTTTCATCCAGACCCAGAGCTTCTAGAGAGCAGGTCGGTAGAAGGGTTAGAGTAGAAGAGCGGTTCAGCAAAGCCAGCTTTGCATTCAGGTTCTTATTTTTGGAATACACATCTATACTACCGGTGCGGTTTGGATCGACCGACGACGTGATAAAAATTTACTGCCTCGCTAGGTAAGCAAAAAATCGAAGCGATTTTTGAGCTCCCGTGTCTGGATAGATTACTGTGTATAGCATCAACGCGAGGAGTGCATTTCTACGGCTGAAGGTGTAAATAACGTGTTTCATGGAGTAGACCGCGACAGTTGGATCAATGTCAGAATTTAATAGGAAGATTGATTGGACGTCGCTTTGATTGAGGCTAAATTGAAAGCACTACAAAATAGGACACGCAGAGTTTAAACGAGTAAGAAAGCTCAGAGTAAAAGTAATGGCCTGGGTTAGAGGCTGTTTCAATTTGTAGCTCAAAAAAAAAAAATGGATCGACTTGACTGTTTATTTTGATACAATTTTCGTCGTTATCCATTCCATCTTTGAAAGAATGCGCGCATGTCGAAGAAACACACTTTCTTCCCTATTTTACTCGTTTAGTGACAATTTCGAAGCCATTTTTTTGGAATGACGTTCCAAATTCGGAGATTCGTGACTCATTTCTCCGCACCGCACTTGACTAATTTGACACCGACTTCTACAATACAATTAGACAAACCTGGTCCTTATCCTTCTACGAAGAATCCTTACAATATTCCATCAATGAGCAAGGGTGAAAAATTCATTCATCGCACCTCGTTCGTGAGTTCAAATCGACGAAATCACCTCCAAGGGGTTGAAAGCCTTCGCAATAAACTCTTTCCCTCGCACGTTTATCTACTTGTGCAACCCTTTCTTCTTTTTTGCAGACCCTCGAAACGAAATTGAGTGCGTCAGCCATTTTCACGCCACAGTACTCTTCAGCACACAACGGACAAAGCAATCATCCCCAGAAAACGAACTGAATGAGTGCAAAACAATGCCGGCAAGATTGGATTAATTAGTGGTCGGGCATTAAATTGCTTTCGCAATTATTTCGGCATTTTGGCAAAACATAACAAGAAGAGCGAGGCATATGAGAACCGTCAAGGTCAACGTCATAATTGCACCAATTGTGCGGAGCAGCGTTTTTAAGCTTCTATCAGCAACTCTGAAGTTGTGTTTTTATTGATTTCTTCTCCATTATAAAAATCTCCTGAATAACACACCAGATGATGACGAAACCGCGTGTTATTACCATACAAACCACGTACGATGACGAGGGCATAATCTGAGTTACTCAAGTTTCTGCCGCTGAAATTCCGGTGTCGATGTTATTGAGTGCCATTACCCGACCGCCGGACCCCTATAAGTACATCTTCCCTAATGTCAGTGTGTAATGACATACCGCAAGTCGTGGCACTGACAGTGATGCGCCCATACGTGGATGTGACATAACCTCCAGTCGACGCACACAGGAGTAATTTCGGTTAATCATGGCCAAAATAATTTTCTGTTTCAAAAAATCTTTTGTTTTACCCTAATATTAGCTAAAAAAGGTTATAACTGTCAGGAGTAATTTAGAGCAGTTGCAAGGCACCTAGCCACTAATGTGGCCTATTTTTATATGAAAAACATCAAACCGTAAAAACTTTAAGTAAACTCCCTATATTTGTATTTTGAACTTCAGAAGCTATTGTGAAAGTATGAGCAGAATCCAACAACTCTACGAGAGGGTTTGACATTTTTGACTATATGGTGTACAGTGCATCGTAGTCGATAAAATTCTTTCGTTAGTGTCTTGAAGATTTTTCTTATCCATAAAGAATGAACTGCAACAAACTGGAAGCCATTTCGTTAAGAATCAAAAAAGAACGTGCAGTTTTGGGCCACCCTAACTGAAAGGAACCGGGAAGGATTTCAACTGAAATCAAAACTTATGCTTTGTTTTAACCAACGTTTCGGCACTTTATTAATGTTAAACAATTTTACCCAGTGTCGTAAGGAATCATGGTAGCCGACATGTTTTCGTTGACATTCGACAGCTTTGCCTTCAGCCATCACAACACGAGCAGTCAAATGAGCGTACGAAAGAAAAATATCAATTGAATGCAGCTGACCATGATGGCATCACCGAAAAACAGTTCGGTTTTGTTTATTTCTATTTTTTTTCGTAATAAGAGCTGCTTTCGCTGTATGTTTGTCCCTATTCGACATAACAAACAAGTATAAATTGTTTTTCTTGTTGACGATTGGACACTTCTGAAATGTGTGCAAAACTTGTGATTTATGAAAATGTCATCATATCAAACGACAATCATTATACAGTTTTTGTGTTCCTCGGTATTCATTCAACCGCTCGTGCTGTGTGTGAGAGGTGACGGTAGCGGATGGGCGTAGAAAAATCAATTGACTGTTAACAATGGAAGCAAAACGAACGTCGCAAGAAATGTCGAATGTTTACAACAGGTTTTACCTTTGATAAAAGCATAATACAAAGTGCCGAAACGTCGGACAAAACCAAACCAACAATTCAATTTTCAAAAACTACGAATGGCACAAAATCATTTTTTTTTTCTTGAACACGAAGATGGGATCCTTCAGGTTCTTCAGGAAAAAAACGTTGAAGAAGATATCAACTTTAGATTTTTTAATATTATCCACAAAAATGAACGCAATATCTTTGGAGATTTCAAGGAATGTTGAGCCTACCAATGCTTCGTGTTCGGTTTCGAAAAATCTTCAAGAGGAACTAAATTTATAGAAAAAGAAGGCTCAATGTTCCAAAAATTTCCAAAGATGTTGAGATTCGCAATTTTAAGATGTTTCTAAGCTGATAAATGCAGTCAATTCCACATCAATTTTCGATCATCATTAAAAAGTTCTGAAAGGAGAAACGCAAATTTTCTATAATTGGCATGATCACCTTTAAAAAAAATTAGTCGCAAAAACAAAGAAATATAACACTAGTCGACAAGGAAATTTGGCATAAGTGTCACCCCATATAACTATTCAAAACCAGTTCGCTGGTCGCAAAAAAAAACATGTTTTTGATTTTAAAAGGAAAATAATCATAACCGTTTTACAAATTTTCAATTCCAGTTTTTTTTTTTCTACGAAAAAATGTTTAAGAAATTCACCATTTCATTGCACTTACTATCTGCAATGATAAATTTTCATAAGAATTTCTTTAAATTTGAACAAAACAACTGGTTTTTAATTTTTGATAATTACTAACGATTGAATGATGAATTGTTGAGCCAATATTAAACTTTGAAATTTTTCTACAAGATTCAGTCATTATCGTATCGTATTTTGCGCAGTGGGGTAAATGCGTCCTAACCTTCCAGCCGTCGCGCAGTTCGCCACCATCAGAAGTATCACGCTGTTGTTGTGAGCGAAAAGCGAGCTTTTTCACCAGTGTTGTACGAAATACAACAGCGCGACGACTGTAGTGTTAAACACCATGCTTTAGATTTTGTTTTCCAAATTTTTCATTATTTCGTAACTATCACTTCCCATTCGTGAAAAACTTTAAATTCCCTTTAAATTCACATACAAAATCTATTTTTTACAGCGACATTTTCTTATTTTGATCGATTTCTATTACGACCTTCGAGCAATATTTGGTATTCCCTCGTCATGATGTAGAAAAAAAGGATTACATTTTATATGGTTAACTGATAGTGCAGATTTACAACTCAAAAGGATAAGGAAAAATATAAGTTTAATATTTCAGTACATATTGTTATGAACTAAAATATAGAGATAAACTTTGAATCGTGGACAAATTTTTACTCGTTTATAAGAGTTGCTAATGGGCTCTTTAAGGTGAAACATCTCGGAATCCAAAGATGGCCGGCACAATGGCTGACTTCTCACCCTACTCACGTTTTCAAAGGCACTAAACTGGAGAAATAGTTGGCAAACGTTGCTGATCTTCTTATTTTAAGCTTTCTGCTAGCGTTAGCGTTAGCGTTAGCGTTAGCGTAGTTACGGTATACTTCGTAGATTGGATACTAGCAACATTTATGTTTCTTTTTGATAATCTCATTCGGACTGCTTTCAAGAACAAGGATGGGGAATGTTCCTTGATCCAATCTTGAGCAAGAAGACCAAAACCATAAATATCGCTATTCCTGGCCACGCCCATCTTTACCGTAACTTGGGATAGGGGAAGGAAATGTTGATGTAGCACTTACTTAATGAGAGGCCACCGACTCAGCGACACCCTCATAAGTGCTACGGAGGTGGGGGTTGGGAGAGGAAAAAAAAGTCAGGATTCGCTTTGAAAGCTAGCGATAGACCCATGGCATTTATTGTTTAAGCGTTTTGAATTTTATCTTTTGAATGCCGGCAATCAAAGAGAAGATATTTATCGTATTTAAGATATATGGTTAATTAGATTCCGCATAGTACTTTCCGTTTCAAATGATTATGCTTGCGACGAATCAAGTGTGTGTATCTGCTTATTAATGATTTAAAAGCAGAACCGATCCCTCAAGGGTCATCGGAGGAAAAGAATAGAAGGCAACAGAAAACCGCTACGCGTAAGATCTACAAACCTAGTATTTTTTTTAACTTTTCGGAAATTGAACATTAGCAACAAAAAAAAACGTATCCAACTTATTTTGAGAAAATGGCGGCAATTCTAAAAAAAAATAAAAAAAAGGAAAAAAAAAAACACTCCTCTTTATGTTTGAACGCTCAAAAACGGAGAAAATGTGGAAATAGTGGCAAATTCAAAACATATTTCCACCCACACGCGAACCATTCGATTATCCGTGATCCCGAACCCGAAAAGATATTGCGATATTGTTCTGTTAATAATTTGGAACAAACTCACCGGATCTCCCAATTGGGTATAGCTGGTAAGATGACCAATCCATTTCCAACAGTGGTTCGTATTACCACGTACGCCAACCGTTAGCATTACTTCCTCAGGTAGCACTACTTCCCTAGCAAGAAACCGAACGGCACACCACAGCACATTGCTTCTCCGAAAACCGATCTACTCGTCCTTCACAGCTTAAATTGCACCGATAACACTATTCACTACAAATCACACTCATGTGGAGAGCACTGGCCAAATAATTTCTTTTTAAAACTTTTGCTACACAAAAAAATGACAGCCGAATTTTTTTTCACGTCCACTCGCGCTCACAGACTGCTGCGATCTCCCTGCAAAGTCAACGTAAACGCATATGACCAAAATGCATTTTTCATTGCCATGTATTCTTAACTGGATATAAGAATTACACTTTTTTTGCTCGAAAATATTTGAGTTACAAGGGTTGACACGAAAACACGAATGGTTTTCATTGGTCATTTAAAATATAGGGGGAGCTCCCCCAGTACCGGACAGTGCCCAAAAGCATAGCATAGCATAGCATAGCATAGACTGACTGTACATGTCAATGGTTGCTACTCCGTGATTGATCGGAACTGGTAAGAATTGCACTACGATCCAAATGAATAAGGGATGGGAGTTTCCGCTTACTCTCGAAGTACAATTTTAGCAGATCTAATATTATTGATCAATAACGGCGCCGGCCAAGTCCTTACAGTCAGTTGGGATGGGGAAGGAATGTTAGGGTGTAATGATTGTTGCTTCTAGAGACCGAGAATACCTCTGCATCTCCACAATCACCACGGGAAGGGTATTTATTAGTGAGGGAGGAAAAGATCTGGGAGTCACCTCTGGTCGGTGATGCGATCCATGGACAAGGGGGAAATATACGACTTATATTTAAAGCTAGTTTTGTATTTTTGTCTCGAGAAATTTTTGCCTTTTTTAAACTTTAAAAAATACGTCAACATCTATAATGTCGAACAATTCAAAAGACGTTTTTATTAATGACGAAAACTGAAAATTACATGTATATATTTTAAATTATATGAAACAGGAATAATGCCGACACTTGTAGTGACGAACCATACATAGTTTATTTGAAAATGACATATGAGTATTACTGGGCATCTTGTCTCGATATGGTAGAAGTTTTAAAAAATACGTCAACATTTACAATGTCGAACAATTCAAAAGATAATTTTCAATAATGTCAAAAAGAGAAAAATATAAAAGAAATTGTATAAGAAAATAGCATAATGCCGACACTTATAGTGACGAACCATACAAAGTTTGTTTTAGTATTACATAAAAGTTACGCTTTCAAGAAAAAATGTGTTATCCTAAGCATGAAACGAACTCACCAGTTGGTAATCCATTCTCGACTGAACACAAAACTGACACTGTCAGCGTTCCGAAAACAAACCGTCTTGCTTGGGCCTTCCCAAATACCTACCCAGCAAGACGCTCCAAAACAGGAAAAAAAAATCTCCGGCGACGAAAACGCGTGAAATCGTAAGCAAAATCTAACGGACGACGCAAAACCGAACTGTCCTGCTTGGGCCTCACGAAGCACTACCCAGCAAGACGCTCCAAAACAGGGAAAAAAAATTCTCCGGCGACGAAAACGCGCGAAATCGTGAGCAAAATATATCGGACGACGCAAAACCGAACTGTCCTGCTTGGGCTTCACGAAGCACTACCCAGCAAGACGCTCCAAAACAGGGAAAAAAAATTCTCCGGCGACGAAAACGCGCGAAATCGTGAGCAAAATATATCGGACGACGCAAAACTGAACTGTCCTGCTTGGGCCTCACGAAGCACTACCCAGCAAGACGCTCCAAACAGGGAAAAAAAAAATTTCTCCGGCGACGAAAACGCGCGAAATCGTGAGCAAAATCTAACGGACGACGCAAAACCGAACTGTCCTGCTTGGGCCTCCCTTCTTATTTTAAGCTTTCTGCTAGTGCACAAAGCCAAAATAAAAAATGCACTGTTGTGGGATGCTTTCTTCGCGAGATTTGTTCTGTTGTGCGAGTTTCAGTGCAATCTAAGAAATTGATTCCAAACTGTTTCACCTTAAGTATCATGGGCATATAGGGGAAGTTATTTTTTTTTCGACTGTTCTGTTTTCTTCGTCATGATGGTTTTTCGAACGACCAAATCTTCTGAAATTCTGCAGTAAGATGCACTTATATACTAAAAGCATCTCATCTACTACACACTAAGAAAAAACTAATATTACATATGAGTAGCTCAAATGCTTTCTTTGTTTAATCCTAGAAGTTCGAGATATGGTAAAATAAAGATGATCACTGAGCTTCTGAACAACTTTACCGAAGATGCCTGTCTAAAAAGACAAGATCCTGCAGAATCCGCAAAACAAAAATTTCATTTCTTGGCTCAAAAATGATAGCCCTTGAGCTACTGAACTATTTTGCCAAAGACGTTATCTTCCCAACTAACAATTCCACAGCAACTTGGCTTTCGTGTGGATTTATTAATGTTTTATGACAGTTACGTGATTGCTATAATACTAAGAGGCGACATTTAACGTTGCCAAAAGATGATATTTTGTAATTCGGCTCTTCGCTGTTTTCGTAACCTTATTTCAACTGCTTGTCGTAGCTGAACGACTCTTATTTGTTACGGCTATGATAAAAGACTCATATAATACAGCTTGTTGTTATAAAAGCTGCTTTTAAGCTGCATGACTTCCTCTTGGTTTCTGATGACTTATCTTATTTAAAAAAGACAATTTACACCGTCTTCAGCCAAAGGCTGCACAGATTGAACGATTACAAACATTAGGCAACGGACAATACACGGAACACCCAGTAGCCCAGTGATGAATTTTTCGTTTGACGAAAAGTTTCCACCGACTGTAGCAGCGAATCGAACCCACTCCCCGTGGCACAATACGCCTAAACGACTGACGCCGCTAACCGCATGGCCACGAAGCCCAAATACCTCCCAAATCAGTATTGGGGCTCATAAGATGCGAAAACACTATTTGCATTGCAAATTTAATACTTACCACTCCAATATAACGTCACTAATATTGTGTTATTACTAAGAAACACTTATTCCTAATGGAAAAATGCAAAACTGATATGTGTTTTCATTTTTCTGCGTATATTATTCAAAACAGCACGCCCGAACTGTCAAACTTTGTTAAATGCTGCTTAGAAATCATAAAAAGCGAAAAAGAGCTGAATCATCTTCAATCAGCATTAATTAAGGCAATTTTACATCCACAAATGCCGAATCATGACAGTGCGCCCTTATTTATGTATTAATTATAACAAAACAGCATTTGTCGATGGCAATCTATCAATTATAGTTCCGCCATATTAATTTCACTCCGGTTGCCACAATTTCACTTTTTCAAATCGTATTATCTCCATGAATTCGCTCATAAGATGCTATGCTGTGATAATTTGACTGACTGAATATAATTCAAAGCAAATTTACTGCCCAATCAAACCAAGAAATGTTGAATTCTTCACCTGGCGGTTTATTTTAGCAAATGCTAAATAACTAGAAATATGCCACTTTCAGAGGGGGCACAGGCAAATTCACTTCTTTCTCATCACATTTCACAGTAAATCTCACTCGGCACTAAAGATTCGAGCACTATATCCAAATAATCACTTCAAATATAAAGCACTAAGAAATAAATTATCACAGACGTGTTTTCAATCTTATTTTGTTTTGTTTACGTTGGAATAAATCCAGCAAGATCGACGTTATGATAAAATCATTTTCAAGATGAAGCGGTGGCCTCAAAATAGCTACCATAAATGCTACTTTGCTTTAGTCGTGTGACATAATTATACACTTCAAAGCCTCTTTCAGAGTGGGCCAACTACTCACGTTCTAATCTACAAGAGGTTTTGGGGGATGTGATGAAGGTAACAGTGCCTTGATCGTGGTTTTATGGGCGTTTATTTCTAGCCCCCTGGAAGTAATACATTCGTAAAACTAAAATTGTTACTTGGGTTCCTAAGTGGTCAGGCTCCTGAAATATCTGCGAAGCAAAAGTTTCATGCTCACTAGCGCCGCCTAGTGGCAAAATTTTGAATCAACGAACAATGGTGGTTCTTAACTTACTGAACAACTTTGCCGAAGACGACATCCTTCTAAAAGGTCAGGATCCTGAAATATCTGCAAAACAAAAGTAAAACTTCCATGCCCACTAGTGCTACCTAGCGGTCAAATTCCGAATTAAATGAGGTACAGTAATGTCCCGAATTCGTCAGCCCCATGCTGCATTTGGAGTTGACAAAATCGGGAAAGTGCTAAAATCGCGAAAATTTGTTTCGACAGATTTCAAGTTTTATTTTAACTTAAGGACTTAGTTTTATGATTTTGTTAATATGAAGATTGTTTTTTTACTTCCATTTTCTAGGTAGGGTAATTGTTCCATTAGTTGCGGGTGTTCCTATAGTTGCGGTAGTACCTTTTGCACTGATTTTATTGAATTAGCTGAATATCCGACACCGCCAATCGACGTATTGGCTTATTGATACACAAAATAGACGAAAACATCGTTAAAATTGCTTCGAAATTGATAAAATACCACCAAACTGCATAAACTTATCTCACTTGTACCAATAGTTGCAATGAAGTGCTCCTATAGTGGAGGATCCCATAAGAAAACAACGGATACCGCAACTATAGGAACACAAATTAAAAATTTACCTCAACTAAAGGAACAGTGTATCAATAGTGGACGTATTATTTTTTAAGAACATGCCGATTGTTACTGCGATGAAACCAGTTTTCTCATTAAGTAAATGGTCGTTACTTCCCATTACAACAATCATATGTACATTTATTGCCCTACTTGAATTTTGAGGGGTTAAATAAGGTTGAACCGTGCTTAGTACCTCCACTGTTGGAACATTTACCCTACCGTAATCCAAGGTAACATTGATCAGTTTCTTGGATAATTATTAAAAATTTCAAAATTCGAAATTTCGGTCTTTAGATGATTGTTTAGACGAGGCCAAGGTCATGATTGACTTTATGCACCTAATATTTCAGTATAGACGTGTTTACTGTGATTAAAATAGATATAAATTTTAGGCCAATAAAATCGGGCAAAAATGGATGCTAAAATCGGGGGCAGACAAAAACGGATCGAAAAAAGTGCTAAAATCGGGGGTAGACAAAATCGGTATTACTGTACCATCAGATAGCGCATCACCTTCAGAACAAATTTACTGAAGACCCCAAGTTTCTAAATCATCTGGATTTTGAGATTATCGATTTCAAACTGTGGTTTACTCGAACCGCAGTTCCATGTACATTTGTTAATATAGTGACTTCCATGTACATTTGTTGATTTTACCGAATTATGAAAGGCCATACTGTAAGTAAAAACTGTCGAGTATTGTTCTTAAGAAGATGCATTCCTCACATTTTGGTTTGGGGTCGATAGACTTCTTTGTTGCAAAATGATAGCATATAAATCACAACTGTTGTACAAAGTACAACAGCGCGAAAATGTGCTGAGAACTCATTCGTTAATTATAAGAAAATTATAATTTGCAATTTTTATATTTGGGTAAGATAATTTGGAATTGAATAAGCAGTTAGGATTTCACTCTTTATAACAACGTCCTTTTTCTTTATAATTACGTAATTTATAGCACCATCTCCATATAACGACGGTTTCTTGCGATAACAAGTTTACACGTCCAAAACCGGTTGAGATTTTGGAGAGTTATAGCAAATAGTCCATTTTATGAGACGTTTTTGAACAGCTGATCGCTTTTTTAAAAATGAAATTTTGACAGGAGGCGGTGTCGTAACGCGTGAAAGTAACAGCAATATCATCAGTGTTGCCGTTTCGTAAAATGGACTATTATTGTATTTTTGGCCCATAGTGGGGCAAAAGCTCAACCCTTATATTATCTCATAAAAAAAAAACTAGTAAACGGACATACTTCCGTTTTCTTGACCACGTCAGACTGAGAGCTGTGACCCCAAGATAGCACAATCACAGTCGAATCCATCGAGAAAGTTAAAATTTGTAATTATGGCCACGAATTTAGTCTAGTTACTCTTCTGTGCGTTGCTGTGCATGGATAGAAGTCGCAATCACTGGGAAAGCGATACACAATGCCGAAACTCATTGTCTCGTAGATACATGTATAACCGATGTCGTTGCGCAAAATATCCACTTCTCCGGTTTGCGCTTTGAACGGACGTTTCTAAACGCTGACAGTGAACTGTCACCGCCGGACTACTTCGCGACGCCTGACATTTACGTGATGCATTTGTAACATCCCTCGTCCGGGAAATCTTCGCGAAATCGTCGATACTAATTAGCCGTGGCAGCCGTGACTTTGAGACGCCTACTCTTGACATCGAGACGACGAGCTTCCCCTCGAGTGGCGCCCGCAGTGCTATTCGTCCTAAAATGGAACCAGTTGCCATTCATCCGAGAATGGAACCTGATGCCTCTGGTTGTCCAAATAATTATAACACATCTACAGTGTTGGGCAATACATTTGCTACTTTTTCGATTTTTCATACAAAATTATCATTTTTGGTAGACTGATGTCCCTCTTTTTTTCTGGGCCGATTTTAAGGCAATTTTTACAGCACGTCAGACAAAACTTGAAATTTCAATATTTTTGAGTATTTTTTTCCAATTACGAGTTCATAAGTAATAACATTATGACTAAAACGAATTTTTAAACTAAAAATAATTGAAAAAAAAATATTGAGATCGGAAAGTCCTACACAAGCAACTGTGCATCTCGTCAAAAACTACATCTTTACTCAAAGTATCATAAAGCTATTCCTTCAGTTTTTAGTTACATCAATAATTAGAATTTGTCATAAAATCTAGCCGTAACGAAGAACTTTTAAAATTTCCTTTGAATCGAACCTTAAGTAACTCAGATCTAACCCTCTAAAGTTGACCATTTTGTCTGGAACTGAAAAAAAATTGCACATGTATTGTCCAATACTGTATGGGACATAGCTCATATCGATTGATAGCCTTGCTCCAGATGAAGTGCCATTGGAGAAGATACTGGCGGCCATTGTATCTGACCTGCTGTACTTCGAATGAAAATAGATTTATGAAGGCCCTTTTCGCCCGGTTGCCACCGACTTTGGTGCTTTTGTCCGTGTTAATGGCAGTAGAACACAAGCCGGGCCCGATGATGGGATTAAACGATGACGTCAACTTTTACCGACGAGGAAAGATATCGGAAAAGTTTCGCAATGAAGAGAACTGTCCAAAAGAGAGATGGCCATTAGTATTACTCTTATCAGAAAGGATGATGGGAAAAGCCCTACCGATAGGGACGATGAGTCACTACGAAGTAGGAAATTGAAAGGATAATCCGATGATGAGTTAGCCAAGAGTTCTTGTTGCAGGTAGATCGTGATAGAGATAAAACATTGAGAAGCAGTGTCAGTCAGCTACTCGAGAAGTTTTGTAATTGAACATGACGTCGACTCACTTTTGAGTAATGAATGAATTAATGTTCGCTGACTTTGGTAGACATTCTACTGATTCTTAGGTATTCTTTCTAAACCAGCAAAATCTATCGTTATTTATTTGTTGAAAAACGATCATTCCATTCCCGTCGTTCTGGTTTACATAGTTCACTTTTCTGATAGTTGCAATTTTACCAGTATTGCTGATAATGATACTGATACAAACCGATGCCAAACTATTATTTTCCTAGGCGTCTTTCGCATTGGGCAATAATATTTTGATAAATCTTGATAGTTTATTAAAAATAATGCAATGAAATTACTACTCACCGTTGTCTTCTTCTTCTTCTTTCTGGCATTACGTCCACACTGGGACAGAGCCTGCTTCTCAGCTTAGTGTTCTTATGAGCACTTCCACAGTTATTCACTGAGAGCTTACTATGCCAATGACCATTTTTGCATGTGTATATCGTGTGGCAAGTACGAAGATACTCTATGCCCTGGGAAGTCGAGAAAATTTCACCGTTGTCTATATTCGTCGAATCAATTTTCATATCGGTCGTAATCAGTTTTGATTCGTCTCACAACAAACGGATCACTGAGATATAGTGAGTAGTCAAAATACACACCTTCAACGTCATAACGTCTATTTAACTAGATTATTTAGATCTTCGGGCATCCCTCTCCATTGCCACAGCAGGACGAAATATATGGATTTCTTTTAAAATTAAATGGCCTCATCAAAATATAGCACAAACAAATAAGCACAATTACTTTTGACCGAACAATTTCATGATGGCTCACAATGCAGCGAAAACAACCACTATCAAAGAAATTGTTTTCTACGCCGAAAATCACGCACACATTGATGCGAACAACTTTTTTTTTTCTTAGTCCGGACGGATAAAAACTTTGTTTACGTTCTCAATTAGGGTGCATAGCTACTTGGGCACTTTCATGATTCACTTTGGCATGGGAGGCTTTTCTAGGCCTAATTGACTGAAATTTTGTAAAAGATGCATTTCAATACGACGCATATTGGAGCCAAATAAGAGCTCAGTAGCTTTCAAAACACCCCACTGCCGAAGTGAATCAAAAAAAGCCAAGAATAGGATCCGGCCCTATATTTTGTAAATTATAGAAGTTTTACAGCGTGTGATTGGAAAGAAATCTTTGATAATAAATCTTCGAGCTGTTTAGTAGAATACCTATAATGAGATAAAAACCCGAATTTAGTACTATACCATTTAATTCCACTAGAGTTTGTATCCTTTGACAGATACGCGTATTTCAACCTCAACTGTAAGGCCGTCTTCAGTGTGGTGTACTAGTCTAGTACACGACACTGAAGACGGCCTTACAGTTGAGGTCGAAATACGCGTATCTGTCAAAGGATACAAACTCTAGTGGAATTAAATGGTATAGTGCTAAGGATTGTTCATTTAAGAAAGTGGACACGTGTTTTTTACAGTAAACTGTTTATTTTCGAACAAATTCATGAGTTTACCTAAAATACATGGAAATCAACGTAATTTCGATCAAATTTACATAAATTTGAACATTTATTGAGCATTGCTGGAGAATGCTCTTACTTTTCTTTTGATACCTCCCATAAAATTCTGCACAACTTTTTTCGGAACTTTTCGAACTGCTTTTTGAACTGCTGACCACATTTTCTTGAAAAAATCGATGGAGCTTGCTTCTTTTCCATCCTTATTAAGATGCCGTTTGATTATTGTCCAATATGTTTCAATGAGGCGTAGTTCTGAGCAATTTGATAGATTCGATCATTTTTCTACAAATTCGACTTATTCCTTCTTGAGCATCTCCAAAGTAGCTGAAGCATAGTGAGCCGATGCTAGGTCTGGCAAAAACAATGGAGGCATGGTATGCTTTCAGTAGATGAGCAGAAGCCAATTTTTAATGCATTCAGTTCTGTAATTTTCGCCGTTGATTGAACCCGTCGTGAAATATGTAGTACTTTCATACCGCAGGAGCAAATTGCTTGCCATACCAAATCATTTTTCCCAAATTTTTCTGTTGGGATGTATCGTACGTCGTCAGGAATATCTGTTTTGGCCACAGCGTTGAAAAAAATCAATTTGGACACTTCGCGATTTAAGCCAAATCTCGGAACGGCAGTTTTTCTGTACACCATTTGTGCAGAAAAAAATTGAGAGTCGCCATGTCAATTCGACCCATCGTTTAGAATTTATAATTTTTTATGTCAACTTTTGTCTGCTGTCAAAATAAACACTTGAGATCACACTGAAACAAAATTTTATTTGTTTTTATGGAATTTTTACACCATTATCTCATTATTAAGAAATCTTTCATTGAAGATGTACGAAAATTTTCCATAGTGTAAAGAGGGGCACACTTAGGGGCTGGACGAAATTTGAATCGTAATGTGGCGTGACTCAGTCGATCGCTAATCAGATTTCGCTCGGTACGTTTCCGTCCATGCGATGTCGGTGAAAAAATGCAAAGTGGATAATTGAACTGAAGTTATTTATCGAAATAAAGTAGTTTTATTGCATTGTTGGTGTTCAAGTACACAAATCATAATGGCTTCCACAAAACTACACCTGTAAAATGAATCTATATTGTAGGTAAGCTCTAATATGCGCCGTAGTGGAATATTTCAAGTTTGATACGACGAATCATAGTACTTGCGACGAAGTAGATCGAAATCCTACAAGGTTTAAATCAATATAGGGTGGTTTGTAGTATTTTCTGCAGTTTTGTTTTCTTCGTCATGAGTGGGTTTTCAAAATCAGTTCAGCTTAATATTATACCAATACTATTATATAAGCGAATCTTACTGTCGAATTTCAGAAGATTTGTCCGTCAAAAGCCCTAATAGGGCAAAAACGGCCGAAAATACCTAAATTCCCCTATTTTGAAACCGCGTTTAAATGCTTACTTTCAAGTCTCTGGCAATTTTGGCCGAGTTGCAACACAAATAATCTTGCTTAACTTTTTGTCAGATCTGCACAAAATGTTTGAAAAACTTTTAGACTGGATAGAAATAATTTATGGCATTTTTTGACGTAATACCGGAACATTCTGTAGAAATAAGTCATATAACTTCAGAGATCACGTTCGAAGGAAAGCACAGAAAGGAACCAATATATGTATATCTTGAGTTGTTCTCCAGAACAAAGCCTTGAAGACTTTCTCTATTGATCTTCTATTTAGCACGTAGATTTTTGAAGGAACTTTTGCAGAATCCTCTGAGAAGCTCTAGCAATTCTGTTACCAATTTTATTTTATTTCATATGCTGAAATTCGTTGAAGATATTTGACAAAACATTAAAATAATTCGATTGCTTTACTGCTTTATACTATAAAAAAGCGAAGGGCACGCACAGCAACGTTCACCTATATATCGAGAACAAACCCTCATTATGGTGAACTTCACCCCCTCAAAACAATGAATCATCGCCCTCCAATAACTACCAACCAATACACACATACACAACCCCACTATAGAACCGCACCATCAATCGCCCCAAACCCAAGAGAGCGCACTGTTTAGCAATACGCCAAATTTGGCCGGCTGGAATGCCTTGCCTTTGCCCACAATCGACTCCGACAGCAACAATAGGGTGAGTGTGCCAGTATTCGCCACCCTAGATTTTTTTTTATAATTCAGTCAAAAGACATTCGAATACGACCGTACAATGCAATACGTTGAACAAAAGTTTTCGACCTCTTTGTTTAACAGGAAAAATATAAGAACTGACCCATTTCTTTTGTATTGAAAATCAAGGTAGTGAATACTGGATCACCTGCACCAGTATTCGCCATGTTTTTCATTTCGAATCTTAACCTACTTTGATTTCTTCTCGGATGTGGCCAATTTGGTAACCCCCTGGCGAAATAAGGTGACACGATAAAAGAAGAATGAGAAAAATGATTTGCTCCTATTATTTTATCAGCAAATTTTGAGGTTTCAAAGAATGTTGTCACGTCATTTCATAATGGTTCGAAGAACACTGAACAATCTACGCGTATTTGTGTCGTGAAACGGTTTATAATCCGGAGTATCGAATACTGGTGCTATGGCGAATACCGGAACATCTACCCTATAAGAGCAGCTAAGGCGTTGATGGTGACGATTCCGACAGCGATGATGGCGACACCAATGACAAGACTCCGGTATACCGGTGGCCCAGTCTCAAAGACCCGACGACAACGACTACAGGCGCCACGAAGCACACACACGGATGACCTTTTATTGCGATTATATTGCCATTTTGCTGGGCGTTCGATCTCGCGACTTTTGTGTACAAATCGTGCCGGCCTTTTTGCACAAAGCGAGATTGTGATCGTATTTTTATGTATTTTCTTGGAAGAAGAATTTCACTCCCGACATTTGGAAACGTGAATTGAATAGCTCCAGCGAGCGTAATTAGTTTGCTCACGCCACGAGCGTTGCCTTTGAACCATTCCGACATTTTCAATTCTCCTCGATTATTATTCCTTAGCATATTTCGGCCATCGCACACGTAACTTGAAAAAATCCATTAAAACTCCTTGCTGGGAGGTATATCTATATAGATAAGTAGCAATCACACCCATCGCTTTTTTTTGAAGGAGCCATACTGCGCCTTAAGTTAGGCAACACAAGCCATGCCGTATTTTCACCTTCTAACATTCAAACTAATTCAAATCGGACACTTACATTACAAGCTATCAGCTTACATCACTCTCAGCTGCCAGCTTCAACCCATTTTGCACTGTTTGCACAATTTTCTTTCCTAAATCCGAGCAAAATACCACACAAGTATGAATCACTTTCGCGTTGTTTGGCTTTTGACAGAATGCAAATCTTCGTTCGTTTCCTGTTAGATATGGGGAACTCACTCTTCAGCGGGGGGAAGGTAACTCACGCGCGCATATGGAACCCTGGGCACTCATGGTTTATGTTTTGACTGAGACATCGTGGAGTCGAATACCCTGAGTGAGGGGGGGAGAGCGACCGAAGGGAACGGGATGCTATGGCATGTCTTGGGGAGTATCCGAGCGCATGCGTCGAAATTTCCTCATGTCCCTTTTTGTTTCGGAAGTTACATTTTTATTAGAATGTAATGATGTGCACTCATTCGGTCAGCAGAGTGTACGTTTTGTTATCATTGGTTGCCATTCTTTGCGTGGGGCATCTTTATTGCAAACACCAATCATTGTGTTAAGGTTGGTAGTAGAACTCTTTTTAGGGACTCAATTTTTCACAAGCCTCTTAAAAGTATTTTTAATGGAAGATTTCTAAAGTCTCTTTTATAACCAAAATGATTTCTAAAGTCACTTTTTACATTTAATTCTGGTGCAACATACTCGAAATTCCAGGGGTACCTTCAGAGATTCTAACGTTATTGTTTCACAGATTTTTTTAATCGTTTTTTCTCAGATTTCTTGAAAGCAAAAGCTTAAGGAATTTTTCAGTGATTTTTCCAGAGATTTATATTGGAATAGGGGAATTCGGGGCATAATGGACACATCAAGCAAATGCTTTTTTAAGACCATACAATGACATTTTTTTCAAATTATTCCCGGCTTGTTTTCAAGTTTGATATTTATACGGTATCATTCATGGTAATAAAAATTATATCACATGCCATAAGAGTGAGATAGAAAATTAGGTTCAAAACAAGGCTGATAAAAAGGTATCGGGGAAAAATTAACATTTGAATGAAATGTAATGATTCCAAACTAGTTAATGTCTGTCAGTCGTTCCGATGTGTGAAAGGGCTCCCTTTCAACCATAAAAGCTAAACATAACCTTTCTGTTTTCATTATTTTGCTCAAAAATTAGATTCTGGCACCGCCTTGCTTAAATTCCAATTTGAAGTAGAGAAAAACTTAAAGTCAAATTTTAAAGGACAATTGAAGCAAAACATCTTTTTTTTAATTAACTCATTACGCGTGGTAAAGATGGACAAATTATGGGTGAAATTATGAAAAAAAATCCACGTGCTCGGCTGGGATTTGAACCCAGGACTCTTGTATGCTAGACGAGCGAAACATTTTTTTTTCACTGTCAAACATTTCAAATGCAATACAGGTTTCATGCAGTGTATGAACTGATGAACTGATGAAGTATGCATATTCTCAGAGATTGATGGGGTGTCCATTTCGCCCCGGGTGTTCATTATGCCCCTAATCCCCCTACTCCTTTTTTCTTCGAGATGAGCAAGCCTCGGGCTGCAAATCTCGATAGTAAAGATCTTTCTACAAACTGCTCTTGAGATTCCTCCACCAATACTCCAAAGCATTAGTCAATAAATTCACTGGGATCGATTTCCATTGGATGCTCAGTAGAGTGGTTCAAAAAATCGTTTTTGCTCCACACCGCTCAAAGATCAAATTCTGAGGGTCCTCCCAAAATTTGAGCTCATTCGGATGAAAACTGAGAAGTTCTTTAAAGTTTATATGGGAATTACTATGGGAAAAGCACGCAATTAGTTCAATCGGCCATAGTGTTTGTCCATGTGCTCTTGGGGATTATAACTACGTTAATACTGTGAGATACAATAATGAGCTATAACTTTGCCGAAGACTGTTTCCAAATCGGACGCCTCAGTAATTAGTAATTGATTTTTGTATGAGTTGTAAAACTTTGGCTATAATAATTGGGCTGCTCTGCAGGCATCACTGGATATATGCAGTAAAACATAGTAGCCATGATTTGTGTGGGTTATTTTTCGCGCCAGATGCAGCAATGTTGCCTGTTCAGAAGTTAAATGAGCACTGAGCAATTTGTGACTGGATATAAATCAATAACTAATTACTGAGACGTCCGATTTGAAAACGGTCTTCGGCAAAGTTGTGGCTGATGAATGTATCTCACAGTATCAACATAGCTTTAATCCCCAAGGCAACACTATGACCGGTTGAATGAATTTTTTGCTTTTCCCATAGTTAATTCCCATACAAACTTTAAAGGGCTTGTGCAGTCTCAGTTTTCATCCAAAAGAGCTCAAATTTTGGGAGGACACTCAGAATTTGATCTTGAATCGAATGAGCGGTGAGGAGCAAAAACGTTTTTTTGAACCACTCTTATGCTCAGAGGATTCTTTTTATGACGTTATTTTCACGAACCTAAAGTCGCCATCTTGGCTTTCAAAATGGCGTCGGATGTCATTTGTAGTGATATTCACAAACCGAAAGTCGCCATCTTGAATTCGAACATGGCGTCGGACATCGATTTCAGTCTTCTACTCATCGGTTCCGTTCCGAAAATACCCATATTTTGTGGGTTTGATGTAATTTCCCCAAACCAGAAGTCGTAATCTTGGAATCCACTCGTCGCCATCTTGGATTCCTACTCGTCGGTCCCGTTCAAAAAGTGTTCATATTGCGTGGAATTGAAGTGATTTTTACAAACCGGATGTCGCTATTTTGGATTCCAAAATGGCGTCGGACAACGATTTCCGGCATTTAATCGTTGGTCCCGTTCAAAAAATACCCATATTATTTGGGTTTGAAGGGAAGTCGCCATCTTGGATTTTAAAATCTCGTCGGATATCGATTTCCGTCATCTACTTGTCAGCCCCGTTCCAAAAATACCCATATTGCGTGGGTTTGAATGATTTTTACAAATCAGATGTCGCAATCTTGGATACCAAAATGGCGTCGGACAACGATTTCCGTCAGCTACTCGTCAGCCCCGTTTCAAAAATACCCATATTGCGTGGATTTGATGTAATTTTCACAAACCAGAAGTCGCCATTTTTGATTACACTCGTCACCGTCTTGGATTTCTACTCGTCGGTCCCGCGTTAAAAAAATATCCACATTGCGTGGATTTGAAGTGATTTTTACAAACCGGATGTTGCTATCTTGGATTCCAAAATGGCGTCGGACATCGATTTCCGTCATCTACTTGTTGGTTTCATTCTGAAATTACCCTGCAATTGGTGGTGCTATATTGGATTCCAAAATGGCGTCGGATATAGATCTCTTTCATCTACTTGTTGGTCCCATTTTGAAAAAAACATGTTATAAGAGCCTAATTCCAAAATGAGTTGATGCCAACCCTGATACCAGAGGTTACCGAAAGAAAGATTTTTAAATAATTGAAGCGTATGCTAGAATAAGCGAATAAGTGACATGGTCAGGCATTGCAAAAATCAATCTCAATTGATTTCGAATCACGATCAAAGCAAGCAAAGAAAACTTTTGCATCTGTATCGGTCCATGGTCGTCAATGTTTTGCAATTTTCAACAAGCTGAATGAATATCAGCAGTGAAAGGGAGACCCAAGGAGAGAGCGATGTAAATCCAAGTTTTCTCATTTATTTACCATTCAGGGTAGGTATTTTACTTTACTGGCATGAAAAACAATCCCCGAACATCTGATAGCAATAGTGTCCCGCAGGTTTGGAGCTTGTTTAGAGGGGTTTTAGCATTCATTGTTAGCCCCCCGAAATAATTAGAGCTGTTGCAGTAGACGACAGACAGACTCAGATTATGTGTTGCGGATCGTGATTGTTACAAAGAGCGATAAATGGGACATACTCTCAATTTTCTTAGAATCCTGGACATGATCCATTTCTTTTCATCGATATTCTCTTCAGTGAATAAAGGAGACAATATGGATTAATATCCTGTATTTTTTGGTATTCGATTGGAGCATTTTTTTATAAAAACCACCAAGATTTATTCAAGAGTCAATGAGTTCTTTGCGCGATTTATGTTGGAAATATACGATTATTTTTATATAAAATACGTTTTGGAGGTTAATCATTGGCCGTTTTTCATGCAACAAATGAGAGATTTATGATTACTTAAAGCTTCGTATTTAGAATACTGAGATCCAGGTTTCCAATTCGTATTTTGTTCAGTCAAAAATTGTACTTGGCATTAAGACACAATCTTTGGTAGTTTTCCAATAATATTATAAACAAGATCCAATAGATATTATTGATGCTTAACAAGATCATTCGCAAAAATCCGCAAGATATAGTTATTTAAGTCATTCAGTTTGGTTTTTAACTTGAACTTTGTATATTTGAGTTACACTATGGGAAAATCTTTCGTTTTCATAAGCTTAGATATAAAGATCATCTATTGTCAGAGGTCCGCAAGATGTTTGTAGACCTTCTAAGGGGGCCGCAACTCCAAAAAGGTTGAGAACCACTGGTTTAATATGTGCAATTTGACGGAGAAAATAATGCAAAGACGGAGCGCTAAAAACTTTACACTCAAGCGTATACAAAACACAATTAGATGCAAAAAGTTATGACAATTGGCTTGTTTAGGGGTATCCTGTTTGTAGAATATTCTGATTCTACGTTAAAAACTGAGCCGGAATCCAAAGTTTCATAATTTTCCGTGCCCTGGAACTATTTTGAAAACACGTTTGAACTTAGTATGGAAATCGCGTTTGAATCACCCCTCGGCAAATTTTACTTCGCGACGAGCTGTCATTATGTAAATTGAAATGTCATTGAGTCGACGGAATGAAATCGTTTTAAATCATTAACTACATCAAAATTAAGATATTAAAGTGCAATAAAATCGTGTTATACCTAGAAAAATGTGCTCTTTCGATCAAGCTACAAAATAACGGGAATTTTTCATCACTAAACAACCCAATTATGAGTGCTAAAAACTTTTCGGGGAAAACGGGTAGTCGGGGAACTGGAATTCGGAGAAATTACGTTCGTGGAAAAGTAGCACAGCTCCATTAGCCATGTTGTCCTTAATTCTTGCGAAGTATGTACCGTAAAACAGGGTATCTTTGATAATGCGGATAACTTTCAAAATTAGTGCGTAACCCACAATATACTAAACGAAAAATAACCTGATTTCTGTTAAAGCAAACCGAATGCAAAAGTAGGAGCAATTTTTGTTGGAATCGAAAACATTAGAGGCTTTATATTCAAAAGTAAAAAATTGATGTTGTGATGGCGCTCTTTTTTACGAAGTTTTCATCCGTTGTGTTTACAATTATCAAGCTTGATTTCCATATAACGTTAAACTTGCACAACTCACAATGGTGTTGGTCATGTTTGTTTGTTTGTTTTGCAACGCCCAGTGGCACAATCGGAAAACATTCCCGACGAAAAGTTTTCCGTACTGACGCGGAAATCGAATCCACACTCCTTAACTCGATGCGGCTAAATGCTTGGTAACACTAACCGTACGGCCACAAAGCCCACCGATCACATCATTGTTTCGAAAAGCGAATAATCGAACATGTAGGACAATATGTATTATTAGCAGCCACGTAGGGTTATGGCTACGCGTATTGCGGAAAATCTTCGGTTCTAGGTGACTCATGGTAAAACATAATCTCTTTTTATCGAGAACTTGTAAAAAATGGCTCAGAAGTATAGAAAAGCAAACAGTTATGACGATTTGAATATTTTTTGTGGTGAGAAAAAGATGCTAGAAGTATAGGGTTCAATCAAACAAATTTATTTTAAATAACATTTAAAATATTATGAAGAAAATCACAAAATTTTAAAAATGCTAGGAAAAGTTTTATTATTTTGGTTTACAAAGTCGTGCTCATACTTTCTGGGACAACCAATAAATTTCGTTAAAATTAACATATTTTTCTCGAGTTACATACATAGAACATTGTTTGAAACTGCATCAGTGCTCAAAAAACAATGTATTTTCTAGTACTCCTACTGCTTTCAAAAAACCTGTCGTTAAAAAGCTTCATTATAGATGCAAAGGGCGCGAACAAAGACAAGATCATAAAATTATACGTCAAGGAAACGAAATTACCCAGATGAAGGCAAGTACGGAACGTACTTATAGTTCACTCTACGGACGCGGGCGCCCGTACAAGCAATATTGCTACATTGCACAGTATTACAGCACTGTCTTTCGACACAAACGGATGTACAGTATTGGACAATTTTTTCATACAAAATGGTCAAACTTGGTAAAGTAGATCTCAGTTATTTCTGAACCGATTTGGATGAAAATTTCACAGCAAGTGGGACAAGCTTGAATTTCAACATATAATTAATAACGATTTGATTAAATCGAAATTTCGACGAGAAATCATGAAGATTTATCACAAAATATAATAGATCTAGCTATAAATCGACTTTAAAAGAAATCTTTCATCTTTGAAAGTATGAAGAAAAAATATTCACACTTTTTTGCAATCTACTACAGATGACATGCTGGTCTTCGGCGGAGCGGTCTGTGTCATCCGCAAACAATTATTTTTGACATCCCTGAGGTAACTCAGGGTCAGATGTGAAAATATTGTATAATATTGGTCCTAAAATGCTGCCTCGAGGAACACCAGCTCTTAGCTGAAGTCTTTCAGACTTGGAGTTCTGATAATTAACCTAAAATGTACGATTTGTCAGATAACTTTAAAGCTTTCAATTAAAGTTTTTTTTTAATTTTACAATCAAGCCTTCATGCCAAACACTGTCGAATGCTTTTTCTATGTCTAGTAGAATAGCCTTCAGAGATATTGGAACGAATCAAATTTGTTACACGTAAAAGTTGATGAGTGGTCGAATGTCCATGGCGGAATCCGAACTGCTCATTGGCAAACTTGAATTTTCGTTGATGTGGACCATCATTCTATTCAAAATGACCTTTTTAAAAAGTTTACCGATGGAGGAAAGCAAACTGATTAGACGATAGATAGCTATAAACTTCTGCAGATTTTGAGTTGACCACTTTGTAATCAACAAAAGTTACAAATGTATTGTCCAATACTGTAAGTGCACTTGTATCCTACACACAAGTCACACAATCGCAACGAGTTGGGCGGCAAGCAAGTGCACTAAGAAGAATCGCAAGTGTGCGATTCCAATCAATCGAAATCAAGCGGAGCAAATCATATCGATATAGGGGGTGGCAAGTTTACTGCTCCCTCTTTATTGTATTTTTTTTTTCTTTCTTCGAAACACTGACAAGGAGAGAATGCAATGCAGCCTGAAAGTTTTATGGATAGCACCTGGTGTTGAAAATCTGTACCGAGGTTGGATTTCGCTATATCATTCGCAAGAAGTTGATTTGTTAGGCATCTCTGATGGGCTTCCAACTTTTATGACAATACATTGAATTTTCAAGAACACAAATCTGGTTGGATTTGAAAAGTTGTTCTGAATGTATCATTACCACGAATTCCTACCCCGAACGTACAATTACTTTGAATGATGACACTGAGCTGAGGATCATTTCTTTGTCTCAAGCATCAAAATACCGTCATTTACTTAATTTAGGTATGCTCTATCCATATTTGTGTTCAAAATATAATATCACGTGATGCTTTTGAGATATTGGCTGTTGAAAATGCATTATTTAATGATTTCAATCAACTTGCATGCAATTTTGCTAGCTTGTATGGCGATTTTTTCGCTTAATATACCACAGAATTCAATTTTTATGTGTGAAAGATTATTTATCAACAATATTCACAATACTTTTGATTTTGCAGCTCACGCCAATAACCAGAATACCTATTTCTAAGCATTTCTTACTATACACCATTTTATGTCACCTCGCTATTGACAAGCTATTCCCACATCCCATCAAAACAAGCATGCTAATGTAATCTCTTCCTCCTCCTCCAAGCAAACATCGTCATCATCTTATGGTGGCCATAAAACTTTCGTAACACACAAACTTGCAGAAAGACACACTTGGCTAAGAAATGCCTAGCCTCTATCCGGTCATCCACCGATTTTTTTTTCAGGTTGGTTAAAATTAGCTGTCATTCTTGTCTTCGCCATCACACAGCTTCGCTTGACTGCTGCAATATCTGAGAGTCGCAGGAAACGTGTGACACTCCGACTACCGGCATCAAGGTAAGAGGCACAATAATTATGTCTCACGCCCTAAATTCCATCCAAGCAGACATTCTTCTAGGGGCCCAGATAGCCGTAGCGGTAAACGCGCAGGTATCCCGCAATACCAAGCTGAGGGTCGTGGGTTCGAATCCCAGCGGCCATTTCTTCCAAGAAATTGACTGCCAAGGGAATAATGTATTTTTACAAAAAAAAAACAAGGCAAAAAAACTCTCATACAATAACTGTGTAATTGCTCATAAGAACGCTAAGCTAAGAAGCTGGCTTTGTTCCAGTTGAAACATAACGCTAGAAAGAAGAAGACATTCTTCGAATCGACAACAGCTTCCTCTCCGGCGCAAATAATATCTAGCTGTTGTTACGAGACCTCCGCTTGGACTAATGCTTATGCACGATGACGCGTGCGAGCCTCCATCTGAAGCGAAGCAGGTGACCTTTTGCCTGGAGATGGCCTCAACGCATGAAGCGCAACTGCTGCTATTATAACAATTACCGTGCAACTACCCCACTTTGCTTTGGCTCCATTGTTGGCGATCATCTGCATGGTGAGGAGAGCACGGTGGGTCTGAAACCGTTGTTCACGAAAAAAAAAATAAAATCATTTCTGCACTTGGCAGTCATGGACTTTAACCACTCGACTAAGGAAGGCCCCAAAATATAAAACAAGTAAAATAGTTAATAGGCTTGAAATAGGCATAATCAATATGGTACTGAATGTTCAACCGAGAATTTTCCATATTTAGCTATTTTTTTTTCGTTTGATTTTGTTCAAGAACTATGAAAATCACTTCAATAAGCAATATAATTAACAAAAATTCCTAAAGGGCCTAACTTAATTTTGTGTCCTTAAAGGGCCAAACTGGAGAGGCCTAACTGAAACCATGTTCAATCAAAGGGCTTAACACCTTCGTATATATTTTCATTGCTCGGATACCATATCTTTCGAGTGGAGGTGACAGAATTAATGATCATTTTTTCGTTAATAACTGTTCCCAGATTCACCGTGGAGAAACGCCAGTATTTGGCTACTCTACCTGTAGTTACACCTCCCCCCAAATCGAGCGAGAGGTGCGAGAGGTACATCATGGAAATATGGCAGTTGTCGAAGTTTTTTTTTATTGCAGGTATGCACGCTTCGATCCATCCACCAAACACACCAAAAGGCACGGCCACATTAACTGACTGCGTCCGTGGTTGACCTATTTTCCGTTTTCGTTCGATGCATATAGCACAGCAGTTGGCGAGGTAGATGGAAGTATTTCGGTTCCAATTCCAACATAAGAATTGGAACCTATATCTACGTTCCGTTCGATGCAGCAGCAGCAGCGCCATGATTGACTGCTGGCTTCGGAAATGTGTTGCTGTGCATTGGGTGGCAGTGTAGTTGTCACTGTTGGAACATTTATGGATTTCCGAGGTTGATTGATGACTGTTTTAGATTTATATTGTTTGGGAAATTGAAGGACCACCTTTCGCTGATACGTTTTAAAAAGGATTGGAGGTAGATGGGCTAGGCACACTGGAAGCGTTCCGGATTGCTTCTTATTCCCATGAATTGCACTCCGTATGTTCAAAAATTATTTCAGATGATTTGTTCAGAAATTCATCTAGTAGTTCTTTTACGTATGACCCCAGAAAATACTCTAAAGATTCCTCCAGTAAACCAATAGGAATTTTTCAAAAACATCTTGGAACTTCTCTAAATACTCATCAAGTATATGTTCCATTAACTTCCCAAATTGTCATTCAGGATTTCTCTAAGATTTCAATCAGAAATTAAATGATCTTATTTTCAAGAGTCGCTTCAGACAATCCTACAGGACTCATTCCAGTGATTCTTCCATAAATTTCCCAAATAATTCCTCATGTAATTCTTCCAGGCACTCTTTCAAGCATTTCACTGAGAACTCTTATAAGGCGTTATTAGGGAAATTTGTTTAAAATTAATGGAGGTTTTCCTAAAAAAAAACTCTAATGAAACATCTTGAAGAATATCTCATTGAACTTTGCAGAAGAGAAGTCCTTCAAGGATCTCTGAGGAACGTTTGAATCCTTGAAGAAGTATTAGAGAATTCTCTAAATATGTAGCTGAAAAAACTACCAAACAAAACCTTACAAATATCATTCTGCTAGATTTTCTAAAGAAACCTCCGAAAACCCCCGGGAGGAATTGCTGGAAAAATTGGTTGGAACTAATCGGAGGAACTACTGGAAGGTAGTATTTTATCGTACAAATCCTAAATGAATTTTTGAAACATTATTTATTAGTTTTGGGCCACTGAATGATTTCATGGAAATAACTGTTTACGCATTCTTTGACAAATCAGAATACGACTTTATAGACAAACCTCTGGGAGAACTGCAGGAAGCAGAAGCAACTCGGAACATTCCATTTTGGAACTGTTCCACTGCACTTGATTATTTTGATATTATGACAAATTAATAAGTTGATGTATAAATAGCTAAAATAAGCTATTTCGACAATTTTCTATTCAGTACAGCTGTTTTTAATAGAAACTTCTCAAGAATTATTTGGTGAAATTAAACGACGAAACTATAGCTATCATTGACGCAATTCTTTTCGTTATTACTGGTCTGATGGAAGGGGTATCTGAAATGAGCCCGATAGAAGGTAAGGACTGTTAATTTTATAAAGTGAACACTTTTTATGCTATATCTTTCTTATTTATTGATAAAATCGTAATCGTTTTTCTGTGCATCGTTGAACTATTACTCTACAATGTTATGAACACATAAAATCTTACAAAATGGTTTTGGTTGAAGAGCTAAATAGTTTTTCTAAAAACTTCTTAGAAAAACTGATGGTCAAATTTAAGCATAATTTTTCACATAACAAAAATCCTCATTTTTATGAACAAATTGTACGTTGTTATCCTTTACTATTCTACTAAAGGTAGAGCTTCAAAAAAGTCAAAAAATATTCCACCATTCTCTGACACTAGGTCATTTAGGTGAGTTTTCCTTTATGGTCAAATTTGCTAAAACACAATTCTTTTACTCCCAGTAAAAGAGTAAAGTAAAATGCGTGTTAAAAACTTAGATTTAGATTACTTAAGAAACTATAATTATATATAATAAATATACGGAAAATAAATTCGATTTCATTACAGCAGTGTTCTCAACTTTGATGATTGTCATTGTGCTTTTGGAGGTCTTCTGGAAGTAAACAATTTATTTTTCTATTCTGCTTTAAATGTGATGTAGCGACTAAATAAGCAACTTTATGAAGGCGTAGGTTGTTTTACAATTTAATACTATATTAGTACTTCCATCAGGACGTACTTTAAACCTAAAAATTCTACTCATATCGATTCCATTTGAATTTAAAATATTTTTTTCTAAAAAAATTGATGAAAAATGATTTTATGATATCTGGAAAATTTTTGCTCCAAAAATAACTTGATATTTTTCAGCAGGTTCCTGATTGATAATGCTTTCGAAGAACAAGCCTTATTTGAAAATAAAAAGAATAGATAGTCTAATTACACTGCGTTTATGTCTCAAGCATCAAAACACCGCTATTTGCTTAATTTTGGGTTGCTGAATCCGTTTTCAAAAATATCATAGCACGTCTAGTTTTTGAGATATTGGCTGTTGAAAATGCTAAATTTAACTATGTCTGCCAACTTGCATGCAAGTTTGAATGCAGCTTGAATGGCAATTTATTTGCTTGATTTGTCACAAAATTCAAACTTTATGTGTATAACAATACTTATCAGCAAAGTTCATAATACTTTCGTTGCTCAAAAGTTATTTTTGGGTGATTTAAAAAGTATTGTATTCTGCCATATAAAAGAAACGAAGAGTATTATATGAAGATTGTAAACATGTTGAAAAAATCGGTTTAATCTAAATTTTATCGTGCAATTTGAACCAAATTATATCTGAAATGAAAATTGAAGTCCTATTTTGCATGCTTACTGGATTAGATCACAAAAAAGTTTGATAAATCATACTTTAAATTTCATGTAAACATCAATTAAACCAGTGTTTTATACAACTTTGGCGACCTGTAGCTAAAAATTGTGACGTGCAGGGACATTTCTAAGAACGGCATCAGATTCAGCGATCCCAAATTCACTAGAGACACATAATTTAATCCTTGAGACACGCAAATATGTCATTTTTGTTACTCTGTGTTATTGTTTTTGATAACCTCAAAAATCGACTGTTGTAAACGTTGTACCTTATTAATTTAAAATTGAATTATTTGGGTTTTGTGAATTCTGATTATAATATCTGCAGGTGTTTTACAGAAAATTTTCCAAGAACGTTCCTCTTAGTATCATGGGTCAAATTTTCATAGGATGTAGGGTAATTTTCGACTTCGACACCATTCGACTATTATCGGCAACCCAATTTCGAACGCCAAATACACAGTATTTTTCTAACAAAATACACCAATGAAAACATACAGATGATTATTTGTTATGTTAGCTTTCCAATCAAGAGATTTTCGAGACTGAACAAACAATTTCGCCAAAGATGTCATCAATTCAATCAATGAATACCTCTCAAAATGCGGCTGATTTCGAGCTGAATCGATAGAGGATTTAGCAGTGCATAAATGGGTGACATCCGTGTTTTCACTACGGGATTTGACAGGTTGAGCAGTGCCTCCTTATCTGGAGCATAAGTTATACTTCATTATCAAATTCCACTCACACATGTATATTTTTCAGATGTTTATCTTCCCTACGGGGGAGAACAGTACAAAACGCGTGGAGTGCAACAAAATCTGTCTGAGCTGATATATGGTAATAAATGCGAGTAGATCACCTTTTCGAGGTGCGTTACGAGGTAAGATCTGTACTCTTGTTGTACCTGTTCTTATTAATACTTATAAGTTACTGTCGGAAGAGTATAAGAGAGTAACAAGCCACTAAGGCCCACCTATTTGTCCTAGATGATGATGAGGTCGAAGTGGAAAAATGGCTCAATCAGCATCTGAGGTTGGTTTCAGCTCATGCGAACAGTTCTTTCCGAGTTCAAGAGTTTATCTTTCGAGGAGGAGAGAAACGGTTCCAAATCAGTGGAGTAGCAGACCTCCTGACTTCTAAAATAAGCTGCTCGTTGCAAGGAATTTAAATTCATGCGATGAAACCTGTTCACAGTTTCAAAAAACGACTTTGAAGCTTATAAGTTGAAGCAATAATTTGATACGCTTGAGTACCGATGGATGGTCAAAATCAGTATCATTCAATCAGCTTAGTGGTCGAACCTGATTAAGGGGCGCGCTTTTGAGAGTTTGATGGCGACAAACTGTTTTCTCCAAAAGGTATAAATAGCGGTATCTTTTTCTAAAGAGGCTCTATGCAAAATGGTAAAGAATGATATTTGTATAAAAAACGACTGCTTCATTATTTCTCAATAGTAATGGATTAGAACGACATGCACTAAACAAAGGACACAGGTATACCACAAAAGATCAAAGAAAACTGGTCGCAGTGATACATCCCGAACAGAAAAAAAATAATAAACTACAGAAAATCAAATGCTTCTTGAGATAAATAAAACATAGACAAAAAAAGAAGTGTGGAACAATTTCTTCAGAACGATACGCAAATTGTGCGTTGGGTTTGTGTGCTGTGGTTCATTTTCCCACATTCGCACCAGCTTGGGAAACGGTCGTATTTTGGACGTATTTTGTCCCAATTAATTAATTGTACAGCGTAACCAAGTCAAAGAGCATGCCAAAATATAGGAAAAAACTTCCTCTACGAGAAAAAAAATGCCCATACGGTCATGTAGGATCCAAAAAACGTCAAAAATATTTGAATTGTTAAGTATTATTTTGCATTATTTTGGACACCCTAATACATTTTGGACCCTCAAAGTATATATTTTGGACAACCGGAATTTTTTATCGTTTAGCGACAAAGTCCACGACACTGGTTGTATAATATGCTTGCCCATAGTCTAATCAAACGATTGACAATGGAAAACCGAAGAAATTTTACGCTTTTAGTACAAAAATTTGAAAAAAGTTGTTGTTTACATTGGAAAAATTTGTGACGACTTCAATTTCTGTGTGTAACGTGTTGTAACGATGGCATTGATGAACCGATTAAATTAAATTATATTCAGATTAAATAAACACATTTTCAATGTACAAACGGTTGATGCAAGTGCGGAATAGTCTTATCTTTCCAAGTGGCATGCGAATGGTGTTGGTCTTTCGATTTAAACTGGGAAATTTGCAAGAAAATGGCCCAGGGGGTTCAAAATATATCGGTTACCCTACTTTGTTGATGTTGCGAACAGTGTACATTTATAAGGGTGAGCTCTTTTGCCGTTCTATAAGAGACAACGAAAAGCGGTCATCGTGGCTATCCCTTAAACAGACAAACACACAATTTTTCTGCCGATGTCCGAGAAAATTGCAGACTGTCGAGAATACGTAAACTTCGCTAATTAGATTAAAATTAAAACAGAGCTTCAACAAGATTTTAAGAATATTGTAAGGAATTTGAAGTTTTTAAGACGATCCCTCTAGGTTCTTAGAAGAATCCATTGAGGTTTCCGAGTAAAATCTACTTAGATTTCGGGATCCAGTTTACTTAGGAGGAGAATATTCTCGAAAACCCAAAACGATCCCGTTCAAAACCTCTATGAACTTTTTAAGGTAAAGATGCATCGAAGCCAAACCTTGAATTTTCAAGAACACACATCTTAACCCCTCTACCGGTAGCTTCATTTTTTACCCCAAAAAAAATATTCAGACCGCGATAACTTTTTTGTTTCTTGGTATTTTTGCACCAGTTTTTCACAAGATCTCAAAAAACTCCTCTAGTTTTAGATTATGTGTCGATATTGATTATTGGTCATCTGTAACCGGAGATATTCCGAAATTCCTTGGGGGACCGACGCATAGCCATAACCCACGTGAATATCTAAGGCTACAGAATTTTTATCGCATTCGGACATTCACTTCTTGGAACAATACATTAATGAGAGTATGTTGTGAAAAAATGAAGGGGTCCAAGGGGTTCAAAATATATCGCCAGAAAGAAGAACATTTTCTAAGGTACCCATACAGTAGGGTGTTTTGATCGCTTTTTCATTATGTTTCTAACGTAATTAGTCGAAAAAACTTGAACAAAGCAATATGTTTTTCCAGTTTGTCATATATAGTCCGATGAAAATATTATTGTAATTGGTATCCAACTATATATTTAATCTGAGTGCTACGAACATACCGTTCCTACATCATTTTAATGCGGAAATTGATTTTTACTGCGAAGGAATTGAAAGTGTATCCCTCTAAACCCTAAAATCTCATAGGGTTGCCAATACGAATGACACTGTGTTAGATTTTGTCGATGTCATGCGCCCATGAATAGCGTCCAAACCGTTGATTTTAGCGATATAGTTTGTTCGGAGAAGTTTTTTAAAGAAGCGCATCTTTTAATGCAAAAAGTTTTGTGACCTAGCAATGAGATAGAAAAACTATTTTTTCATAACATTTAGATAGACATATGGTGTCTTTGACAAAGTTGTACAATTGGTCATTTGAAATAACTTTGTCGAAGAAACTATTTTTCTATCTCTTATACTTTTTGAGATTAATGCCGTTGTATGTGAACAATCATATTGTTTATCTTTACTTTTTTCCAAGATTTTTAACATTTTTTGTGGTTTCTACAAAGTCGTTTTTCATGAAAAAACTCATGTTTTTGCTGAACATATCATTACGCTATCTTTCAAAGTAACGAAGTTATTCATGAATTACTCTTTTTTCAAGGGGTAGTTTGGGCCCCTATAACTGGCTTCGGTGCAAAATGACGCAATCAACTCTTATAAATCATGAAAGTACAATATCTCCCCTTTCGGCAGTTGATAAAAACTTTTGTCTATAATCGTCTTTGCATGGGTTTTTACTATCAAACAAAAACGCATTATTAAAACCAATTCGACCGATAATTCCTATGCTTAGAGAGATAGAGAAGTGTGAAGTTCAGCAAAAATACGCGTTTTAATATATATAACAACTTTGTAGACGTTGGACGACTTAGACGTCATTTCGAAAACTGGAGAGCAAAAGGTGAAAACTCATAATAGTAACTATTGCATATACACTTTCAAATGCAGCATTTCAGGTTTTTAATGCTTTTTAATAGAAACACAGCAATTTGAAGTTGACCAATTTTTGCGCGTTCAGGTTTTTATAACAGTGGGAGAGTCTAGGTAATGTTGCTACCTATTTTCAACTATTATCTCCATAATATGTAGATAATAAAGAAAATAGGTAACAACGTTACTTCGACTTGTATGTGAATGTATTACATACTCTCCATAACTCGATATTGAAGGGACCATCGAGTAGGGAGGTATAGTTTTTTTTTGCTTTATTGGACGAATGCAGTCGTATAAGTTACAATACTTAACTGTGATCAGCCAGTAGCTGATTAGAGATAACAACGAGTGTGCCAGCAGTTTAATTTAAATACTATATACAAATCTTAAAACTAAACCATCAAGTGACAATATAATTCAGTATTAAAAAAAATTATAAACAAGTATTTTTGTAAGCTTGTTCTGTAGCATTTTTAAATAATGAGGTGAATATAATGGAAGCTCTATTTTGCGAAACTTTCCGGACGTTCAAATGAGTTATTGCGGATGATCCCCAAATTGTGTCCATATAATTGAAATGTGGGCCAGTTATACAGTTGCCAACAGCCACGAATGAAGGAGAAGTTGAATAAGACATCCACAAACAAATTGAATAAAATTTGGTCCCACAAACGACCCTTGCGGTAAACCAGGTTTGATTGGCAAATAATCACTAAGCACTACATTAGCATAAAATTTCTGTTTGAGAAATGGGACTTTATCAAATGTATTGCTGACGGTGTGAAACCATAGATGTCTAGTTTAGCTAATAACATATCATGTGGAATACAATCGAAAGCTTTACGTAAGTCTATAAAAATGCATCCAACATATTTACCTCCATCTAACCCTTTTACCACAAAATTCAATAATTCTAATGAAACCGATTCGGTGCTCTTCGTTGGTAAAAAAAAAACAAATTGATTGTTATCGAAAAGATTATTTTGTAAGAGATCATTTTTCATTCGCTTAGTTATAATGGATACCGGTATTTTTGAAGGAGCTGGTAAAATTGAAACAAGCTCATAGTTTGATTTCATGAATATCCCCAGATTTATAAAGTGGAATTACTTTTCCAATTTTCAAAACGCCTTGAAATTGTGCGTTCTGAATCATATCATAGCATATTATTATTATTATATATTATTTTCTTAGTATCTTGCCTAAACCGACAGCAGCTCTATTATGCATCGAGTTTATCACAGCAATTACTTTTGCAGAATCTACAAAGTTAAAATGCATCTTCAGTCATAGGTTCAGATATTCAATTTCATAGTCTATTGTTTTCAGATGTCACTAATATACGCCCATAATAATGTTTTTCTGTCAATTTAATCTTGTTTTGTTTTTAGCAATTTATTTTTTTTTTTCACATAAACACGATGCAATCCTTCTCTCAAAAGATCGGTTCGACATTTTTGCACTGTTTGTATAATTTTTTTTTTGTCTTATTTCAGCTAATAATAATTATTTATTCGTTTTTTATAATATTTGAGATCTGTTGTTAATTATGATAACTTTTAGTTTTCCTGATATTTCACTAAAACTATGACACTGAATACATTATCATAGTTTATAAATGTATGTTTTTGTAGTAACTTATCTTTTTGTAGTGTTGATACATTTGTTAATAGAACAATCGTTCTGTGATAGGAGATAGGAGAAAAGCACTAATATTCGTTCTATAAGAATTCTGTTTCAAGGTTCGGATTTCCATACAAAGTAAGCCAAAATCGTATGGATCGATCGAAAGCTAGTGCTGGACAAATATTGGTGCTTTTTCCCCCTATAAGCCTTTCGGCATCTCTGATGTGTAAATGTGGCTCGTATTCAAAATTGTCAGTGATAATATGATCAATCACAGTGGAAATTGTATTAGAAATTCGTGCAGCGAAAAGAGCATATATTTTGTATAGTATAATATATCCTGATGACTGTATTTTATTATGATATTGGAGAACAAATTCATTAGACACATCTAACAGGTTTATGATGAAGTTACCACAAATAATCATTATTTTGTATTTATGAAAAAAAATTTCGAGTTGATGCAAAAATACCGTGATGAATCACAATCTGGACGGTACCAATATCCAGTCTTCGAAATATCCTTTGCTGTACGTTACTTTGATCAATAAATTAAGGAGTACGAAAATGCACACTTCTCTTTTATCAATCCAACATTGTATTGGTTTACTCCTATCATTTCGGGCAAATACTGCATCAATTATTTCAAAAAATATTTATTTATTTATTTCCTCACGATAAATGGCTGGGCATGGCGTACTATTGGTACATCGCGTACCTACAGGAATAAAAAAGACCCCTTTGTGTGGTCCTTAGCCTCTTGCCCAGCAACCCCTATCCCTACCTCCTCGTGGTACTCGTGGTTCGATTCCCGCTCCAGTCGGTGGAAACTTTCCGTCAAACGAAAAATTCATCACTGGCCCATTGGGTGTTCCGTGTTGTCCGTTGCCTAATGTTCGTGATTGTTCAGTCTGTACAGCCTTTGGCTGAAGACAGTGTAAATTGTCTTTTAAATATATGAGTTATTTGAGTAACAACACATGGAAGTATCAACTTAATAAATTTCAAGGCTATCCCGTTAGGGTGGGGCTTATTTCCAAAAATCTTTCGTAGTCAGGATTTACAAAGTGGAAAATGATAATCGGTCCCAAAATAACATCCTGTGAAAAAATGAGATTTTTTGGTGAAGGTTTAGAGGTGGCGCAAAGGGCGTATGTGCAGTTTTCCCATTTTAGTGAACTCTGAAAAAAATTGGTATGCTTTTTAGCTTGTTTTGGTGATTTTAGGACCCTTAAGGACAAAAAATCACCTCAAAGTAGCGATATCTCTACTCCTTTAGATGATATTTGACGAAATATATTTTATGCATGCGATTTTTGGCCCTTGAATAGGTTACGCTGGCTGATTAATATGAACCCGAATAAGAATAGCTGGGGAGGATTCCTATGCTTGTAGAATGGAACGAAGAGCAGAGAAGAATGATAGAAAGAACAAAGAACACAAAAGAATGTAAGGTGGGGTGGGTTAAACAAGGGGGAGGGTGTAACTGATGATATTATATTAGAATCAACTATGGAGCCGTGAAAATATCTCGGTTGGATGTATGAGATGTGATTATATGCAAGTTTAACACTCATTTAGTATTTTAGAACGTTCGTTTGATATAACTCCAGCAATTGCTTTTATAATCTGAAAGAAATTACAGAGGGGCCCAAATCCATACAGGCTCAAAATCCGTACACTTCATACAAATAGAAGGAGTTTTATATAAAGTGGAAGGGTTTAGATTCATTTCTTAGGTGTTCGGATTTTGATCCCACACGATATATCTTTATTAGGTAAATCCATAAACGATTTTTGCTTTCCAGCAATAACACTTCTTGTTAGAATTTCCGCCGGAATTTCTGAATTATGATGCCATTTCAGCAATTAATTGCGTTTGGGGTTCCAATACTTCACTTTCGCCACAACACCTTCAATATAACTTCGGACAAACGAAAATGCAGATGAAGTTCAATACATCGTTCTACATCTGTTATCTGTGTATAAACAACAGCAGAAGGAAAAAAATCGGTAGTCAAAATTCAAATTAGTGCACGAGCTTCTATAGGGTGCAAGCAGGTCCGTCACACTCGGGCTCAGATTGTGTACCACATCTAGTACTGAATTCGGTCCCTCGGTAGTACAAAAGGTACCCAAGTTTGACAGATCGCAGTACACTTTTCACGGCATTCTAGATTACCTTATGAGCCATAAAATTTTGGGCAACTGCAAGGAACATCGAGGTCTTTAATTTGTCTTTGGTGCAAGAGATAAAGCACTTCAGGTTGAAAACCTCTCAAATAAAACCAAAATTAAGTCGTCGCAGTTCTGAAACATATTTTTTAGGACAGAGCTACATGAAGGAGTTTTCACAGGATGTCCTATGTATGTATAAATAATTATACAAATTAGTTATGAATTTAATAGATACTGCGTGAGGCTGAATTTCCAGGATGTAAATTTTGCAACGGTCCCTTTCGATATATTGCTATCATCATTCAGAAAAAAAAACAACCAAACGATTATAGAACTAAAGCAGTAAAGTGACGTGCATTTATCTATGTCTACCAGGAGAATAATGATGAAACTTCGCATGGAATAGGGTCCTAAAGCCCTGTCCTAATGTTAGTGCCAAACGCTTAAGTTTAGGTCAAAAACACATGTTTACTCAATTTTATAATGTTTTCCGTTGGTTTAAGTCAAAAATACATATTTTTTAGATTTTTTCACACCCCTTGGCTTAAACTCAAATTTTGGGTGTATTTTGTTTTCCGTGTCCCTTCCGAAATGTCAGATAGGAACAACCCCGGTGTTAAAACTAAAACCCCTGTGGTGTTTTTGTCGACTAAGCAAACGTCAAACATGATCAAAAGTGTCAAGGTTCATATATGGACCCAATTTTCAAATTAAAGTTTAAACATGATATAGCCGTTATTTGAGCGGGAAAAATTGTTAAAGTAGTTGCAGTAACATGCTCTTTCGTGTAATTAAATAAAAACAAGATTTTATTAAAAATTTTAGGACCCAATTAAAGATATTTTAGCCGTTATTGAAATTTTTCCATAAAGTCCAATAAAGTTGCAATAAGTTCCAATAAAATCGTATACAATGGATCGAAAACTAGAGAAGGTTAAAAAATTGATGCTCTTCCCCTACTTGAAGAAAAATTGCTCGAAATATTTCTGAAGTAGGTAATATTAAATAGAAGTCAAGGGGTCGGACCTGGTGTAGTTGTTAGAACACACACCTTTCACGCTGAGGATCTGGGATCAAATCCCATCCCCGAGATAAAAAATGAAAAAAATGAAGTCAATAAATATAATCATCGTTTACTAGATTCCTCAGTCACCCTCCCACCTGTTTAACCCACCCCACCTTACATTCTTCTGTGTTCTTTGTTATTTCTCTCATTCTTCTTTGCTCTTTGTTCCATTCTACTAGCATAGGAATTCTCCCCAGCTATTCATATGCTTATTCGGGTTCATATTAATCAGCCAGCGTAACCTATTCAAGGGCCAAAAATCGCATGCATAATATATATTTCGTCAAATATCATCTAAAGGAGTAGAGATATCGCAATTTTGCCCTTAAGGGGTCTTAAAACCACCAAAACAAGCTGAAAAGCATACCTAAATTTTTCAGAGTTCACTAAAATAGGAAAACTGCACTTACGCCCTTTGCGCCACCTCTAAACCTTCACCAAAAATTCTCATTTTTTCACAGGATGTTATTTTGGGACCGATGATCATTTTCCACTTTGTAAATCCTGACTACGGAAGATTTTTGGAAATAAGCCCCACCGTCTACTCCAACAGCATTAGAGATGAAAAAGTTAAGTGCAATTATTACATCAGATTCATCACAAACCAAAAATTTAAAGCCATAAGCGTTAGTTGATAGAAATGGGAGATTTTCTGAAGTTTGAATGAAATTTTCTCCGAATTCCGCAAATTCAATACTATCATTTTTGTTTGGTTAAACGTTAATTTGTTTCAACTTTTTCTAAACAGTTTGTGAGAGGTCGCATTCCGTAGTGTAGACGATGAATGATCACGTTTTGCTTTATTGATAAGACGGGAAACTCGGTTTTGAAGCCACTTGTATTGAGCATTATGATGTTCTTTCTGCTTTGACGCCAAATCAAATCAGGTTTCCTGCAAAGCCTCTACCGGATCTGTGATCTTGCAATGCTGCTCAAGAACTTTTCCCGTGCTTTGTAGATTTCATTTTAATCAAATATACTTAAAAGATATTCATAACACATCCTGACCATCTGTTCGGATAACCCGCATTACTCCATTGCTATTGATAGGTAATAAAGTATCGATTTCTGTACAGTTCTCTCAAGCGATTCCTAGCACAGGGAAAATGTAGAATGCCAATTATTTACTTTATATAACATTGGCAGAGTCTTTTGTTACCTAATTTCTTCATTAACTACATTGGTCCTTGAAAGGGGATTACCATCCGATTTCGGTAGGAAAATGTGAGAAAATCTTCAAATAAAAATCATCCTATGAATAAACATAGTTAAACGCCTGTCTCCGCCCACCTCGTTCGTCAAAATCAAGTCACACAGCTATAATAGGATTATATTACCTGAACAGAGATACAGCAAACCGTTTCTCAACCCAGTTTGCCCAGCTCTACTGGCAATTAGGTAACTTATGAAATGGATAACTAATCCAGGTGAGTGTCGTTTTCTTCGCCCGTGCCAAAAACAAAATCGCATAAAACAATAAAACTTTCATAATTACAGTTGCCCATTCTCTTCTTAATCATGCAAAATTTACTGCCCCTCTCTAATTGGGTCAAAGGAATTCTGGCAAGTAATATGGAACTTCCCCCACTACTGTCGACTGCACTTACCTTTCGTTCGGCCTCAAGGACTGTTACGTACTTATGTGCTTCCACTGCTTGTAATTCTCCGCTATTACGTTCCTGTGTGGAAATTCTTCTCCCCGTGCTCCGCTCAATATCCTGTCGACAAGAAGTTCTTCGATCTGAACTGCTGGTGGTGCAGGTACTCTGCCCTTTTTCTCTTCGCTCCCCCCACAATCCACTGAGTATCAAAATCGATTCGTCGTCCAATGGACGAATCGCACCTCGAAAAGAAATCACGTCACTTGCACTTGATATTTTACTCGGCTTCAAACACCCTCAAATGACACATTTTTCCTTCACTTTTTTCTCTCAATCAACTCGAGAAGCTTTGCAGATTGCGGTAAGGATATTGCAAAATCACTGCCTGCCTGCCACAAAGGAGGCCTTGGCGCCACCCTCGCTGCTGCTCTTCAGGCTACTTGGATTCCCTTCACATATTTTCTGCGGCTGCGATTGCTCTGATCTTATTTATCCGTTCTTTTGCTCTTCGCCAAAACCCGAAAGAACGGAAAAAAGACGATTTTCCTTCCACAGCCCACAAGCACCAAATCCAGAATTTCAGAACACCAGAATCGTTTCCCCTTTTTCCCTATAGGAAGGTAGCTTTTCGACGGGAACGATGGGGACAAAAATTGATTTTCCACTCCCACGAACAGGAAGGAGCACAGAGAAAATTTTCACGCACCCACCTTACTTTTTCGGGCACTTTTTGTCTGGAGAATCTCTTCCCGATTCCGATCACCAAATTGCACACCGTCTCAATCGTCACTTCCACTTCCGGAATCAGGCGTTATGATTGTCCACGGAAAATCCAAGAAAATCCTTTCGAGAAAAACTCGCGACGACAACGATCGAATGCGAAGTGTGTATCGCTACTTGTTTATCGATTGATTTGCTGATTTTTTTCTGCCTTCTCCACTGTCCGTTTTTGCTGGTTGCACTTTTACGGAGAATGGTGTTGTCTCGTTTTGGCTACACACGGGGGTTAGGCGAGCGAAAGGGACAAAATACTCGGCCGTGCGTGAGCAAGCGACAGAGGGGAGTGTCAAACCCGGATTAGCAATTTACCTGAGGGAAGGCAACTTGTTTGAAGGGAGTACGCATGGGGTTCCGCTCCCGGGAAAATCTTCATCGATAATTTGTGGGATTTGGAATTTCAAAACAATAGGGTGTTTTATGTATTATGGACAGAGCGTTACGCGTTTTATAATTTGGTGGCTCCATTTGATTTTACCGTAAAGCTAAGTATGCTGCTTCGCTCAAGAAAAGTAAAGAAATTCCTTGACTGAAAGGGTCAAGAAATTTCCTACAGAGAGCCCCCTTTGAAGTGACATTTCTTCTCAACTGCGTACTGCGATCAGAAAAAAAGTGATTTTCTTGACCATTTTTTGGGAGAAATTTTCCACGCATCGAGATAGGCGATTCCTTTTCTTGTCAGTAGCAAACCAGCCTTAAAGCCTGATTTTCTGCTGAACAGGAATCGCGAAAGAAATTTCTCGCCGATTTCTTGCAGGAATTTTCTACAGCGACTCCCGTTTGAACTAGAACTGATACGCTCTGGTTGCGGAGACCGGAACGTGTCGCGTATTATCGCTTATCGGCTTGGAGGAGGTTGCCACGGAGGTGTTGTCGGTTCACATCTGCCTTTTGCTCAGCGCCAGCATCGCGAATCCTTGGGGGGAGAAGAAATTTAGTCCCGTTGTAGGCCGATTTGAAACGGTTACTTACCAGCTGCAGTTCTGGATCCGGTATCAGGTATCAGAAGGCCGGCTCCAGAGGCACGTTCCCCGCCATTTGGGAGATTTGTGCCATCGCCATATTTGAGCCTATTTCATCATCTACCCGATGGGAGAGGAAAGGGAAGGGAAAGATGGGAGGAAATAGGATTGGGGTCCCTAGAAGAGGGAAGATCGCATAAGCGAAATGAGAGCATGTAGCTCCATACCACAATGGGTTCGAACAGCGCCCTAAAAAGGGCACTGCAAAACGCAGGAGCGTAAAGAGAGCCTATAGCTCATTACCACAGCGGGTTAAGGATAACAGAATGTCCTAAAGATTCAGGCTTCTGAATTCAGTTTCACTTAATAAGTGTTTACCAAGTAATTGGAATCGCAATTACGCGAAAATTGGACAGTTACATATCAGGTGATAAGAAGTTCCATAATCGGAATCACAACTATCACACACAAATGTATAAACACGCTGAATATTTACCATGTGATAGTTGAGTCGGCAGTGGCCAGTCAAGGTTGTAACCAAGGGACTGCAATTCTGCTTTGACAGATTTGTTAAATACTTAGTCATTTTTGGGATGGCTCAATAATGTACAATTTTGTTTGACGACATGACTCCAAATTATTCCAATATTGCTTGTGCTGAGTTGCCGCCCAAGAATTTCTGAAGCTTCACCCAGCACTTCAAAATTGGAATAGCTGCCTGAGGGCCAATGAAGTCATGCGATGCTCCATTTCGAGCTAATTCATAAGCCAATTCATTCCCAGCAATGGAAGAATAGCAAGGACCCATACAAGGTTTACAGAGTTCACTGAATTCAGTTCCTCAAATTGAGTTCGACGTGCGATAACAAGCTTAGACCCTGAGTTGGCCGAAGCAAGAGCTTTAAAGGCAGTCTGACTATCTGACATATTCCTTTACAAATAGCCAGACGTCCACTCGTCCTACGAAGGGACTTGTGAGGAACATTTCCTATAAGCAAAGTGACAAGCAATTGTGAGATCACTCGAAGCAAGGACAAATGTGTCCCAATTCACTGGAAGTGGAAACATCCAAATCACTAGGATTTCCAATGGACGCAGAGAATCCATGGTATTTGGTCACAACCAATTCCCAGTTTGTGGAGTATAACAAATGCAAAGTCTGCAAATTTACATTCATATGTTCATATTGAGATGTAGCGATGATCAGATAATGATTCATCATCTGATACATGTCAATTCGTCAACTCGTGACTGATTCTGTTCAAGCGAAGCATTATGTCTAACACTTCTTCTCTAGCAGATGCCATGAAGGTTCCTACAATAAGTAATCCAAGATTTGAACTACATAAGCATTCCATCAGACTGAAGCTTCTCAAATTGATATCAGAGCTGCTCCAGATGATGTGATGAGTATCAGCATCACTGCCCACAATCAGCAGAAGGCCTTTTCATAGGCAGTGAACGACAACTCGTTTGAAATCATCCATTGGGGATGGTCTATCATGTGATAAATACACCACAAAACAAAAGACGTATTTCCTATTGAATATATTATATATGAACAGAAATATCAGTTGTGACATCACATACATCTCTGGTTGTTAACTCAGAAATGAGTGTAGCAACGTCTGCGCTATTTACGAGCACGCATGCACGAGGCATGTCACGTGAGTTTGCCATTTCATGTTTATGAAAGTAGCAAAAACTGGGTCCACCTAGATAAAAGTTTACAAAAGTAAGGTTTTTGAACTAGCGCCACTTGAGCTGTATCATTTGCATGAGTCTACAAAGAATCAACGTTGCTGATATTTTATGCTGAAGATTGGTCTAACTAGGCTTTCCTAACGGTAGCCACTACCCAAACTAGGCAGGATTAAGCTTTTCGCAATCTCAGCACGAAAGACCAGCAGCGAAAAAAACAGATCGGTATCTCTTAAAAGTCGCCAAAGGCGAAAAGGGCATAATGCGAAACCATTAAGGTGAAAATTTAAACTTAATTACAACGTATTAATAATCCCACCCTTATTAAGCCTCAGGCTTGAGACTGAAGAAGGGAAGCTGATTATCTCGGAGAAATACAAGGTCACCTGCACCATTGCTCCGGGTAGAATAGGAAGAGCATAATACTGTACAGAGCGCCCTAATACTCCACAGGCTCCGTTTGCGGTTAGGTTTTATTTAGACCCCCCTAACCATTCATTCTTAGGCACGGTAAGCTTAAAGGCGCATGAATTAGGGGTCACCTGTGAGGTGGACTTTTATCACCGGAACAGGCAGTCCGTAGTGTTAATTCTTAGCCAGTTGAAAAAACCGCTACCGACACTACGCGGCTATCTAAGCTGATCGGAAAAAGGAAGTTAACATTGATGATTAACTCCTAACGTGCCCCGAACAGCCCCAAAACCACAACTTCCGGGGGGAGAAGAAATTTAGTCCCGTTGTAGGCAGATTTGAAACGGTTACTTACCAGCTGCAGTTCTGGATCCGGTACCGGATAATAATATAGATTTTGTAGCACAAAACAGGCAGACCGAAGATGAAAATTTTGTGGCACCGCAAGGATATTTGGTTTTTGTTTTTGGCACACATGTGTGCAGGCATTGGAACACGCTAAAAAAAACACCACGCAGGTGTAGTTTTTAATTCCGAAAAAATTTTTTTTCTTCTACTCACCTTTACTGGAAAAGTTAAACAACACAATTTTGTTGTTTATTACACATGTATTTCCTTGGGATGTGCAAAAAAGAATTGTTCATGTTTTGTGCACTTGCGTGGTAGAGTCACGTAAAGTTATTTGGATAAATTAAATATTTCATTACTGTTCGACTTTAACACTACTAATTGTTTGTTGTGAGCGTGTATAATAAAGGCTGCTCGCACAAACAAACCGTTCGCTGTAATGTGGCCTTATAGCTCCACTGTTTCTTACGAGTCTCAACCCCTATATAATTTTACCGTTTCCAGCCATTTTGAAATGATGTTACTATTTGATATGGATTACTCAAACCATTTTTAATAATCTAATGCTTTAAATTTAATATTGTCCAACATGAAAGCTACTGTTTGTGAAACATTAACCTTTACAGCTATAAGAAAATTATTGTTTGCAATGTATGGCAAACTGTGTTTTTCTATGCGGGCGATGCTGAGCCTTTTTGTTTGCTTAACATACACGCTGAGAAAATATTATACTGAATGGCTTAAATACCATTCTAAAACCATATTCGGTCTATTCACTCATAGCTATGCATATTAGCTTATTAAGCTTGTCTAGTATAAACAGGTTTTATATTAGTAAATGATTATTCGGGAAATAAACATTTAACGTATAAAGTTCTGAAATCATGTGCTATGAATAAAATTAGCCATTTTTCTTTATTTACACGGTGAAATATGAAAATACTAGTTAGGGTACCAATTATTACATCTACCACATTTGAGACTTTTAATCCTCACATGTCATATTCATTTATACTTTCCCATGCATTTCTGAAAATTATTATAGACAGTGCATTTACATTGACGGATGCTACCCTTGGGACTTGGTGATTTTTGCCTGCAGCACATTTAATAACCTTCTCTCTCTCGACGAGAAGCCATTTTTTCACCGCACCAAATTCCACAGTTTTTTTTCTTAGATTCGTTTCGGAAGTGCCGTTTAAAACATTGAACTTAAAGTGGCGGCTGTGCACTAGCAAGACCTATTGCAGTGAAATAAACATTCTACCTGCAGACACATGGTAAGTTCAGAAATAATTTTCATGCAGCGTCGTACCAAACTGACTACAAACTTCTCAGGCCAATTTTCAGATTTCCCGTTTTCCCAGCAGCTCACTCGTAGCGGGAGGAACCAACAACTGATCCTTGGAGGGTTCAGGACAGCTAGCTATCTTGGAAACTACCGAGGGGATCGCAGGAGAATGTTGACTCCACCATGGTCCAGCTGCAGTTTGTGCGGATACCAAAAGCTACGCAATATTATCGTAATTGTGCACATTACATTGTCGATGTAACTTTGATCAAATAAGTTAATTGAATAAATTAATATTTATCATTTTCCCTTGTTGTATCAATTGTCCCTTTTTGTATATTTTTATAGTTTTCCTGGAAATTTTGAAAGTAAACAAAAGCATATTGCAGTATAGAAATTAAAGGGTAATATGCATTATGATTGATAAACGCCTTTTATACTATGGCTAGCAGGGGGTGGGAAACTCGGCTCAGTGTGCCCGGCACACTTTCCGCACATTTTCGGCACACCTGTGTATACCCTTCAGAAACTTCTAAAATCAACGATTATCGACTCTGGCATCCCTGCTTGGCATGTCAGATTATCAGCTGCTCATGTTTTCATCAGGTTTTAGGAAAACAAAAACGAACAAAACCAGGAACAAAACCGATTTTCAGATGCAAATGCTGTCGGAATGTATTCAATACGGCTATATTTAGCGTATGTGTGCGTCGTCCAGGCGTTATCGGAAGTATAACTAAATGATTATAAATACCAAAATTGTGTAAAAATCAACATCTTATTTCAAAATTTTCAATTTATTCAATAACCAAGACAAGATCTTCGGTCCGCTTCCGCCATTGATATTCCGGAACACAATACGGTGTGCAGGTAAAAAACCGCATCCTGAAATTCCGGCTTCTCGATTGTACAGATTGATGGTTCCAGAGACGATGAATGCTGATCTGGAAACCGAGTGAAAACAGCTTCATTTGATTATTGTCTATCCTTAAACCAACCAAACAATTTAACTTACCTCTTCAGCATGACCGTTGTTTTCAGCATATCATAGATGCTAGACACGATGGTCATTTCAATGCGGATTGGAATAATTCCAGTCTTCTCACGAACTTGTTATCTATGGCCCAAAAGATTCCTCAAACGCGAAACACTTCGACAATCGAGTCGAAAATATTTTCATAAGCAAAACGTTTGCAAGGATCCCGAAAAACCAAAACAAATTATACGGTTGCCAGACACAGCGAAAAATTTACAACCAGAAAGTCAAAACGTCAGCACACTTCGGCACATTTCGGCACACCGGGCACAAAATGAATTGAGCCGAGTTTCCCACCCCCTGATGGCTAGCTTAATCCAAAATTATGCACCCGGTGGGGTGAATAGATCGAATATCGTTTTAGTATGACTTCTAAGCTTTTTAGTATTTATTTTTTTAACCGTGTACGGTAAACAAAGGCCAGAAAAACTTAATAATGTAAACTTTGTATATAGCGCATTTATTTCCATATCCTTGGTCCAAATTTCCCGCATTTTCATATAAAATTGATTTTATTCCGCCCTTGCTGCAGATGAATTTCCACATGCTCAACTCAGCAGGTGTTTGGAGACGTACATCTGTTTGCAAAGCCACTTTAAACGGTGCGGAGAAATCCGTTGTAGGTTGAAGATCCTTACCGGAAGTTGCGCTTGATAAATGGGGGATCATCCATGAAGTCGTACAGATTCCAGCGGTGGTGTTCTTGGATCAGTTTTTTGCGTTTGAAAATGGACACGAATCATATTCTGGGGAAAAGTCATGTTGCAATATTTAGAATATTTACATAGTTCCACAGCCGGGAAGTGCTGTTCGGGAAATAAACTTACCAAGTGTGATTTGTTTTCTGTTATTTTTATACAATAAACAGCAAAAAAGTGAAACGATAAAACTAGACCCGTACAAGAAAGAAACTTACAATGCAGCTGGAAAACGACTGAAAGTGAGCAACGTGCAAATTTTACAAAGTCCTCAGAGCAATATCGGACGATCAATATGTTTAGCTAGTAATATTTGTAAATTATGCATAGGAAAGCTTAAAAAGATTCTGTTTTGTAATCTTTGCAATGAATAAAATGTACAAATGAGTTCAATCGCATATAAAATATATTAATTAGAATTTTCCATTTTCTCCGTGTAGTTGAGTTTGTCACTAAATTTCGACTACTTACCACGAGAAAGCGCAAGATAGTGTGATCAAAGTATTTTGGACAGACCGTTACGCGTATATAATTTGGACTTTTGCGGACTTTTTGGAAGTGGCCAAATAGGGTCCTAAAGGCCTGTCCCAATTTTAATGCCAAACGCTTAAGTTTAGGCCAAAAATACATGTTTACTCAATTGTTTAATGTTTTTCGTTTGTTTAAGTTCAAAAAACATTTTTTTAGATTTTGTCACACTTCTTAGCTTAAACTCAAATTTTGGGTGTATTTTGCTTTCCGTGTCCCTTCCAAAATGTCAGATAGGAACAACCCCAGTGTAAAAACTAAATGCCCTGTGGTGTTTTTGTCGATTAAGCGAACGTCAAACATGATCAAAAATGTCAAGGTTCATTTATGGACCCAATTTTTAAATTACGGTTTAAATGTGATGTAGCCGTTATTTGAGCGAGAAAAATTGCTAAAATAGTGGCAGTAACATGCTCTTTCGTGTCATTAAATAAAAACAAGATTTCATTAAACATTTTAGGACCCAATTATATACGCGTAACGCTCTGTCCAAAATACATAAAACACCCTAGGTGCAGGAAAAGTTTGGTTGCCGTGGACGTGTCTCCTGATGCGCTGGATGATTCTACAGCAGGAGATTCTCATTTGACACATTCCCGCATGCACTTCAGTTTGTTTTGATTTGCTTTTGACGACAAGTTAGTAAAAAAAATCAACTACTGAATAGTCGGTAATAGGGTCCTAAAGGCCTGTCCCAATTTTAATGCCAAACGCTTAAGTTTAGGCCAAAAATACATGTATACTCAATTGTTTAATGTTTTTCGTTTGTTTAAGTTCAAAAAACATTTTTTTAGATTTTGTCACACTTCTTAGCTTAAACTCAAATTTTGGGTGTATTTTGCTTTCCGTGTCCCTTCCAAAATGTCAGATAGGAACAACCCCAGTGTAAAAACTAAATGCCCTGTGGTGTTTTTGTCGATTAAGCGAACGTCAAACATGATCAAAAATGTCAAGGTTCATTTATGGACCCAATTTTTAAATTACGGTTTAAATGTGATGTAGCCGTTATTTGAGCGAGAAAAATTGCTAAAATAGTGGCAGTAACATGCTCTTTCGTGTCATTAAATAAAAACAAGATTTCATTAAACATTTTAGGACCCAATTGTTGTTATTGACTTTTCGGCCTGTACGGTAATGTTGTAAAATTGGGTTTGACAACTACCGTAGTTCAGTAAAAAGTAAAAAATATTACTGAAACTCAGAAGTTTTCAATCAAAAAGCTGAAACCCAGACAAACTGACGTAACACTTAGAAAAAAATCTCGGTGTGTTTGGCCGACAGGCCAACAGATGGCAGTAGTGTGTAAACGTCAAACACGAACAAAAACGATGCGAGCGCTGCGGGAGGCGGATTGGCCACCGTATCAATCGTTAAAAAGGGTGTCGATGGCCAATAATAAGGGTGTGACGTCTATTTGTCTGTGGCTGAAAGTTCGGTTGGTTCGGTATTTTTTATGATTTACAATTCGTACTTAGTATAAAAAATTACCGAGCAAGCAAATCGTGATTGAGTGTGTGAAGAGAGGATCGATGAAGAGAAATCGATCGTAATACTTACGCCCTTATTCTAGCAAACGCTAGAAATATTCCGATATCGATTGGAAATTGTGACACCCCTAGCATCAGATTGCACTTGATATTTTACTCGGCTTCAAACACCCTCAAATGACACATTTTTCCTTCACTTTTTTCTCTCAATCAACTCGAGAAGCTTTGCAGATTGCGGTAAGGATATTGCAAAATCACTGCCTGCCTGCCACAAAGGAGGCCTTGGCGCCACCCTCGCTGCTGCTCTTCAGGCTACTTGGATTCCCTTCACATATTTTCTGCGGCTGCGATTGCTCTGATCTTATTTATCCGTTCTTTTGCTCTTCCCCAAAACCCGAAAGAACGGATTAGTATAAAAAATTACCGAGCAAGCGAATCGTGATTGAGTGTGTGAAGAGAGGATCGATGAAGAGAAATCGATCGTAATACTTACGCCCTTATTCTAGCAAACGCTAGAAATATTCCGATATCGATTGGAAATTGTGACACCCCTAGCATCAGATCACGTTCTCGTCAACTTTTCACCGGGTCTATTTACGAAGTGAATCAAAATTAGGCAGCTGTCATTTCAGTTAGTACCGTTCTTACTCCAATTTTTGCATTATTCTCAATTTTTCCGTAAAAAATTACAAAAAATCTGATCCTAACGGAGTGGCATCATGTCGTGCTCCGGTGCCGCCAAGGAACTGGAGGACTGCTTCACCTGTCTCCGCCGGACGGACAACTTCCTGTGCATCACCGAGCGGGACGAGGTGAGTGGCGAAAATGTCGAGGCCGTGTTTGCGAAGCACTTCTGGTTCGATGAGGCCGAATATCGGAATAAAACGGTCTGCACAAGCTGCTGGGAGAAGATCGACGAGTTCCATAAGTTTTACTGCGAGGTTGAGAGGGTTCACGGACCGGGATCGGGAATGTTGACGGTGGTCAAGACCGAGAGTGTTGATGGCGAGGGGGAGGAGAGGGGACAGGTCTTTGCCATGGAAATGTACAAGCTGGAAGTGAAGCAGGAGGTTGAGGAGGAAGATAAGAAGTTTCCCGTTGTGGAAGATGGAGAGGAAGCTAGTTCTGATGGCGAGGATCATCAAGAGGAAAACACGGAGCATGTTGAGACGGTTTTGGGAGTGCTGGGAGAAGAAAGCTATGAATCTGATTCGGATGTCCCTTTGGCAAGTCGGTTGGCAGCCAGGAAGAAAAAGCGCGCAAAAAGGCGACGAGTCATCCCGAAGTCAAAGCTCCGGAAGGAGAAGGCCGACAATGAGGAGATGAATGATTTCATTCGGCAGCAGATGGATATTACCTGTCATAAGTGCGCCGAAATGGGCATCGAGAGCGATGAGGTTTTTGAGTCGTTCTATCGGCTGAGGGTCCATTTCAAAAAGGTCCACGACACGTACGGGTACGTGTTCTGTTGCAATCGGAAGTGGGCTACCAAGACCGGATTGGTGGATCATTTGAGGAACCACGAACCGATGAAGAGCGACCAGAGTCGATGCGTGGAGTGCAATTGCATTTTTAAGGATAAGAGCAGTTATGCGAATCACATGTTTCTGGTCCACACGCCGGACGATCAAAAACAGTTCAAATGTGACCGATGTGAGAAGGCTTTTGCTGCGGAAGATCTGCTGAACAGTCATATTACGTGGCACGAGGAGGTGGAGAAGAGGAATCACCACTGTTTGATATGTAACAAATACTTCCTCAGCTCGAGAAACCTGGAGAATCACACCATCAATCATCACCAGTTCGGGGAAAGCTCCAACCAGGAACCGGGAGAACCGAGTCACGATCTTGACGATCCCGCCAAATCCGCAAGACTTAAACGCACCGCAGAGGACTTGGCTAAAGAGGACGATTTGATCAAACAGTACGTTGCTTTGAATTGTTCGAAATGTGACTTCGTTGGTGAAACATTCAACAAGCTGTCCTACCATGCCCTCAAAGTCCACAACATGAACACCCATTCGGTCATTTGCTGCGACAAGAAGTTCGGAAAGCGGCAACGTCTCTACGAGCATTGCCTCCGGCATCTCAATCCGGACCACTTTAAGTGCGACATCTGCGGGAAAACGTACGCCGACAGTTCCGGTCTGCAGATTCACAAATGGTGGATCCACACGCCCATTTCGGAACGGCCCTTCAAGTGCGACATCTGCGGAGCGGCATTCGTCAAGGATTACCTCCTGAAGCAGCACACCAAGTGGCACGTGAACAAGGAACGCAAGACGCACTTTTGCGAGATCTGCAATCGGGCTTACTCGAATTCCGTTCAGCTCAAAGCCCATCAGCAGAAGAAGCATGGCGCCAGTTGCGATTGGGTGTGCGACATTTGCGCCAAGGGTTTCGCCCATCGAGCCTTGCTGGAGGAACATCGGCTGACGCACACCGAGGAGGGATTGGCCAGTCTGAAGATGCAGTGCGAAAAGTGCGAACGTTGGCTGATCAACAAGAAGAGCTACCTGCGGCACCGGAGGCGTTGTCTGGACACAAGTGGCCCCGTAACTTGCGACATCTGCGGCAAGGAGTCGGTCAACGAGGCGGCATTAATGGGACACAAGAACTTCCACCACTCGAAACGACCCCTATTTCGGTGTACTTACTGCGGAAAGGAGTGCAAGACGCAGCTGCGCTTGAAGGTTTGCCACGAAGTTCAACCGCAACGATCCCAACTTGACTTAAATTTGAAACGCTTATTTCTAGGAACACGAGGCAACCCACACGGGGGTGATACTGTACCAGTGTCCGCACTGTCCGAGGACGTCCAATTCGAGCTCCAATATGTACACGCACAAGAAGACGGCCCATCCGGACAAGTGGGCAGAAGAGGTGTCGCAGCGATTCTACACAAGATAAGTTTTGCCTGAGCACGTGGATCGCTGCTGATGTGGATGATATGGAATACAATTTAATATTAATAAATTAGTTATACAGAAAATTGCCGGTTTAGATTATTGCTTTTGGGAACTGTCCTTCATACCTTACCCCCCACCAAAGATTTTAAACGAGTTGTCGTACTCCGAGTTTCAAAAGAACTTCCGCTAATTGTAGACAGTGATGCTGATGCTCATCACATCTTCTGCTTGCACAGATATTAATTTGAGGGGCTTCTGATGGATTACTTAAGGAGCACAGATCTTTGATTACCTGATTAGGCAATCACTTAGCCTTCATGGTATCATTCTCTAGAAAGTAATTGAAATTAATGAACTAATTGGTATGTGTCAGATAAGGAACCATTGTCCGATCATCGCTACATCTTTTGACGGATTTCACGCCAACTCGACACGCGATTGGCAGCACCCCTTCAGAATTCAATGAATCTTTCTGGATGTCAAAAGTATGTGAAACTAAGATACTTTGCATATTTTGTATTTTCAAAATCGATCTAGACTAACATTTGAAAAGGGTCAAAGTTTTTTTTTTACTTTTTTTATAAACCCGTATAACTCGAAAACGGTAAGACCTACAAAAAAGTGTTGTATGGGGGACTGTCGTGAAATTTCCTGAAGTTTAGAAAAAAATATTGAAAAAATAAAAAAACATTTTCTACACCGAAAAAACAATGATTCAAAACTTTAAAGTCGATTTAAAAAAACGGCCATTTCAGATTTTGATCATCCTTAAGCAAAAAGTTTCGTAATTAAATTTACTAAAAGTCGTCCATACATTGCAAATTGGGCATATTTTAGGGAAAAAAGTTTTTCTAACAACGAATTTTTTAAGTCCAAACTTTTTATTTTTTTTTATTTCGCTTTAGATAGTCTAGTATGCTCATATTTTGAAGTGATAAATGAGTTTTAATCACAAAATAGATTATATTTGTTTTATTGGGAGTAGTTAAAAGAAATAAAACGGAATTAGAGTTTTTTTTTTAATTAAATACAATTGATCTCGCACCAAACCGCTTATGAGAAAATGAACTCCGTCTAACAATCCGATGGGTTTTTAATGGTTGGAAAGATATCACAATAATATTTTATTTCTTATTTGGTCAAAGCCAATCTTAACAGGTGTCTGGAAAGGGTCAATATTATGCTTATAAAAAAAAGTCATGGTTTTTTTTATCATGCATCATTATTTTTATTATTGCTATATATCCTAAAACGTAGTATCTGCTCATGAATATTTACATTATTTTTGGACTTTACTGAATAAATTGAATATGTTTGGTTCATCCTCTGAATTGGTATACCGTTTGGCTGCAATTTGTGTATCACTAATAGGCATAAAACAATGATATTTTTGGGTACCAGGGACAGTTTTAACCTTATCAAACAATTCCATCAATTCCTCTGACATTTTAACATACTGTTCATTAGATATATAACAGAAATTTAATTTGGTGATACATGTATCAGTTTGTTTCACTGCCCAGTCGAATAGATCTCGCGGAGTTGCGATTGTGTTTCCATAGTCTTTTGCAAGACTTGCTCTTTTTGCCATTCGCTTGAGAGTGCCACCAATAGCGTCACAGGGGCCTTTGCCGTGGGATGTGGCAAAAAAGTGCCATTCTGCTTCCAATCCATTTATTTTCTTGAAATTACATAAGCTGGCAATTTTTTTTTTATTTTTATAATGAGCTGCAGCTCCATCTGACATAAAAATAACTTTTGAGAAATTTATTTTTTGTTTAACAAAATTTATCAATTTTGAAATAAATAGCTGAACTGCTACTGTATCATGGGTCAACACTTCTGATATTATAATAAAACTAACGTTTTCCAATTTATTATCTTTTTTATGGTAAATCTCGAATGGGTGTATCGTTGCTTGGGAATTATTCCAGTGATATCCTTGAGCAGCGTTTTGTATGATAAAACTATAATTTTCAGAAAAGTCGCTAATTACCAGTATTTCACCTTGTTTTAAGGAGTTTTTTTTTTGTTTCGTAGAAAAGAAGACTGTTCTTTGCAAATAAAATCATGAGTTATTAGCTTATCAACTTTCTCCACGAAATACGTAACAAATTCTTCAACAGGCTTTATTATAGTTTCTAAATTACAGCGATCGGTGGCCATTGCTGAAAAACTACATCTTCTTTGTCGCTTTCCTCTAAAAGCGAGATTAGTTCTCCTGTAATATTTGCTTTGGAATTACACTTTTCACATTCTCGAAAAAAACAATCAGTCGTTCTTACTAAAACATCGCATAACAGTTTTTCACAAATTTCTGCCTGAGAGACAATTCCTAAACTGTTAAGCATTAATTTAACATTTTCGTGGTATGTGCACACACATACATTGTGAATTCCTGTGCTATCGAGAAGCCTACAATGTTTAGGCCTCAACATAGTAAACAAAGTAAAACCAATTTCTACATTTTGGCATCTTTCTTCAAAAATCGAATACGCCTCTTTAAGAGACATCATCAATAGACGCTTTTGAACTTGTTCTTTACTACCATTTCGGTACTCAGAAACGAAGTCATTGGCTCTTGGCATAGGCCTACTAATATCATCACTATCAAAGAAATCAATAACAACCTGTTTATCTGTTTCACTAATTCCATGCCCACTTCGAGCCTTTGTGGTACATAGAATGCCCTGTTCATTCACAAGTTGTTTCACTTGTCTTACCATGTAAATTGGTGCCTCGAACTCCTCGACAATTTTGTTGATCGACCACGACTTAGGAAGAACCGATAATATTTTCAACTGGTCATTTCTGTCAATACCAGGTGAGTTGAATTTTTCTTTCAACTGATTGATGAATTCCTCGAATGCCTCCACCTTGTCGACGTCCATTGCATCCATGCCTAGTATGTCATGACGTACAGCTTTGGTGATCTCCAGGGTTGTTAACGTTAATCAACGATAAACGCCGCTAACGTTGATTTTGCTCTGGATCAACGTCAACGCCGTTGCGTTGATTTTCATGGTTGTTAGCGTCAACGTTAACGAGTTTGCGTTGAATCAACGTCAACGATCAGCGCTAACCAAAGCGTTGATTTTAATTTTCGTAGAGGTTTCTAGAGAATGTTTCGAAACATCGATAAACAACGCGTTTCTATGCTGATATCCCGTATCCATGGAAAATTGATTAAAAAATCTAAGTTCACTGTGCAGAGCAATTATTTGGCTCTCAACAGTCAGCCTATTCAAACGTCACAAACTTTGATTGGAAGAACTTTCATAAATTGCAAAGATTTACCAAGCAATATATTGTATCCTCTCAGTGTTCCAGCCCTCACAGCAATAGGCCGAATTCGTTGCCAAAGAGCGACTTCCTTTGCCACCATGAAGCACTCGGCATCCTTTTTTTCTTCCCAGCAAACAATCAAATGTTTCTGAGTATACGCCCCCAGTTGCCATACTGCCCTAACTTAACATGACAGATAAAATTTTTAATTTAAATCAAATCTGGCAATGGTCGTGGAACAGATTTTCTTACTTCCAGGACTGTGGAGCTCTAATCTAAACATAATTTTCTCACTGAAGCTGATTAAGTGCTTCCTCTCTCAGTTAACGTTCCATAAAAACTGCAATAACATCACGCATATTTTTCTTCCTTGTACATGTCATGTTCCAGAGTCTAAGTTAAAACCGTTGCAAACTGCCCACACATTTCGTAATTATATTGTTCTTATTATGGTAATAAATTGTTCAGTCGTCATCATTACGTTAACTGAATCATTTTCTACTTTTCTACATTAACTTATTTTAAATACATCACATTAGAAAAAAGTATTTTTTTTTATATTAAAATCTTCGTTAACGTTAAAAATAACGAAGTCGTTGACGTTAAATCAACGCTGTATGTTAACGTTATCGTTAAATCGATTTTCCAACGAATCAACGCAAGCTTCGTTAACCGTTATTGGTTAACGTTAACGAATTAGCGAAACGGCGTTAATCGTTGATTAACGTTAACAACCCTGGTGATCTCCACTGACTTTTTAATTCGATAGTCCAAGCTCCTCATGCTTCCCGACGAGATTGGGGATAAATTCAAAGTTTCAATAATACTGTTGAATTTTTCCACGTTGTAGGGGCCTAGTAATTCATCCGCTGATGGGACGGATGGCAAAGATGAACAGGACGGGACTGCTTCTGAAATATACAATAATGTCGAATTAATATATTGATATGCGTTCTATGTAAACAATCATTGTCGTTTAATGTGCTGCAAAGTAAATTTATCTTACCTAACATTTCATTGGAGGCCTGACCGCTTGTTGGTGGTTGTGGATTTTGATTCACTTCGCCTCCACCCGTACGTTCTTACTGAAACTACATCACAGTCTAAACATCCGATGGCGTTTCATAACGCATCCTGTTCTGAAACCGTTCCGTTGAAGTTTCAAACAGATTTTCTCCAGCTTTAATTTTAGAAATTCTACTTCTCAACCGCATATTTACTTGAATATGATCAGCGATGCTCCGAAATTTTCTTGTAAATCTAAGTCTGTTTGCTTATCCACTTCGATCTCCCTTCGAACGGTTAAAACTGTGGAAAGTTCTGCGTTATAAGGAATTCTGTTCCTAGCGGTATTCTCTAGCGATTCACACAACGAAGTCAGTCGTTCAATGTGGATTTCATTGCATCGTGTCGTTGAACAATGCTCATCGAAATTCAACACCAAAGATGCTACGAAATTTGAATTATATGCCATTTCAAATTGTGCTTTAATGGTTAAATTTTGTGCTGTATTTTGGAGCACTTTCTTTCGTGTTGTTTTTTTTCACCATCCTCGTCTGCTTTTTATCCTTATGTTGTTTTTTCATAGTATACAACAATATTCTAGTAGTATTTCAAACAAATACTGACAATTTTTACATGGTTTATTCAACTCACCATTCGAATTTGGTAGCTTTCTACGAAGAACAATTTTACTATCTTTGAATACTGGAGCCTAGTAATCTACAGTACAAGGTACTAAACATACTGTAGTTTTTAGTTCTTCAACTGTGTCTGCAATTATAGTAATTTTTACACCAAATTTCCGACGTGTCCACAGTAAAAATTTTTTCTGATATCATACATCGTTCATCGATATTGTGAGAATATGTTGATTCCACGATTGAAGGCAATAAAATGTTCATAAATTATTTATCCTTCATTTAAATATCATTGCTTTGGTGACAGAAAAGATCTGGATGAATATGCAATGGTCCTAATTGAAATGTACTTGGATGTGTTTTACAATGTACTATCATAATGCACAAATATAGCCATACGAGATAACCCGTATCTTGAACATGAACAATTTAATTTAAGGTCCAACATCTATAGCACTGTTTCATAAAGCTGTATTGAAACACAAAATTCATTGGATTTTGTTCATTAGATCAACTTCGTTAGCACCGAACGATCATCAAATACCATCAAATTTGAGGCGAGACGTGCTGATCTCAGCTTACATGATATGACACGATTAATGTTAATCTGATGGAAGTGAGTTCATAGAAAAACCTTGATTTTTTTTTCTGCTAGAACCGTATGCATTCAGTGGTTTATCACTAGCATATTGACAAAACATTCTCAGAACTAGAAAAATCGATATATACTTTCCGTAACAATTCTGTTGACCTGGACGTGTCAAGAAAAATAAAAAAAGAACTTTCCCACACGTTACGTTATTCTTCATGAATTTCCAGACTGGAAGTTGTTTAAAGACACTTCAATTTCATCGACGTTGAACGAAACTTGTTTTGTACTTTCTTTAATAGTTGCTGAATTTTCAAGGTGGAAACTTCTGCATATTGCAGTGTTTTATTACAGCTATTCGTCAAACAAACCAGAATCATTTATTTTACAACATGGAAGCATCTATTAGTTCCATGGAAACACTTTAAAACTTTCATGAATCCGCTTGCCGGTCATGACACTGAAAGTTTGTCATTTCAAGCTATTGTAAGTTATTTCTTCTTCTACCGCCCAAAACAAGATTTACATTTGTCTCTCATAGGTAAACTCTGTCTAATCAGATACCAGTTTTGTTGGAAGATTACTGCCCATTTCCGTCAATATCTTTTTTTTAGGTTCTCTGCCTTTATCCATCAGAGACCTTTCTCTCACTGATTTCTGCCTATTCCTATCAGAAACCATAAATTTTCATCTCCGCCCATGTCCGTCGGAGACTACTTTTTTAATAATTTGATCATGCTTCATTTTCTAAGAGCCTGAGTTGCTCGATATTTTCTAATTAAATCACATTTCTTTTACCGACTGCGCCATTGTAGTTAACTTGAGAGGCATCTTTACGAGCCAAGATTTGACCAATAACTGACAGTCTGTTTGTTTCTTATTTTTCTAAGCCTGCTTATTTCTTATATCTCTAAGCCTGCTTATCAATTTAATTACAGTTCATTACTTCCTCACAAATTGATTCTTCTAATTTACCCAGTACGTTTCTGTTTTGGCTTTTGTATTTTCAAAACATTAGAATACCGAAAATTGAGGTATCGTGGGAAGAGGGTAAATCGTATAGTTTAGGCATAGAGGGTAAATCGTATAGTTCATAAAGACTCTAAATATACAGCCATTCCATGAAAAACCGATCTAGTGGGTCACCGAATTCCGTGAAAATTTGCTATTATGTTTATTATCCGAAATAAGGATAGGCGCCGTCCACAAATTACGTAACGCTCTAGGGGAAGGGTAAATTAGGCTTAAGCGTTACGGCTCATACAAAAAAATTTTTTGTTTTCATACAAAAAGCGTAATGGAAGGGGGGGGGGGTCAAAAAAAATTCAATTTTAGCGTTACGTAATAAATGGATGCCGCCATACACGTGTTTTTGGATTTTTTTTATTAATGTGACCATTTCCAAAACAGGGTGACCCGAAAAATCGCGACTTTGCAAAATTTTTATTTTTTACCCGCTTGACCGATTTTTAATTTTGGACGAAATGAAAGTTAAAATTTTGACTTTTCAAAAAAAATATAAAATTTCACAACTAAATGTTTTTTTTTTACATGAAAAATATTAAAAAAAAATTCCGTTGTTTTCATGTTTGGAGGGCCTTGGGACCAAAGGGGTTATTGTTTTTCTCTTTTTTTTTCTTAAAAGTTCAGAAAATTTTACATTAATTGTAACATTTTCAACGATGTATATTTTTAGTTTTTGCGATATATTTTTTTGTAAATAAAAAATCAGTCACACACTGTAGGTCTCAGCGCATTAGATTTTTTATTTAAAAAAATCATAACTTTTGAACAGCTTAACCGATTTCCAATCTTTTTTTGTGGAATGAACTTTTCAGGAAAAAATATAAAACCCTGCCCTTTGATTCAGAAAGGGGTATGGGCGCGTTCTGCCAACTGGGTCGAGGCTCTTGTGTGAACAAGTTACCTCATTGGCGTTCTAAAGTGCTAGAATTAAGTGTTGTGTTTGTGGGGAGCACTTGAAGATGGGATAGAAGGACATTACTTCGCGTTCGTGCTATACTCTGCTTATCTAAAAAGTTATATACAATAACCGACCCTTAGCTTAACTATCTAAATCAACAGTTGCAAATACAATAATCGTTCTGAGCTTACTAACATGTCGTCGCGTTAATTCTATCATAATGATCTTTTATCTACATCCGTCGAACCATTCTGAATGGCCGTTGTGAGATTATCACCAAGAACTTCTCACATGCAAGATGCAATAAAGCTGGATTGTCCTACTACATACATTGAAACATCAAGGTTTTCGCTCTTTCGAATTCATTTTTTGTTGTTCATAATTAGTTTCAGGGATTGTTATCGTGGAAATTCAAAGAGCGAATTTTGTATGACTCCAATGTAGGCCAATACTGCAATAAAGCATGTACACGCAGAGAAAACAATGTATATATTCTTTAGTTTTTGAGATATATTTTTTGAAATGTTACCTACAACTTATATCTGAAGACTTAGGTCATGTTCGGAAAATTCAGCATCCTTCCCGTAATCAGAATACAATTGTTTATTGCTAGTACAAGTTAGCGATACATAAGGTTTTTTTAAAGAACAAAGCAACTTACCTACCAAGTCTTCTCTGTCTGGACCTTACGCGTAGTAGTTCAGATTGGCCTTCTTCTTGGCCTGCACCTCCATGATGGCATCCATAAAGTCCTCATGGGTAACGGCCACCGCCGAACGTCTCAACGCAATCATACCGGCCTCGACGCACACCGCCTTACACTGGGCACCGTTGAAGTCGTCGGTCGAACGAGCCAGCTCCTCAAAGTTCACGTCCGGACTGACGTTCATCTTACGCGAATGGATCTGCATAATACGCGCACGGGCTTCCTCGTTCGGGTGCGGGAATTCAATCTTACGATCCAGACGACCGGAACGCAGCAAAGCCGGATCCAGAATGTCCACCCGATTGGTAGCTGCGATGACCTTGATGTCAGCCGTGGAGCTAAAACCGTCCAACTGATTCAGCAGTTCCAACATAGTACGCTGCACTTCACGGTCGCCGGCCTTCTCCGAGTCGAAACGCTTGGTACCGATGGCATCCAGCTCGTCGATGAAGATAATTGCCGGGGATTTCTCTTTGGCCAGAGCGAAGGCATCACGCACCAACTTGGCACCATCACCGATGAACATCTGCACCAACTGAGGTCCGGCCAGTTTCAGGAAAGTGGACTTGGTTTGAGCAGCGCATGCACGGGCCAGCAGAGTCTTTCCGGTTCCTGTTGGGGGAAAAATCACATTTTAATCAATGTACCATGGGGCAAGTAGGTAACAAAAATCGTATAGTTGAGGTTCTCTGGATCGTAAAATTAGGTCGTTTATATATTTTAAATTGACATTCATCACCGCTTCCTGAAATTGATGTTTGTCCAAAACTACAAGAAAAAATATAGAAATAGTTTTTGAAAAATGTATAATTCCATATATGTAGTGCACAAGCACAACCCGTTTTTTTTAGGATAAATCTTATCTGCTCCTGAAGATTTTAAAGGAGCAAAACTATTAAGTGCCCATTGAATCAATTCAGTAGTTACGATACCGCGAGGCGAAGCCAGAGACTCGTAACTTCATCCGTAGATGCTATGTCCACACATCCGGGGAAGTGTGGATTGAATAAACGTTCTAAAACTTCTTATTTAGAAGAGTCATCATTAGGTAAGCGAATTTCGTTCACTTGGAAATCCTTAGATTTTCCAAGGATTTTGTTCAGCCGACTGGCTTCACTCAAACTGGAAACATTTGTACAAAGGTTATTCCAGCCGGATCGTTCAGCAGAACGAAGAGCCTTCTTGTAAGTCTTGCGAGCCAACTTGAACGACTCTTATCCTGCTGAACGGCATCTGTTCCAACTCCTTCTACACTATTTCCTGAGCCTAGTCAGATCGGAATTCCACTATAGTGTACTTCTTGTAGTCTTCATAGACCGCAGAGGACATGCTTGTTCAAAAGCTTCCATAATGGAGGATGTTGTAGTACCAACGGCATCATCCAAATCACTTGAATGTTCAATGGACAGAGAATATCCATGAAATTTGATGGCAACCGATTCAGTGTAGACTTCCCAGCTTGTTGACCGGGGATTCATAAAACGCAAAGTCTGCGCAGTTACATTTGAATGTTCAAAGAAGATGTAGCGATGATCAGATAATGATTCCTCATCTGATATATGCCAATTCGTCAACTCGTGACTGATTCTATTCGAGCAGAGCGTTATGTCTAACACTTCTTCTCTAGTACTTAGCAGATACCATGAAGGTTGGGCGATTGCCTATGTTAAGTAATCCAAGATCTTCTTCTTCTCTTTGGCATTACGTCCTCACTGGGACAGAGCCTGCTTCTCAGCTTAGTGTTCTTATGAGCACTTCCACAGTTCTTAACTGAGAGCTTTCTTTGCCAAAGTTGCCATTTTCGCATTCGTATATCGTGTGGCAGCGGCAGGTACGATTATACTCTATGTCCAGGGAAGTCAAGGAAATTTCCATTACTTAAAGATCCTGGACCGACCGGGATTCGAACCCAGACACCTTCAGCATGGCTTTGCTTTGTAGCCGCGGACTTTAACCACTCGGCTATGGAAGGCCCTAATCCAAGATCTGTACTACTCAGGCATTACATTTCATCTCATCTTTAGATCCTCTAAGCATGATATGGATCGAATCGTAAGATATCATCTTAGAGCTCTGTGATCGATTTTTCGTCAATATCTTATGCTCAGATGAGTCATCTTGAGCTCAGCAATCCACGCATTTGATCTACTTGACGGAAACACAACACACTTGACGGAGTTCCGCTTATTTGCATTTGTTAGTGAAAAACTAACGAGATAAATGCCCTACTAAAACGGAAACCATCGATCACAACTAATTCAGGTGAATAATATTTATTGAAATAAAGCCTGATTTTAATTTTCATTAACTTTTTTAGGGTTTGCAACATTGTTCTTTTAACGCTACTGGGAAGCCGGAAAAATGAATAAAATGATAATTATATGGAGTGATACAGTTGGGATCAATATAAATTATTTCAGTTGATAATCCGAAGGATTGCATGTTTCTTAGTTTCAATTCATCTACATTATTGTACTTTCATGATATATCATCTAATCATGTAGCTACAGCTAGCTTCAAGTCGGAATCTGATTGACTCGCGTACATTGAATACTTGTAGCATAAATATGGAAATACAAACAATTGATTTAAACATGGTTCTTAGCGGCAACAATTACAATGCGTTCACTCTAACTCTCATTGAAACGAAAATCATGTTCAATTGTCAGTTAGTTCATCTAATTCCATAATCTACGAATCTCGTTAAGATGGTTCACCGCCTTTCAAGACCGTCCCAGGCACTGTGTATACGATTACCTATAAGAGGGGAGATAAGTAAACTGTTAATAAAACAGATGGTCTGGATTTCCCTGATAACTAGACAGCTAAAAATTCAGCTCACTAAGTAGACACGAGTACAATATATTCACTAAACGAATTCAAAAGGAACTTCTCGGTCACTTTGAGGCATAACATTATGAGTTTTGTTCTTGGAGGTACTGTTATTTTATAATAATAATAATACAAGCCCGTCATTGTGGTACAAAGGAAGTGCTCGTGTTATTCATAAATTTCAATTTTCATTGCTTAGAATTAATATTCCAGAACTGTTTATCGCCATTCTTGATTGCCAAATAGGACGGTATATTCAAAGATCACAGTTGTTGGGAAAACAAAAAGATTCCGAAAAATTGTTTACAAATCCCCAGTTGTTATCTCTGTAAAGGAAGGTAATAGAAAAAAGCATAAATAATAAATTAATAAGGCAAATTGATCCAAACATCCAAACCATCAAACAGCTGTCAAGATTATCTTCTGATGCTCAAGATTGAGATATGATATCATTTCAGAGCGCTCTTGGATTAGAGATATCTTTCTATTATCCTAAGATGATCTCGTTCATCAGATGAGATTGCAATGCCTGGTACTACTTAAGTATTCCATCAGACTGGACCCTCTAAAATTGATATCTGAGCTGCCCCAGATGATGTGATAAGCATTGGCATCACTGCCCACAATCAGGGGAAGGCCTTTTGCTACGCAGCATACCACAACTCGTTTGAAATCATCCGCTGGGGATGATTCATCATGTGGTAAATACACCGAACAATAGACGTATTTCCTATTGAGGACACCAGCAGAAACATTGTGACAGCACATACAACGATTGCGTTATTAACGAGCACGCATGCGGGCATAGAACGCGAGTTTGCCATTCCAAGTGTGACGACGAGTACCCCTCGGCTGGCTACAAAAAGTAGTTTCCACAGGGTGTTCTGTTGCGCCAGTAGAGATGTGACAGGAGAAATGTCACCATGAAGAATGAGAGATGACGAAGCGAAAGCAATAGAAATTGAACAAGAAAAGAAAGTAGCTGTTGAATTTATAAGGTTGTTAAAACGTTAAAAAGTAGTAAAATTTGTGAAATTGAAGCCTAAAACCTAAAGTGAGTAAGATATAATTAGTAGTTAATTAAATTGAATCCTAATTAGTTTCCAAAACTTAGATACTACAGAGCAAATTGCCAATTGAAAACCCACTTAAACTAAAGGAAAAACTAAGGAGAAAACTGAAAAATTGTAAGTCTAAATTTGTTATCCTAACTAATGAAATACCTAAAATAAATCTAAATTTGCAGCTAAAGCTGATTCCTACAAACTAATAGTTTTAGTACGGGCTGCTAAGAAACAGTTTCAACAATTCCTTTAGAATTTTTCACCGCAAAGCAATGGTGGATAATGGGAATGATTCGCAGGTGCCACGCCATTGTGCTTCATGCACAAAGCCCGACGAACTCGATGACATGGTGGCCTGTGATGCTTGCCATAACTGGCATCATTACTCCTGCGCCCAAGTCGATGCCACAGTTCAAGATCGAGCCTGGAAATGTGCATCTTGCGAACTCCCAACAAACAGCGATCAAAGTCCCTCCGGAACTAGTGTGAAGGAGGTGAATAAAACTGGTGCGAAACCCAAAGCGCCGATAGGACTACCGCAGACCCTAGCTGTTCCGTCGAAGAAGTCAGGAGCGAAGTCGTCGGCCGGCAGCCGAAAATCGAAGAAAGTGACCGGGGAACAAAGTACTACGTCGAGTGCCCGGATGCGACTGGAGGCAGAATTGAAGGCTGTGGAAGAGCAGCAGCGTATTAAAGAAGAAGAGTTGGCGGCGGAGAAAGAGCTCCAGAACCTCGAGCGGAAGATGGAGGCGGAACTGCGAGAAAGGGAGTTGGCAATCGAAACCAAACGAATTGCGGAAGCAAAAGCCGAGTTGAAGAAGAAGATATCCGACGAACGAGAGTTCCGGATGAAGCAGATGGCGATCAGGAGGCAGTCCGAGGAAGAAAAAGCGAAGTTGATTCGGCAAGCTTCCGAGTACGGCAGCACCAGAGGCAGTTTGGTCGGCAGTGTTACACGATCGGATAGTAAGGTGGAGGACTGGCTGGAAAAGTCGACGCAGCAGACAGCGGAACCGTTACAACAGTTCACGTCAGCAGTCGACCCTAGCTGTGGTCAAACGCAAGTATTCCTAGAAAAAACTAACCGCCAACAACCAGCCGATATTAGGGCCGATAGGAGCTTAGATTCTCCCCCTCTAACCCTGCCAAATAAATCTGTCCCCTCTTTCAAACCTCACCCCACACAACCTCTCGTTAGTCAGGTGCGTAAAGATCAGCAAGCTCACACGAATGCTTTCGTTAATCGACATTTTGTTGATGAGTTTGACCTTCTCAATGTGGGTGGTGCTTCCGGTAACCAGGTCAATTCTGCCGGCCAAAACCAGAAGCGAGTGGGCGGTAACATCGATGGTTGGGGAAATCGTGATCATGCAAGTGCTCGTGAACGCGATGAAGGGGCATGTCGCCTTCAAAATGTGGGTGAGGCACCATTGCCTGAAGGCGGTGCTTACCACCAACGGAACGACCCACCAGTACGAAATATGGGCGACAACCGTCGCGGTCAAGCAGCCACGGATCAAAGCGGAGCGCGGTTGAGTCCATCAACCAAGGGCGTAACAACGAAGAAGAATTCCTCGAGGGCCCAACACATCGCCAGTTGACTGCAGGTGATGGGGAAGGATTTGCCTAATTTTTCTGGGAATCCAGAAGAATGGCCGATTTGGATCAGCAATTTTCGTCGTTCAACATCTACTTGCGGATTCTCTGACGATGAAAACCTGATTCGCCTTCAACGCTGTCTCAAAGGTCCAGCTCTCGAAGCAGTTCGCAGCAGACTGTTATGTCCGGCTAGTGTTCCACACGTGATCCGCACTTTGGAGATGCGGTATGGTCGGCCGGAGACACTAATTCGTTCCATGACGGAACGAGTTCGTCGGCAGCCTTCTCTGAGGATCAATGACCTGGATAGGATCATCGAATTCGGCTTAGTAGTCGATAATCTGATTTAGCACCTGAAGAATGCAGGGCAGCAGGCACATCTAACTAATCCATCGTTGCTGCACGAACTGGTTGGAAAGTTGCCTGTAGACTACAAACTCAAATGGTCCGCTTACAAGAGTATGCGGCTCTGAGTACGTTTGGGCAGTTTATGTCAACTTTAGTGGAGCTGGCATACGAAGTAGCAGATGATTTTCCTAGCACCGAAAAGATCCAGAAGCAAAAACAAAAACCCAAGGAACGAGCGTTTGTGCAGACGCACACGGAATCCACTGGGCCAGACGTGTCACTGCTGCGATTTCCGGAATAGGTTCATCGAAACAGTATCAACTGACCAACGCTCGTACAGTCGGTGGATTGCTGCTTCCTTCCCAAACGGTGAACTACGAAGAAATGTGCAATCGTTATCCACATTTACGTAGTCTGCCGATACGCAGCTACGAGAAGGTCTCGCCAAAACTCTTGATTGGTCTTGACAACTTGAAGCTCACTGTACCACTGAAAATCAGAGAAGGAATGGTGGACGGAGCCGATAGCCGCCAAAAGTCGCATCGGATGGAGCATCTATGGATGCGCGGCGACAACAGAAACGACGGTAGTGTGTGGGCTTCATTTTGGAGGATGGACCAATCAGGAGCAAGACCTCAATCAATTGGTTCGCGACTACATTACGCTGGACAATGCCGGTGTAACGTGTTCCAATACGCCCTTAGAGTCCGAGGAGGATAAACGGGCGAGAATGCTGCTGGAGTCAACTACCAAAAGAATCGGTGGGGCCTTTGAAACGGGACTTTTGTGGAAGCTGGACCATCCACGGTTCCCGAGCAGCTACGGCATGGCCTACAAACGGATGTGTGCCATGGAAAGACGACTGAAGAAGGATTCGAAACTCTACGAACGTGTTAGGCAGCAGGTTCGAGAATACGAAGTCAAGCAGTACGCGCACAAAGCAACACCGCATGAGCTTTCCACTACTAGTTCGGACCAGTGCTGGTACTTGCCGTTGGGGATCGTCCTGAACCCAAAGAAGCCGAACAAGCTGAGGATGATCTGGGACGCAGCGGCAACAGTTGACGGGGTCTCCCTAAATACTGCTCTGCTGAAAAGGCCAGACTTCCTAACCTCATTACCGGCAGTCATTGGAAAATTTCGATTGTACCGCTACGCACTAACCGGAGACATTAAAGAAATGTTTCACCGATTCTTTATCCGGGCTCAAGACCGTCAGTTCCAGCGGTTCCTGTTCAGGGATCATCCACATGAGGAGCCAGTAATCTACGTCATGTACGTAGCCATCTTTGGTGCGGCCTGTTCACCGAGCAGTGCGCAGTATATTAAAAACCTGAACGCCAGAGAATTCGAAGCGGAGTATCCACGAGCAGCAGCAGCCATCATTCATCGCCACTACGTGGACGATTACCTGGATAGCTTCGGAACAGTTTAGGAAGCAGTGAAGATCGGACGCCAAGTGAAGAATATCCACGCCGAAGGTGGGTTCGAGATCCGCAATTTCTTGTCCAACGACCCGACGATTGCAGCACATGTTGGCGACGAATCATCAGAAGCGGAGAAGCATATCCACGTAGAGAAGAACGAGCGGATCGAATCCGTACTGGGTATGAAGTGGATCCGAAGCAGCGACACATTCATATTCACCATTTCCCTGCGAGACAACCTTCAGCACGTCCTGAATAGGTCACATGTTCCCACGAAACGAGAAGTCTTGCGCACTGTAATGAGTTTCTTCGACCCGCTGGGACTGATCTCGTTCTATCTGGTACACGGGCGCATTCTGATGCAAGATATTTGGGCGATTGGTATTGGTTGGGACGACCTGATCAACGAGAAGATCTACATGCAGTGGAAAAAGTGGATCGATCTTATCCCAGAGTTGAGCAATCTCCGCATTCCGCGTTGTTACATCCGTGAAGCCACAGAAAGCAGTTATTGCGAGTTGCAGGTCCACGTGTTCGTCGATGCAAGCCAGTCGGCATATGCAGCTGCAGCGTATTTCCGCGCGGAAACGCCGGAGGGTCCGGTGGTCAACCTCGTAGCAGCGAACTTTGGATTTCACCGTTGGCACCGTTGAAGCTGTTGACGATTCCACGACTCGAACTTCAGGCAGCTGTTTTGGGTTCCCGTCTGCTCAACAGCGTCATTGCCATGCACGCTCTCCCAGTAACAAAGCGGGTACTGTGGTCCGATTCAAATACCGTCCTGGCCTGGATTCGGTCGGATCAGCGGCGATATCATCAATATGTCGGGTTTAGGATCAGTGAAATTCTATCGCTGACGGACGTCAACGAGTGGCGGAAGGTACCTACAAAAGAGAATGTAGCCGACGACGCAACAAAGTGGGGAGCGGCGCCGAATATCAGTTCCGACAGCCGATGGTTCCAAGGACCCCAGTTTCTCCGACAGCCTGAAGAGTGCTGGCCTGGAAGAGATGTTCAGATTGATCCCACGGAAGAGGAGATAGTGGCGTGTAACATTCACGACGCAATACAGCCAGCGCTGGTGGACGTAGCCAGGTTTAGTAAATGGGAGAAATTACATCGCACCATGGCGTACGTGCATCGCTTCGTCCAGAATGTGCAGCGAACTCATCGAAACGAAGCACGGCAGTCTGGGGCTTTGTCGCAGGACGAATTGGTGCTTGCCGAGAGATGGTTATGGATACTAGCACAAACAGAGTCCTTTACCATGGAAATACAGCTGTTGGAGAACACTAAAGGGATTCCGGACGGTGTCCACGGAGTCCTGCCTAAATCAAGCACCTTGTATAAGATGTGGCCGTTTATTGATGAAGCAGGGGTGTTGCGGAAACGAAGTCGTCTAAGCAATGCAGATTGGATGGCGTTCAATACCAAATATCCGGTGATTCTTTCGCGTCAACACCCAATCACTTTTCTTCTGGTTGACTAATACCATCGTAGATTTCGACACTCCAATCGCGAGACTGTTGTCAACGAGATGCGACAACTTTATGAAATCCCAAGGCTCCGTTCAATAGTGCTCAAAGTGACGGAGAAATGTATGACGTGTAGGATTCGCCGGGCCACTCCTAAAACGCCTCCTATGGCACCTTTGCCTAAGGTCAGAGTGACTCCGTATGTGCGTCCTTTCACGTTCGTAGGTGTGGATTACTTTGGTCCGGTGCTGGTGAAGATGGGACGCACAAACGTCAAGAGGTGGATAGCCCTTTTCACCTGCTTGACAATCCGCGCAATACACCTGGAAGTTGTGCATAGTTTATCCAAAGAGTCATGTGTTATGGCGGTCAGGAGATTTGTCTCGAGGAGAGGAGCTCCAGCAGAAATCTTCAGCGATAATGGCACGAACTTTCTTGGTGCAAACAATCAGCTGAAGCGAGAGATTGAAGAACTTGATCAGCATTTGGCGTCCACCTTTACCAATACAACAACCCGTTGGTCTTTCAACCCTCCTGGAGCTCCCCACATGGGTGGCGCATGGGAGCGCATGGTTAGGTCAGTGAAGGTAGCAATCGGAGGCTTACTGGAAACGCAGCGACGACCCGATGACGAGACACTGGAGACGATTATAATTGAGGCAGAAGCGATGATCAACTCACGTCCACCAACTTACATACCATTGGAGTCAGCGGACCAGGAGTCTCTAACTCCAAATCACTTCTTATTAGGAAGCTCAAGTGGAGTGAAGCAAATGCTGGTGATGCCAACCGACTATCAAGCTACGCTGCGAAATGGGTGGAAGCTCGCACAGCATTTGTCGGATAGCATGTGGAAAAGGTGGATAAAGGAGTACTTGCCGGTGATCTCAAGACGGTCGAAATGGTTCGAGAAGTGAAGGAAGTGGAAGTAGGAGATTTGGTGCTGATCGTGGATGGTGCAATACGGAACCAGTGGATGAGAGGAAGAGTGGACAAGGTAACTACAGGAAAGGATGGAAAGGTTCGGCAAGTATGGGTGCGAACAGCGAACGGCGTGCTGAAAAGACCTGTTGTGAAGGTTGCCCTACTCGACGTCGTAGATAGTGGAAAACTGGTTGTTAGTAACAGAGGTTTACGGGTGGGGGGATGTGACGACGAGTACCCCTCGGCTGGCTACCAAAAGTAGTTTCCACAGGGTGTTCTGTTGCGCCAGTAGAGGTGTGACAGGAGCAATGTCACCATCTGAGAGAGAGGAGACAGCTCACTGACAACTGGCTTGTTTTCTTGGCTTCTTTGATTTCTTCTTCTCTTGTTTGGGTTGTGCACAATGGTTCGGAGAGCACAAACTGGGTCAAAACCATTTTCTCATCCCATTTGCTATCAAAAAGATCATAAAATAAAAAAAACTCAATAGCAATTTGAGTCTATTCGACAAAATTTAAATATCCAACGTTTTCATATGCCATAGCACAGGAAAACAACCTGAATTATCAATCACATCCAGTTTTAGTTTGGTCAAACTTTGACGGTTTTTTCATGCTCTACTCTTCAAATATGCGGTTTTCCAGTGACGTTTGATGACAGGTTCCCTTGACTTTTGGAAGCTCGCAATCTAAGCCAGCTGTCTCCTCTCTCTCAGGTCACCATGAAGAATGAGAGATGACGAAGCGAAAGCAATAGAAATTGAACAAGAAAAGAAAGTAGCTGTTGAATTTATAAGGTGGTTAAAACGGTAAAAAGTAGTAAAATTTGTGAAATTGAAGCCTAAAACCTAAAGTGAGTAAAATATAATTAGTAGTTAATTAAATTGAATCCTAATTAGTTTCCAAAACTTAGATACTACAGAGCGAATTGCCAATTGAAAACCCACTTAAACTAAAGGAAAAACTAAGGAGAAAACTGAAAAATTGTAAGTCTAAATTTGTTATCCTAACTAATGAAATCCCTAAAATAAATCTAAATTTGCAGCTAAAGCTGATTCCTACAAACTAATAGTTTTAGTACGGGCTGCTAAGAAACAGTTTCAACACCAAGTTTGCTGAAAGTATCAAAAACTGGGTCTACAAGGTTACCTAGATAGAAGTTACCCTTACGAAAGTAAGGTTCTTGAACTAGCGCCATTTGGGATGTACCATTTTGCATGAGTCTGCAAAGATTGATCGTTGCTGTTCTTTTATGCTGAAGATTGATCGGAGTTATCCTAACCATAGCCACTACCCAAAATTAAGCTTTTTGCAATCTCAGCACGAAAAGACCAGCAGCGAAAAAAAACAGATCGATATCTTTTTGAAGTCGCCAAAGACGTAAAGGCACGTACAGAATACACTGTGTAAAGCGCATAATGCGAAACCATATAGGTGATAATTTAAATTAAATAGCAACATATTCAAAATCCCACCCTTATTTAACCTCAGGTTAGAGACTGGAGCCGGGCAGCCGATTATCTCGGAGAAACACAAGGTCACGTACGCCATTGTTCCTTTTTCACAAGCATCAAATTGCTTTGCGGTATTCGGCAATGTTGTTCGTCGTAGAAATACCTATCGAGATCTGGGTTCAGAATTTTTGTAGAGGACAATGGGCGACCTCTGGTGATTTTTCTTTGCAATAGTTAGTTTTCCCATAGTAAATCCCATACAAACTTTGAACTGACTGGCGCTAAAATATAGTCTCAACGATCGAGCTGAAATTTTGCACAGCTGTTATGGGACCTAAATGCAATCCAAAAAGTTGACTGGAGCGATAATCTAAATTTTTCATATAACCGTGTCCTAGGCTAATGCCCAAATTTTCCATTAAAAATAAGAGACTTGCATTAAAATAGAGACCAAGCCTATAAAACGACACCTGTTACCAGCTTTGCAGGATAAGTTACCAAAGACATCAAGCCTCCAGGATGCATCCTCAGATCGCTACAGGTTTTAGCCAACCAAAGTAGTTTAGTAGTTTTCTGACTCATAATGCAACTCCCCTTAAATTGTCGTAAAAAGAGATCGATGTGTATTTCAACCGAATTAAAATATATGCTTACCAGGAGGTCCATACAGCAGCACACCCTTCGGCGGGTGAATGCCCAGATTCTTGAACTTGTCCTTGTGCGTCATCGGCAGCACAACCGCTTCGATGAGCTCCTGGATCTGTTTGTCCAACCCACCAATATCCGAGTACTGTTCCGTCGGCCGTTCATCCACTTCCATGGCCTTAACCCGTGCGTCGTATTCGGCCGGAAGCGTTTCCAGAATCAGATACGAATCCTTGTTCACCCCGACCAGATCTCCCGGCTTGAGCTTTTCCGGATCGACCAGCCCAATCACCGGCAGGAAGTACGTCTGCCGGGTCGAGGTTTTGATGACGGCACATTTGCCCTTCCGCTGAGAATCCAGCACCACCACCGCGCCGTCATCTTCCTCCTCCTGCGGATCCACATCCAGCAGTTCGATCACATTCGACACCAAATACGGGAGAGTTTTGTTAACCTTGATCTTTTCCGTATTATCCTTAATCTTTTCGTTCATTGTTTGCAGCTCGTGATTAATTCGCATCACTTCGCTTTTCATGATTTTGATTTCATTGTCCATCAGACGGGTTCGGCTCACAATTTCATCGGTTGGCATCCGCAGCACTTCTTCGCCCAGTGTTTCCTCACCGTCTTCCCAGATGGATTTGTCCTCCAGTGTTCCGGCCATGGTGCTGAATTCTATTGACTTACTTTCTTTACTTCGAGGGCACTACTTTACGACTGTTTCCGACCGAATTCTACGGATTTTAATTGCAAAATTTCGAGGAATATGACCGCGACACAAAACAATCCTGTGATGGGGCGAGTGTTGATGATGACTTTCGGAAAATGCCTTGCTCTCGTTGTGTGAGCAGCTGTCAAATCGGCGAACGAAGTTGCGCTACTTTTAGGGCACTGGTATCTTTTGGTCGAATAACGAAATGCGCTACTAATAGGAGGATGCCTTTGTGCAATTTTGGTTCCACATTGGCATTGGTCATAAAAGTCGAAGGAATGTTTCCGGAAAATAAGAGAAAAAAACAATTCATCTAAAGCATTCGAGAAGAATGGGATTTGTTGTTAAGCATTTTAAAACCTATTTAAATCCACTTTGGGTTCCTTCACAAATTTTCATAACGCAAAAATGGCCAATTTGGACAAACACTTTATGTAACAATATTTTACTAATTTTGTATAAGCTGTTGACACCCACCCACCTCTCTTAATGGATCATTGAAGGTAGCTTTTGCAAGTCCTCACCGCATCAAAACAAAGGCGCCACTGTATATGGGATTTAACATTGTGACAGCATTGCTGTTCTGTCAAACACACAAGTCTACGGTGGCGCTATTTATGCATTTCATAGCGGCCGTTTTGGTTATTTTAATGATCCATTGTTTTGAAATTTGTTTTAGTTTTTACCCACGGATACGTTTTTTACATATTAGTTAATGAGTCAGCCCAGGGTAGACATTAAATCCAACTTGTACTACACTCAGGCAAATGGACTATCGAAATACATAAAATCAGGTTGAAATTCATAGCTTTGCTTTATGAAACCAAAATTAGAAAAATGTTTTTGTGGCAACCTTGAATCGAGCTATCGAGCCATGTTTGATTCTATATGTTTCGCTTTCGAATTGAAAATTAATTTTCGATTTACTAATTCTGTTTTCAAAAATTGATTTTAGTACCAAACGCTTAAGTTTAGGTTAGAAACTCATGTTTACTCAATTTATAAATGTGTTTCATTAATTTTAGTCCAAACAGATGTCTTCACTTTTTTTTCAAATTTTGTAACATATTTTGGTTTGAACTCGAATTCATTTATAGTGATTTTTCCGTGCTCTTTCCGAAATGTCAGATGACATGAGTGATCTCAGTTTTAAAAGTGAAACCCCTGCGGCGTTTTTGACAACTAAGGTAACGTCAAACATGACCGAAAGTGTCCTGGATTAAATTTGGATCCACTTTTTAAATTAGTTTCAATATGATGTGATCGTTATTTGCCATAGTAATGGCGAGAACGTGCTCTTTCGTGTTATTTATTTATTATGTAGGGTAAATTATGTATTTTGGACAGGCTAAGAATATGTCTGGAAACGACGATTGATTAACTGCATTAGATACTAATATTTTATTGTGTAATGTTACTGATTTGCTCAATGTCCTAGTGTACTTTGAGTTTCTGGTGAGAAAAGGCTTACAAACTGTAGCATTAGCTTCCAAAATAGCGTCTATTATACATTTCGGACACCAAATATACATTTTGGACACCCTCATGTGAATATTGACTTCGCAGCACTAAACCGTAGTCGCGCTTTGACCATGCGATGCGAAGTTTTTGTGCGAAGTAACTGTCAAAGCTGCTAATGACACAGAGCTGTGGTGAAACCTATGCCGCCTGAATGTAAATAAAACAAATCGATCATATAGTAGTGTTTTCTTTTGGACAGCTTTTGGATTGCATTCAAACTAAATAAATATTTAAAGTGAGTTCGAAAACGAAAATAATTCAAAATGAACAACGTTATCATCAGCAACGTTCAACGGAAGCACGCAAGCCCGAATACAGTGTACCACGCTCTCTACGGACACTACTTTCTCGGTATTTCAAGAAAGGATCTGGCTCTTATTTACGGAAAGGCTTTGTCAACCATCTGCGAGTGGATTTCAAAATACGAGAAACATGGATATTTCACCCGTAAACAGCGCGACCAGGTATACAAAAAATTTGGTACGATCATGCGCCAGTGGGTCATTGATTTGTATCGGAAGGAGCCGGTACTCTTCTTGGAAGAAGCCAAACACAAGTTTCAACTGCACTTCCATCAAACCATCAGCGTATCATCAATCTGGGTGATTCTTCATGAGGCAGGGTTTTCATGGAAGTCCATCGAGCGTCGAGCAATCCAGATTCGGGATGATGAAATTATCCGTTTTGTGAAAGAATTGTTATCTATTCAGTGGGATTTATACAATCTTGTGTTCCTCGACGAGGTAGCTTTCGACAATCGAGACATGCTTCGAAACAAAGGATACGGCGTTGTTGGACAGAAAATTATTTACCGAGGAGAATTCTGTGGAAAACCTCGGGTATCCTTTCTTTGTTTTTTGGGGCTAAATGGCATTGTTGAAAGTTTTTGGACAGAGGGAACCTTCAATAGGACGAAATTCTTCGATTGCTGCAGGAAATTTGCTTTGACAAACCCGCATGTTCAACAATACCCAGGATTCCATTCCGTTTGGATTATGGATGGCGCAAGAATCCATTGCGACCCGAATATAATTCGATACCTACGCTCTATTGGGATTATTCCAATATTTCTTCCTCCGTATTGCCCGTTTTTTAACCCGATCGAAGTAGTTTTTGGATTGATGAAGCAATTTCTCAGGAAACATCATCATGAAAACTCTCCAATTTTGCGAGACGTTTGTGGAACAGTTGATAGATTTAAAACCTATTCGACAAAATACATTTTCGAGCATTGTGGATACTTTGGGGGTGGAGTTTTCCTACCTGAAAAATGATTGGGTCAAGATCCGAAAGATATGGATTTCAATATCATGCCGTATTGATTCAGTTATAGATACATGTATATAGATCGTTCATATTGGTTTATTTCATATAATTAACAGTCAACAGAATAAAATTGATTTTAAAACAAAACAAAGCTTCCATTTCTTGTAACTCTTACCAAAAAAAAACAACAAACAGGAATTAATTTCCAAGTCTAAATCTCTCAAGCATGGTCTGTATCATCGCAGTCTCCAACCCTAGATGCAAGAATTTTACTGAGATCCGATTCCACAGGCTGTAATGTTGATTCCATAGCATCAAACACCTCAGATCCAGCTGAACCTCTCGCTTTCATCGCACTTAGTCTGTTCGATACTCCTTGTAAAATGTTGAGAGCCATTGATACATCTTTCTCCAGATCAGCTACCTCCTTTGTCCATCCAGTATTTACAACATTGGCCACGACCATCCCTCGATGCATAGCTTGTAGTCTTGCTGTTTCAGATACTGCTGCCCAGCGAAAATATTTTGCCAGCTCAAGAGGAGGGGCACTGGCAAGCTTCAGACGATCACGTTCGTGTGCTGGGGATGAGTTTACGTAATACGCCCACAGCAGCCAGGAGCTGAAATGTCCTTCGATGTCTGGATGTGACGCGCAGAGTTCACTAGCAAGTGAGGAATCATCACGCGTGGAAGTGGCACCTGAACGATCGGGATTTTGTGGAGAAATCAGCACGCGCTGAAGTTTTTGGTGCTGTGTATTCGTTTCCACATTTAGGGAATACACGTACACAAAGACTTTTAAAACTCTTCCTCGCCACAATCGTAACACTCGAGGTGTGATACTAGCGATAGAGTAGAGTTTTTTCTTGGTTTGGTCTTGGAGCATCACGAACTCACCGATGTCTTCAAAATCCGGATGTTCTTTGTCGCACCACGACGGTACCTCATCTTCGAATTGCACTTTGCGATTCACATGGTGTTTTGCGGTGCTCCAAATACACCGTAGTACATCATCCACGGAATCGCCGAAGATATCTCTGGAAGACATTTGCCCGGGACGAAGCTGGCTTCGGAATAGCTTACGGAAAAATGTTCCTTTGAAGGAAAATACATAGCTCTCGGCCGCTACAGCATCCGAGGGCTTGTCGGCATCATTCAAAACTGTTTCTCCCACGAAGTTCTTCTGATCATGATCAACTGAATCATTCAGGGTTTGGTTCACATCAGGCATAATTTCTGAGGTGTATAGTTGATTTCTTTCAGAGGTACCTTCCAGGGGATCATCCTCCAGCCGCTCTTCTTCAAGGAACTCTTCGCTACCAAATGATCTGTAATGTAATGATGCATTTATTAATCTATGTGACAAAAAAGCTTAATACTATTTAGTATATTTTCCTACCGATCCATTATTCGTTTCGTATTCCACAAACTTTAATTTTTCAACCAAAACAAACTTCTCTGGAAGGGGCTAAAAACAAGTCACTGAAATGTCAATCCGAATCAAGAGTAAACAACAGTTGCACACTAAATGGCGTATAGCGAACTAAAAATAAAATGTTACGCAATGAACAGATTAAATTAACTTTGGACTGATTTCGATGAAAAGTTGTTCCTTTGATTGAATTAGAGCAGAATCATATACGTATATAGGTAAATAAGAAGATTTGGCGTGCAAATATTAACATTTCATTTTGTTATATTACAATTTATTTGCACTCACAATTTAAAATGTTTTAACTCACTAATGAGTATTATTTTTTAGATATGCAAATAAGTTCGCAATTCGCAGGCTGAGTTGCGATCGCTATTTGGTTTTTATCAAAAAAGTCAATATTTTAAATTATTAGGGGTATTCAATTAAAGTAGCGTAAACTGTGGTATTTGTGATGAAATATTCAAATGAAATATTGCTTTCCTGGCTTCAGGCGGTAAAAAAAAACAAAAAGTTTATAACCTAATAAAAATACTAGACTTGTTAGAAGTTTGTTGTTTGAGTTACGATCTTTTATTTGATTCGTTTCAGCCAAGGGTTCACCATAGTTGAAGTCCGTTCGGCTGTTTCCTTCACGGTACCCAGAATTCTTCCCAGATCGTCGCCGAAGATCAATAAGCTGATGCTACAAGAACTCCTCATGCTGCTTATAATTGTCAAAGTGGTAGCGGCTTCTGCTTTTTTTTATTTCTCACAATTATTTAAGTGATCCCAAGTGACAATTCTTACTTGTTTCAGAATTGAAATCAACACGATTTCGAACCCTCAACTAATTAAATGCAAAACGCCTCTACAGACTAGAACAAATTTTGATAGCAAATAATGGGAGTCGTTGCGCGTTGTGTTCAATGTGCTCAAGACGTCAAGGCTATTGCTTAGACTTAGACACGACACTCTGTCACCGAAATTGTAACTTTCGTTCTACAGTGGCCATACTAATAAACAAAGGAATAACATCCGGCAATCCAGCTTTTTACGCTAGCTATAAAACAACAGGGGGTGATTCAATATTGACATTTCTTGCCAACAGTTTTTAGGTTTTCAGTTCAGTCTTAGTAGGCTGTAATTAGTGTTTGTTGATTCAAGCGTCAAAAATTTTCACTTGTTTCAGAATTTCTTCGTATTCAAATTTATGTTTATAACTTGACTATGTTTCATTTAACAATGTTTCAATTATATAATTTCAGGTGCCTAATCAAAGGAATTGACTGGACTTCTAACTTATCATTGGCGTTGCATTTGTAATCTCTGGATATAGATACAGCCCTTTCCGTGGCCCTTGTAGTTTTTCCAAGACAGATGCTGTTTATCGATACCGCCCCTCTGTGCGTAATCATTGCAGCTGAATTTTGGAAAAGTTTGGTATCGGAATCAAAGATTTTGGGAGGATTGAGCTCGTCGAAATAAAAATTGAGGGCAAAACAAAAGTTAACGATGGAATTGTATATGTAATTTGATATTGACTCTTAGAATAAGTTATTAGCACTATTAAACGTACGGACTGTCATAATTAATTTAAGGCCTGATAACTTTTGACCAGGTTTAACTATAGAGACAATCCAAGGTAGAGAAAAACTGATCAGGATTAGACTGCATCTATGGCTAATAAGCAGCGTATGCTTGAGCATTTCTCGATGTCCTTGTCGTGTTTTTCAGTGACATGTTCTCAAGAGTTATTTCGCTTCAATATGTCGCTTAAAAAGGCTTGTAGCAATATTCTACACATTCATTTTGTTCAAAATTATCACTTTTCGTTTTGAACGGCATACTAAAACATGATTGGATACCGATGCACTAGTTGTAATAATAAAACAATCAGTATTAAGTCCGTCCGTAGATCCTAGTTGTCTCAATATGCTGTTTTAAATTGCTCGATTATCAACCTGAAAATGAAGGAAAAGCTTGAATAATAAAGAATACATAAATAAATACTTCTCTGATTATGAATGCCGGAAAATAAAAGTGAACATTTTTGACAAACAAATTCGTTGTCAACATTGAAAGTTAACCACAAAGCTTGCTTTGATTGAGCTATAAAAAATTATAGTGTAGGCAAGCAATGTTAGAAGGGGGTGATTCAAAATTTATAGCACGCTAGCGTAAAAAGCTGGATGAGCCTATGCATGCCATAAAACGTTTGACTTTTACTGTGCGCCCTGTTTTCAAGTTGCCCGTGAGAGAGAGCGAGACAGCACCAACATACGGCGCACAGTAAAAGTCAAAAGAACAAAGGAATTTATGGCACGTACAGAGGCTCATAGCAGTAACTCTTTTATTTGATCCACGACCATACTCATTGTTCACATATATATGTTTTCCCCAGTCATTGTCATTGTCCATTTTTTAGTCAATTTTTATGAAAAAACTTACTCTACCATCGTTTTCCCATTGTCTACAATGCTTTGTCATAAATACAACAAAATCAAACCTAGATTCTTAACAAGTTTTCTAATAACTTGCGTTTCGAAATTTGTTATTTGTTGATACATAACGTATTTCATGACCGTTGCTATAATGACCGGCGCATTCTTAGATCGGCTGACTGTTGAATCTCAACAACTTGAAATATTGTGCATTTAGATTAACTTTAGACCGAAGTTCATAAGAGAAATGATATATCACCGATAGTTCGCCGAAGTTCGGCGTCGGCATTCTACCGAAGTGCTACGCCGACAAAGGCAATCCTTATGCGTCGGCGAAGCACCAAATTAGAATGCCGACGCCGAAATTCGCCGAAGTTTTGACTGCCGAACTACTAATTGTAACTCGGATTGTCAATATTTCCGCAATTTCATGAAATATTTAAGATATCAAGTTTATCACGATACACGCAGAGATTTACGCCGTTAAGTGAATACCCCTATTGTTTTCTCGGGCCCCGCGCATCACAGCTAATATGAACATGATCCTCTGCATGCTATAAAACGTTTGACTTTTACTGTGCGCCCTGTTTTCAAGTTCCACGTGAGAGAGAGCGAGACAGCACCAACACACGGCGCACAGTAAAAGTCAAAAGAACAAAATAACCTAAGGCATCGTAGGAATGCAACGCCACACTAAAAAACTGATTTCAAAATGCGGCGAGTTGAGGCGCGTCACGAGTATCACTGGCGCGATCCGGTTTGGTTACGGTGCGACAATAATAAAAACAAGATTGGTGTACGAGCATATTGTAATTTTCACGAATGATTACTTTCATGACGAAATTGAGAAGCTGCCAATAATGTACCGATGGTACATTTTCAAACACCATTCACCTTTCATCCTTGATATCAGTCCCTACCAGCTGGTTTTGAAACGAGAACACGACCAACTGGAGTACGAGAACAATGACGACGACTGTAAACATTGGAAGGCCAGCTGGTTTTGTTGTGTAAACAAGACCAGCTGGTGAGTTACAAAGAAAAAATGGTAAACATTGAGCCGGCCGGAGAAAACTGTCATGAATATCAGGATAATTGCATGGGCGGCGGTGATTGAAAAGGGGCAGCGAAATCGAAGGCGAAATCTGAGAAAGACGAAATTCAGATCATTAAAGTCTAAGTGGTGAAAAAAATCGCAATAAATCTACGATAATTTTAAAGTAAAAAACGTAAAAACTGTTTCAATATTCACTCCGTTCGACGGTAGCCTTAGCACTCAATATATTTTCCACTGGTCCGAACATTGTTTTCCTTGCAGCAGCAGCTGTCAGTCTCGTGCCAAAAAAAAAACAAAAACAGTTTCGGGGATTTTTCGGTAGATGTTTTTCGTCATTTTCTCCAGATTTGGAGAAAAAAATAACAGTTTTCCAGCAAGTTTTAGTGATTTGAAAAGTGATAAACTAGGGCGAAAAGGCAACCAACACAATGGACTGCACCGAGCCGGAAAAATGTTTCACCTGCTTCCGCCGGACGGACAACTATATTCGTATCACAAGTGTTAGCGCAAGTGGGGAGAATCTGGAGGAAATTTTCGCCAAGCACTTTTGGTTTACCGTAAGTTTGATGATGGGAAGTTCTTTGACCACAGGACTGGTAGCAAGTCTCTATTGCACTATGTTTATAAATTGTTTTGAAAATTTTCCCAGACATTATTCCAAGATTTCCTTCAGACATTTTCCTCTAATTCTTCAGAATCCATTCAGATTCATGAATTCATTTAATGATTTTCCAGAGATTTCTTCTGGAATACTTTCAGGTGCTCCTCCATAAATCCCCCTAGAAATTGCCACACCCTAGGAATTCGTGTAAATATTCTTTCAGAGATTTCTTGAGGAATACTTCAAGGAATTTATTCAGAATTCTCACCAGGAAATCAACGAAATATCTTCTAGTGATTGCCACAGGAATTACTTTGAATATTTTCTCAGATACTATTGCAGAATTTCCTGCAGAAATTTTTCCACTAATTCTTCAGATTCTATTTCTCGAGTAAAAGCTTCAGGTATTCTTGTGATTTTTTTTTCCAGAGATATCTTCTGGAATACTTTTAGGAGCTTATTCAGAAATTCATCTAGATATTTTAAACTCCAGAGATTAAAAAAGCAATAGTTAAAAAACTGGTTTATCTCCTGGAAATCCAACAATACTACCTCATGTAATTTCCATTTTTCTTTTCGGATTTTTGCAGAAGGAACAATTTGTACAGAAGATCATTTGCGGTAGCTGTTGGGAGCGAATCGACGACTTTCATCGGTTTTACTGCGAGGTCGAAAAGACTCATTGCGGACAGTTGGTGGAGGTGAAGGTGGAAGTGCAGGAGGATGATGAAGGCGGGAAGAAACCGGTCATACAGATGGACGACGACGATGAGGAACCATTCAATGAGGTGTTTGCCGAAGCTTTGTGCAAAGTGGAGCACAAGGAAGTTAAGAGCTCGGAGGGAGAAGATAGGGAAGATGATGACGATGAAGAAATGGATGATGAAGAGGACGATGACGACGATGAAGAGTTTGATGCTGCCAAGGATGTGAAAGAATCTGAATCGGAATCGGATCAACCGTTGGCAAAGCGAAGAGCACAGAGGAAGAAGCCGCGACGGAAAGTTTCTAGTAGTAATACAAGGGGACGAAACTCGTATTCATTGCGTTGTAAGCTTTGTGACGACGAAGGAGAAGCTGCTGATGTGTATGCGACGTTTTATCGACTCAAGAAGCATTTCCAAGAGGTGCACAAATGTCCGGCTTTCGCCATATGCTGCAAGCGGAAATTTACGAACCGGGAACATCTATCCCGCCACTTCCGGACCTTTCACGATAAGTCTAAGTCTAAGGACAAAAAAATTAACGACGAAAAGAAACTGGCCAAACGGTGCGCGGAATGTAACGTGTACTTCAAGGACGAAAAAGGGCTGGCCAAACATCTGTTCCTAATGCACACGCCGGACGAGCACAAGCAGTTCAAGTGTGACCTCTGCATGAAGGCGTTTGCCGACGAGGAACTGCTCCGGATTCATGTTAATTGGCATTTCCAGGTGCAGCAAAAAGATCACTACTGTGAACTGTGCGACCGATACTTTGTGGGAGCTTACAATTTGAAAACTCACATAGAAAAGCACCATTTTTCAAAAGTTGCCACGGAACAGGATAAGGCTGACACGGAGCAGGAGAAAGCTGTTTCGGATATTCAAGTAAGTACTTACATATAACCTAGAGATATCCTCACAGATTTTCGTACGACTAGTCCGCAGTTCTTAAGAAATTTCTTGAATATCAATATCTAAACTTATTGTCTTACAGCCAGCAGCCAACAATGCCGATGATGATGCATCGAACGACTCGGACCAATCGGAGTCGGAAGCCCCGGTAGTGAGCGGTCGCAAATGGACACCGGAAGCCATAGCTAAAGAAGAGGAAATCATTCACAAAGTTCTCACCCTGAACTGTATCGTTTGCAACGAGGAAGCCGCTACGTTCCAGTTACTGAAAAAGCACTGCCGGGAGAAGCATGGTCAAAAATCAACCAAAGTCTTTTGCTGCGAGCGTTCCTTCGGCCGGAGATCTCGTTTGTACGAACACTGTCTGAGTGTTCATGTACAACCGGACGCTTTCGAGTGCGAACACTGCGGTCGACGGTTTACGGAAAGCTCCGGACTTCAACATCACAAGTGGTGGATGCATACTCCCGCCTCGGAGCGACCCTTTAAATGTGATATCTGCGGAAATACTTTTATGAAGGAGTATCTGCTGAAGCAACACATCCAGCGCCACGTGGAACAGGAACGTAAATCATTCCAGTGCAAGGAATGCGATCGAACCTTGTCGACCGCTTTCCAACTTAAGGCTCACATGCAATCCCTGCACGGTGAACCCAGCAATTGGGTTTGTGATGTGTGCGCCAAAGGATTCCCCCATCGGTCACTGCTGGAACAGCACCGTTTGGCACACACTCCCGAGGGTTTGGCCAAGATCAGCGAGCAGTGCAAGAAGTGCAACAAGTGGTACAATAGCCGGAAGAGTTTCGTCAAGCATCGACGCCGCTGCGGAGTGCACGAACCGGTCAAGTGCGAATTTTGTCCCCACGTGGCTGTCAACGATTTGGCGATGAAGTCCCACCTGAAGCTACGGCACACAAATCGACCCAAATATCCATGCACCTACTGCGGGAAGGAGTTCTCCCGGGAGTTGCGATTGAAGGTTTGTCCTTGTTTGATAACTTCCATTGTCCTTCCAACATTCTAAGAACTTGTATTTCCAGGAACACGAAGCGAACCACGCCGGGATCGTGCTTTATAAGTGCGAATACTGTCCACGTATGTGTAATTCAAGCTCGAATATGTATACGCACAAGAAGGTGGCCCATCCGGAACAGTGGGCCCAGAAGATGGCCGCTCGCTATGCACCTCCGCCGGCGGTAGCTGCAGCTGCGGCCGCAGCTGAGGTGTTGCAATGAACTAGTGCTAATCGAATATAGATTCTAGATTTTCAGAAGTATATTTAATTTAATGTGGAATATTTAAGTGGTTGTTCGTGGAAAGAAATTGCCTATCGTTCGGTAGTATCACTCAATTGCGGTTATTTCTATCTGCTCTCATTTCGAATAATTCTGTGCACTTTTTTTTTTTTTTTCAATACGGCGAAATTAACATCGATGACAAAATGAGAAATCGTTGATTGAAATTTCCGCACAAGAAATCAATTCTCTATTTCTTATCCATACTATTTTCAATACGCATTTATTGTAATCATATTGATCATCATTGGATCTTTCATTTCAACAATAATCACACTTAACTACCATCATTTTGCCACACTAAGGCTGTGAACCGTTTCTCCAGTTCGTTTAACTATAAGTTAAAATTTGACACATCGATAGTTATTTTCCCTTCAAATGGTTAAATTGAACTTCGGGTCAACCCATTTGAGCTTTGACAGCCGAGTAGTTATTTCAGAATAAAGTTAACAGATTGTTAGTTATTCTCAAATTCACGGGAGCAGAAAATAACTTTCGCACTGTCAAGTTTAACCATGCTTCAGAGCAGGGTTATTTCTAACCGGAGGGGAAATAACTATCGAGCTGTCAAATTTTAACAAAAAGTTAAACGAATCGGTGAAACGGTTCATAGCCTAAGTAAAAATAAAATACTTCAATTTTGTGATCACAGCGCCGCTAGCGTTCTACTACTTATATTTCTATTGTAAGGAGTCTGGGCTGTGAAATGGTGAGCCGACAACTAGGAAGGAGCGTCCAACATAGCTCTGGTCCTCACAAGTCCCTACCTTACGCTTCCACGGGTCAAATGATGACAAAGACCGCCAGCTAAGGGTTGCGTACTTAGCTGGTAGTGCAGCCTGGGCAATGTTGTCCTTCTGACATCAGCTAGAGTGAGAAGGTGCGTCTCGAGCGTCTGTCCACCAAGGAGGTGCGGCTCAAACAGCGCACGGTGTGCTGAAACACACATATTATCGAACTTGCATGAACCTCCGATCTTTTTTCACTAAAAGTTAGCCTTGGTAGTCAAAAAAAGTTTGCGGCATATTAAAAAATCTTTCATCGGCAAAAAATTTGAAAAAAGTCGATTTTTGTATTCTTGCCCTTTCTCCATATAAGGGTTCATAGGAGAATATTAGAGTTACACTAATTTTTATGATTTTTTAACGGTTAATGACCAATTTGACGTATACTGAACACGAATGAATTATCAGATGTTTTAAATTGAGCATCATTTCCTACGCACACTCATACAATATGACCAGCCCATGGTGGTATGCCGCATTTTATCTAATAAAAAATCACTATTCTTTCCTGGATAGCTAGCTATTTATACGAACACTTTGTATTCTTCATTTTGGAAAAACGTTCCAACTTGGACATAGACTGTGAGTTTATGCTAGTTTTTTCCATCAGGTGTCTATAATGTTTCCATACCTAAGGAGTTGATCATAATAGCTGAATCAAATCAGTACTTGTTAATTGACGTATGCGGCAGAATCAGAATAGGAAATCCCTGAAATGGATACACATAGGCTACATATTCATGTACGGTAAAAGCACCGGTTTTAGCCAGTCTAAGAGAAAATGTCAATACAAATTATATTGGAAGCCCTATTTCTACTACAAATATGTCAAATGCAGGCTTCCAATTCATATGATGTATGTATATTATTCGACATGAATTAAAACCACTTTTTTCGCTTTGAAAATCTCGTTGGTAAATATAGCCCACCCGAACCAGTTTCGTTCAGAGATTTAGTTTTGGTTTCTAAATTGGCCAAACTCATTGATTTCTTATGAGAGTGGCCAAATTAGGAGTACCCTGGCCAAATAAGGTGTATGGGAGTTCAAATTATAAGGGAAATGAATTGTGTTTCTTAAGTTTTGAATCAATTCTGACGAATAAATGAATGTTTCTCTATCATGTCAATGTGATCTACTGAACACAAAAGATTACATGCTGATTGGCTGTGTAAAACGGTGTATAATCCATTATGGCTACAACTGGCGTATGGCCAAAATCGGCGCTTCTACCATACACGCAAAAGTGTTGAAAGATAATTCAATTTAACATGATTTACAGTGAATAGCTTATACAGTCTTAATATGGTTTCAAGTCCATCAGGATTATTGCGCGTTCAATAATCTGCTCTTATATTTCGCATTGCGCACAGTAGAGCGTGATCGTTTTTCATAAAATGAAGAATAATGCGGCGTTGATAGCAAATCGATCTAACGTAATCCCGCACTTTGGTTGACGACCTCACACTCATGGACGGCACATTTTGAAAAACAGACTCAACAATTTCATAACTATTATAATCAACTCTCCCTTACTTTATATTTCGTATCTCGAGTTTGAGAACCAAAGTGAAATTTAGATTTTATGGCTTTATGACCATCGGGGTGGTCCTTTCGATTGTATATGTACTGGTTTTGTGTTCTGTAACTCGGTACCTCCCTTAATGGATGACTCTCTTAATATCGAGGTTGGAGAATTGAGTGGAACATGAAGACATAAATTTTAGTATTTTGTTTTAGATAGGTGAATGGAACTAAGCATACGTTAATGGTGGGAGGTTCTATAAACCTTTACAACGAGCGGCTACAAGATTTCAATACAATTCTGAATAAAAACTTTATAAATATCGCATTATATTGTTACACTTACATGAAATGTAAGGTATTTAGAGATTTTTTGTTTTGAAATTCTAATTTTTCTGCATAAAACCCTTTCATATTCTGTATATGTAAAGATATTTTTCAATATCTGTATAATCTCTAGTTTTAAAGGTAGACATACCGTATAGAGCTCTGCGTAAAAATATTCCTCTATCTTTTACTCTTTCAAAATAATTGTGAACAACAATGCAAGAAGGAGTAAAAAATGCCGTATGAAATCGAAACAGAGCAGTGCCCTATGTGTTTGTATATCTGTTTATGTTTATGGCTGTATGTAATTGTTTAATTTTATTGGCTTGCAACTACCTTAAGAACGCTTCATATTTATTAATATTTTCCAATGATTCCAATTATGCAGTAGAATTGGGAACAAGGATTAAATCAGGCCTGCCCAAAAGACAAGTACTCGACATTGAAGAAGTCTGTAAGTCGCAGACGAAATAAGCCTATCTGTCAAGATAAGCAACATATTAGAGTTAAAAGGTAGTTGCTCGTCTTACTAGTGATTTTTAGTATTTTCATTAAAGTTAATAATTTCTCTGGTCGGATTATTATTGCAAACGGATCAACCATTTATGTTAAAATAAACCAAAAAGGTAAGGCCGGCCTAGATTACATTGATGAGTTGTAGTGTGTTTATTTTAAATTTATAAAAGGTTATGTCAATAAGTGAAGTCGTTATAAAACGGCATACTACCATGGGCTGGTCATATTGTATGAGTGTGCGTAGGAAATTATGCTCAATTTAAAACATCTGATAATTCATTCGTGTTCAATATACGTCAAATTGGTCGTTAACCGTTAAAATTCATAAAAATTAGTGTAATTCTAATATTCTCCTATGAACCCTTAGAGTAAAGTGGGGCAAAAGTTCGAGTGGGGCAAGAGTTTCTTTTTAAGATTTCTAGCTCAAATTAAATCAAAACTTAGAAATGTCATGGTGGTTCGAATGCTATTCAAGTAAGAGACTTTCACTCCAAATATCATAAAAATCGATTGAGATTTGGAAAAGTTATGGCTATTTGTTGTTTTTCGACGTAAATATTGTAATATTTGGTCAAACTTTCGATGCATGGAATCAAATGAAGATAAAATATTTTTTAATATTTTATGTAAGGGCGTTTCTAGGCCTATCATAGGGATGCTTTGACGTGTATTAGTTTTTCCATAAATAGTTGGAATCAATTTTTGGCCCATAGAGGGGCAAAAGTTCGAATCTGCGGGGCAAAAGTTCGACCCATGTATAAATCCACGGAAAATTTTTCAAATTTCCTGAAATCTACATATTATCTTCAAATTTAGCGAAATTTGCCTGATCGTGCGAAAAATGTCACAAAAATTTTACATTTTCACTTAGTTTTGCGAAAAACTGCTATTTTTTGGGTGTATTACAATTAACCTTGTTTTGGGCATTTTTTGATGAAAATTTAGTGTGTATTTTTCGGCAAACATAAGTTTACGGCTGGTATAAAGTATGCCTGGCATAAAAGTATTGATATTTTGTGTTTTAGCCAACGAACTTTTGCCCCACACTAGATTCGAACTTTTGCCCCACCGGTGGGGCAAAAGTTCGTTTAAGACAATCAATTTTGAAACTGTTATAACTAAAAATGGGTATATATTTTGACACAAGTTTGTTCAGCAAAGTTATAGCCAATATGTTGAAGGTTCGCTGTATGGTATTTGTTTTGTTCCATCTGCTATTATTTTCCTGGAAACTTTGATTATACCACTAAGGTCGAACTTTTGCCCCACCTTACTCTATATGGAGAAGGGGCAAGAATAAAAAATCGACTTTTTTCAAATTTTTGCCGATGAAAGATTTTTTAATATGCCGCAAGCTTTTTTTGACTACCAAGGCTAACTTTTAGTGAAAAAAGATCGGAGGTTCATGCAAGTTCGATAATATGTGTGTTTCAGCACACCGTGCAGCGTCTGTTCTGGCATCCAGCGGCTGAGTATGAAATGCTGTATCACGTCAGCTACACCTAAGGTGGCAGCCCCACCATTGTGATGTAGGTATCGCGACCCTGGTAAGGTAGCATATCGAATTTCTTACCTACCACGAAAAATGGAGAAAGGAGATATAACGAACGATATTTTCGGCAATCGACCTGGCAACGAAATAAGGACTATGATTGGAAACTCGGTACCTGGAATGTCAGGACGTTAAATGAACCCGGACGAGTGAGCCTTTTGGCTCGTGAATTGCAGAAGGTTGGAGTGAGCGTGGCTGCTATTCAGGAAGTAAGATGGCCTAGAACTGGAGAACGTGAATTCAGGGCGGTGGATCCCGTCGCCAACACAGCTTTCAAATACAACATCTACCATAGTGGCAGCGATAAGGCAGAGCATGGCGTCGGATTCATAGTGATCGGGAAGCAGATGAAGCGTGTTATGCGGTGGAAACCGATTAATGAACGAATCTGCGTATTGAGGATACGGGGCAAATTCTTCAACTACAGTCTGATCAACATCTATGCGCCGACAAACGATAAACCCGACGACACGAAGGATGCGTTTTATGATTGTCTCGACAAGACCTACGGAGAGTGCCCAAAACATGACGTAAAAGTTGTTATCGGGGATGCCAACGCTCAGGTCGGAAGAGAGGATTTTTTCCGCCCTATAATTGGTACGGAGGGCCTTCACTCCGCCACCAATGACAACGGCCTAAGGCTAATAACTTTTGCTGCAGCTAGAGGGATGGCCATCAGCAGCATCTACTTTGCACGCAAAGACATCCGAAAGCACACCTGGATGCACCCAAATGGCGAGCTCTGCAACCAAATAGACCACGTTTTGGTGGACGGTCGGCATTTCTCGGATGTCATCGATGTGAGGACCTTTAGAGGCCCAAACATCGACTCTGATCACTATCTCGTTGTTAGTAAAATTCATGCACGGTTGTCTACCGTGGCGAACACAAGAACACAGCGACCGTTGCGTTTCAATATCCAGCGCTTATCAACAGAAGGTGTAGCAGACGAGTACCGCCGGAAGCTTGATGAGCGGATAAGGGGATACAACGTAGGCGAAACCCTCAACAATCTGTGGGAGTCTATCCACGGTGCGATGAGCACAGCAGCGCGAGAGGTGATAGGTACTGCTCAGAGACGACCCAGAAACGGTTGGTTTGATGAGGAGTGCCAGAATGTGACGGATGAGAAGAATGTTGCCTGAAGTCGGATGTCAGTGTCTGGTACCCGGCAGAATAGAGAGCGGTACAAGGAAGCTAAAGCAGCCGAGAAACGAATTCACCGCAGAAAGAAAAGGCAGTATGAAGAAGACATCATTACTGAGGCGCAAAACAGCATCCAACAAAACGATATGCGGAGATTTTACGAAACTGTCAATGGCGTACGGAGAAAAACTGTGCCATCTCCCGTCATGTGCAATGACCGCGAAGGTAACTTACTGACAGACAAAATCTTGGTGGCTGCCAGGTGGAAAGAACACTTCGAGCAATTGTTGAATGGAGAGAACACGAGCGAGTCTGAGAACAGATTAATCATCAGCAACGATGGACAAGCTATGGAGCCCCCGACGCTAGATGAGGTTAGAAGAGCGATTAAGGAGTTGAAGAACTGTAAGGCTGCTGGAAAAGACGAGCTCCCGGCCGAACTTTTCAAGCACGGTAGTGAGCAGCTGTACGAAATACTGCACCGTACTCTGTTAAGGATATGGGAAGAAGAAGAATTGCCTGCTAGCTGGCTGGAGGGCCTCATCTGCCCTCTGTATAAGAAGGGCCACAGATTGGAGTGCGCCAATTACCGAGGAATAATGCTCCTCAATTCGGCGTACAAAATAATGTCGCGTGTTCTGTTCAACAGATTGAGACCGCTGGAGGAGTCTTTCGTCGGCGAATACCAAGCTGGTTTTCGTGAGGGCCGATCAACGACGGATCAAATGTTTACCTTGCGACAAATCCTTGATAAGTTCCGGGAATACAACTTGCAGACTCATCATCTGTTCATTGATTTCAAGGCGGCGTACGATTCAGTAAAGAGAAATGAGTTATGGCAGATAATGGTAGAACACGGTTTTCCGGCGAAACTGATTAGACTGATTCGTGCAACATTGGATGGATCGAAATCAAGTGTGCGAGTTGCGGATGAGACTTCAACCTCCTTCGTAACCTTAGATGGATTGAAGCAAGGAGACGCGCTTTCGAATCTTTTGTTCAACATTGCTCTCGAAGGAGCTATAAGGAGAGCGGGCGTGCAAAGAAGCGGTACCATCGTCACCCGGTCGCATATGCTCCTGGGTTTTGCGGACGATATCGATATAATCGGAATTGATCGTCGAGCCGTAGAAGAGGCATTCGTGCCTTTTCAAAGGAAGACAGCGAGGATTGAACTTACCGTCAACACCAGCAAAACTAAGTACATGATCGCTGGTAGACAGCGTGGTTCCAATCGTGACGTTGGTAGTGAAGTGGTGCTAGGTGGTGAAAAATTTGAAGTAGTGGAAGAATTTGTGTATCTTGGTACTTTAGTGACTTGCGATAATGATGTTACCCGCGAGGTGAAAAGGCGTCTTGCAGCTGCGAATAGGGCTTTTTACGGGCTCCGTAACCAGCTTAAGTCCCGTAGCCTGCAGACGAAAACAAAATTCGCGCTATATAAGACTCTTATCCTTCCGGTTGCTCTATACGGCCATGAATCTTGGACGTTAAAAGAGGTCGACCGGAAAGCGTTTGGAGTTTTTGAGCGTAAAGTGCTGCGAACAATACTCGGCGGTAAACAAGAAAATGGCATCTGGCGGCGTCGCATGAATCATGAGTTGTACCAAGTATATAAAGAAGTGGATATTATCAAGCTCACAAAACACGGCAGGCTGCGTTGGGCTGGCCACGTGGTACGAATGCCGGAAGAACGACAAGCAAAAATAATATTCAGTAGGGAACCCGGACGAGGCCGTCGGAATCGGAGAAGAATTATCCATTCGGCGTAGATTCAACGTAGCGGATTGTAGCCCATCAAGTATCAAGTAAGTAAGGAGTCTGGTCTTCCGTCCTCGATGGAACGGAATGGTAGAACCGCATCGTGCCTCCAGAAGTTATGCCAGTTATTTTCTTCCAAATTTGCCAGCGTATTCAGTGACGTTCAAATAAGTAATGAACAAGTCATCCTAGCAGCCAACAATGCTCCAACAATTCTAAACGGACAAACGCTGGACAATTTATAGATAATCCTTCCATAGATAGACCACTTTATAGATTTTCTGAGCTTTCCTACGCCCTTGTGGTCTTTCGTACACACAAAAATTATCAAATTTGTTTGGTCCGTGGTCTTTGACCATACCCTCGATTCCCCCATAGATGACAACGTGTTTCATGGACGGCCACAAAACTTCTCAAAAGTTTACAGTGCTTTGAATAGAATAATGTGATATCAAACTACTGTTCAGTAAAGCAAACTCAACACATTCATAGGTATGTAGCATACAATAGCACCTTTCGTATGCCAAGAAAAAAGTGATGAATATATTCAATAGTATTTGTCATAGCAGCGGACACAGTCCTTACAGATCTAAAAACCTCTCCACAAACCTCTAGAACTCCTCATAGCCTGGCATGGGGAACTTCGCGCTGTACGTTTGAACTTCCTCCTTCAGAGCTTGCACCTTGGCGTTCAGCGTCGGATCCTCGTGCAGCACTCGCTTGAAGTCCACCAGCTTCGGACCCGAGACGGCCGTAATCTCCTTCGACAGTTTCAGTCCCCGATCGATGAAGTCCACCACATGGGTCATGTCCGACTCCACCAGACCTCGGGTTGTCAACGCCGGCGTACCCAACCGGATTCCAGACGGGTTCAGTGCACTCTTGTCCCCGGGAACGGTGTTCTTGTTGCAGGCAATGGAAATCTCCTCCAGGACGTATTCGGCGCGGGCTCCGGTGATGCCAGCCGGGCGAAGGTCCACCAACACCAGATGGACATCGGTTCCCCCGGTCGAGATGGAGTAGCCCCGCTCGAGCAGACCCTTGCACAGGGCTTGTGCGTTACGGATGATCTGTGTCTGGTAGTCTTTGAACTCTGGCGTTCGCGCCTGCAGCATGCACGTGGCAATACCGGCAATGGCGTGGTTGTGTGGTCCTCCCTGGATTCCGGGGAACACAGCCTGATTTATCTTAGCCTCCAGATCGTACATCACCTTGTCGCCGTTGGGCTTGACGCTGCGAACTCCCTTGCGGAAGAAGATCACTCCGGCGCGGGGTCCCCGCAGCGATTTGTGTGTGGTTGTGCTGACCTAGGGGGGTAGTTCAAAATTAGTAAAATTTCAGTGGCGAACTGGCCAAGGGCGTAGATAGAGTCCTGCTACCAGCCCTGCTTCTAATCTTACCACATCGGCGTACTCGAAAGGCGAAGGGATGACACCGGCAGCCACCAGTCCCGAGATGTGAGCCATATCGGCAAACAGGAACGCCCCGTTGGCGTCGGCAATCTGTCGGAAGCGTTTGTAGTCCAAGCACCGGGAGTAGCACGAGATACCGGCGATGATGATCTTGGGCTTGAAGTTCTTGGCGCTCTCCTCCAGTTTGTCGTAGTCGATCAGACCCGTCACCGGATCCACCTTGTAGGGCATGCTCTCGAAGAAAATCGACGTGGCGGAGATTTTCTTGGTGGCGGTCATGAATCCGTGCGTCAAGTGGCCACCATCGGGCAGGTCCAGGCCCATGATGCGACCGTGCGGTTCGATCAGTCCGGTGTAGACGGCAAAGTTGGCCGGCGAACCGGAGTACGGCTGCACGTTGCAGCCCCATTCCTCCGGGTTGAGGCGGTATGCTTCGAGGGCACGTTTCTGCGCCAGCAGTTCAATCTCGTCGATGAACTCGTTGCCGCCGTAGTATCTGTGGTAAGGAAAATTGTTCGTTATTTTAGTGACTTTCTTGACTTGTTAATGTGGGGAGGTAGGGTGTCTTCGGAGATAAGCCGATTCATAACAACCAAACGAATGTGGCGCGATTCGTCGAGCGAAAGCACACGTCAGCAAATATTTTTACCCCCTGGGGAGCTTGTTGCAGATAACAGCATATACGATTGTTTGTGGGTTCCTAAGTTGTTATGTGTCTAGGGCGAGGGTCACCGGGGGCAGTTGGGCGAATGGAAATACGAATCTTGGGTTGCATAGTGATGCATTCAAGGTTTACGATTATCGTAAACGTAACGAGATAGGAGAGTCATTGTACATCAATCTATTTTTCAACGTACAAACGTCACATCCACTATATTTCCGCACTGTCTAGAAGTTCTTGGCTGATTCAGAATTGCCGTAGAAATTGTTAGTTAATTCCTTAAAAATCATGGTACCTCAAATATCAAATTCCTACTGATATTTTGTGGCATCATTCATAAATATATTTAGAGCAGGCAAGAAATCAAAATATTTGATGAAGTTTCTGCTCGTTGAAACATTTTTCAAACATCTTCAGTTTGTCCTAAAAACTTTCATTATTAGCCGGGTCAAATGTAAAAAATGTACAGTCACTAGCTGGTGGTGACCAATCGATTAGGTTTTCAACACAAACGGGTGTTCGGTTCTCCAGATTGGTGCTCTTGAAAATTTGAAGTTTGGCTCCGATTCATCTTCACCTTAAGGATCTCCTGGAGCAAATTCTTCTAAGCATCATTTGAAAAAAAAAATACGCTGAAAAATTTTTTGGGAGAAATTGTAGAGAAGTCTCTAGAAGAATTCCTGGAGAGAAAGTATTCTAAATATAAATATAAATCACAATGATTATTCCTGAAGCTTTTACTCGGGAAATCTGAGACGAAATTCTTGAACCCGTTATGGTGAAGATGAATCGAAGCCAAATTTCGAATTTTCAAGAGCACAAATCTAGAGCCGAACACCCGTTTGTGTTGAAAAGTTAATCGATTGGTCAGCTTAAACAAATGTTTGGTTCTCTAGATTTGTGCTTTTGAAAAATTGAAGTTTGGCTTCGATGCATCTTCACCTTAAAAACTCCAAAGCTACTACCTCCAGTTATTTCCTCAGGTATTACTTTGATTTTTTTTTTCCAAAACTAGGTGTCCTAGAATTTCCTCCATATATTTTTCACTAATCCTTCAACAGAATTCTCCAGTTGCTACTCTAGAAGATCTTTCAAAGATTTCTACTGAATTTCACCGAGGAAATCCAAAAAGAATTATTCCAACTACAACTCTCCCTTACTCAATGTTCGAGTTAGAGAACAACAGTAAAAGTTGGTTTTCATGGCTAGCTCGATGGTCCCTTGGATTGCATTTGCATCGACTTTGTGTTCTATAACTCGATGGTCCCTTCAATATCGAGTTATGGAGAGTTGACTGTTTTTGAGAAAATATATTTTTTTCAAATACCTCACGGATTAATTTTTCAGAAAAAAAACCTTGGCATTTTCCGGGAGATATTCCTGAAAGAATTCCTAAAAAAACTTTCAAGACATGGGAAAATGCCAAAGAATTACGAAAGATATATGTTTAGATATCTTAGAGCGAATCTTTGGAACAACCGCTTAAGGTATCTTTAGAGAAATCCCTCGTTTAAATTTTATATAAATTCTGAAAAAGAATTTTAAGAAAATCTCTAGAAATTTCTGGAGAAGTTATTGATTGAAATTTAGAAGACGTTTTGACTAGGAATCTTGAAATGTCTCAGGGAAATCGATGGATGAACTGGATAAAATCTTGGAGGATTTATAAATTTCCTGAAAATTTCTCGAAGAATTTTTGAAAGAATTCATTTCTGTTCCAAAATCCAGGTTTGATTGTTGAGGTATCCTAAACAAAATGCCTGGAAAAATTCCTAGGGAAGTAATCACTTAATAAATTCATTTAGAAATTTCTTGAGTCATATCGGAACATTTGGGCAAATATCTGAATACGTTTCTGATGAAAATCATGAAAAAATACATACATTAATGCTTGTCGTGAGCAATTCTCAAAAAAAAAACATCTTAGATCTTAGATAAATGTTTGCTCTGATGCTATGACGAGTCTAACTCTTATCTCCCTACTCCTACTAGTTTTCATTTTGTTTTTTTTGGTTCCTGTTTGGTCTCATTTCGGCTTCTGGATCCTTTTAGGTCTCTTTTTACTACCCCACTACATTACTATGCCTTTCTATTGAAACAATACTGTTTCGTTTCAATCCCACAAACCTTTCCTTGCATCACAGCAAGCGTAGTCTTTAATTTCTTTCGTGCTGCTTGTGCATCGCGCGTCATAAATCAGAGCCTTACCGCAGCGAGCTGGTCTTTCAATCGGTAGTCTCTAACTTTAGGAGCTGATTAATTCAAATTAACGACTTGGTGACCTGCATAGTTTCTACATCTTAATTTGTTACCTTACAAGTTACATACATGACGCGCGACTGAAACAACCAGATGTCACTGTAATGGAGCTGAATGAAATACACGCTTACACGAGGAGGTAACTTTTTATTCTCTTCTCTAAGGTAACAGACTGGCATAACTGTGTTGCCAGTTCTAATGATTCACTACATATCTCTCTTATTTCAATTTAATAAAGTTGAGAAACACCGAATAACCTTTAGCTTAATCAAGATGATAATCGTCGTAGCGTTTAGGACGCGTTGTCTGCCGGCTGGGTCTGAACATTTCAGCAGGCTCCTTATTGGTGTCCTCTTCCGTGATTAAGGGTTCTTCACGATTCACTGATGTCGATAGTGTCAAATCCAGTTGTGTATCTTTCTCTGTGATAGAAGGACGTATCAATGGTTTCACATGTGATGTGTTACGCTTGTACGTCTTTCCATCTTGAGTTTCGAGTGTCACGCTGTTACGCCTGTTCTTCATTAGCACTTCGTCGCCAACTGACACTGCTGACTCCTTCGCACCAACTTTTTCGTCCCTGTAGATTTTCGCTTGGTACTTCATCATTCGATCCCGATCACGCATCTCGCTGTCGTCCAGAAATGGCATCTCAAAGTGGGGAATCAAATCGCGAAATCTCCTTCCGAACATTAATTCTGCCGGTGGTACTCCCGTCACGGAATGTGGGGTGAGAGAGTACATGTACAGATATTCTTGAAGAGCCACTTTCCAATCCGTGTTATGTTGCTTGCTTATTCTCAATATTTTCAGGATCGACCGATTTTGGCGTTCAACCTCGCCATTTGCACTAGGATAGTATGGCGTGGTGTGGGTCAGCTTGATACCGTTGTCGATGCAGTAGTCTCTCATCTCCTGGCTTGAAAAATTCCTAGCGTTGTCGAATGTCAACACTAGCGGAAGTCCCATCCTAGTGAAAGTTTCCATCAAAAACCGAATTACATCACGAGAAGTTGTTCTGGTCATCGGTTCTGCCAAAACATATCGACTGTAGAGGTCAATCAACACGAATACATAGCTGTTATCTGGCAGTGGGCCGAGAAAATCACCCGCTAGGTGAACCCATGGAGCAGCTGGCAAGTCCCGGATACACAAAGGCTCCGGCTTTTCGAAAGGAGCAACAAGTTGGCAATCAAAACATTCTCGACAACTTTTGTCTGCATCTGCGTCCATTCCAGGCCACCAGATCGCTATCCTCATTCTTCGTTTCATTTTTTCACGACCTGGATGACCGCTGTGCGCTAACTTAAGAACCGTTTCCCGCAGTTTCAGTGGGATAACAATTCGAGATCCTCTCAGCAATACACCGTTCTCAAAGCATAACTCATTCTTGAACGCTGCATACCTCTTCAAAACGCATTGCCATTGATCATCGTGTAGTGCCTTCTTTACTTTTTGTATCTCCGAGTCCTCTTCAGAGCACTGAATGATCTCGTCCATCGTCACTGCTGTCGGCTTGCTGACTTCGGCGATAGCGCAAAGTGCTGCTTCAGCTCCTTTGTCGAAAGTTTTACTCTTCAAATTATCTGGTAGCCGGGATAGTGGGTCGGCAATATTCGTTTTTCCTGGAACATGTATCACTCGATATCGAAAACATTGCATCCTCAAGACCCATCTTTCTTGCCGCTTATTAGGTGATGACTTTTCGTTAAAGATGTTAACTAACGGCTTATGATCCGTTACTACCGTGAATTCCAAACTCGTTAGATACATCTGGAATCGCTCGGCTGCCCAAGCGATCGCCAATGCTTCTTTGTCGAGCGTTGAATACTTCCGTTCCGTTTTGCTGAGACTCTTGCTTGCATAGCTGATTACGCGGGTTTCGTTGTGAATGACCTGCACCAACACAGCACCCACTCCATTGTCACTAGCGTCAGTGATAAGCAGCGTACGGTTTCGTGGGCTATAGTACCCGAGATGCTTCGGATTGGCCAGAGCAGACTTGATTTTCTTGAAGCTTCGTAGCCGTTCATTCGTCCATTGGAATTTGGCATCCTTTACTGCCATTTGTCGTAGAGTGGCTGACATTTCCGAGAGGTTTGGAATAAATTTACCTACGTAGTTTACTAACCCAAGGAAACTACGCATCTCGGCAGCGTTTTGTGGAGGCCGGAAGGATTGTACAGCGCTGATCTTGTCATTCATCGGTAGTATGCCTTGCTCCGACAGGGTATGCCCCATGAAATCTACCGATTTCTTTCCAAACTCGCATTTTTTTAGATTAATCGTCAGTCCATATTCTTCAAGTCGCTTTAAAACTAGTTGAACTCTAGCGTCGTGCTCTGCTTTCGTTCTTGCATACACGAGGATGTCGTCAATGAATACTCGAACGCCTTTTATTCCCTTTAAAATTCGCTCGATTTCTCGTTGGAATATTTCTGCGGAGCAATTCATACCGAACATCAGTCTTTTGTAGCGGTAATATGCGGTCGGAGTTACAAAGGTAGTTATTTCGCGAGAAGCGGGGTCTAGCTCGATTTGATGGAAAGCTTTTACGAGGTCGATTTTTGAAAAATACTTACAGCCGTCTAGATGAGGCATTATTTCATCGAACGTAGGTAACGGGTGGCGTTCGGGTATTATTGCTTTGTTGGCCATACGCATGTCAACGCACAGGCGTACGCTTCTACCTCTATCTTTCGGGGTGACTACCAAAGGAGATGCCCAGGTAATCTTCACTGGAGCCGGTTCGATGATATCTTGTCTCAACAGGTCCTCCAATTTTTCTTCGACGACGCCTTGCTAAGGAATCGGCAGACGCCGACAGGGTTGCTGGACTGGAACTACGTCTTTGTTGATGTTGATTTTTACCTGCAAGTTTTTTACCTTTCCTACTTTCAGCTCTTCCTTGCCAGGCACACAGAACAGCTCCCCGCGAATCTCCAGAATTCCCAATTCCAACGATGTGTTCTTGCTCAGCAAATTAGCGCCAGTTTCGTTGTCGACCACATACACCTCGTGGAACACTGTCGTTGAACGTGTTGCAATATCCGTACTGAATATTTTATGAACTTTCAGTTTGCCGTCGCCGTATACGCTGAGGAATTTTCTGGATTTTTGCAGTTCCTTGTATTTACACCCGCTTTCTTTCAAGTATCGCCAAGTTTTGCGGCTGATCACGTTCACATGAGCTCCGGTATCGATAATCCAATCTAGCTTCACGCCACCTGTATAGCATGTCACCAGATCATGTTTGGTTCCCGTTGCATAAATTTGCTGCACATCGTCGTCACTATCATCGCTGCTGGAATCGCTACGCGCTCGAACACCACCTTCATCGCTTGAATCTTGAACTTGCCACACTTTCTTCCCTCTTTTGTTCTTCATTTTTCGGCCATCCAGCTTGGTTTTGCACATTTTACGAAAGTGTCCAACCAGCTTGCAACTATCACACACTTTGTTCTTCGCTGGGCAACGCTTATCACTCGCAAAGTGTCCGATATTTCCACACCGAAAACATCTTTCCTTGTTCGCTCCTTTTTGTACTAGGTTCAAATTGCTTTGATCCACTGGTACTGTGTTCTTCTTCATCTCTTCTTTATTGCGATGCACTGTTTCAAGGATGCGTGCTTCTTGTACGATATCCTCAACGCTGATCAACTTCTTTTTGATGATAACCTCTCGCAACTCATCTGATACGCTGTTATCGAAGACCTGCTTTGCAACACGCATGTCGAGTACAGCCCCATAATCACACAAACGTCCTTGCTCCCGTAGACGACCGACAAATTTCTCGACGGACTCGTCTTCCGATTGTTTCATTTGCCGAAACACATAACGATCGTACGGGATATTGGAAAAAGGTGCGCAATGTGCATCCAGCAATTTGATAGCCTCTTTGTAAACGTCCGAATCTGCTGGAGGTTGAGCATCGTGACCAGGTGTATCGAAAAAGATATCCTGGATTTGTGATCCGCCAAAATGCAATAGGTAAGACTTTTTCCTGGATGCTAGAGCCACACAATTTACTTCAAGGAACAACTCGAGCGAACGTTTCCATTTTTTCCAGCGCGTTCCGATTGATACCGTGTTGGAGGTATCGAAAGGCAACAATGTTGATTTACTGTTTTCCATTTTCTTTTACGCAACTATGGCGAGACACTTTTTCCGTTTTTGTTTTGGATCCTTTTCGCAGCGGTTTTTTCGATTCTGCAATTCCACTTCACTACGATGCTGGTTATAGGTTATGTTTGACCACAGACACAACGCTTTTCCGAATTATTTTCCTTGTGAATCCTGTATTCTCGGTCTGATTTCGAATTTAATCAACGTACCGACGAATATTCCATGTGTGTTACAATCTTCCTCGACGAATTTAATCCGTTTTTCTCCATTCGTCGCCAAAATGTAATGGAGCTGAATGAAATACACGCTTACACGAGGAGGTAACTTTTTATTCTCTTCTCTAAGGTAACAGACTGGCATAACTGTGTTGCCAGTTCTAATGATTCACTACAGTCACCAATGCGTACGCGCAGCATCTTGAGGCAGCGTTGCCGGATGAGGGCGAACTCGATGGGACTTCTCTTGAGGACTGCTGAAGGACAGTCAAATTAGTCATTAATGACGTAGTATTGTCGGATATGTTGAACGGAGTTCAAGAAACGGTTGGTTTGACGAGGAGTGCCAGGAGGCTTTGGCGGAGAAGAATGCAGCGCGGAATGCAATGCTGCAGCATGGTACGCGGCAAAACGTTTGAAGCGGAAACAGCAAACCCGCTTATTCCGGGACAAAAAGTTCCGCCTGGAAGAAGTGGAATGCCAAGAGATGGAGTTGCTGTATCGTTCTCAAGAAGTTCTAACAACTCAACACATCCCGCAAAGGCTTTGTGCTGCGAGCTGAAATGTACCGGAATAATGATGGGAGCATCTTGACGGACGGACGCGAGATGATTAAAAGGTGGATGTAGCACTACGATGAACACCTGTATGGCGCAGAGAACACAAGCACAGAAGGTCAGGACAGCAAAGACGATGGCTACGTCAGCACAGCGGACAGTGGAAACCAATCAGCTCCCACGATGGGGGAAGTTAAGGATGCCCAAGTAACATTGGTAGCTGGATAGCAGCTTATTCAGCTAAAATGCTGCATTTATAGCCTCATTTCAGCTGAATAAGCTGTTATTCAGCTACAAATGTTACCAGGGTGGTATCGGAGCCGAACTCATCAAGATGGGCCCGGGCAGGTTGGCCGCTTGTCTGCATCGGCTGATAGTCAGATTCTGGGAGACGGAACAAAAAAGGCGACCAACTGAGGTATGAAAACTATAGTGCAATCACTATTTAAACGCCGCCTACAAAGTGGTATCCCAGATTATCCTTCTTCGTCTATCACCTACGACCAGATCTTTTCCGTGCCACCCGAAATACCGTGAGTACCAGGTCCCTACACGCTACCTGTTCATCGATTTCAAAGCGGCATACAATAGTATTGACCGTGTAGAGCTATGGAAAATCATGAACGACAACAGCTTTCCCGGGAAGCTCTCGAGATTGATTAAAACAACGATGGACGGTGTGCAAAACTGCGTGAAGATCTCGGGCGAACACTCTAGTTCGTTCGAGTCTCGGTGGGACTACGACAGGGCGATGGACTTTCGTGCCGGCTGTTCAACATAGCGCTTGAAGGTGTCATGCGGAGAGCCGGACTTAACAGTCGAGGTACGATTTTCACGAGATCGGGGCAATTTGTTTGCTTCGCGGATTAGATGGATATTATTGGGAGAAAATATGAAACGGTGGCAGATTTGTTCATCCGCCTGAAAGGCAACAAAGTTGGGCTGGTGGTGAATGCGACGAAAACAAAGAACATGCTGGTAGGCGTAACTGAGCGCGACAGGGCCCGCCTAGGAAGCAGTGTCACGATAGTCGGGGATACCTTCGAGGTGGTGGACGAGTGTTTACTATGGGCTCCAGAAGAAACTGCGGTCAAGATTCACCCCCGCATCAAATGTACGACGTTCAAAACGCTCATAAGACCGATACTCCTCTACGGGCATTAGACGTGGACTATGCTCGAGGAAGACTTGCAAGCTCTTGGGGTTTTCGAACGCCGAGGGCTAAGGAGAGCGGTGTGTGGCGGCGAAAAATGAACCACGAGCTCGACCAACTCTACGGCGAACCCAGTATCCTGAAGATGGCTAAAGCTGAAAGGATACGCTGAGCAGGGCATGTTGCAAGAATGCCGGACAACAGCCCTGTCAAGATGATGTTCGCTTTGAATACGGACGGAACAAGAAGACGTGGCGCGCAGAGAGCTAGGTGCATTGACCAGCTGCACCAGGACCTGGGGATTGTGAGTCGCAGTCGAGGTGGAGAGAGGCCGAGTGAATTGTCGAAATATTGTAGGCGAGGTTTTATCAAGTTAATTGATGTAGAACCAAATAAATAAGTCACATAAAGAACTACCGAAGTTTCTTCGAATCAATAGACAAAGCTATATGTGAAAACGTTTGGGTAACTAAAGATACAAAGGTAATAATATCCTGTACCATGGATTCAGAAAGCTGGAAATGCTGGACAATTGATGTAGTAATAAGCGAAGTCTACGTCTACCTGAGGGCGGTGAAGTGTATGGTCCTCAAAGATTCCACGATCAATTTAAGGGTACAAAAAATGATCGAATCGGCATCGTCGAAGCGATTGCAAAACTGCAAAACAGTCTATTTATCCTTTGAATCCTTGCAACTGTGAAGCAATTTGTGTACCTGGTACTTCCATAACGTCATAAATCACTTCTTCAATTATTTATAAGGCACAGTCATAAATGAATTATTCTATTCGGGAACCGAAATTGAATTTCAACCATTCATTCATTAAAAACTCACCTCTGTCCGGGCAATCCCTCGGAGTACTTGTTGTGCAGGCACGATCCCAGGCACTGCAGCACCGAGAGGGAGGTGAAGTTCTCACTGGCGATCATCTCCAGTCCGTGCACCTGGCGTTTCTTCTCCTTCCGGATCAGGTCCATCAGCTCCGGGTCCGACTCCCAGAGGTTCTCGTGCAGCAGCTTGGCATTGCCGGACATCTGCGGGAGAGAAAAAGATCACGATCACAAAAGTTAGTCGATTTGTCACGGCGAATTCAGATAAGGGCAATTACATTTTTATGATTACATAGTGGCATCTTGATGGGGCTTAACTTTCTAATAAGGTCGATCACTCTAACTAGTCACTTGATTTTAGAACGACGTTTTTCAACTGAACCTTTCTCGTCAGTAGTTCGTAGCAGATTAAACGTGCTCCAGCGATGTGGGGTCGAACCTAGTATGGTTACTATCGGCGATCTGGAAGCCCCCGTCTGCCGATGTATTTGTTGCATTCGCGTGATACTGATAGCAGGACACGCGTCGTCTTCATTGATCACTTTCCATTAAATATTTTTTATTTTCTACTAACGCCACGTTGGTCTAGAAAATATCAACGATGGACGTGGAATGCTGCTTCGTTGGGGTGCCATGAGCATTCGTTGGCGGTGGCAATGAGATAGGTTCCAAAAATAATACGCGATAAGTTTTTCTAGTATGAGGTTTGAGGTACAATCAACTAGAATACTAGTTACCATAACTAGTTTTGTACAGTTGAAAGGGTAGAAACGAAGGCTCATTATGCAGTTTACTTGTTATCAGCATACCAAGGCGAAAGGGCTTCAATGTTATGATGTTTATTATTTTACAATAACACGGAATACTACTGTATTAAACTAGTAGCCAAGCAATGATCTTCGTCTATCACTGTTGTTATGCGGGTATGCGTCAAAGGATTGAATAAATATAATAAATGTACAGAAAACTGAATCAAAAGCTATTTGTTTTGTACTGCATATAAGCGAAAACATGTTTTTACCAGAGTTTTCCTTGAAAGTTGTAGTCTTGAATTTGAATAATATTTTGCTGTAGAAACTTTGGGATATTGTAGCTAAAATATTGAATATCAATGATAATGGACGTTATTTCTGGGAATAAAATGGAGAACATAATTATTTTGGAGTGTTTCTTAACCATTTCAGAGGCGCGTCCCAAATGTCTCGCGGCCCATTGAAAAGAGTGACTCTAAGCTTTTTCATTGAAGACACTGTAAATTTTAGGTGAATTTAAAGATAACTTGAAGATATAGTCGACTACACATACAGTAATACCTCGATACAACGTAACCTCGATATAACGTAACCTGTTTATAACATAACTCGTTATAACGTAACTCGTTATAACGTAATTTTTACCTCGACATAACGTAACTTTTTTTACTCCCAGTTATTTTTCCTATTTTCATTAAAAACATGATTTATGAACTACAATAAATATTCTTCAAGATTCAAACTACAACAAATACCGTATCAAAGCAATGCAAGGGTTTACTATAACTGAATACAGTCATAAATCGATATCGAGTGTTATAGCTCACTCACTCAATGTTAAAACAAACATTTTGTCACTGCTGTACATTTGTATGCATCATTCTTCTTTATTTTTGTTTTGTTACATTTACGCTGCCACTGGAACCAAGATTGCTAATCACTTCATTTTTCATGAAAACTTTAATTATTATTGATTTAGACTTAGGGTAACGTATATAATTTGGACATGCATATAATTTGTACAGGCTGGTCGTTCTATACTTATTTACAACGAGATGATGAGCAATTTATGTACGGAAAATCATGTATTGCATTACTAATACACTATGCTACTTATTAATGATGGCCATTTTCATAACAATTACAATTTGGCTTCAAAAATATCAAAATTGTAAATTGTATCAACAGAACATCTGTGAAATCTACGAATGCAAGAGGATGTACATTTCAAGAACATACATTAAACGCAAGAATAGCGCTCAGAATTGGCATTCATAAAAAGTTTAAAGGTGGCAATATGATAAAATATATCTAAAATTGAAGCTAAGTTCATCTAAAATCTTAACATGAGTATATAAGGCATAAATCAGGTGGTGTCCAAATTAGATTACGGTTTTTGTTCAGTTGATATAATTTGGTCATCTGATGAAACGCACTGGAATGTTGCATGCATGCATACTTGCAGGCGTATTTCGTGGATCTGATGATATTTGCTTGCATTAAATGAAATTATTGATTATCACTATTGTACACATCCAATAAGCGAACAAATGCGTAAGTCACATGTAAACTCTTAAAACATTATGATATGACTGTATTTTTAAGAAACCATTGAAAAGATATTGAGATAACGCCCCTGTCTATATTATATTCACATGAGGGTGTCCAAAATGTATATTTGATGTCCGAAATGTATAACAGACAGGCCGCTAAAAAGCGCTATTTTGGCAGCTAATGCTACAGTTTGTAAGCTTTTTCTCCCCAGAAACTCAAATTACAATGAGACATGAAGCATATAAGTATCATAACGTAATAAAATATTAGTATCTAAGGCAGTTAATCGATCGCCGTTTCCAGACATATCCTTAGCCTGTCCAAAATACATAATTTACCCTAGCTTTCAAAAAAAACAAGATCAAACTCAAATTTGTAAATTTAGTTATTGCTTTAGAAATTCTTACGGATATTCTTCAAATGATTTCTCCAAGAATTCGTTATTTCTCCTGGATTTTTTCTATGGATTCTAGTTGAAGAATCATTCGGAGGATGCCTCCAGAGACTCCTCCGATAATTTCTTCGCGGACTCATCTTAAACTCTTCTAATATTCATGTGTAAAACTTATAACATTTCCTTAAAACAATTCCAACAGGCATCTCTCAGAAATTCCACTAATTAATATCAGGAAGGTATTCACGATTTAAAACCTTCGAGATTTTCTTCTCAAATGAAACCAGATTTTTTTTTTCAAATCGATTTCAGAGATTCGTCCAAGAGATTCTAGGAACATTTGATCAATATTGTCTTAACGAATATCCGTCTAAATTATTCCTTCAACTTCAAATATTTCTTTATAAATTTCTACAGAATATGTCCAAAAACTGTTTCCAAAGAATTCCAGATTCTAGGATTAATCTTGATGTTATCGTCTATAAATTTGCTTGTGTTTTTTTTCTTTTCATTACAAAAATATATTCAGGGATTCGTTCAAAAACTGAACAAGTTCCTCAGATTCCCATAGAACTCTCCTAGAATACTGCCGATAATCCAACCACAAATACTTTTCCATAGAAAATCCCTCAATGATAGTTTTAGTTTTTAAAGGAGTTTTCTAGTGATTTCTTCATGAATTCTGAATAAAAAATTTCGAAGAATTACAAAAGGATTTGTTTTAAGAGTTTTACCATGAGCTTAAACAAACAAAATGGAACAAAATTCTCGAAGTTCCGTAATTGCCTGCTAGAATTGTTCATAGATTTTTTTAAGAATCTTTGAAAGATCTTACTTATTAAATTCCACAGCGCAACAAAAATGACATTTTTGCGTATCTCAAGAATCAAATTATGTGTCTTTAGTAGATTTGGGGTTGCTGAATCTGATACTGTTTTCAGAAATTTTCCAGCACGTTACAATTTTTAGCTACAGGTCGTCAAAGTTGTATAAAACATTGGTTTCGTTGATGTTTACTTAAAATTTGAAATGTATTTTATCAAACTTTTTTGTGATCTTATCCACCAAGCATGTAAAAGAGGACGTAAACTTTCGTTTTAGATATATTTTGGTTGAAATTTCACGATTAAATTTAGATTAAACCGATTTTTTCAACATGCTTGCAGTCTCCATACAAAATGCTTCGTTACTCTTATATGGCAAAATACTATACTTTTCTAAACCATCAAAAAATAACTTTTCCGCATGAAAAGTATTATGAACTTTGATGATAAGTATTGTTATACACATAAAGTTTGAATTCTGTGGCAAATTAAGCAAATAAATTTTCTTTACAAGCTGGCAAACTTGCATGCAAGTTGGCTGAAATAGTCATTTTTTTGCATTTTCAACACCTAATAACTCAAAAACTAGACGTGCTATGATAATTATGTAAACGGCAATGGATTCAGCAACCCTTAATTAAGTAAATAGAGGTATTTTGATGCTGGAGACAAAAACGTGCTCCACAGTGTTCTTTAGGAATTGCACAGGTGAACCCACCTAAGGTTGAAAGCTTCTATAATACAGTATGGCCCATAAAAAAATGCGAAAATCGTCATATCATGTTATATGGTAGTTTTTACATAGAAAATGTGAATGAAACATAAATATTATTCATTACTTGTATTTTTTAATCTATTTAGACTCAGTTTTTCGTTTTGGACTTGATTTTTATCTGTTACTTTCACCTTACCAGAGAGGAATTGGAAGCATACCTTCAAATTTTATCATGCGGACGTCGAGTTCAATATCTGTGTGATGAAAGCTTCTAAAACATCAACGATGGCGTGAGATTCTTCACAGGCCTTGTCTCCAGCATACGCCCATATAAAATGATAAAATTGGTACATACCTGGGTGATTGGAGACTTAAAAATATTTTCGAAAAAACGGCTCATTTTGGAGAGCTTATATTGAACCTTCATATAAGTGTGATAAGCGGCTCCGTTTTGCTCAAATCCTATGAGCTAGTATTGATATAAGTTGTCTCTAACCGAGGGAACAAATTTCATCCTCAAAAATCTGTTATAGGCCTCCGAATTTATTTTTTATTCAACCTTAACAAAAATAAAGGCATATCAAACCTACAAGACGCAAATGCCCTCAAAACTATGTCCCTGGCAAAATATTTTATTGTGATCATGAAAAACACGTTCTCTAAGAACTCCTCCATCCTCTGATACCAAACAAACTAAAATTTTGAACAATAAAGTTTGATTTTTGAAGGTGGAAAGTTTATCACCAGAGTATACGACAATCAGACGCTGTTTCTAGCTTTGGGCGGACAAAACCTTTGAACTTCTTTGCTTTACTACATTATTTAGGACACTAAGAAAAATATGACAAAAATTGTCCTGGATAGCGAAGATGTGTCAGAATATACTATCAGAATATAATAATCAGAAATTACATTCACTATCAAAAACAATGAAAACAACGCTTGTGGATGCTATATTCACGTTCAATCAATTTTCGCTTTTTTTTTATTGGCCATACTGTAAAAAAATCAATTCTTTTAGAATTTCTCCAAGTTTTCAAAGATGTCTCCAATGATTTTTCCTGAATACATGTCTCTAAGGATTACTGCAATAGAGACGTAAAAATAGAAAAATGAAAATGAGAAGAAAAATATACAAAAATAAACATGGAAAAATATCGAAAAATTTAGAGGTTGTTTCCGAGATACGACCGCCAAGTTGACGTTGGATAACGTTAGCTTTTAGCTTCTTTTATTTCCTGGTTTGAGACCGTTACGAACTTATGAAAAGTTTGTATTGCTAAAAATGTAATCAATTTTAACACTTTTTTGACGTATTATGGTATAAAAAAATGTGTAAGAAAGACTGAAAACAACTTCTAGGTCAATTGAGTCCTAAAATTTTTAATGAATTCTCGTTCTTATTCAATAATACGAAAGAGCATGTTCTTGCAACTACTTTAGCAAGTTTTCCCGCTCAAATAACGGCTATATCATTTTTTAACTTCAATTTTAAAAATGGTTCCAAATATCAACCTTGACACTTGTGATCTTGTTTGACATTCACTTTTTCGACAAAAATGCTACAGGGCATATAGTTTTATCACTGGGGTTGTTCCTATCTGACATTTCGTAAGGGACACGGAAAACAAAATATACCCAAAATTCGAGTTTACACCAAAGGGTGTGACAAAATCTCAAAAATCATAAAAAAAATGTTTTTTGTACTTAAACCAACGAAAATCATTTAAAAATAGAGTAAACATGTGTTTCTGCCCTAAACTTAAGCGTTTGGTAATAAAATTGAGACAGGGCTTTAGGACCCTATTATATAAATTTAAGACCCATTTTCTCATGAAACAATACATGTTGAACGGAATTTGGAAAACAAAATATTTTGCTTCGATATAACGTAACCTCGATATAACGTAACAAAAATAAAAATCGAGTTACGTTATATCGAGGTATTACTGTAGTTAAATTTGCTATATTATACATTATTCGTGCATTATTCATGATTGCGTTCTAAGAGCCGTAAGGTAGCCGTAGCTCATTGTTTCTGAGCAAATTAATTAAGAAACATCCAAACTATTATCACTGGGAGAGCAGTGGTTGAATTCTGAGAAAATGGAGAGTATCTCTCACTTATCGCTCTCTGTAACAATCATGATCCGCAACACATCATGAGAGTCTGCTTATCGTCTACTGCTACATCTCTGATTATATCAGGGGGATTACAGTGCATGATAAAACCCATCTAAACAAGTTCCAAAACTGGAAGGCAATAGGATGTTCGGGGATTGTTTATCATGCTAGTAAATTAAAACACCGACCCCCTATGGTGGATGAGCGAGAAATGGTTTTATTATCGCTTTCTCTCTTTAGGGCTTTTCTTCGCTGATGCTATTTATCGAGCTTGTTACACCTTGCGAAACATTGCCGATCATTGACCGATGCGATGTTTTACTTCTGCTTCGAAATCAATTGAAAACGAATTCAGGTTGTCGACTCGATTTTGAAAATAAAATTCCATGACTTTCCTTGACTTTCCTGTCGTTTTCCAGATAAATTTCAGACCACTGAATTGGTTAATTTGAACCGAAACAAGTATGATTTGTACAAGAAGATACATATCCGACAATTTTCATGATATATAGTTTATGTTATAGGTTGTATGAATAACCTGGACAAATGCTTTTACTTTACTGAGATATACCTGTCAGATAACATTCTTGAGCGTTTATTCAAGTTGATACCGTATAGTACCCATATTTTGCGCGCTTCTAATTTCGCTCACTGACATTTTAAAAATGTTTAGCGAAAGAAATTTTTGTAGGCTAGTATTTTGAAAAAATCTACTTCATTTAGACATGGTTACATAACATATAGTCCAAAATGTATCAACAGATATGGATAAAATGGCAGTGAGCGAAATTAGGAGCGTGCACGCAATATGGTAGCATCACGATAATTCATATGAACAAATGTGTTCTCGGCTAGTGAACTACCACAGATAGAATTTCACAAATTTTAGGCATAAACGACAATTTTGGACACATTCCTGATCATAACTAATTAAAACTATTAACTTAACGATCACCCACCATGTTTTTTTTAGTGGAAGAAAGTTTTACTGAATTTTGGCTATTTCTTCTTCCCAGAAATAAATGTAGCTATTGCCAAAGAACTTGCTTGGAGAATTGTTTCAAGGAATTCCACAAAGATTTCTCAAAAATTCCTTTTGAAATTCTTAACATATTTTTCCAGCTATTCCTTCAATACTTCTCAATGAACTTTTTTATTATTTCCCCTAGATAGGGTGTTTTATGTATTTTGGACAGAGCGTTACGCGTATATAATTTGGCCACCTCCATTTGATTTTGCCGTAAATGGCCAAATTATATACGCGTAACGGTCTGTCCAAATTACTTTGATCACCCTACTCCTACATGGAGATGATTCTCTAAGAACTATTAGAGAATTTCGGATTCCGCTATGAATTACGCCTAGGTTTCCTCCCCGAAGAATTCTTCTATGAGTATCTCCAAGTAATCTCACAAAATGTCAATAGATTATCAAGCAGATTATTTCAAATAATATTCCTGAAGTTCTGCTTTTTTCCTTACAGAACTCGATCAGTTCTGCGGTGACTTCAAAACAGGTATTTTTATGATTTTATCCAGGAATCTAATTAAAAATTAATTCAGGTACCTGACCAAAACTTTCTTGTGGATATTACTTAAAATATGTCTTTGAGAATTCATATACTGAATTTTTATGCGTTCTTCTCCAAAACTATTGTTGAGAAATTCTTCAAGAGTTTAGGCAGACATTCTTCTAGAAATTTATCGAGAAAATCCTTCATAAATATCTTCACGAATTCATCCAGTAGCTTTATCAGGAATTTCGTTCAAATTTTTCTAAGGATATCTCCAGGAATAAGTCTAGACTACGCCAGGGATTTCTTTAGAGTGTTTCCAATTATTCTAACAGAAAGTTATCGAGAATGCTTGTTAAAGGTTTCCTGGAATTTCATAAAGGATTATTTCAGAAATTTATTAAGATTTTTTTCCATGGACTTCCATAAAAGTTATTAAAAACACTTCTTTATATTTATATCCGTGTTAAAACTTTTTTTTCGAATTGTGACCAGGAAAATCTCTATGAAATCTAAAGAAATAATTCAAAAGTTAATTCCTTCACAGCTCCTTTCAGGCATCTCTAAGAAAGAATCTCTAAGTCTCTAAGAAAGTACTGGAGAAATATATGATGAACTGCTTCAGGAGAAAACTCTGCATAAAGGATTTTTGAAGGATTTTGAAGGTCTTTGAGGATTCTCTCGATGCAATGCTGGAATAATTATTAGAAATAAATACCAAATGAAACTCTGAAGAATATTTAGCATGATTTTGTAGGATTAATCGCAGGCTGTACTGTAATAGTTTCTGCAGCATTTCTTGGTGGAAACCCCGAATGAGCGTTTAATGTTTTTTTTATGTTTATAATAGATTTTTTGGTTTAATTTCTGGGGGAATCGGTGTAGGAATTTTTGAAGTAATCCCTGTGGAAATGACAAAGGTATTAAAAAATCGACGTAGAAACTTCCGGCGGAATTCTAGTAGCGTTTCTTGGAAGTACCTGTCTATAAATGAAGTTCTAAAATCCCGGAAAAGATTTGTCAGAAGAGTTCCTGGTGGAATCTCCGAAATTGCTTCAGGGGTAACATCTGGATAAATCTGCCGAAAAAATACTGAGAGCATCCCTGGAGAGAATTTAGGAAGAATTTTCCCTGGAAGGAATCTCTATGACGATTATTGGAGGTATTGGCGTTTTACTGCTGACAAATTTCCTGGGGCAAATAATCTTACACTAGTTCTGCGGACATTTAATTTTTGATTACTCATCTTGCTTACCGTATTGATAAAATTTTCCCAATTACATTCAAGATTAACGATTTTTTACAGAAATTATCATGAAATTCTCTAGATTCCTCAGTTGATGATTTTTTTTATGAATCCTAGAAGGGTTCCCTGAGGAAATCACCGGAGGAATTGCTAGACGAATCCTCAAAGGAATTTCTGGAATTTTCCATAGTAATTCTTGTAAAAATCACTAGTATCTGAAGTATCTGGAACTTTTAAAGAAATCATTGGCAGAATTTCTGTAGGGAGCCCGGAAGTTTCCTGTAATATTCTATGAATACGCCGAGAAATTCTTGATTAAACTACCGGGAAAACCTCGCGGACAATTTCCGGTGCAATCCCTGCAGTAATCTCTGATGGATTCGTAAGCAGCCAAAAGCTCGTAAAGACTCACCGTATAATGTTTTTCTATTTCTGGATGAAAAATAATACATTTTGATCAATTTATAAATAAATTTAAAATTATTCATTCTTCCATTAGGCTTTTCTTAGCCTTGTGGAACACATAAATGTCAATTTATATTTATAAGAGAACATCATAAAGGACATATTTCAAGAGAACATAGGTACAGTGCTGTTCTGAATAATAGCAGCGGATGTCTGTTTTGTTTGGATGTTCCATACAAAATGCTCAACTTTGGCATGTTCTAATTTTGTTCTATGATCATATCATGTAGAACATATTTGGATATTCAATTTTGTAACCATAAAATTTCAAATTTTTAAAGACCCTGTCGGAAAGTGAGATACTAGGTGAAATTGTTCGGAATAATAACAGTTAAATGGCACGGTAAATGGCTGGGCAATGCGTATTATTGGTACTTCGCGTACCTGCAGGAATAAAATAGATCCTTTAGATGTGGTCCTTAGTCTCTTGCCCAGCAACTCCTATCTCTATCTCCTCGTGGTACCCCGCCCAGTACCACGAGGAGATAGGGAGGAACCTTGGGGAAGATCAGGTAACCAACCTCGGTGGGAACTTTGGTAGTATGCTGGCAGGGAAGGGGGGAGGGGGTGTTCGCGTTTGCTTTTGCTTCTGCAAACCTAGAGCGTCTGTATTTCATGTTAGGAGCGGCTCAAAACAGCATCTGTTCCCCATGTCAGGGGCGGCTGATCAACGTCCGAGTGCCACAGAAGGACTCTAAGCTGAACTGCGCACTATGGTCCCCCGAACATTTAGGGGGAATGGTCCTCCGGAAATCTAGGGGGTTGGTGTCAGGCCCTGCACGCCAGCCGTAAAAACAATCAAGCAACGAACAATCAACGAGAGAATACGAACCGGGACAATCGGCGAAGACAACAGCGACGTAAAGGGACTAGCGATTGGAAGCTCGGTACGTAGAACTGTAAATCTCTCAACTTCATCGGGAGCACATGCATACTCGCCGACGTGCTGAAGGACCGCGGATTCGGCATCGTAGCGTTGCAGGAACTGTGTTGGAAGCAATCAATGGTACGAACGTTTAGAGGTAACCATACCATCTACCAGAGCTGCGGCAACACACACGAGCTGGGAACAGCTTTTATAGTGATGGGTGATATGCAGAGGCGCATGATCGGGTGGTGGCCGATCAATGAGAGAATGTGCAAGTTGAGGCTCAAAAGCCGGTTCTTCAACTTCAGCATAATAAACGTGCACAGACATCACTCCGGAATTACTGATGATGATAAAGACGCTTTTTACGCGCAATTCGAACGTGAGTACGACAGCTTCCCAAGCCACGTCAAAATCGTCATAGGAGATCTAAACGCTCAGGTTGGCCAGGAGGAGGAATTCAGACCGACTATTGTAAAGTTCAGCGCCCACCGGCTGACGAACGAAAACGGCTTACGACTAATTGATTTCGCAGCCTCCAATAATACGGCCATTCGTAGCACCTGGAAGTAGGTGCACAGCCTTCCATACCGATACACCTGGAGTTCACCGCAGCAGACATAATTACAAATCGACCACGTTCTGATTGATGGACGGCACTTTTCCGACAATCTCGACGTCAGGACCTATCGTGGCGCTAACATCGACTCTGACCACTATCTGCTGATGGTTAAACTGCGCCCAAAACTCTCCGTCGTTAGCAATGTACGGTACCGACGGCCGCATACGCGCAGCCCCTCGAGGCTACATTACCGGAAGAGGGTGAGCTGGATGAAGCCCCTCTTGAGGACTGCTGAAGAACAGTGAAGGCAGCCATCAAGCTGAGAGCAACGTCGGGTACGTGGGACGGAGTCGACGAGGAATGTAGGCAGATTCTGGAGGAGAAGAATGCAGCGCGGGCGGTCAAACTGCAGAAAGGGACCCGACAGAACGTGGAACGTTATAGACGGAAACGGCAACAGCAGACCCGCCTCTTTCGGGAGAAAAAACTCCAACTGGAGGAGACGGAGTGCGAGGAGATGGAACAGCTGTGCCGGTCTCGAATAACACGTAAGTTCTATCAGAAGCTCAACGCATCCCGCAACGGCTTCGTGCCGCGACCCGAGATGCGCAGGGATAAGGATGGGAGCATCTTGACGGACGAGCGTGAGGTGATCGAAAGGTGGAAGCAGCACTTCGATGAACATCTGAATGGCGCTGAGAACACAGGCAATGAAGGAAGGGACAACGAAGGAAACGCCTTCGTCAGTACTGCGGACGATGGAAACCAACCAGCCCCCACTTTGAGGGAGGTTAAGGATGCCCTTCATAAGCTCAAGAACAATAAAGCTGCTGGTAAGGATGGTATCGGAGCTGAACTCATAAAGATGGGTCCGGAGAGGCTGGCCATTTGTCTGCACCGGCTGATAGGCACAATCTGAGAAACAGAACAGCTACCGGAGGAATGGAAGGAAGGGGTAATGTGCCCCATCTACAAGAAAGACGACAAGTTAGATTGTGAGAACTTTCGAGCGATCACCATTCTAAATGCGGCCTACAAAGTATTATCCCAGATCATCTTCCGTCGTCTGTCACCTGTAGTAAACGAGTTCGTGGGAAGTTATCAAACCGGCTTCGTTGACGGCCGATCGACAATGATGTATACAATAATTTCTAAAAATCTATGAATGTTAGTTATACCATTTCAATGAAAATATGGACCAATAATAATACACACAAATTTGTATAAGACTGTTTCCATCTAATGTTTCATTCTAAAGTTCAAAATACATCTTTCTGCGTAAAACTTCTTTCTGAACCATAGGGCAATGATAAGCGTCTTCGCTGGATGGTGCGATCTCAACCGACTACTCGTCAATCCAGCAAAGTGCGCCGTAATCACTTTTTCATGGAAGAAACAGCTGATAATCTTCGGGTATGAAATTTTTGATACGCCCATCGAACGAGTACAATGCGTTAAGGATTTGGGTAATTTAAGAGCTTTAACCGTTGTCAATACTATGAATGGGAGGACTGATTGCGAAGCTCCTAGTTTTTGACGTTGGATAACGTCGTACGGCAACATACTGGGGTACAACTTCGAAAAACGTAAAATCGCTCGCGTCACGAAAAGTGGTTAGATTTTGATTGTTAATAACTTACTAACGCCCGCAGAGATTTTCAAGATTCTTGCACCAATCGATTGAAAATCTTTCTACGAATCTACTCCAATAATGAAAACTATTGATTCCCATAACTAAACTATTGAAAAATTGGTAAATATCGAGGCATGTTTTATATTCCATAGAAAAGCTCATTTTTCTTGCTGTTATAAGGTTTTGACGTTTTGAAGTTTTGAAGTGGTACCGTCAATTCGGGTAAAAATGGTCATTTCATGGTTTTCCTTGACTGTTTTCAAAAATGTTGAAAATGCCAAACAACTGAATGCAGGAAAACAAGTACGACGGTCAGCCTCTTTGGCTCATGTGCCAAAATTTTCTAACAAATGTGTTTTTAGTGCTAAAATTCATCCTTTAATTAAAAAATTGGGGAATCCCATTTCTGGGTGAAATTGATCACTTGTCAATGCGAGTATAGTTATTTTTTTGAAATGACTCTACATAATGGATATGAGCTCCCTGAATCCGAATATGCTCGCTAATTTCTTAATAATGCAATATGGTGCAGAACCACTTGGGCACTTCCATGATTCTTTGGCATGGGGGGTTTTTCTTGGCCGAATTATCTTAAACTTTGCAATAAGAAGCGCATTAGTACGACGCATATTTTGGCCAAAAACAAGCACTCTAGCTTTCAAAAAACCCCACTGCCGAAATGAATCAAAAGTGCCAAGAATGGGGTCCGGCTCCCTATTTAAAGAAATGATGAATAGTTGATTTCAAGAATTGCAATTAAAACGCCTAAATGTAGGCAGTTTCCTGAGGAAATCCCTGATATCTAATGAAAATTTAATTATTTCAACCGTATGAGCTAATTGGTACGAGTTTAGAAGATGAAAGCGGGCTCGGGGATTTATTTGAAGCATCCTTACAAACATTACTTACTTTGTATAATGCCGTTGTCGTCGTCGCTACCTACATGTAAATGCATGCTAGAGCGATCAGAGTATCAACGTGTTCAACATTAGGCTCAAAGAGCTAACACTCATCAGTAACAGCTTTGTTGATGTTATGATTTGGTGAGAAATTGTCGATCGTATCGAAATACGCACGCAGAGAAGACTGCAAAATGCTACCGCCGCCGGACCCGAGCGACGGGAACCTAGGTCGAACTTGGTTTGCCATTTATCTCCGTTGAAAACTAATCAACCAAAATTAAAATTGATAAATAAATAAATAAATTAATCAATCAATAGTAATAGATAAAATGTCTCTGGTTGTAACTCTTTTACGTAGAATTCATTGTTGTGACCCTGAAAAGGGCCGTTTTGTTTGAAATTGTGCTGCATTTCAATTTTAGCACGTTCTCCACGGACACGACAAGCCAGCTGGATGTCCTTTGGCATGATGCTGACACGCTTGGCGTGGATCGCGCAGCGGTTGGTATCCTCAAACAAACCGACCAGTTAGGCCACTCGCTTTCTGCAGGACCATGAAGACCGAGCTCTGGAATCGCAGATTTTCCTCTACATTTCCCTGGATACCACGACGAAGCAGAAAAAGTTCTTCATGATACAGAACTTCTTCGAGTATCAAAAGGAGATCATGCCAATCATCGTGACTGGCAACTTTAACATCGATTTGAACAAAGAGGAGAACATGGAGCACGCGTACTTCATGGAGAAGTACCTCAACCTCAAACTGACTTCGGAACCCACTAAAGTAACCAATCTTAGTGGATCATGCGTGGACCTAACGTTCGACCGGAATATTTGTTTAGGAAGCGAGAGTTACCGCTCATGCTTCTTCTTCCATTGACCGATTCTATCGGCGTTGAAGTGTTAACCGAACCAACCAAATAATAACAGACAATGACCTATTATGGAGGTCAGAATTGAATTGCAGCAAATAGTATGAAAATAGATTGGATTGCATAAGTTCGTGACGGTATCAAGCCAGGAAATAGAAGAAGCTAACGTTACCCAACGTCAACTTGGCGGTTGTATCTCGGAAACAACCTCTTACTTTTTTCTTATCGAACATTAATATGCGATATTCGCAAGAGCTTGTCGTCGTGCACAATAGTTTTAAGTGCGCGAACAATCAAATTTAAATTACATTTTATTTAATATGTTATAAGTACCTCCACTACTGGAGCGCTTCCCCTGCGCTGCTGAAGAACCGCACTGCATGACCTTCAGCCAATCCAAATGGCTTTGTTATAGGATAAAATTCAAGGACTCTTGAATCCAATTACGCATAGATTTTGTTCGCAGAATCACGTCCATTCCATTTCTCCAATTCAATGTAGTTAACCTGAGTTTCGGACTCTTCGTCACCGAGCTCATCGAGTCTATATGGTCTATATGATACATTTCCTTATCAGTGAATTAGCATCAATCAACAAGGGTCAAGCCAGAAGCTATTTTGCACGTGTTTCTCATACTAAAACCACCATCGAATAAGAAAACTAGAAGCCCAATTATGATCCGATTTAGAAATGTAGCGCACTTACCTTTGTGGCTTTCGGAAGGCTGACACCGTTGAGGACACCGGACACAGAACAGATAGACCGCTTCGTATCGGAAAAGGATCGATTCTTCAGGGACGATGGAAGCGTTGACTGTGGCGATGGCGCGCAGGATGGTGAAATCGTCGTCGTTCCAAAGTGCCTCGTTCCGGAGATGATTGCAGTGGTAGTGGTGCTGGATCCACTTACTGCTGGACGCTGATGTTGATGTTTATCCAGACGCAGACGCAAGCCGATCATCGCAGGTGCCCCATGAGAGCGAGCGAGAGGTGCCACTCCGGCACGTACGATATTGGCCGACATTCTTTCTTTGGTGGTGTTTGGTTGAACTCTATAAATATTGCACTTTCGATGAGGATATCTCACGCAAACCAACGCGAACAACACTGTTTTGAGATCGTTTCAGGCTCAGGTTTTTTGCGAGAACTAAACCATTCAACAGATAATAATGATGTTATGATTATCGAGCACTCTTCAAGGAACAACTTCAACTCCGGCAGGACCGCGCGGATATACAGTCAGTGACAAAAGTTATTAACCAATTAGAGTTTTCCCATACAACATGCTTGGGACTCTGTATCACAGCTTCTGGAACTCTGTAATAGGCTGAAATCGGAATGACAAACTACAAATAACCTGAAATTTTGTCTATAATAATTTCATTATTATTTTTTTAAATGGGTTAAAGTAAGTAATTAAGATATTTTTGATTTAATTGGAAAACGGTAAGTAGTTAGTTGTCGGATTGTTCGGCAAAGTTTTTCACTTTTAGAAGTTATGCAAATAAGCAGAACACGCCAACCACACAATAGACAGAATTTCAGGTTGTTTGTAGTTCAGCCTTCAGCCTATTCCAGAAAAAATCCCCCCAGCTGAATCTGGGCATTTTGTATGAGAAAACAACATTTGGTTACTAACTTTTGTCACTGACTGTACTTTCTACTAAACTAACTCAAATCGAACTGCTCAGCTGCCAGTGCCAGTTTGGAAAGAAAATGAAACTGAAAGCAAACGCTCCTCCGAGTCCCGTTCCTGGATGATTTCTGTTATCAACCATTTACATACATTTCGTCGAGCGATAACCTCTCGCAGCATCCCATTAAAAATTCTTCGGGTTCAGGTTCTCGAACCTATCGGGCCGAAAAACACACGGCACGGTACGGGATGCTGATCTGTTCCACACAGATATTTGCCTTTTGGAAATATGTACCATCCGCAGGACGACGTCATCGATGTTGATTATTTGGTCACTTTCAAGTTTCTTATCAACGAAATTATCTGCACAGCAAATACAACTATCGTCGAACACAACTTATGAACACTTTTCGACCGAAAGTTACTCACGATTCAAAGGAAAATCAACAAAAAAGTTTAGCGGTTTGTTTTGCCTTTAATCACGAAATCGTCTTGTTTACAACATTTTATGTGCGAAAATAGTCCACTCACACAAGTAAAAAAGCATGCCGGTTCACAGGTCTTTGGTCGATTGGATAAACAAATCCGTTTTTTTTTTTCTTTGGATTGTCGTACTCGACAGGCTAAGACCATTGGTTGGTCCATCTCGCCACAACAAATCCGTTTGAAAACGTTATGTTTTGACGTAAACGGCCCCACCCATTCACACCAAAAAAGGGATTTTTCCAAAAATTCATTCATGTCTGGCGGTTGTCTAGTCGGCAAAGTATATAACCGGCTCGGTTGCTTTGACGAAGATACTACTACCACGTGATTATGCCGTGGTATATACCATATACCTCACTGAACAAAATCGCCCGCCTTGAATTGAATGATTTTTGCCTCATCTGAGCCCCATGCATATTTTCAGACACGATCAGGATGATTTTCATCTTTGTCAAAATCATTTGTTTACAAATCACACTGGATGAAAATCATCCGATCTTGGAATGACTTCATTCGTTCCAAAAGATGTTCAATATTGAATGATTATCATACATAGATGTAAACAACCCAGTTCCATCCTTTTCATATTTTCAAGAAATTAAAGTTGAAAGTAAACAATTTCCAAACAATAATGGTTTTGTATGCTTAACTACATGCGTGCATTTAAGCATCATGATATTTTAGTTTTTTATTAATCATTATCAGAAGTATTCCCTTGTGCAATGCAATTTCAGATTTGCAGGAACTGGTGTCTCCTCAAAGCGTGGTCCGCAGTAAACATGTCGTGATCCATGATTTATGCACCAACATCACAGGGAAGAGCACGTTGTTGTTGTTGGTATTCTTGAAAATACTAAACAGATGCTAGAAATATCGATAAATATTGGTAATTTTACACTTACCTATGAAATACACGAAAAAATACCCAAAGCCACGTTGCTGAAGCCATATTTGTTTATTGTTTACAAAGATAATTTGACATCTACGATCATTATCTTTCCACACGGCAACTCAGACAATAATTGAATGATTTTTGTTTTGGTACATAGGATAAGATAAAATCCGTCAAAAGTAGTATGTTTTCCATTTGTGCCACCTTAATTCAATTATCTAGTAATTTTCATACAGATGTGTACTAAAAGTCATCGTAGAATTGGATGATTTTTGTTCAATAGTTAGTAGTTGCATCATACTCTTATATTTTCATTCAAAATAGGGAATATTCAGGTTTGCAGCCTAGTGAATTATGAATCATTCAATAAAGGACAGGAGTTTTCTTTCAGTGTAACGGGAAATTGACATGTCTCGACTCTCGGCTCGGCTGATCGGTTGTCCAGAAAAATGCACCAACACATGGGTGCGATGGATTTCATTGCAGCGGTACCTAATGCTATGCGCACGCTAAACTTTTCTCATACAATGGGCATGAACTGGAGAAGTTTTATTCTTGATAACTTTTCATATCGGTGCGGTGGAGAATGCGAAGTTTGATTTTTGTAGGAATCTATGTAAGATTTGCAATCAAGCTAGAGCAGTTTGAAAATTGATATAAAAATCTATGGTATCGGTAATCTGACCGAACCGTTTACCGAAACTTCAGTAGTTTTAAGTAATTCTGATCATGATGATCTGTCAAAAACTGTTAAATCACTGGATGATCTGTATCCGTGTGAATTAGGTACCTATTTGTTTCGGTAATTTTCTTTACCGAACGCGTATACTTTGTTTGAGTGTATAAATGTGAATAATTTTCCCGGTTTTTCTTTGAGCAAATACAGGTATACCTCATAGCCGTAGCGGTAAACGCGCAGCTATTCAGCATGAGCATGCTGAGGGTCGTGGGTTCGAATCCCGCTGGTTGAGGATCTTTTCGGGTTGGAAATTTTCTCGATTCCCAGGGCATAGAGTATCTTCGTACCTGCCACACGATTATGCACATGCAAAAATGGTCAATTGGCATAGAAAGCTCTCAGTTAATAACTGTGGAAGTGCTCATAAGAACACTAATCTTAGAAGCAGGCTTTGTCCAAATTGGGATGTAACGCAGGAAAGAAGCCGGCTGCTCAGCGTAGTGTTCCAAGAGCACTTCTACAGTTATTAGCTGAGAGCTTTCTTTTCCAAAAGAAGAAGAGGTATACCTCGATAAAGTGGACCCTCGATTTTATGCACCTCGACTGTATGTAAAATTATGGATATTAAAATTACTTCTTTTATTTTATGATGTTTAAAATATGCGTTGTGTAAACTAAATCTGTAGAGAATTTTCCATTAAGTTTGATAAGGTACCTCGGGGCAAGTGAGAATCCGGGTAAGTGGGACGTTCCGTCATAGCTCACTTAGGAAAAGTTTTTCACGGGGGTATTCTTCTAGAAAGTTGAAGACATAATGACAAGGTATGTATTAAGTACAAAAAATATTGTTCTTTTTATTACCTTGTGGTTCAAGTAACAGTTGGTTTTTTTTTTATTTCCGTACAAAGTGGGCCGAAGGGTCTCAGATTTTCATGAAATTTTTTCACAGGCAGGGCTCATCAATATATGAATTAAAAAAATGAGAAAAATTCAGGGTCGCTTATTTTCCCGGAAAACTCAGTTGGAATTTTTTTGTTTTCCTCTGACACTACTTACTTTGAAAAATCATAACTACAAAAAGGAAGTATCGTAGAAACAAAGTTTTTTTTTTATGAAAATGAAAGCAAATTTTCTCAGGAATAAAAAAAATATTAACTGGAAACAGTTTTCCACAAAATTTTCCACCTTTGAGAAAATTCGTAAAGAAAAGCCGGAAAAACTATGTTCCAATTAGTAGAAAACTATCAAAAATATATTTTTGAGAAGGTTTTCATAAGCTTTAATCGCTGAAATTTTTGAAATGTACTTTTTTTTCCGTTTTTGAGTTATGGCCAATTTTGTGGAAAATGACCATATAAGCCTTTTCTTTGAAAACCCATATTTCAATCAAAGCATCGGAAAAACAAAGATTTTTTATCAAAGCAATTGCAAATTTTCTAAAATATCTGAAAAAAAGATATGGGATTGGTTTTAATGAAGTATAAGTCGTGATTTTTTTTCGATTTTGAGTTATGGCTAATTTTGTAAAAAATGTGCAAATGTGCCATTTTGAGCCTTTTCTTTGAAAAATCATAACTCAAGAAAGAAGCATCGTAGAAACAAAGTTTTTTTATGAAAATGAAAGCAAATTTTCTCCGCAGTAAAAAACAACATTAACTGGAAAAAGTTTTCCACAAAATTTTCCACCGTTGAGAAAATTCGTAAAGAAAAGCCGGAAAAACTATGCTCCAACTCGTGGAAAATTTTCAAAAAAATATTTTTGAGAAGATAATTTCATAAGCTTTAATCGCTGAAATTTTTGAAATGTTTTTTTTTTTTTCGTTTTTGAGTTATGGCTAATTTTGTAAAAAAATGTGCAAATGTGCCATTTTGAGCCTTTTCTTTGAAAAATCATAACTCAAGAAAGAAGCATCCTAGAAACAAAGTTTTTTTATGAAAATGAAAGCAAATTTTCTCAGCAATAAAAAAACATATTAACTGGAAACAGTTTTCCATAAAATTTTCCACCGTTGAGAAAATTCGTAAAGAAAAGCCGGAAAAACTATGTTCCAATTAGTGGAAAACTTTCAAAAATATATTTTTGAGAAGGTATTTTCATAAGCTTTAATCGCTGAAATTTTTGAAATGTACTTTTTTTCGTTTTTGAGTTATGGCCAATTTTGTGGAAAATGACCATATAAGCCTTTTCTTTGAAAACCCATATTTCAATCGAAGCATCGGAAAAACAAAGATTTTTTATCAAAGCAATTGCAAACTTTTTAAAACATCTGAAACAAATATATGGGATTGGTTTTAATGAAGTATAAGTCGGAATGGATGATATTTTTCATGAAAAATTACACCGCTAAGAAAAACTGAAAAAAAATGTTCCTGCCTCAATTTTTCATTACACTGAAAAGGGATTCTTTCTTTTCTATGGAACAAATAAGATTATTATTATTATTTTTTTATTTTATTTGTTCAATATTAATACTATCTATTTTTTCAACCGGGAAGATTATCTTTGGTTGCTAACACCAGAAGATTTTCGTTTGTTTGTATTATTAAGAACAAAGCATGCTGTATTATCTTGGTTTTCATGTGCATCTGAGAATTCACTAGCAAAAATGCTTCGTTCGTCTTTTGGTATAAATGAATGATATTTTTTGTTCCAGGAATTGGAATAAGGTTAGAAAATCTTTCCTGAAGAAATTTTTCAGCCTCTGAATAGTCATTTTCAGTTGCATAGATAAGTTCCCAATCTTTTTTAAATTGGTCTATCACCTTGAAACTTGTTCCTCAAACACCATTCCCCTGCAAGATCCGTTACGGGAGCCTTCTGGTTAATCATAATCATGCACTTCATGCAGATTTTCATCTTTTCCGTAATCCACCGAACTGCATTCGAATGAAACATGGTCATGAGACTATGGCTAATCGAGCGTAAATTTGTCCTTACTGATTTGTGGCCGTCCAGTCCGAAGGGGTTACAGCATAGCGAATAGTATTCGTAGTATTGAACTTTGTTCATTTCAACAGCTTCGGTAATAACGAGTAATATACAGCTGACAACACTTGCACTTTCTCACTGCTCTTTGTTAGTTTTTTGGTAAACTTATGATTCTCATGCCATTTCAACGCTTTAAACCAGAATTCTTAAATATCTAATTGCCATATTGTCTACCCATTGATTTAACTGTCAATTTTGTAGTTACCTAACAGGTAGCTGGAAAAATGCCTACATTATGATTGAAGAAATCTTTGTTTCTATGCTATTTCGTTCTTAAGTAGTTTTGTTTATAAACTTATAAATTTGAAAACAAAACTTTATAAACTTATAAATGTATAAATTTGTAAACAGCTCATCTTGGCAATATTTGATCATGTTGTGGGAAAGAAAAATGAGCGTATTTAAAAAATGTTTAGGATTGGATCTTATTGATCGCTCTTTTCAAATATACTTTTTTTGTAAGCTGGAATAGCTAATCGGATTATCATTGTTTATTTTCCTTAACGGAGAAAAATGTCCTGGGTAACTTATTCCATTTCAAAAAATCTCAAAGTTTTGAGAAAATTTGATTCCGATTTGACAAAAAAAAATGTTTCTGTGACGCTTTTATCTTCAGTTATAATTTTCGAACGAAAAGACTTGTACGAGAAATCTGGGCATTTTTCACAAAACTATGACCAAACGCAGGAATTAAAAAGTAGTACATCTTAAAAATTTCAGTGATTGAAATTTATAAAATTCTGTTCTCAAAAATATTTCTTTGAAAATCTTACACGAGTTGGAACATAGATTTCCCGGCTTTTGTTTACGAATTTTCTCAACAGTGGAAAATTTTGTGAAAAACTATTTCCAGTTAATATTTTTTTTTATTCCTGAGAAAATTTGCTTTCATTTTCATAAAAAAAACTTTGTTTCTACGATGCTTCTTTCTTGAGTTATGATTTTTCAAAGAAAAGCCTCAAAATGGCACATTTGCGCATTTTTTACAAAATTGGCCATAACTCAAAATTGAAAAAAAAAATACCATTTCAAAAATTTCAGCGATTATGAAAGCTTATGAAATTACCTTCTCAAAAATATTTTTTGAAAATTTTCCACGAGTTGGAGCATAGTTTTTCCGGCTTTTCTTTACGAATTTTCTCGACGGTGGAAAATTTTATGGCAAACTTTTCCAGTTAATATTTTTTTTTATTCCTAGGAAAATTTGCTTTCATTTTCATAAAAAAAAACTTTATTTCTAAGTTATGATTTTTCAATGTAAGTAGTGTCAGGGGAAAACAAAAAAAATTCAACTGAGTTTTCCGGGAAAATAGGCGACCCTGAATTTTTCTCAATTTTTTTTATTCATATATTGATGAGCCCTGCCTGTGGAAAAAGTTTCATGAAAATCTGAGACCTTTCGGCCCAAACCCGTACGGGAATAAAAAAAAATCCCCAAAAGCGAGGTTTTCTTAACTGTGTTGTACAAAATACACAAGGCGAATAATGAAGTGTTATTTGATGTCCTGGACAGGCACACATACTAATCATCTCTATTATCCACAACATACCTTAAGAAATCGTGAATGCAAGAATTTTGCTGTGATCTTTCGGAAAAGTCCACTAAGAATTGAGTCATAAATCTACCGTGTTTTTCTAATAATGCAACAAGGAACTTCCATATAAGTTCTTGATAAAATTCAAAAATTAATGCAGGGCAAGTAGAAACAACAGAAAGTCGCATTTATGTACGGTTCGGAAAAAAATAAAGAACTTTGGCATTTCCCTGATCCACTTTGACGGGAGGAATTGTCTAGGCCGAATTGTCTGAAACTTAGTAACAAGAAGCGCTTGAAAACAACGAATATTGTACCAATTATAAGCTCAGCAGTTCACCAAAAAACCTCGACGAAGTGAATCAGAAGTACATAATAATAAAATACTTCACATGCTTCTTCTTCTTCTTCTTCTTCATGGCCATGGCATTAACGTCCTCACTGGGACAGAGAGAGCCTGCTTCTCAGCTTAGTGTTTTTATGAGTGTTTCCACAGTTATTAAGGCTAAGTAGCCCGTCATTCGTTTTGGCAGTCATGTTGACATAGCAGCTCCCATATCTTTATGTTAAATACCTAAAATAAAATTATTTGGTAATGCTACTGTTCGCCGTAGCTTGCTCGAATAAGTACATTAACACTGAACAAAGTATAATAAGATTTTCTCATGCTTCAATGCCTTACATTGAATATGATGAATTGAAAAAAAAACAACCTTTTGTCTGAAAAAATAGTGTGAATCCGATTAAAATAGGAGAAAAATAAATTTTCTATATAGCCAAGTTATCACATAATTTTTTAGCACTTGAAACATAATTTACATCCATTCTATAATAGCAGAAAAATCTTCAGAATAAAAGGCCCCAAGATTGTAAATCCGGCTCTGATCACAAGAGAATCCATTCTATCATGCTCATAATTTAACTAAATGCATTCAGTCTCGGTAGGGGCCCAGATAGCCGTAGCGGTAAACGCGCAGCTATTCATCAAGACCAAGCTGAGGGTCGTGGGTTCGAATCCCACCGGTCGAGGATCTTTTCGGGTTGGAAATTTTCTCGACTTCCCAGGGCATAGAGTATCTTCGTACCTGCCACACGATATACGCATACAAAAATGGTCAATTGGCATAGAAAGCTCTCAGTTAATAACTGTGGAAGTGCTCATAAGAACACTAAGCTGAGAAACAGGCTTTGTCCCAGTTGGGACGTAACGCCAGAAAGAAGAAGAAGAAGCATTCAGTCTCGACGCAGCGAGATTTTGTTTTGTTTCTTAACTTATATAGGAAGATGGTCAAATAACGGGGGCAGCTTTCAATGTTTTGATATCTGAGTCAATGGGTCTTGAACTTTGGAGTGAAAAAAAAAACTGGTTCCAACGTGAATGACCGAAGAACCACTCGGCAATGCTTTATTTCAAAGTCACGGTCGAAAGAAAGTTTAAATGAATACTTCTACGAGAAAATTCATCGAGCGACCTTGAGATACCTGGAAGCGAAATCTATATAAATTAAAATAGATTGGTGTTTATATGTCACGAAATGGCTTCCGGATTTGAATGATTATTTTTCCGTTTTGTTCGTCAAGTGTTCCGACGTGTTTGTGTGTATAAAAATCCTAGGATATTCACCGGGAAAGTCGGAAAAACGAGCGTGAACGGAACTGTCATTCTGTATGGGACGATTCATAGCGTTTTCCAACAGCCTACTTGGAGGCAAGACGAAGTTTGTCGGGACCACTAGTAAATAATAAAATTGCTACAGGAAATCTTGGCCAGCTTCACTCAAATCTCTGGCAAAACTTCCTTTTGATTCTTCAATTTTTGAAAAAAAAAAAAAATCAAACCATAATGACCGAAGGATGTTCAGCAATTGTCTATTATGTCTCAATTTATGAATAGATCACACGCATTTATAGCATCGAGCATTCAATGCTTTGCAATGTACTGAAAATTCCCTCGAATTGGCGGTAATGCATTATTCGTTGGATTCACATTCAGGAACAAACTACTTCAATCTAATCCAAATCTACGTGACCTGATTATTTTTCATAGGCTCAAGATCCGATGATTCAGCGTATAATATTCGGAAATTCCATCGGGAGTTGAAATCTTCAGTAAATAAAAACTAAATTGCGATTTATATTTCATGCAAATCAGGAATGGAGTCAAAGAACCAGTTTGCGCGAATAGCGAATTCTTTGCAAAAAATTACCATATTATTACCAAAAAAAATGTAACGGGTTTTGCATAAATTAAGACCTTTGTTACGTCGTTAAGCATACCACATCATCTAACAAGTTTCTTTTCGTTATGAACGGAACAAACGCAATCAATCGTAAACAATTACGATTCGCTTCCCAGCGACAGTGTTTCATTCCCACGCAGCGGATAACTAACTCGAATAATAGTATAACCTGTAACTAACGATAATCAGGCCTTGCTAGAGACGGACGGCATGGAATGAGAGTTCTAAACAGCCAGTGAATCCCAGCGTTGAATTCGTCACTAGATTTTAGTCAATACGACTAAATAGATGAGCGAACATCGCACATACAATCGTAGATAGCTACAGTATTGGACAATACATTTGTAACTTTTTCGATTGTCTATACAAAATGATGAACTTATCAACTTATTTTAGTTATTTATGGACCGATTTGAATGCAGCACGTCAGACAAAATATATTTTCGAGTATTTTTTTCCAACTACGAGTTCAAAAGTAATTACCATTGGATTAAAATGGTAGGGCTGATAGCGAGTTACTTGGTCACTTTTTTGAAGCAGGTCGCTATAAAGTCTCTTATTTTGAGCATAAATGTCTCTTGAGTTAATTTTTTTCTACTATTTCGAACAAAAGTTTCGAGAGATTATAAATTGACTATTTCTCCTTGTAGTTATTCCAAGCTTCAGCCCTTTTTTTTCCAACAAATTTGATCGACTATATACGAAAAAAGATTTTTATAAAACAATATAGCAAATGGCCTAATTTTTAGAAAATCATTTTTTAGTTGTTTAACAATAGTGAATTTATTGTTTATCAATATTTTTTTTATTGAAATAGTTGACATTTGGATTATTCTGATGAGTATAGATTCATATCTTATTGTATAAAATTCATGTCTCACGTTCAATGGATTTCTGGTATTTCACACGAAATGTTTCAATGCTTGCCGATCAAAAGTACTCATTTTGGGACTCATTTTATAAGGCATTTTTCTTAAATATCCTCGAGTCCCAGCTACCCCGCTACTTACTGGTTAGTGGAACCTCCCCGAGTAATTGGGCTCTAAAACATTCCGCCACTTCGCATAATCTAACAAAATGGTGAAATCGCAATAGAAAAAACTCTCGCGTAACATGCGATCTCTTCCTAAAACCATTGATAACCAAGTGCGTAGCTGAGCAAACGATTTACACGTAATTCAACAATGCTACGATGAAGAATAGAACCTCCTCTATCTCTCAAAGGTGATAAGTGTTAATCTTCCCAAGTAACAATTTCAGTGCTTGTTGATCTTAGATGTTATTTATGGAGGTTTTATTAGAGATGTATTCATTCTTAACAGATATAATAAAGCATTGCAAAGTGCTAAACGTTCTTTTCGGTAAAACCCACTTTAAAATGCTTTGTAGATATCTATAAGAGCTCCCGTTAAAACTCATTTGCTGGCCACATTTGTTCATAATAAATTGTATTTTGAAGGAGCTGTGTAGTGTATATTAAAACCTCATCTTGCCTGTCTTATCAAGGCATAGGTAAAACTTCTAAGACTGCACTAAGTCGTGTTAAAGCCTTCTTAAATCTCAACTGTTGCATGTTATTGGAATGCAGTCTGCGTGGTGTTCTTCTTCTTCTTTTCTGGCGTTACGTCCCCACTGGGACAGAGCCTGCTTCTCAGCTTAGTGTTCTAATGAGCACTTCCACAGTTATTAACTGAGAGCTTACTATGCCAATGACCATTTTTGCATGCGTATATCGTGTGGCAGGTACGAAGATACTCTATGCCCTGGGAAGTCGAGAAAATTTCCAACCCGAAAAGATCCTCGACCGGTGGGATTCGAACCCACGACCCTCAGCTTGGTCTTGCTGAATAGCTGCGCGTTTACCGCTACGGCTATTTGGGCCCCTGCGTGGTGTTATCAATATCATTATATTAATAATGATAATAATGTAGTGAATGATGAGTTGATCAGAACGCAAACAAAGAAATGACAAATATTCCTCTCGTAGAGTTATCAGACTACCATATAAAGCATATTCTTCCCATGCTTGCTTGAACTTTCCGTTCTAGTGGGACAACTATGCTGCACACAACAGCTGAGCTACACGAAAATAGCTTTCATTTTTCAGGCACTCATCACTTTTCTTCATCACTTCTTCTTCTTCTTCTTTCTGGCGTTACGTCCCAACTGGGACAAAGCCTGCTTCTCAGATTAGTGTTCTTATGAGCACTTCCACAGTTATTAACTGAGAGCTTTCTTTGCCGATTGACCATTTTTGCATGTGTATATCGTGTGGCAGGTACGAAGATACTCTATGCCCTGGGAATCGAGAAAATTTCCTTTACGAAAAGATCCTCGACCAGTGGGATTTGAACCCACGACCCTCAGCATGGTCATGCTGAATAGCTGCGCGTTTACCGCTACGGCTATCTGGCCCCCTTCATCACTACAACCGATCAAGCCCGACGGGCTTTACTATAACAATTTATTCCAATAAAAACAGTAAGATACATAAGAAGGGCACGAATTTAATAAAATGAATTGTATCACAAAATTGATTCTTCCAATTTGTTTACCTTTTTGACAGCACAAGCTTTCCTGAGTACATTAAGTTTATACCAAGGCTCCCAAAAAACCTAATTGTCTTAGTGCAGAACAAATATTCTGATTAAGGAATATTTTAGCCAGTGAAGGATTTTGCGCACGGGTTCATAAGATCAAAAGCGTTTATGAATGATTATATTGTTCGGAATAATCACCAATTGATCTTAAGGACATATAGGAAGGAATCCCTGTCATGGCAGTGAAAATGGCTTCCTCACGTATACAAACACATTTCTGAAAGTCCACATTATTTCTCAAAATATCAGGCATTGCATTCCATCTCATCATTTGATCATCTGAGAGAGATACGGATCGAATAACAAGATATCATCTTAGCGCTCTTTGATCGATCTTTCTTCAATATCTTTAGTTCATTTGATGCTAGATGAAATCATTGAATCTCAGCAGTCCATGCGCAAGTAATCATTATAAAAAAACTGTCGAACTCAGTGACAGTTTTGGATAGAAATTCAGAGTGCAACAATGAATACAGTGGGAGACTCTGAAATCCAAAACAATAAATTGAAGGGAAATCCATAGAAGTAAGTGAATGCCTGTGTGTCATGGATGGTGTTAATTTTTTATTAAATTTTCTCTGATTTTGCTTGTAGATTTGCAAACTACCGAGAGATGCCATTGGTGCTTGGAGCCCTTCTAAATTTAATAAGTCGTAAATGTATCTATAAATAAATTTACGTAAATTTACGATTAATCGTTTACTCTCTTTAGGATTTTCTACAAACGATGTGTTAAACAAGAATCTTGGACGACAAAACTCAGTGCGTGAGACTAGATGGGCGTACGAAAAGATCTCTAAAACAAACTATATGTATAATGCCAATTATTTCACGAGAAATGTACATAAGATCTTGCAATATAAAAGTTATCCTACGTAATAAACAAATAAAATGCCTGCTCGTTAGCAATTTGGGAGTGAACTTAGTGTAGGTAAGTGAAATATTTTGCAGGCATTACAAACTCATCTGATCACTAAGATCATCTTTGGATGGAGGAGAGATATTATCCCTAATCCAAGAGCGCTTTGATGTGAGTCCATCTTTCGATCTGATGTTTCAAAAGATGTTGTTGACAAGAGTTTGGTGTGGAGATTGCTAAACAATTTACCGCACGGCCGCCTGATGGTATCGTATTTCGAATCATGAACTTCAATGAGAAAGTTACAGATCGTTTAAAGTTTTCTGACTGTATCTTTTGTATATTCTTATCGATAGATATCTCCCATGACCGCTTTCTATGTTCATATTACAGATTACATCCACGGCGACCAACTCAAAATTTAAAAAAATCTTCAAAATGTGATTGTAGATCATGGAAGATTTTTAGACCCTTCCTCTGTCTGATTCTTGAGAGATCTTTGTGTACGAATTTCTGATGAGATAGCTGGCGAATATTTGCAAGGCGTCTAGCGTATTTAAGGCATACGTTTGCAAATTTCTTATGAGGCATTTGGTGGAAACAAGAACTGACCCATCATCTATGACAAAATTCGTGTGATTATTGAATTAACGGTGGGATCTTTTGCTAGTGGATTGAGCGGACCCTTGAGAATTAAAAATTTTGCTAATATATGTTTTGACAAAGATCGTGTGTGGTTCAACTGAATGTGTATATATTTATTTGTTTATTACGTAGGATAACTTTTATATTGCAAGATCTTATGTACATTTCTCGTGAAATAATTGGCATTATACATATAGTTTGTTTTAGAGATCTTTTCGTACGCCCATCTAGTCTCACGCACTGAGTTTTGTCGTCCAAGATTCTTGTTTAACACATCGTTTGTAGAAAATCCTAAAGAGAGTAAACGATTAATCGTAAATTTACGTAAATTTATTTATAGATACATTTACGACTTATTAAATTTAGAAGGGCTCCAAGCACCAATGGCATCTCTCGGTAGTTTGCAAATCTACAAGCAAAATCAGAGAAAATTTAATAAAAAATTAACACCATCCATGACACACAGGCATTCACTTACTTCTATGGATTTCCCTTCAATTTATTGTTTTGGATTTCAGAGTCTCCCACTGTATTCATTGTTGCACTCTGAATTTCTATCCAAAACTGTCACTGAGTTCGACAGTTTTTTTTTATAATGATTACTTGCGCATGGACTGCTGAGATTCAATGATTTCATCTAGCATCAAATGAACTAAAGATATTGAAGAAAGATCGATCAAAGAGCGCTAAGATGATATCTTGTTATTCGATCCGTATCTCTCTCAGATGATCAAATGATGAGATGGAATGCAATGCCTGCTAACGAGCCATCAGAACACTATTACCTTACGATTTCCGTAGTTTTAACACTAGTAGCTGGTAGAAATTTCTTGAACCGTGCTAATTTTCATCACGGACGTTTAACTTTGCTACAATTGTTTACATTTATCCGCCTGCAAACGAAGAACACTTTTCGCCGAATTTTACCTCTTTCGCTAAACGTAGAACCTTCAACACAGTTTACTTTCACTACTTGGTAATTAAAGAACAACTACTGGTTGATTTCTGATGAAAACAACTTAAAATTTCACCAAACCGTGCTAAAAACAATCACTTGATCACAGTATTTCGCTTTTTTTATTTTTCTAATTTTACGCCGGCTGCTCGCTTGCAGGGTTGTCAGATACGTTGATGGTTACGTACGACATCAAGCAATCTTATTTAGTCGAACGGGAAAAGACTCAAATTGAAGTAGCGATTACTGGCAACAACGTCTTATCAATTATAATTTCACTATTACCAACAAATAGGAGAATATTTTTTGTGTACCACTACTTTTATACAGTTATAAGTGGATTCAAAGGAGTTTCACCTTAAACCATCCCAATACATTTTAATTGTCGCCGTTTCGGATGGATAATTACAATATGCGTAGGGAATTTCAATTTATGATTGAGATGAGTATGAAATCATTCTGAAAATGGAATGGAGTAAAATATTAGATAGCCAATTATGGTGTCGTAATTATGGCGCGTTGCTGTAAATCAAAAAATGTTATGTCATTCAACCAGTAAATTTTTATTGGCAAGAATTTCACGCGATCGTAAGGTAATTTTTAATTGATTATTATGAGTCTGCAGACATCATAATGGCTTCAATATTAAAAAAGGTTTTGGTTTATAAGCAACTTATTGGTTGATGTTTGTTCAATCATAAGCTCTTAATATTGGTTTTATTCCGTGTATTAGGATATCGTAAAAGATCTAATACCGCTAGTTGAGCTCAATAAGGCTATACATTGGCTCTTATAAATGTTTTAAACCGTCAATTTAAACCAGTGTTTCCCAAACTTTTTCGACTTTCGCCCCCTTGAGGCCAATATTTTTTTGGAATCGCCCCCCTGATGTATGGTTCATATACAAGTTCATATATTTGAATTAATCGCTATACTGTACTAAACATTTGATCAATATTATATAGAAAGCGTACCGAAAATCGATCAAATTATCAAGTTTACTCGTATATCACTACAAAAGTGTTAAAAATATCAAACATATTTGCTTTGGAACACATATACACTTCAAAATATGGTTTTAACTCACTTATCAACAGAATAAAATTATAATTTATCGTTGAAATCTGCTTTTGTCAGCCAAATTCTCAGAGATTTGTTAATTTAAAGGTTTTAGGATCCATTGACCCGTTCTCAAGCTAACTCGTGACATACAAAACTTTTTCACTTTTTTTTATACAGATTGGGTATTTTGAACAATTTCTTAAAATTTTATAATGCATTTTTTGTATTTCCAAAATGTGTTATCTGTGTTATCAGTGCTCTAACTGGAAATCATTCTGATCTTGAGAAAACCTAAATTACTGACCATTCTTAAACTCATATGACATGAACAAAACCTGAATGCATAACACAAATATTTTCATTTGCCAATCATAAAGTGTAATCTATAATAAGCTGTATAATCGATCTTAGGTAAAATTATAAATAGTTTAAAGTGAAATTGATTGTCCTTCAGAAGCATTAGTATAAACTTCTATTGAATTGTGTGTCCTCCGAACGTTATGAGTCATTTTTCAATTTCTCCCATGCTAGACTTGTTGCCCCTTTTACTGGATGTTTCGCCCCCTTTGCCTCGAAAATCGCCCCTAAGGGGGCGAATTCGCCTACTTTGGGAATCACTGATTTAAACGATACCTCGAGCAAACCATCGTGGTTCATTTTTATTTTGAACATCTAGTCACTCTAGAACCGTGGTTCTGGTTACCCCTTTGGCAGTTTTGCGTTCCATTTCACTTTTCTCCGTTCCATCAGCCAAATGACGTTTGAACCATTTTTAATCTGAACGATGTGCAAATTAGCGGGAAACAAATTAAAAAGTGTTCAGATTAAATGTGGCCAAATCAACGAGGGTACCCGGTATTTGTTTCTTCTTCTTAGGTCCCTGTGATGGGTTCCGTCTCATCTCCAACAATACTGCTTAGTATATATGCTTAGTAACTCATTACTGAGACGTCCGATTTCAATACGGCCTTCGGCAAAGTTGTAGCTGAAGAATGTATCTAACAATATCGGCATTGGTCTAACCCTCAAGAGCACATAGACAATCACTATGACCGACTGAATGGATTGTTTGCTATTCCCATAGTTATTTCCATACAAAATTTGAAAGGCTTGTGTAGCCTCAGTTTTCATCCTATGAGCTCAAATTTTGGGAAGATGTAAAAAGATCTAGAATCGAATAATCGGTGTGGAGCAAAACGATTTTGGAACCACCCTGATGCATAGTTTACAAGTCTTATTAACGTTTTTCTTAATTCTAAAACATGTAACACGTAATTTAGAGTGGATAAAAAAATAATCGAGTTATTCATGAAAGTGTTTACCTAAATGGCAAAAAAAAAGTTTGTAAGCATGAAGAAGAACACATTTGTCTATTTTATAACCATTTATTAGGCAATTTATTACAACTACATACTGAATTAGTTGCTTTATTATATTACTTTGCAGCTGCTACGCACACATTGTTCAAGCGAATCTGGCGAAATTTTTAGGCTACTTATCATTTAGTGATTGTAGTAATATATCGTAATGATGTTTATTCAGGTTTCACTTAGACTAATAAGGACTGTTGATTTAACATCGCTAATATAACAAACAACATTATTACTGCTATTTGCTGACGACTTGAAAATTTACCGTGTGGTTAAATCAACCCTAGATTGTTGTGTTCTTCAAGCTGACATCGAAAAGCTATTATCGTAGTGTCAGATCAACGGAATGCAGGTGAATGCCTCCAAATGCAAGGTAATCACTTATACTCGTGGACAGTCACCGATAAGATTTGATTACACAATGAATCATGCTCCGCTTGAACGAGTTTACTCCATTAAGGATCTGGGAATCATTCTAGACAGCAAATTGAGATTTACTGAACACATCTCAAAAACAATCTCTAAGGCAAGTTCCATGCTCGGGTTCATGTGCCGCAATGCCTCAGACTTTGACGACGTTTACGCTCTGAAGACATTGTACTGCTCGCTAGTTCGAAGTGTTCTCGAATACGGAGTTCAAATATGGGCTCCACATCATGCTGTCCACGAATTGCGTATTGAACGCATCCAAAAACGTTTTGTACGATTTGCTTTACGGCGGCTCCCTTGGACCAATCCAGATAGCTTACCAGCATACGAACATAGATGTGCGCTTATCAGACTGGAAACGCTGTCAAAACGCCCTACTTCGCTGCAGAGATTGTTCATATTTGACATGATAAATCATCATATTGATTGCAACAGTGTGCTTCAGAAAATCAATATTCATGCCCCTCTCCGACAACTGCGCAACACTAACTTCTTATGGACTCCTGCACACCGAACCGCTTATGGATATAATAACCCATTGGACAGATCTTGTAGATTATTTAACGGCGTTTACAATTTGTTTGACTTCAATATTAGTAGATTAGTTTTTAAAAATAGAATTAAGAATATTTAAGCAGTCTGTGTGGCTTCCGCCAAAGATGTTGAACTAATAAATAAAATAAAATGAAGTTTAATTCAGCACCATGTTGATCAACTTTTTAATTATTTCCAGGTGAAGCCTTTGTTCAGGCGTTGTTCACACAAATTTAGAGAAGTTATAAAGCGTGCCGTTGTATATTGACTTTATTCTACAACTTCAAAATCGCTTTATAAGCATTTATCTCAGCTTTTATTCAACTGCCCCAAAATTATTTGAAAACAAATAAATGACCAAAAATCGCTTAGCACTGTACTTCAAATGCAGTGTATGCTTTTACCATGAATTAATAACCACTTTCAAAAATTACCAGATTCAAACTCGAGACCTTCCCATCGTCAGCGGTATAACTTGCCGTCTGCGCCATCCTTGAATTCATATATCAGCCCTCCAGTGCCCAATATAAAACTCTTGTAGCTGAATATTGATCATGCTTGAGCTTCTGTTCAACAATGTCTAATCAACACGTGCTATGCTGATCAACAACTGAACAAACGCATTACATCTGCTGCTGTGCAGTACTGAATTGCAAGCTGAATTCAATCGGCTATTTATAGCGCACAGTGAGAAAATGTATGTGAATGCTGGTCAAAAATAAAGTTCATTGACAAAGTAAAAACAGTCTGAAATGATTATTCGAATTTCATAATAAGTATTAACTTCTTAGAACGTTAATTTAATTCTTCATCTAACTATACTCAAATTCATTTATTTCATATATTATGTTTTTTATTAGGTATTACAGTTAACTCTCCCTTACTCGATATTCCATATCTCGATATCGAGTTAGAGAACCATAGTAAAAGTTGGTTTTCATGGCCAACTCGATGGTCCCTTGAAGCGCAGTTGCACTGCTTTTGTGTTCTGTAACTCGATACCTCCCTAACTCGATGGTCCCTTCAATATCGAGTAAGGGAGAGATGACTGTATTTTTTTATAATATTTCAATTATTTGTCGTATTTTTCTATCTATTAAGCATTATAGAAATGTAAAATATATTTCAATCATTTGTATGTTAAATGTGCTCTTTTTGTTTTTTTTTTTAATAATGCTATATCAAAAGACTGATTCAAAATATTTTCTAAACCTAATTGAATAATTGTATTGAGAAAGCATCATGTGTGATTGTATCCAATATGTTTTTATATATTAGTGACGAATTTACCTAGGGCGAAAATCCACTCAAAAAGAGATAAATAATGATAATATTAGTAAGATGAACATTATAATACGGTAGGAATACAACGCAATTTTTAGATATTTTGTTCATTTTTTGAAAATTTGACTACGGTGTGACCGCTTTTGTAAGGCTTATTATTGCTGAACAATGTTATTATTATCGTTATTTTGGCCTTCTTTGGATTAACTACTCGGATCATATTTCTATGTTGAATTAGGATTTCATAAAATAACTATTCAGCTTTTAATTATGTTCATGTTAAGCATGGAAACAGCTGAAGTGCGAAGCAACCAAAACGTTAGTTCGTCTTCTGTTCATCTGTTTACACAAATATATTTGTTTGATGGAATATTGGCTCTTCAATAGAAGGAAAAATGACTTGTTCAACTCATTAGTAAAACAATCTTGACAAGTCGACAGAGATTCTTTAGAAAAGTTTAATAAGTGTTGATTCTACTATTATTCATTTCAATGAAAAATGTTGAACATTAACTTGAATTTTGATCTAAATAGCATCTTCTCAGCTCTTTGTAGGGCATTTTTTTCAGCTGTCACCATTATTCAACAATAATTAAATATGTATGTTTATTTGTAACTCTGGACTGTTAGTTGGGTAACCACTTTCATATAATTATTGTTAAATTATTATTTATACTTCGATTATCATTAAAAATATTATAATTAGTATTTTTTCCGATATCAATAACGTCGCAGATGACGATCTCTACATTTGGAAAATTAAAATTATGATCTTTTTAATCTAATGTGATTTGAACTTTTACCCCCATCGTTGATCGTATAGTCGCCTACATATCTTAGAATTGATTTGAAAAACGTTTGAAACATTTGAAAATAACATAAGAAAGACATAATATGTTTTGCTTGAATAAAAGCATACTCATATACTGTTATTCACATTAGACACTGAAACTTTTGTACGATTTGTTTTTTTGAAGGTTTATTCAGCTCTTACTCAAAACACAAACTTCAAGTGGAATAACAGTTTTTTATAAGCGGAAATTAATGTTATTCAATTAATGATTCAACTAAAAATGTTTACAGCAATGGTTGCTGTTATGCAGCTTGTATTAAACACGTAAGTATCTCAAAAGCTACCAATTGGGCATTATCTTGAAATTTTGGAAGTAAAATGTAGTAAAAGTTTCCAAGTCTAGTTTTCAACGGGAGTCAACCAGAACTTCAATCTGCAGATGATTTTTCTTCATCGTAGTGTCAATGAGCTGAAATTAAACTAATTTATGTATGGCTTTCAAGAACGTTTTAGTAACTTTTTGACTATAGTGAGCCACTATTTACTCACAATTTTCTCAAATCTGGTTACCATTATTACTGCCCTGAGCCCTGAAAACTGGCTTCATCAAACTTGTTTCTCTCGTCCAATTCTACAATTTTGCGTAAAATCATTAAAATTTGTCAAAAAATTCAAATTAGTCAAACCGTTTTAATGCTTCTGTTAGATATTGAAAATCAAGTTGTGTCTGAACAACAGTAAAATTTTCATGTAAATCGATCCAGAAATAACTAGGGATCCCTCCAAAGTTGACCACCACCAAACCGAAAAAGTTGCAAATGAATTGTCCAATACTGTACATACTGCCTAGATTTAAAGAGAAAACGATATTCGATCGTTACGCGCGATCAACCGCAGCGCGCAGTCCCGATTGAATGATAGTATCCAGTGGGCATTCGTCGCGAAAAGGTTGTGATTGTAGGTAGCAATTTCCATTGAGGTTTCACTAATTACGAAGTTAAGAGATTTGAACCAGAACATGCAAGCGTTTTCAAATCATCCTACCGGGCTACTTCCGGTTGAGGAAAACTACGATCCGAACAAACCGTCGATCAAGGAGTTCTACGCCGGGAGGGACATCTTCATAACGGGCGGGACGGGTTTCATGGGTAAGGTGTTGATCGAGAAGTTGCTGCGGTCCTGTAGCGGACTGAATCGTATATTTATCCTGTTGCGAGAGAAGAAATCCAAGACCACTAATGATCGTCTTCGGGAGATTCAGGAACTACCGGTAGGTTCGGGGACGGTTGGTAATGATCGTTCAGTTCAGCTGAACTGTAATCTTACAATCTGTTAGCTGTTCGAGGTGCTGCGTAGACAAGATCCCAACGCCTTGAGCAAGATGATCCCGATCAAGGGCGATGTGTCGCAGCTGGAATTGGGAATGTCAGACGAGGACAGAAAACGGATGAGTGAGGTTTCGGTGATCTTCCACGTGGCGGCTAACGTTCGATTTGACGACCCGCTGAAGGATGCCGTGATTCTAAAACACTCGCGGCACCCGAGAGATGATTCGTTTTGCGGAATCTCTGAAGAATCTTTGCGTAATGATGCATGTTTCGACGACCTACTCCAACCCGGACAAATATATTATTGAGGAGAAGGTGAGAACTTATGGCATTTTTGGCGCAATTTCTCAACGCTTCTCTACCTGCAGATCTATCCTCCGTACGCGGATTGGGAGAAGACCATCAAACTGGCCGAAGAAATGGACACGCAAACGCTTGGAAACCTTTGCCCCGAAGTACATGGGAATGTTGCCGAACACTTACGTGTTCACCAAATCCTTGGCCGAGCATATTCATCAACGACTACCGGGACAGGCTGCCGTTGATCCTCTTCCGGCCGTCGATCGTCATCTCGAGCATGCGTGATCCGATCCCCGGTTGGATCGACAACTTTAACGGACCGGTAGGGCTGCTGGTGGGCAGCGGTATCGTCTTTGCAGAAACCATGTACTGCGATCCGAACAATGTCGCAGACTACACGCCGGTAGACGTCTGCATCAAAGCGATGATCGTGGCAGCGTGGAAGAAGGGAACCGCCGTTGTCCAGAGGTAAGTGAATTCAGTGTTAGATAGAAGATAATTAATTACAGTTGATGAGTCTATTGCAAGATGCTGGACGGAGATAATCACTGGTCCATCGATTAGGGTGTTTAGTGTAATCGCGTGATAGAGAGCTGGGAGTGACTAAGACTAATTGTGGGATGATGATCATCATTGAGACATGCATGCATGACCGAGATCATTCAAGCGTGCTAATAGCTCAGTTTAGCGACAAACCTTTAACTATGAGACAATGAGGACTTTTACCCTCGTGGAAGTCGAACGACTAGCATTAATCGTGTCCCACATTAACCTTTCGCACGAGACCGTTTAGCTTCTCTTTGCTTTTCTATTCGATAAAGGGTTGTGATAAGTTAACCAATATTACCCACGATAGAGAGGTTATGGCGTGAGAGCTTGTTACAAGGCGAATTTATATGCGTTCAAATCGGACCTGAATTCAGAATGTTTACGCGAACCTTCTGTGTAGAATGAAATGCGTTTGAGTCACTGAGTTCGATTTTATTAGATAATTTACATTTCGAACTTCGTAGTGTGGACTGACGGTGAACCGTTGATGCATTCGGTCGAAATATGAATGTTTGATGAATATGTATGACACGACTGTTGGCACTTTTCCAGTCGTTAACCGAAAGTTGATGCACTTATTAAGTTCTTCCCCGTAAAAACTAAGAAAAAACTGGTTACCGCAGTGACTTCATTTGAAATGATGAGTGCATTACTGGTTTAGAACGAAATGTAGTCCAGCAGGGATTTGCAATCGAAGCTTTCAGTATCTAGTATTCCAAAGTCATGGAACCAGGGGCCTGACTACCGTGTGTGGGGGTCAAGGGACATACTTTGGACCATGTTGTCTGAAGTATTTTTTTATTCATAATGAATTCATGCTCTTCAGCTCATGTCAATATCGTAACTATGAAATTGAGATATTTTTGTATGAAGCATTTAAGAGGAAAATAACCATAATCGTTTTACAAATTTTCAAAACCAGTTTTTTTCCTCAAAATCGAAGCAATGTTTATGAAAATCTATCATTGCATTACACTTGCTACTCGCTCTCTATAGCGTAGCGACATTATAATTACAGAATTCATCACAGCAAAATGTTTGGCAATCATTTTTTGACAAAATTATTGTGAGCCTATAAGACTTTGTGCATTATAATGCTTTTTGACCTCAGACATCAAGTTGTGATTACAGATGGTGATTACGATTTAGAATCGAAATCCTAAAACAAATCTCAGCTATGAAGGCAGAAACGTTGCAATGTCGATCAAAAGCATTCAAGCTACCGTTTTGATTCGAATCCCGGACAGCTTCAAATTCCGGGAAAGATTTCACTCGAAATGTTTCAAACTTTGCCGTTCAAAGTTCCCAATTGAAAAGATGATTAAGGTGATTATAAAACGAAGCCAAACTTAGAATTTTCAAGTGCACAAGACTGGATAATCTGACAACAGTTCGCGTTGAAAATCAATCAAATTAATTGTTTTGCCTAGGTGGTGACCAAGGGGATAATTTTTCAACGCGCAGCGCTGTTCTGGTTCATCAAGTCTTTGGGATCTTGAAAAATTTGAGGGTGGGGCTTGCGTCTATAAATCACCTTAATAAGCATTTTCTATAACAATCCATTAAAAATTTACAATTGCCTCAACTCAGTTTTTGACGGCTTTCTATCCTCTTTGGGAGTTAGAACAGCTTCCCGTAAGAAAAAATATGCGCCAATTTTATCAGATTTAAAGATACAGATCATTAACCGTGGCCGCACTTTTGGTGACCACGGGTATGCGGTAAACGGGGTGCAAGTTTACGACTTAGCGCAAGGTGAAGAAAGTCGGCCCTTATACGCCGGTTTCTTCACCGACCGCTTAGGCCTAAACCTGGTTTTAATCGTATGGGTAAACGTGGTCTACGGCTTAAGCGAAGGGTGAGAAATCGGCCCTTTAGTGAGTTTAAAACAATGATTTGACTATTTTATTTGAGTTTTTTAAAAGCTGTCCGGAATACGACGCAAAAGTGTGATTGTGTTCGGATGAAAAATCATGAAGAGGCCGAACATTTACACTTATTAAAGTAAATTCAAGATGTGGAATCCAAATCTTCTCCCACTAACTGAAATTTAAAAGTTTAAATGTTACCGCTGAGGTTCCATAAAGAACAATTCATTTGTTTTTTGATTAGGTGTAGTTCATTGAAGCTTTAAGTGTCCGTAATATGAAAACAAAACGGTAAATGAAATAAAAGTTTTTACGGGATTGACATGAGGACCCAGACATTTGATACCTCGGCATACAAAGAGTAGAAAGAATATTACAAATCTACAGTAACCCGATTTTTCATATTGCCAAAATCAAACGATTTTGTTCTATTAACATTTTTATCATCATAATAATGACCCCGAATTACGCATTAATTAAACTACCTATTCTGGAACATAAGCTTCAAAAGAGTCCACATAAACATTGAGATTGATAGGATTAGGGGAATGACCATATATTTTTTTGCAATGCACATATATTTTTTGTGGTCTTTTCAAAAAATTACATTTTTAGGGTATTAGTTTCTATGACTAATGACTATTTTGCACTTTGATGATGATGATGATTTGGTTCTACCATCTATTGTAGCAATAGGGTGGGGCTTATTTCCAAAAATCTTCCGTAGTCAGGATTTACAAAGTGGAAAATGATCATCGGTCCCAAAATAACATCCTGTGAAAAAATGAGAATTTTTGGTGAAGGTTTAGAGGTGGCGCAAAGGGCGTATGTGCAGTTTTCCCATTTTAGTGAACTCTGAAAACTTTTGGTATGCTTTTTAGCTTGTTTTTGGCGATTTTAGGACCCTTATGGGCAAAAAATCACCTCAAAATTGCGATATCTCCACTCCTTTAGATGATATTTGACTAAATATGTTTTATGCATGCGATTTTTGGCCCTTGAATAGGTTACGCTGATTGATTACTATGAACCTGAATAAGCATATGAATAGCTGGAGAGAAATCCTATGCTAGTAGAATGGAACAAAGAGCAAAGAAGAATGAGAGAAAAAACAAAGAACACAAGAGAAGAATGTAAAGTGGGGTGGGGTTAAACAGGTGGGAGGGTGAAACTAATGATGTCTTGAGCGTAACTGAGGAATCTTGAAAAATCTCGATTTTACGCAATGAAGAAAAGTTCCAGTAAAAAGCGATGATTATATTTATTGACTTCATTTTTTTCAATCTTTATGACAAGATTTTAGCTCTGGGCTAATTCATCTCAGGACCAATGGTTTACTTCCCCACTGAAATTTTTAGTGACTATCTCGGGGATGGGATCGATCCCCAGATCCTCAGCGTGAGAGGTGTATGTTCAATCCACTACACAGGTCCGACCCCTTGACTTTCTATTCAATGTTACCTACTTCAGAAATATTTCGAGCAATTTTTCTTCAAGTAGGGGAAGAGCACCAATTTTTTAACCATCTCGGGTTTTCGACCATGCATACGATTTTAGATTACTCTTTATGGAAAAATTGCCAGTAGCGACTAAAATGTTCTTAATCCATGCGAAGTTTCATCATTTATTCTCCTGGTAGATATAGATAAATGCACGCCACTTTACTGTTTAGTTCAATATCGTTTGGTTGTTTTTTTTTTCTGGATGATGATAGCAATTTATCGAAAGGGACCGTTGCAAATTTACATCCTGTAAATTCAGCCTCACCCCTCACGCAGTATCTAATAAATTCATATAAATATATATATATATATTATTAATATAATATAATATATATATTAATATATATAATTAATATAATTATTTATGTATACATAAGACATCCTGTGAAAATTCGCTCATGTAGCTCTGTCCTAAAAATATGTTTCAGAACTGTGAACACTTAATTTTGGTTTTATTTGAGAGGTTTTCAACCTGAAGTGCTTTATCTCTTGCATCCTATAGGAGCTCGTACACTAATTTGAATTTTGACTACTGATTTTTTTTCCTTCTGCTGTTCGATTTCAAATACAGATGTAGAACGATGTATTGAACTTCATCTGCATTTTCCGTTTGTCCAAAGTTATGTTGAAGGTTGTGTGGCGAAAGTGAAGTATTGGAGGCCCAAACGCAATTAATTGCTGAAATGGCATCATAATCCAGAAATTCCTGTGGAAATTCTAACAAGAAGTGTAATTGCTAGAATCAAAAAATCGTTTTTGGATTTACCTAATAAGGATATAATATAATATATATATATATATATTATATATATATATATATATATATAATATATATATATAATATATATATATTTATATATATATATATATATATAATTCGTGTGGGATCAAAAATATGAACACCTAAGAAATGAATCTAAACCCTTCCACTTCATATAAAACTCCTTCTATTTGTATGAAGTGTACGGATTTTGAGCCTGTATGGATTTGGGACCCCTCTGTAATTTCTTTCAGATTATAAAAACAAATGCTGGAGTTATATCAGACGGACATTCTAATATACTAAATAAGTATTAAACTTGCATATAATCACATCTCAATACATCCAACCGAGATATTTTCACGGCTCCGTAGTTGATTCTAAATATAATATCATCAGTTACACCCTCCCCCCTGTTTAACCCACCCCATCTTACATTCTTCTGTGTACTTTGTTCTTTCTCTCATTCTTCTTTGTTCTTCGTTCCATTCTACTAGCATAGGAATCCTCCCCAACTATTCCATATGCTTATTCGGGTTCATAGTAATCAGTCATTGTAACCTATTCAAGGGCCAAAAATCGCATGTATAAAACATATTTCCGTCAAATAATCATCTAAAGGAGTGGAGATATCGCCAATTTTGAGGTGATTTTTTGCCCTTAAGGGTTCTAAATCACCAAAACAAGCTAAAAAGCATACCAAAAGTTTTCAGAGTTCACTAAAATGGGGAATACTGCACATACGCCCCTTTGCGCCACCTCTAAACCTTCACCAAAAAATCTCATTTTTTTCACAGGATGTTATTTTGGGACCGATGATCATTTTCCACGTTGTAAATCCTGACTACGGAAGATTTTTGGAAATAAGCCCCCACCCTATTGTAGCAAGGCATCTTGCCTATAGCACTGGAATAATCTGAAAAGCGATTTGATCAAGACTGTGCTGTTTGGTCGTGGGCAGTCAGTCTCCTGTATGAAGGGGCCAAAAACGGATGTGCGGACCCGCAAGCAGAGACACTTGCACGAAACCCACGGCAGGGGAAAAGAATCTCCTTCCAGAAGAAAGTTTTCACGAACAATTGCACAATCAGCCCTCGATTGACAGAATACTCCCAATAGATGGGGTCGAAGAGCCCGCCCTCAATCCACGAAATGTTAACAACAGGGAGGAGGCAGTCCCAAGCTCCCTGTCCAAATCGCTTCATTCGGGTGCCCTGGTGGTCCCTCCCAACCCCAGTTACATATGATATAAAAAGATAAATAAATTACATTATAAATTAGAACAATCTCACCAAGTTTGTTGGAACCCCATGCAGATTTGTAGCACTTAATGAACTGGATGAACTCTCCGATGACCAATGATGGTTTGATTTTTCTTATGGTTTCCTATTTACACTATATGCTATACTGCACTCGCGAAACATTTCATCCAATGATTGTGTTTACTTCACGCAAAATTTAATAAGATTGAGATTTCTCAAGCGCCATATAAATACTTGACGCGCCGCGATACTATGTCGTCGGCCTACAGCTTTAGGTTGTTCCACTTCTAACACCACATTTCGTCGTTGTCATGACAACATACTGCTCGATGCGCTAAGTTTCACGCACACACGCTTACTGATCTGAGGTACCCATGGCTTCCAGTAAATTCTATGCGCACTTCAACCACATGATTTTATATAATTCTTGAATTGAACAACTTTATTAGGAAATATTTATAAAAATGCTTTACATGCCAACTGACAACAATTCATTCAACACCATTGAACCCCATTAAAACAACGTCATTCAAGCTTCAGATGAAAAACCCCCTCACTTCACTCCACCCACACGACAACACCAATACAATGACTACGCCAGGTTTTTTTTCACTTCACATCGGGCCAAGCCATTACATAATCGATCAAACATCTCGAAAAATACCATAATTTCACAATTTTTTCACTATACACCATGAAAATTCATTCCTATATCCACTGACACGCACTATCCGCTACTTTTTTTTTTTTTGAGAAATTTCTTCCATATTATCGAGAACATTGCATTTAAAACAGGAACCGCTTCCGCGCACGTCTTCGCCGCCCGAGCACCATCTATCACTCTAATGACTATTTTGCACTTTTGCTCAAAACTCAACATATTTTAGTGCGATTTCCACAACCTGTTGTGAAGAAGTTTTTAATATAGAAGAGATATAAAATAACAAAATAAGTAAAAATAAGAATTATATGCAGTTCCAGTCAAAATGTTAAGTTTTTCTAACAAATTTCAGAAATATTGAAGCAAACATGTATAGCATTTCGAGATGAATCCTCATAATATTCTAAACTGAAGATAATACCAAATAGATTGTAAATCTAGAAGGATTCTGACTCACCGGATATAGGGTAAGTTAGTTTGCTTAACAAAATCCTCAGAATTCAGATTTTATTCTGGGCAAAATCTGAACATACTTAAAGCACAGACAAACAGACGTAAAACTTAGAACAAATTTCGATCAAAATCATAGTCACGAGGGCATATACGCCCATGCTAAAATCGGTTTGTTTGGCAAACTGGCCAACAGATGGCGGTAGTGTGTGAACGTCAAACAAGAACAAAAACGACGCGAGCGCTGCAGGTGACGGATTGGCCACCTACAATATTTTTGAATCGACCGTTAAAAAGATGGTCGATGGACAATGATGAGAGTGTGACGTCTGTTTGTCTGTGCTTAAAGGAACAGGACCATTGCAAATTATTGGAAGATTCTGAACAGAATCATGTTAGGTCTCCTAACAGTGCCATGGGAAGATTCTGAACCAAATTATGAGCTTAAAAATAATAATTTCTGTTCCCTACGCTGTAGGTATTTTAAGATACTTCAAGTACATATTCCATTATTTTCGATTACAATCTACAATCCGCGACACTTGGTGATGCACAATGGCGTAGCTAGGGTTTTCAAAGCCCGGTGCTGAATTTGGGGGTCGCTAAATAAAGATGATTGTCTGATTAAGGTCATTAAAATTTTGAGTAAAAAATAGAACTTGTATCCATGTTATATGTCCATCGAGGCTGATACACCACCTCCTGTATAGAAGTTAAAGTTGATGTTATTCGCAATAGTTTGTTTGGAAAAATAGTTTAAATTACTGAGAATAGTGACAAGAATTCGCGAGTTGCGAATAGGGTACATCGAAATAGCCGCATAGCTAAGAACAAATATCGTATAAAATCGAAAAATAACGCTAGCGTTATTATTTTTACATCATCTGAAAGCTTTTTATCTTGATTTTTGTGGGAAAAATATGAAACCTGAGAAAACTCATATGTTTGTATTTATTATCGCTTGTGCCACTATAGGATTACATGTGCCTATAGTAGCACTATTTCTAATTTCTGTTCCTATAGTAGCACGGCGTTGGCATAATACTAATCAAAACCGTATTTTTACAAAACTTTTATATTTATCCTACAAAATGTGGGATCAAAAGCTTTCGTTTGATGTAAAAAAAAAGTTTTTAATTCATCAATTATTTCGTATAATAAAAAATAGTTTCTCTCAGTAGTGCTACTATAGGAACAATAGGTTTACTATAGGCGCAAGGGAGCTCAAATTTTAAGCAAAACTAATTATTTCAATGATTTTTTGAACAAAATCAAGCTGTGTATCAATGGTACTTAGATAAATAGCTCCTGACCTTCATGTCAAAAAATATTTTGAAAAAGATTTATAGCAAAACGGCCGTAAAAAGCCACTAGTGCGACTATAGGGGACTGTCCACTGAGGGAACGCCGACCCTAAATAAATCAGAGTTCGTGGGCTTCGTGGCCGTGCGGTTAGTGTTACCGAACATTTAACCGCATCGTGTCAAGGGAGTGTGGGTTCGTTCCCGCTCCGGAAAACTTTTCGTCAGGAAAGTATTTCGACTGTGCCACTGGGCGTTGCTTGCTAGTTTGTTGTCTAGTGTGGTGCTTCCTTCAAAGGGCAAATCGCCCACTGGAAGCTTTAACGTGTCGGTGTATTTTTTTAGAGTTATACGAACATCTAAATTATAAATTTTCCTGTTATTCCATCAGCAAAATTTAGTTATTCTTCTTAGTTCCCCTACTAGCAGCACAAAAATGCAAAAAATGCACAAATAAATTTTCACATCGCGATATTTTTTTACAATTACTTTTAGAATCACGATTTTAATCATTGGTCGTCTGTATTCGGAGATATTCCGAAATTCCTTGGGAAACCGACGCGTAGCCACTTTGATATCTTAGTTTACAGATTCTTTGTCGTGTTCGATTAATCAATTTCATCGCGATATTTTTTTACCATCTACTTTTAGAATCACGATTTTAATCATTGGTCGTCTGTATTCGGAGATATTCCGAAATTCCTTGGGAAACCGACGCGTAGCCACTTTGATATCTTAGTTTACAGATTCTTTGTCGTGTTCGATT